>NW_028320352.1:0-662025 GCF_062004578.1 Staurois parvus | reverse complement strand
GCTGACACCAGACTGACACCATCATAATGTGAGGCTGACACCAGACTGACCCCATCACGAGGCGAGACTGACACCAGACTGACCCCATCACGAGGCGAGACTGACACCAGACTGACCCCATCACGAGGCGAGACTGACACCAGACTGACCCCATCACGAGGCGAGGCTGACACCAGACTGACCCCATCACTAGGCGAGGCTGACACCAGACTGACCCCATCACGAGGCGAGGCTGACACCAGACGGACACCATCACTAGGTGAGGCTGACACCAGACTGACACCATCATGAGGCGAGGCTGACATCAGACTGACACCATCATGATGTGAGGCTGACACCAGACTGACCCCATCATGAGGCGAGACTGACACCAGACTGACCCCATCACGAGGCGAGGCTGACACCAGACTGACCCAATCACGAGGCGAGGCTGACACCAGACTGACCCCATCACTAGGCAAGGCTGACACCAGACTGACCCCATCACGAGGCAAGGCTGACACCAGACTGACCCCATCACGAGGCGAGGCTGACACCAGACTGACACCATCATGATGTTAGGCTGACACCAGACAGATCCCATCACGAGGTGAGGCTGACACAAGACTGACACCATCACGAGGCGAGGCTGACACCAGACTGACCACATAACGAGGCGAGGCTGACACCAGACTGACCCCATCATGATGTGAGGCTGACACCAGTCTGACCCCATCACGAGGCGAAGCTAACACCAGACTGACCCCATCACGAGGCGAGGCTGACACCAGACTGACCCAATCACGAGGCGAGGCTGACACCAGACTGACCCCATCACGAGGCGAGGCTGACACCAGACTGACCCCATCACGAGGCGAGGCTGACACCAGACTGACCCCATCACGAGGCGAGGCTGACACCAGACTGACCCCATCACGAGGCGAGGCTGACACCAGACTGACCCCATCACGAGGCGAGGCTGACACCTGACTGACACCATCATGATGTGAGGCTGACACCAGACTGACCCCATCACTAGGCGAGGCTGACACCAGACTGACGCCATCACGAGGTGAGGCTGACACCAGACTGACCCCATCACGAGGCGAGGCTGACACCACACTGACCCCATCACGAGGCGAGACTGACACCGGACTGACCCCATCACGAGGCGAGAATGACACCGGACTGACCCCATCACGAGGTGAGGCTGACACCAGACTGACCCCATCACGAGGCGAGACTGACACCGGACTGACCCCATCACGAGGCGAGGCTGACACCAGACTGACACCATCACGATGTGAGGCTGACACGAGACTGACACCATCACGAGGCGAGGCTGACACCAGACTGACCCCATTACGAGGCGAGGCTGACACCAGACTGACAGCATCACGATGTGAGGCTGAAACCAGACTGACCCCATCAAGAGGCGAGACTGACACCAGACTGACCCCATCATGAGGCGAGGCTGACACCAGACTGACCCCATCACGAGGCGAGGCTGACACCAGACTGACCCCATCACGAGGCGAGGCTGACACCAGACTGACCCCATCACGAGGCGAGGCTGACACCAGACTGAACCCATCACGAGGCAAGGCTGACACCAGACTGACACCATCACGATGTGAGGCTGACACGAGACTGACACCATCACGAGGCGAGGCTGACACCAGACTGACCCCATTACGAGGCGAGGCTGACACCAGACTGACAGCATCACGATGTGAGGCTGAAACCAGACTGACCCCATCAAGAGGCGAGACTGACACCAGACTGACCCCATCATGAGGCGAGGCTGACACCAGACTGAACCCATCACGAGGCGAGGCTGACACCAGACTGACCCCATCACGAGGCGAGGCTGACACCAGACTGACCCCATCACGAGGCGAGGCTGACACCAGACTGACCCCATCACGAGGCGAGGCTGACACCTGACTGACACCATCATGATGTGAGGCTGACACCAGACTGACCTCATCACTAGGCGAGGCTAACACCAGACTGACGCCATCACGAGGCGAAGCTGACACCAGACTGACCCCATCACGAGGCGAGGCTGACACCAGACTGACCCCATCACGGGGTGAGGCTGACACCAGACTGACCCCATCACGAGGCGAGGCTGACACCAGACTGACCCCATCACGAGGCGAGGCTGACACCAGACTGACCCCATCACGAGGCGAGGCTGACACCATACTGACCCCATCACGAGGCGAAGATGACACCAGACTGACCCCATCACGAGGCGAGGCTGACACCAGACTGACACCATCATGATGTGAGGCTGACACCAGACTGACCCCATCACGAGGTGAGGCTGACACCAGACTGACACCATCACGAGGCGAGGCTGACACCAGACTGAAACCATCACGAGGCGAGGCTGAAACCAGACTGACCCCATCACAAGGCGAGGCTGACACCAGACTGACACCATCATGATGTGAGGCTGACACCAGACTGACCCCATCACGAGGCGAGACTGACACCAGACTGACCCAATCACGAGGCGAGGCTGAGACCAGACTGACACCATCACTAGGCGAGGCTGACACCAGACTGACCCCATCACGAGTCGAGGCTGACACCAGACTGACACCATCATGATGTGAGGCTGACACCACACTGACCACATCACTAGGCGAGGCTTACACCATACTGACCCCATCACGAGGCGAGGCTGATACCAGACTGACCCGATCACGAGGCGAGGCTGACACCAGACTGACACCATCACGAGGCGAGGCTGACACCAGACTGACACCATCATGATGTGAGGCTGACACCAGACTGACCCCATCACTAGGCAAGACTGAGACCAGACTGACCCCATCACGATGCGAGGCTGACACCAGACTGACCCCATCACTAGCGAGGCTGACACCAGACTGACCCCATCACGGGGCGAGGCTGACACCAGACTGACCCCATCACGAGGCGAGGCTGACACCAGACTGACCCCATCATGAGGCGAGACTGACACCAGACTGACCCCATCACGGGCCGATTCTGACACCAGACTGACCCCATCATGAGGCGAGACTGACACCAGACTGACCCCATCACGAGGCGAGACTGACACCAGACTGACCCCATCACGGAGCAAGGCTGACACCAGACTGACCCCATCACGAGGCGAGGCTGACACCAGACTGACCCCATCACGAGGCGAGACTGACACCAGACTTACCCCATCACGGCGCAAGACTGACACCAGACTGACCCCATCACGAGGCGAGGCTGACACAAGACTGACCCCATCACGAAGCGAGGCTGACACCAGACTGACACCATCACAAGGCGAGGCTGACACCAGACTGACCCCATCACGAGGCGAGACTGACACCGGACTGACCCCATCACGAGGCGAGACTGACACCAGACTGACCCCATCACTAGGCGAGGCTGACACCAGACTGACCCCATCACTAGGCGAGGCTGACAACAGACTGACCCCATCACGAGGCGAGGCTGACACCAGACTGACACCATCATGATGTGAGGCTGACACCAGACTGACCCCATCACTAGGCGAGACTGACCCCAGACTGACCCCATCACGAGGCGAGACTGACACCAGACTGACCCCATCACGAGGCGAGGCTGACACAAGACTGACCCCATCACGAAGCGAGGCTGACACCAGACTGACACCATCACAAGGCGAGGCTGACACCAGACTGACCCCATCACGAGTCGAGGCTGACACCAGACTGACACCATCATGATGTGAGGCTGACACCAGACTGACCCCATCACTAGCGAGGCTGACACCACAATGACACCATCACGAGGCGAGGCTGACACCAGACTGACCCCATCACGAGTCGAGGCTGACACCAGACTGACACCATCATGATGTGAGGCTGACACCAGACTGACCCCATCACTAGCGAGGCTGACACCACAATGACACCATCACGAGGCGAGGCTGACACCAGACTGACCCCATAACGAGGCGATGCTGACACCAGACTGACCCCACCACGAGGCGAGGCTGACACCAGACTGACCCCATCACGAGGCGAGACTGACACCAGACTGACCCCATCACGGGGCGAGGCTGAATCCAGATTGACCCCATCACGAGGTGAGACTGACACCAGACTGACCCCATCACGAGGCGAGAATGACACCAGACTGAAACCATCACGAGGCGAGGCTGACACCAGACTGACCCCATCACAAGGCGAGGCTGACAACAGACTGACACCATCACTAGCGAGGCTGACACCAGACTGACACCATCACGAGGCAAGGCTGACACCAGACTGACCCCATCACGAGGCGAGGCTGACACCAGACTGACCCCATCACGAGGCGAGGTTGACACCAGACTGACCCCATCACGGGGTGAGGCTGACACCAGACTGACCCCATCACGAGCGAGGCTGACACCAGACTGACCCCATCACGAGGCGAGGCTGACACCAGACTGACCCCATCACGAGGCGAGGCTGACACCATACTGACCCCATCACGAGGCGAGGCTGACACCAGACTGACCCCATCACGAGGCGAGACTGACACCGGACTGACCCCATCACGAGGCGAGGCTGACACCAGACTGACCCCATTACGAGGCGAGGCTGACACCAGACTGACACCATCATGATGTGAGGCTGACACCAGACTGACCCCATCATGATGTGAGGCTTTCACCAGACTGACCCCATCACGAGGCGAGGCTTACACCAGACTGACACCATCACGAGGCGAGGCTGACACCAGACTGATCCCATCACGATGTGAGGCTGACACCAGACTGACCCCATCACGAGGCGAGGCTGACACCAGACTGACACCATCACGAGGCGTTGCTGACACCAGACTGTCCCCATCATGAGGCGAGGCTGACACCAGACTGACCCCATCACGAGGCGAGACTGACACCAAACTGACCCCATCACGAGGCGAGGCTGAAACCTGACTGACACCATCATGAGGCGAGGCTGACACCAGACTGACACCATCATGATGTGAGGCTGACACCAGACTGACCCCATCACTAGGCGAGACTGACACCAGACTGACCCCATCACGAGGCGAGGCTGACACCAGACTGACCCCATCACGAGGCGAGACTGACACCAGACTGACCCCATCACTAGGCGAGGCTGACACCAGACTGACCCCATCACTAGGCGAGGCTGACACCAGACTGACACCATCATGATGTGAGGCTGACACCAGACTGACCCCATCACTAGGCGAGACTGACCCCAGACTGACCCCATCACGAGGCGAGACTGACACCAGACTGACCCCATCACGAGGCGAGGCTGACACAAGACTGACCCCATCACGAGGCGAGGCTGACACCAGACTGACACCATCACAAGGCGAGGCTGACACCAGACTGACCCCATCACGAGTCGAGGCTGACACCAGACTGACACCATCATGATGTGAGGCTGACACCAGACTGACCCCATCACTAGCGAGGCTGACACCACAATGACACCATCACGAGGCGAGGCTGACACCAGACTGACCCCATCACGAGTCGAGGCTGACACCAGACTGACACCATCATGATGTGAGGCTGACACCAGACTGACCCCATCACTAGCGAGGCTGACACCACAATGACACCATCACGAGGCGAGGCTGACACCAGACTGACCCCATAACGAGGCTATGCTGACACCAGACTGACCCCACCACGAGGCGAGGCTGACACCAGACTGACCCCATCACGAGGCGAGACTGACACCAGACTGACCCCATCACGGGGCGAGGCTGAATCCAGATTGACCCCATCACGAGGTGAGACTGACACCAGACTGACCCCATCACGAGGCGAGAATGACACCAGACTGAAACCATCACGAGGCGAGGCTGACACCAGACTGACCCCATCACAAGGCGAGGCTGACACCAGACTGACACCATCACTAGCGAGGCTGACACCAGACTGACACCATCACGAGGCAAGGCTGACACCAGACTGACCCCATCACGAGGCGAGGCTGACACCAGACTGACCCCATCACGAGGCGAGGTTGACACCAGACTGACCCCATCACGGGGTGAGGCTGACAGCAGACTGACCCCATCACGAGGCGAGGCTGACACCAGACTGACCCCATCACGAGGCGAGGCTGACACCAGACTGACCCCATCACGAGGCGAGGCTGACACCATACTGACCCCATCACGAGGCGAGGCTGACACCAGACTGACCCCATCACGAGGCGAGACTGACACCGGAATGACCCCATCACGAGGCGAGGCTGACACCAGACTGACACCATCACGAGGCGAGGCTGACACCAGACTGATCCCATCACGATGTGAGGCTGACACCAGACTGACCCCATCACGAGGCGAGGCTGACACCAGACTGACCCCATCACGAGGCGAGGCTGACACCAGACTGATCCCATCACGATGTGAGGCTGACACCAGACTGACCCCATCACGAGGCGAGGCTGACACCAGACTGACCCCATCACGAGGCGAGGCTGACACCAGACTGACCCCATCACTAGCGAGGCTGACACTACAATGACACCATCACGAGGCGAGGCTGACACCAGACTGACCCCATAACGAGGCGATGCTGACACCAGACTGACCCCCCCACGAGGCGAGGCTGACACCAGACTGACCCCATCACGAGGCGAGACTGACACCAGACTGACCCCATCACGGGGCGAGGCTGAATCCAGATTGACCCCATCACGAGGTGAGACTGACACCAGACTGACCCCATCACGAGGCGAGGCTGACACCAGACTGACCCCATCACAAGGCGAGGCTGACACCAGACTGACACCATCACTAGCGAGGCTGACACCAGACTGACACCATCACGAGGCGAGGCTGACACCAGACTGACCCCATCACGAGGCGTGGCTGACACCACACTGACCCCATCACGAGGCGAGGTTGACACCAGACTGACCCCATCACGGGGTGAGGCTGACACCAGACTGACCCCATCACGAGGCGAGGCTGACACCAGACTGACCCCATCACGAGGCGAGGCTGACACCAGACTGACCCCATCACGAGGCGAGGCTGACACCAGACTGACCCCATCACGAGGCGAGGCTGACACCAGACTGACCCCATCACGAGGCGAGGCTGACACCAGACTGACCCCATCACGAGGCGAGGCTGACACCTGACTGACACCATCACGATGTGAGGCTGACACGAGACTGACACCATCACGAGGCGGGGCTGACACCAGACTGACCCCATTACGAGGCGAGGCTGACACCAGACTGACAGCATCACGATGTGAGGCTGAAACCAGACTGACCCCATCAAGAGGCGAGACTGACACCAGACTGACCCCATCATGAGGCGAGGCTGACACCAGACTGAACCCATCACGAGGCGAGGCTGACACCAGACTGACCCCATCACGAGGCGAGGCTGACACCAGGCTGACCCCATCACGAGGCGAGGCTGACACCAGACTGACCCCATCACGAGGCGAGGCTGACACCAGGGTGACCCCATCACGAGGCGAGGCTGACACCAGACTGACCCCATCACGAGGCGAGGCTGACACCAGACTGACCCCATCACGAGTCGAGGCTGACACCAGACTGACCCCATCACGAGGCGAGGCTGACACCAGACTGACACCATCACGATGTGAGGCTTACACCAGACTGACCCCATCACGAGGCGAGGCTGACACCAGACTGACCCCATCACGAGGCGAGGCTGACACCAGACTGACACCATCATGATGTGAGGCTGACACCAGACTGACCCCATCACGAGGCGAGGCTGACACCAGACTGACCCTATCACTAGGCGAGGCTTATACCAGACTGACACCATCTCGAGGCGAGGCTGACACCAGACTGACCACATAAAGAGGCGAGGCTGACACCAGACTGACCCCATCATGATGTGAGGCTGACACCAGTCTGACCCCATCACGAGGCGAGGCTGACACCAGACTGACCCCATCACGAGGCGAGGCTGACACAAGACTGACCCCATCACGAGGCGAGGTTGACACCAGACAGACCCCGTCACGGGGCGAGGCTGACACCAGACTGACCCCATCACGAGGCGAGGCTGACACCAGACTGACGCCATCACGAGGCGAGACTGACACAGGACTGACCCCATCACGGGGCGAGGCTGACACCAGACTGACCCCATCACGAGGCGAGGCTGACACCAGACTGACACCATCACGAGACATGGCTGACACCAGACTGCCCCATCATGATGTGAGGCTGACACCAGACTCACCCCATCACTAGGCGAGGCTGACACCAGACTGACCCCATCACTAGGCGAGGCTGACACCAGACTGACCCCATCATGAGGCGAGGCTGACACCAGACTGACACGATCACGAGGCGAGGCTGACACCAGACTGACCCCATCACGAGGCGAGACTGACACCAGACTGACACCATCATGATGTGAGGCTGACACCAAACTGACCCCATCACTAGGCGAGGCTGACACCAGACTGACCCCATGACGAGGCGAGACTGACTCCATACTGACCCCATCATGTTGTGAGACTGACACCAGACTGACCCCATCACGAGGCGAGGCTGACACCAGACTGATCCCATCACGAGGCGAGGCTGACACCAGACTGACCCCATCACTAGGCGAGGCTGACACCAGACTGACCCCATCATGAGGCGAGGCTGACACCAGACTGACACGATCACGAGGCGAGGCTGACACCAGACTGACACCATCATGATGTGAGGCTGACACCAGACTGACCCCATCACTAGGCGAGGCTGACACCAGACTGACCCCATGACGAAGCGAGACTGACTCCAGACTTACCCCATCATGTTGTGAGGCTGACACCAGACTGACCCCATCACGAGGCGATGCTGACACCAGACTGACGCCATCACGAGGCGAGACTGACACCAGACTGACCCCATCACGAGGCGAGACTGACACCAGACTGACCCCATCACGGGACGAGGCTGACACCAGACTGACCCCATCACGAGGCGAGACTGACACCAGACTGACACCATCACGAGGCGAGACTGACACCAGACTGACCCCAACATGATGTGAGGCTGACACCAGACTGACCCCATCACGAGGCGAGGCTGAAACCAGACTGAACCCGTCACGAGGCAAGGCTGACACCAGACTGACCCAATCACAAGGCGAGGCTGAAACCAGACTGACACCATCACGAGGCGAGGCTGACACCAGACTGACCCCATCACGAGGTGAGGCTGACACCAGATTGACTCCATCACGAAGCGAGGCTGACACCAGACTGACCCCATCACGGGGCGAGGCTGACACCAGACTAACCCCATCACGAGGCGAGACTGACACCAGACTGACCCCATCACGAGGCGAGACTGACACCAGACTGACCCCATCATGATGTGAGGCTGACACCAGACTGACCCCATCACGAGGCGAGGCTGACACCAGACTGACCCCATCACGAGGCGAGACTGACACCAGACTGACCCCATCACGAGGCGAGACTGACACCAGACTGACCCCATCACGAGGCGAGGCTGACACCAGACTGACCCCATCACTAGGCGAGGCTGACACCAGACTGACCCCATCATGAGGCGAGGCTGACACCAGACTGACACGATCACGAGGCGAGGCTGACACCAGACTGACCCCATCACGAGGCGAGACTGACACCAGACTGACCCCATCACGAGGCGGCGAGACTGACACCAGACTGACCCCATCACGAGGCGAGGCTGACACCAGACTGATCCCATCACGAGGCGAGGCTGACACCAGACTGACCCCATCACTAGGCAAGGCTGACACCAGACTGACCCCATCATGAGGCGAGGCTGACACCAGACTGACACGATCACGAGGCGAGGCTGACACCAGACTGACACCATCATGATGTGAGGCTGACACCAGACTGACCCCATCACTAGGCGAGGCTGACACCAGACTGACCCCATGACGAGGCGAGACTGACTCCAGACTGACCCCATCATGTTGTGAGACTGACACCAGACTGACCCCATCACGAGGCGAGGCTGACACCAGACTGATCCCATCACGAGGCGAGGCTGACACCAGACTGACCCCATCACTAGGCGAGGCTGACACCAGACTGACCCTATCATGAGGCGAGGCTGACTCCAGACTGACACGATCACGAGGCGAGGCTGACACCAGACTGACACCATCATGATGTGAGGCTGACACCAGACTGACCCCATCACTAGGCGAGGCTGACACCAGACTGACCCCATGACGAGGCGAGACTGACTCCAGACTGACCCCATCATGTTGTGAGGCTGACACCAGACTGACCACATCACGAGGCGATGCTGACACCAGACTGACGCCATCACGAGGCGAGACTGACACCAGACTGACCCCATCACGAGGCGAGATTGACACCAGACTGACCCCATCACGGGACGAGGCTGACACCAGACTGACCCCATCACGAGGCGAGACTGACACCGGACTGACCCCATCACGAGGCGAGGCTGACACCGGACTGACCCCATCACGAGGTGAGGCTGACACCAGACTGACCCAATCACGAGGCGAGACTGACACCAGACTGACCCCATCACAAGGCGATGCTGACACCAGACTGACCCCATCACTAGGCGAGACTGACACCAGACTTACCCCATCACGAGGCGAGGCTGACACCAGACTGACCCCATCACGAGGCGAGACTGACACCGGACTGATACCATCACGAGGCGAGGCTGACACCAGACTGACACCATCATGATGTTAGGCTGACACCAGACTGACCCCATCACGAGGCGAGGCTGACACCAGACTGACCCCATCACGGGGCGAGGCTGACACCAGACTGTCCCCATCACGAGGCGAGGCTGACACCGGACTGACCCCATCACGAGGCGAGGCTGACAGCGGACTGACCCCATTACGAGGTGAGGCTGACACCGGACTGACACCATCACGAGGCGAGGCTGACACCGGACTGACACCATCACGAGGCGAGGCTGACACCGGACTGACACCATCACGAGGCGAGGCTGACAGCAGACTGACCCCATGATGAGGCGAGACTGACACCGGACTGACCCCATCACGAGGCGAGGCTGACACCAGACTGACCCCATCACGAGGCGAGGCTGACACTAGACTGACCCCATCACGAGGCGAGGCTGATACTAGACTGACCCCATCATGAGGTGAGGCTGACACCAGACTGACCCCATCACGGGACGAGGCTGACAAAAGTCTGACCCCATCACGAGGCGAGACTGACACCAGAGTGACACCATCACGAGGCGAGGCTGACACCAGACTGACCCCATCACGAGGCGAGGCTGACACCAGACTGACCCCATCACGAGGCGAGGCTGACACCAGACTGACCCCATCACTAGGCGAGGCTGACACCAGACTGACCCCATCATGAGGCGAGGCTGACACCAGACTGACACGATCACGAGGCGAGGCTGACACCAGACTGACCCCATCACGAGGCGAGACTGACACCAGACTGACCCCATCACGAGGCGAGACTGACACCAGACTGACCCCATCACGAGGCGAGGCTGACACCAGACTGATCCCATCACGAGGCGAGGCTGACACCAGACTGACCCCATCACTAGGCAAGGCTGACACCAGACTGACCCCATCACTAGGCGAGGCTGACACCAGACTGACCCCATCATGAGGCGAGGCTGACACCAGACTGACACGATCATGAGGCGAGGCTGACACCAGACTGACACCTTCATGATGTGAGGCTGACACCAGACTGACCCCATCACTAGGCGAGGCTGACACCAGACTGACCCCATGACGAGGTGAGACTGACTCCAGACTGACCCCATCATGTTGTGAGGCTCACACCAGACTGACCCCATCACGAGGCGATGCTGACACCAGACTGACGCCATCACGAGGCGAGACTGACACCATACTGACCCCATCACGAGGCGAGACTGACACCAGACTGACCCCATCACGGGACGAGGCTGACACCAGACTGACCCCATCACGAGGCGAGACTGACACCGGACTGACCCCATCACGAGGCGAGGCTGACACCGGACTGACCCCATCACGAGGCGAGACTGACACCAGACTGACCCCATCACAAGGCGATGCTGACACCAGACTGACCCCATCACTAGGCGAGACTGACACCAGACTTACCCCATCACGAGGCGAGGCTGACACCAGACTGACCAGACTGACCACATCACGAGGCGAGACTGACACCAGACTGACCCCATCACGAGGCGAAGCTGACACCAGACTGACACCATCACGAGGTGAGACTGACACCAGACTGTCCCCATCACGAGGCGAGGCTGACACCAAACTGTCACCATCACGAGGCGAAACTGACACCAGACTGACCCCATCACGAGGCAAAGCTGACACCAGACTGACACCATCACGAGGCGAGACTGACACCAGACTGACCCCATCATGAGGCGAGACTGACACCAGACTGACCCCATCACGAGGCGAGGCTGACACCAGACTGACCCCATCACGAGGCGAGACTGACACCAGACTGACCCCATCACGAGGCGAAGCTGACACCAGACTGACCGCATCACGAGGCGAGACTGACACCAGACGGACCCCATCACGAGGCGAGGCTGACACCAAACTGACCCCATCACGAGGCGAGACTGACACCAGACTGACCCCATCACGAGGCGAGGCTGACACCAGACTGACCCCATCACGAGACGAGGCTGACACCAGACTGACCCCATCACGAGGCGAGGCTTACACCAGACTGACCCCATAACGGGGCGAGGCTGACACCAGACTGACCCGATAACCAGGCGAGGCTGACGCCAGACTGACACCATCAAAAGCGAGGCTGACACCAGACTGACACCATCACGAGGCGAGGCTGACACCAGACAGACCCCATCACGAGGCGAGACTGACACCAGACTGACCCCATCACGAGGCGAAGCTGACACCAGACTGACCCCATCACGAGGCGAGACTGACACCAGACTGACCCCATCACGAGGCGAGGCTGATGCCAGACTGACACCATCACGAGGCAAGACTGACACCAGACTGACCCCATCATGATGTGAGGCTGACACCAGACTGACCCCATCACTAGGCGAGGCTGACACCAGACTGACCACATCACGATGCGAGGCTGACACCAGACTGACACCATCACGAGGCGAGGCTGACACCAGACTGACCCCATCACGAGCCGAGACCGACACCAGACTGACCCCATCACGAGGCGAAGCTGACACCAGACTGACACCATCACGAGGCGAGACTGACACCAGACTGACCCCATCACGAGGCGAGGCTGACACCAGACTGACACCATCACGAGGCGAGGATGACACCAGACTGACCCCATCACGAGGCGAGGCTGACACCAGACTGACCCCATCACGAGGCGGGGCTGACACCAGACTGACCCCATCACGAGGCGAGGCTGACACCAGACTGACACCATCATGATGTGAGGCTGACACCAGACTGACCCCATCACTAGGCGAGGCTGACACCAGACTGACCCCATCACGAGGCGAGACTGACACCGGACTGACCCCATCACGAGGCGAGTCTGACACCAGACTGACACCATCACAAGGCGAGGCTGACACCAGACTGAACCCATCACGAGCCGAGACTGACACCAGACTGACCCCATCATGAGGCGAAGCTGACACCAGACTGACACCATCACGAGGCGAGACTGACACCAGACTGACCCCATCACGAGGCGAAGCTGACACCAGACTGACCCCATCACGAGGCGAGGCTGACACCAGACTGACACCATCACGAGGCGAGGCTGACACCAGACTGACCCCATCACGAGGCGAGGCTGACACCAGACTGACCCCATCACGAGGCGGGGCTGACACCAGACTGACCCCATCACGAGGCGAGGCTGACACCAGACTGACCCCATCACGAGGCGAGGCTTACACCAGACTGACCCCATCACGGGGCGAGGCTGACACATGACTGACCCGATCACGAGGCGAGGCTGACACCAGACTGACACCATCACGAGGCGAGACTGACACCAGACTGACCCCATCATGATGTGAGGCTGACAACAGACTGACCCCATCACGAGGCGAGACTGACACCAGACTGATCCCATCACGAGGCGAAGCTGACATCAGACTGACGCCATCACGAGGCGAGACTGACACAGGACTGACCCCATCACGGGGCAAGGCTGACACCAGACTGACACCATCACGAGGCGAGGATGACACCAGACTGACCCCATCACGAGGCGAGGCTGACACCAGACTGACCCCATCACGAGGCGGGGCTGACACCAGACTGACTCCATCACGAGGCGAGGCTGACACCAGACTGACCCCATCACGAGGCGAAGCTGACACCAGACTGACCCCATCACGAGGTGAGACTGACACCAGACTGTCCCCATCACGAGGCGAGGCTGACACCAAACTGTCACCATCACGAGGCGAAACTGACACCAGACTGACCCCATCACTAGGCGAGGCTGACACCAGACTGACCCCATCACGAGGCGAGACTGACACCGGACTGACCCCATCACGAGGCGAGTCTGACACCAGACTGACACCATCACAAGGCGAGGCTGACACCAGACTGAACCCATCACGAGCCGAGACTGACACCAGACTGACCCCATCATGAGGCGAAGCTGACACCAGACTGACACCATCACGAGGCGAGACTGACACCAGACTGACCCCATCACGAGGCGAAGCTGACACCAGACTGACCCCATCACGAGGCGAGGCTGACACCAGACTGACACCATCACGAGGCGAGGCTGACACCAGACTGACCCCATCACGAGGCGAGGCTGACACCAGACTGACCCCATCACGAGGCGGGGCTGACACCAGACTGACCCCATCACGAGGCGAGGCTGACACCAGACTGACCCCATCACGAGGCGAGGCTTACACCAGACTGACCCCATCACGGGGCGAGGCTGACACATGACTGACCCGATCACGAGGCGAGGCTGACACCAGACTGACACCATCACGAGGCGAGACTGACACCAGACTGACCCCATCATGATGTGAGGCTGACAACAGACTGACCCCATCACGAGGCGAGACTGACACCAGACTGATCCCATCACGAGGCGAAGCTGACATCAGACTGACGCCATCACGAGGCGAGACTGACACAGGACTGACCCCATCACGGGGCAAGGCTGACACCAGACTGACACCATCACGAGGCGAGGATGACACCAGACTGACCCCATCACGAGGCGAGGCTGACACCAGACTGACCCCATCACGAGGCGGGGCTGACACCAGACTGACTCCATCACGAGGCGAGGCTGACACCAGACTGACCCCATCACGAGGCGAAGCTGACACCAGACTGACACCATCACGAGGTGAGACTGACACCAGACTGTCCCCATCACGAGGCGAGGCTGACACCAAACTGTCACCATCACGAGGCGAAACTGACACCAGACTGACCCCATCACGAGGCAAAGCTGACACCAGACTGACACCATCACGAGGCGAGACTGACACCAGACTGACCCCATCATGAGGCGAGACTGACACCAGACTGACCCCATCACGAGGCGAGGCTGACACCAGACTGACCCCATCACGAGGCGAGACTGACACCAGACTGACCCCATCACGAGGCGAAGCTGACACCAGACTGACCGCATCACGAGGCGAGACTGACACCAGACGGACCCCATCACGAGGCGAGGCTGACACCAAACTGACCCCATCACGAGGCGAGACTGACACCAGACTGACCCCATCACGAGGCGAGGCTGACACCAGACTGACCCCATCACGAGACGAGGCTGACACCAGACTGACCCCATCACGAGGCGAGGCTTACACCAGACTGACCCCATAACGGGGCGAGGCTGACACCAGACTGACCCGATAACCAGGCGAGGCTGACGCCAGACTGACACCATCAAAAGCGAGGCTGACACCAGACTGACACCATCACGAGGCGAGGCTGACACCAGACAGACCCCATCACGAGGCGAGACTGACACCAGACTGACCCCATCACGAGGCGAAGCTGACACCAGACTGACCCCATCACGAGGCGAGACTGACACCAGACTGACCCCATCACGAGGCGAGGCTGATGCCAGACTGACACCATCACGAGGCAAGACTGACACCAGACTGACCCCATCATGATGTGAGGCTGACACCAGACTGACCCCATCACTAGGCGAGGCTGACACCAGACTGACCACATCACGATGCGAGGCTGACACCAGACTGACACCATCACGAGGCGAGGCTGACACCAGACTGACCCCATCACGAGCCGAGACCGACACCAGACTGACCCCATCACGAGGCGAAGCTGACACCAGACTGACACCATCACGAGGCGAGACTGACACCAGACTGACCCCATCACGAGGCGAGGCTGACACCAGACTGACACCATCACGAGGCGAGGATGACACCAGACTGACCCCATCACGAGGCGAGGCTGACACCAGACTGACCCCATCACGAGGCGGGGCTGACACCAGACTGACCCCATCACGAGGCGAGGCTGACACCAGACTGACACCATCATGATGTGAGGCTGACACCAGACTGACCCCATCACTAGGCGAGGCTGACACCAGACTGACCCCATCACGAGGCGAGACTGACACCGGACTGACCCCATCACGAGGCGAGTCTGACACCAGACTGACACCATCACAAGGCGAGGCTGACACCAGACTGAACCCATCACGAGCCGAGACTGACACCAGACTGACCCCATCATGAGGCGAAGCTGACACCAGACTGACACCATCACGAGGCGAGACTGACACCAGACTGACCCCATCACGAGGCGAAGCTGACACCAGACTGACCCCATCACGAGGCGAGGCTGACACCAGACTGACACCATCACGAGGCGAGGCTGACACCAGACTGACCCCATCACGAGGCGAGGCTGACACCAGACTGACCCCATCACGAGGCGGGGCTGACACCAGACTGACCCCATCACGAGGCGAGGCTGACACCAGACTGACCCCATCACGAGGCGAGGCTTACACCAGACTGACCCCATCACGGGGCGAGGCTGACACATGACTGACCCGATCACGAGGCGAGGCTGACACCAGACTGACACCATCACGAGGCGAGACTGACACCAGACTGACCCCATCATGATGTGAGGCTGACAACAGACTGACCCCATCACGAGGCGAGACTGACACCAGACTGATCCCATCACGAGGCGAAGCTGACATCAGACTGACGCCATCACGAGGCGAGACTGACACAGGACTGACCCCATCACGGGGCAAGGCTGACACCAGACTGACACCATCACGAGGCGAGGATGACACCAGACTGACCCCATCACGAGGCGAGGCTGACACCAGACTGACCCCATCACGAGGCGGGGCTGACACCAGACTGACTCCATCACGAGGCGAGGCTGACACCAGACTGACCCCATCACGAGGCGAAGCTGACACCAGACTGACCCCATCACGAGGTGAGACTGACACCAGACTGTCCCCATCACGAGGCGAGGCTGACACCAAACTGTAACCATCACGAGGCGAAACTGACACCAGACTGACCCCATCACTAGGCGAGGCTGACACCAGACTGACCCCATCACGAGGCGAGACTGACACCGGACTGACCCCATCACGAGGCGAGTCTGACACCAGACTGACACCATCACAAGGCGAGGCTGACACCAGACTGAACCCATCACGAGCCGAGACTGACACCAGACTGACCCCATCATGAGGCGAAGCTGACACCAGACTGACACCATCACGAGGCGAGACTGACACCAGACTGACCCCATCACGAGGCGAAGCTGACACCAGACTGACCCCATCACGAGGCGAGGCTGACACCAGACTGACACCATCACGAGGCGAGGCTGACACCAGACTGACCCCATCACGAGGCGAGGCTGACACCAGACTGACCCCATCACGAGGCGGGGCTGACACCAGACTGACCCCATCACGAGGCGAGGCTGACACCAGACTGACCCCATCACGAGGCGAGGCTTACACCAGACTGACCCCATCACGGGGCGAGGCTGACACATGACTGACCCGATCACGAGGCGAGGCTGACACCAGACTGACACCATCACGAGGCGAGACTGACACCAGACTGACCCCATCATGATGTGAGGCTGACAACAGACTGACCCCATCACGAGGCGAGACTGACACCAGACTGATCCCATCACGAGGCGAAGCTGACATCAGACTGACGCCATCACGAGGCGAGACTGACACAGGACTGACCCCATCACGGGGCAAGGCTGACACCAGACTGACACCATCACGAGGCGAGGATGACACCAGACTGACCCCATCACGAGGCGAGGCTGACACCAGACTGACCCCATCACGAGGCGGGGCTGACACCAGACTGACTCCATCACGAGGCGAGGCTGACACCAGACTGACCCCATCACGAGGCGAAGCTGACACCAGACTGACACCATCACGAGGTGAGACTGACACCAGACTGTCCCCATCACGAGGCGAGGCTGACACCAAACTGTCACCATCACGAGGCGAAACTGACACCAGACTGACCCCATCACGAGGCAAAGCTGACACCAGACTGACACCATCACGAGGCGAGACTGACACCAGACTGACCCCATCATGAGGCGAGACTGACACCAGACTGACCCCATCACGAGGCGAGGCTGACACCAGACTGACCCCATCACGAGGCGAGACTGACACCAGACTGACCCCATCACGAGGCGAAGCTGACACCAGACTGACCGCATCACGAGGCGAGACTGACACCAGACGGACCCCATCACGAGGCGAGGCTGACACCAAACTGACCCCATCACGAGGCGAGACTGACACCAGACTGACCCCATCACGAGGCGAGGCTGACACCAGACTGACCCCATCACGAGGCGAAGCTGACACCAGACTGACACCATCACGAGGTGAGACTGACACCAGACTGTCCCCATCACGAGGCGAGGCTGACACCAGACTGACCCGATAACCAGGCGAGGCTGACGCCAGACTGACACCATCAAAAGCGAGGCTGACACCAGACTGACACCATCACGAGGCGAGGCTGACACCAGACAGACCCCATCACGAGGCGAGACTGACACCAGACTGACCCCATCACGAGGCGAAGCTGACACCAGACTGACCCCATCACGAGGCGAGACTGACACCAGACTGACCCCATCATGATGTGAGGCTGACACCAGACTGACCCCATCACTAGGCGAGGCTGACACCAGACTGACCACATCACGATGCGAGGCTGACACCAGACTGACACCATCACGAGGCGAGGCTGACACCAGACTGACCCCATCACGAGCCGAGACTGACACCAGACTGACCCCATCACGAGGCGAAGCTGACACCAGACTGACACCATCACGAGGCGAGACTGACACCAGACTGACCCCATCACGAGGCGAAGCTGACACCAGACTGACCCCATCACGAGGCGAGGCTGACACCAGACTGACACCATCACGAGGCGAGGATGACACCAGACTGACCCCATCACGAGGCGAGGCTGACACCAGACTGACCCCATCACGAGGCGGGGCTGACACCAGACTGACCCCATCACGAGGCGAGGCTGACACCAGACTGACCCCATCACAAGGCGAGGCTTACACCAGACTGACCCCAGCACGGGGCGAGGCTGACACATGACTGACCCGATCACGAGGCGAGGCTGACACCAGACTGACACCATCACGAGGCGAGACTGACACCAGACTCACCCCATCATGATGTGAGGCTGACACCAGACTGACCCCATCACGAGGCGAGACTGACACCAGACTGACCCCATCACGAGGCGAGGCTGACACCAGACTGACCAAATCACGAGGCGAGACTGACACCAGACTGACCCCATCACGAGGCGAGGCTGACACCAGGCTGACCCCATCAAAAGCGAGGCTGACACCAGACTGACACCATCACGAGGCGAGGCTGACACCAGACTGACACCATCACGATCTGAGGCTGACACCAGACTGACCCCATCACGAGGCCAGGCTGACACCAGACTGACCCCATCACGAGGCCAGGCTGACACCAGACTGACCCCATCACGAGGCCAGGCTGACACCAGACTGACCCCATCACGAGGCGAGGCTGACACCAGACTGACACCATGATGATGTGAGGCTAACACCAAACTGACCCCATCCCTAGGCGAGGCTGACACCAGACTGACCCCATCACGAGGCGAGACTGACACTGGACTGACCCCATCACGAGCCGAGACTGACACCAGACTGACCCCATCATGAGGCGAAGCTGACACCAGACTGACACCATCACGAGGCGAGGCTGACACCAGACTGACACCATCATGATGTGAGGCTGACACCAGACTGACCCCATCACGAGGCCAGGCTGACACCAGACTGACCCCATCACGAGGCGAGGCTGACACCAGACTTACACCATCATGATGTGAGGCTAACACCAAACTGACCCCATCACTAGGCGAGGCTGACACCAGACTGACCCCATCACGAGGCGAGACTGACACCGGACTGACCCCATCACGAGGCAAGGCTGACACCAGACTGACACCATCACAAGGCGAGGCTGACACCAGACTGACCCCATCACGAGCCGAGACTGACACCAGACTGACCCCATCATGAGGCGAAGCTGACACCAGACTGACACCATCACGAGGCGAGGCTGACACCAGACTGACACCATCATGATGTGAGGCTGACACCAGACTGACCCCATCACGAGGCCAGGCTGACATCAGACTGACCCCATCACGAGGCGAGGCTGACACCAGACTTACACCATCATGATGTGAGGCTAACACCAAACTGACCCCATCACTAGGCGAGGCTGACACCAGACTGACCCCATCACGAGGCGAGACTGACACCGGACTGACCCCATCACGAGGCAAGGCTGACACCAGACTGACACCATCACAAGGCGAGGCTGACACCAGACTGACCCCATCACGAGCCGAGACTGACACCAGACTGACCCCATCATGAGGCGAAGCTGACAACGGACTGACCCCATCACGAGGCGAGTCTGACACCAGACTGACACCATCACAAGGCGAGGCTGACACCAGACTGAACCCATCACGAGCCGAGACTGACACCAGACTGACCCCATCATGAGGCGAAGCTGACACCAGACTGACACCATCACGAGGCGAGACTGACACCAGACTGACCCCATCACGAGGCGAAGCTGACACCAGACTGACCCCATCACGAGGCGAGGCTGACACCAGACTGACACCATCACGAGGCGAGGCTGACACCAGACTGACCCCATCACGAGGCGAGGCTGACACCAGACTGACCCCATCACGAGGCGGGGCTGACACCAGACTGACCCCATCACGAGGCGAGGCTGACACCAGACTGACCCCATCACGAGGCGAGGCTTACACCAGACTGACCCCATCACGGGGCGAGGCTGACACATGACTGACCCGATCACGAGGCGAGGCTGACACCAGACTGACACCATCACGAGGCGAGACTGACACCAGACTGACCCCATCATGATGTGAGGCTGACAACAGACTGACCCCATCACGAGGCGAGACTGACACCAGACTGACCCCATCACGAGGCGAGGCTGACACCAGACTGACCCCATCACGAGGCGGGGCTGACACCAGACTGACTCCATCACGAGGCGAGGCTGACACCAGACTGACCCCATCACGAGGCGAGGCTTACACCAGACTGACCCCATCACGGGGCGAGGCTGACACATGACTGACCCGATCACGAGGCGAGGCTGACACCAGACTGACACCATCACGAGGAGAGACTGACACCAGACTGACCCCATCACGAGGCGAGGCTGACACCAGACTGACCAAATCACGAGGCGAGACTGACAACAGACTGACCCCATCACGAGGCGAGGCTGACACCAGGCTGACCCCATCAAAAGCGAGGCTGACACCAGACTGACACCATCACGAGGCGAGGCTGACACCAGACTGACCCCATCACGAGGCGAGACTGACACCAGACTGACCCCATCACGAGGCGAAGCTGACACCAGACTGACCCCATCACGAGGCGAGACTGACACCAGATTGACCCCATCACGAGGCGAGGATGTCACCAGACTGACCACATCACGAGGCGAGACTGACACCAGACTGACCCCATCACGAGGCGAAGCTGACACCAGACTGACACCATCACGAGGTGAGACTGACACCAGACTGTCCCCATCACGAGGCGAGGCTGACACCAAACTGTCACCATCACGAGGCGAAACTGACACCAGACTGACCCCATCACGAGGCAAAGCTGACACCAGACTGACACCATCACGAGGCGAGACTGACACCAGACTGACCCCATCAGGAGGCGAGACTGACACCAGACTGACCCCATCACGAGGCGAGGCTGACACCAGACTGACCCCATCACGAGGCGAGACTGACACCAGACTGACCCCATCACGAGGCGAAGCTGACACCAGACTGACCGCATCACGAGGCAAAGCTGACACCAGACTGACACCATCACGAGGCGAGACTGACACCAGACTGACCCCATCATGAGGCGAGACTGACACCAGACTGACCCCATCACGAGGCGAGGCTGACACCAGACTGACCCCATCACGAGGCGAGACTGACACCAGACGGACCCCATCACGAGGCGAGGCTGACACCAAACTGACCCCATCACGAGGCGAGACTGACACCAGACTGACCCCATCACGAGGCGAGGCTGACACCAGACTGACCCCATCACGAGACGAGGCTGACACCAGACTGACCCCATCACGAGGCGAGGCTTACACCAGACTGACCCCATAATGGGGCGAGGCTGACACCAGACTGACCCGATAACCAGGCGAGGCTGACGCCAGACTGACACCATCACGAGGCAAGACTGACACCAGACTGACCCCATCATGATGTGAGGCTGACACCAGACTGACCCCATCATGAGGCGAGGCTGACACCAGACTGACACGATCACGAGGCGAGGCTGACACCAGACTGACACCATCATGATGTGAGGCTGACACCAGACTGACCCCATCACTAGGCAAGGCTGACACCAGACTGACCCCATGACGAGGCGAGACTGAATCCAGACTGACCCCATCATGTTGTGAGGCTGTCACCAGACTGACCCCATCACGAGGCGATGCTGACACCAGACTGACGCCATCACGAGGCGAGACTGACACCAGACTGACCCCATCACGAGGCGAGACTGACACCAGACTGACCCCATCACGGGACGAGGCTGACACCAGACTGACCCCATCACGAGGCGAGACTGACACCAGACTGACACCATCACGAGGCGAGGCTGACACCAGACTGACACCATCACGAGACGATGCTGACACCAGACTGACACCATCATGATGTGAGGCTGACACCAGACTGACCCCATCACGAGGCGAGACTGACACCAGACTGACCCCATCCCGAGGCGAGGCTGACACCAGACTGACACCATCACGAGGCGAGGCTGACACCAGACTGACACCATCATGATGTGAGGCTGACACCAGACTGACCCCATCACTAGGCGAGACTGACACCAGACTGACCCCATCACTAGGCGAGACTGACACCAGACTGACCCCATCACGAGGCGAGACTGACACCAGACTGACCCCATCACGAGGCGAGGCTGACACCAGACTGACCCAATCACAAGGCGAGGCTGACACCAGACTGACACCATCACGAGGCGAGACTGACACCAGACTGACCCCCTCACGAGGCGAGGCTGACACCAGACTGACCTCGTCACGAGGCGATGCTGACACCAGACTGACCCCATCACTAGGCGAGGCTGACACCAGACTGACCCCATCACGAGGCGAGACTGACACCGGACTGACCCCATCACGAGGCGAGTCTGACACCAGACTGACACCATCACAAGGCGAGGCTGACACCAGACTGAACCCATCACGAGCCGAGACTGACACCAGACTGACCCCATCATGAGGCGAAGCTGACACCAGACTGACACCATCACGAGGCGAGACTGACACCAGACTGACCCCATCACGAGGCGAAGCTGACACCAGACTGACCCCATCACGAGGCGAGGCTGACACCAGACTGACACCATCACGAGGCGAGGCTGACACCAGACTGACCCCATCACGAGGCGAGGCTGACACCAGACTGACCCCATCACGAGGCGGGGCTGACACCAGACTGACCCCATCACGAGGCGAGGCTGACACCAGACTGACCCCATCACGAGGCGAGGCTTACACCAGACTGACCCCATCACGGGGCGAGGCTGACACATGACTGACCCGATCACGAGGCGAGGCTGACACCAGACTGACACCATCACGAGGCGAGACTGACACCAGACTGACCCCATCATGATGTGAGGCTGACAACAGACTGACCCCATCACGAGGCGAGACTGACACCAGACTGATCCCATCACGAGGCGAAGCTGACATCAGACTGACGCCATCACGAGGCGAGACTGACACAGGACTGACCCCATCACGGGGCAAGGCTGACACCAGACTGACACCATCACGAGGCGAGGATGACACCAGACTGACCCCATCACGAGGCGAGGCTGACACCA
Source organism: Staurois parvus (assembly GCF_062004578.1). Taxonomy (NCBI): domain Eukaryota; kingdom Metazoa; phylum Chordata; class Amphibia; order Anura; family Ranidae; genus Staurois; species Staurois parvus. The sequence continues at coordinate 637,467 of NW_028320352.1, read as the reverse complement.
GACTGACCCCATCACGAGGCGGGGCTGACACCAGACTGACTCCATCACGAGGCGAGGCTGACACCAGACTGACCCCATCACGAGGCGAAGCTGACACCAGACTGACACCATCACGAGGTGAGACTGACACCAGACTGTCCCCATCACGAGGCGAGGCTGACACCAAACTGTCATCATCACGAGGCGAAACTGACACCAGACTGACCCCATCACGAGGCAAAGCTGACACCAGACTGACCGCATCACGAGGCGAGACTGACACCAGACGGACCCCATCACGAGGCGAGGCTGACACCAAACTGACCCCATCACGAGGCGAGACTGACACCAGACTGACCCCATCACGAGGCGAGGCTGACACCAGACTGACCCCATCACGAGGCGAAGCTGACACCAGACTGACACCATCACGAGGTGAGACTGACACCAGACTGTCCCCATCACGAGGCGAGGCTGACACCAGACTGACCCGATAACCAGGCGAGGCTGACGCCAGACTGACACCATCAAAAGCGAGGCTGACACCAGACTGACACCATCACGAGGCGAGGCTGACACCAGACAGACCCCATCACGAGGCGAGACTGACACCAGACTGACCCCATCACGAGGCGAAGCTGACACCAGACTGACCCCATCACGAGGCGAGACTGACACCAGACTGACCCCATCACGAGGCGAGGCTGATGCCAGACTGACACCATCACGAGGCAAGACTGACACCAGACTGACCCCATCATGATGTGAGGCTGACACCAGACTGACCCCATCACTAGGCGAGGCTGACACCAGACTGACCACATCACGATGCGAGGCTGACACCAGACTGACACCATCACGAGGCGAGGCTGACACCAGACTGACCCCATCACGAGCCGAGACTGACACCAGACTGACCCCATCACGAGGCGAAGCTGACACCAGACTGACACCATCACGAGGCGAGACTGACACCAGACTGACCCCATCACGAGGCGAAGCTGACACCAGACTGACCCCATCACGAGGCGAGGCTGACACCAGACTGACACCATCACGAGGCGAGGATGACACCAGACTGACCCCATCACGAGGCGAGGCTGACACCAGACTGACCCCATCACGAGGCGGGGCTGACACCAGACTGACCCCATCACGAGGCGAGGCTGACACCAGACTGACCCCATCACAAGGCGAGGCTTACACCAGACTGACCCCAGCACGGGGCGAGGCTGACACATGACTGACCCGATCACGAGGCGAGGCTGACACCAGACTGACACCATCACGAGGCGAGACTGACACCAGACTCACCCCATCATGATGTGAGGCTGACACCAGACTGACCCCATCACGAGGCGAGACTGACACCAGACTGACCCCATCACGAGGCGAAGCTGACACCAGACTGACCCCATCACGAGGCGAGGCTGACACCAGACTGACCAAATCACGAGGCGAGACTGACACCAGACTGACCCCATCACGAGGCGAGGCTGACACCAGGCTGACCCCATCAAAAGCGAGGCTGACACCAGACTGACACCATCACGAGGCGAGGCTGACACCAGACTGACACCATCACGATCTGAGGCTGACACCAGACTGACCCCATCACGAGGCCAGGCTGACACCAGACTGACCCCATCACGAGGCCAGGCTGACACCAGACTGACCCCATCACGAGGCCAGGCTGACACCAGACTGACCCCATCACGAGGCGAGGCTGACACCAGACTGACACCATGATGATGTGAGGCTAACACCAAACTGACCCCATCCCTAGGCGAGGCTGACACCAGACTGACCCCATCACGAGGCGAGACTGACACTGGACTGACCCCATCACGAGCCGAGACTGACACCAGACTGACCCCATCATGAGGCGAAGCTGACACCAGACTGACACCATCACGAGGCGAGGCTGACACCAGACTGACACCATCATGATGTGAGGCTGACACCAGACTGACCCCATCACGAGGCCAGGCTGACACCAGACTGACCCCATCACGAGGCGAGGCTGACACCAGACTTACACCATCATGATGTGAGGCTAACACCAAACTGACCCCATCACTAGGCGAGGCTGACACCAGACTGACCCCATCACGAGGCGAGACTGACACCGGACTGACCCCATCACGAGGCAAGGCTGACACCAGACTGACACCATCACAAGGCGAGGCTGACACCAGACTGACCCCATCACGAGCCGAGACTGACACCAGACTGACCCCATCATGAGGCGAAGCTGACACCGGACTGACCCCATCACGAGGCGAGTCTGACACCAGACTGACACCATCACAAGGCGAGGCTGACACCAGACTGAACCCATCACGAGCCGAGACTGACACCAGACTGACCCCATCATGAGGCGAAGCTGACACCAGACTGACACCATCACGAGGCGAGACTGACACCAGACTGACCCCATCACGAGGCGAAGCTGACACCAGACTGACCCCATCACGAGGCGAGGCTGACACCAGACTGACACCATCACGAGGCGAGGCTGACACCAGACTGACCCCATCACGAGGCGAGGCTGACACCAGACTGACCCCATCACGAGGCGGGGCTGACACCAGACTGACCCCATCACGAGGCGAGGCTGACACCAGACTGACCCCATCACGAGGCGAGGCTTACACCAGACTGACCCCATCACGGGGCGAGGCTGACACATGACTGACCCGATCACGAGGCGAGGCTGACACCAGACTGACACCATCACGAGGCGAGACTGACACCAGACTGACCCCATCATGATGTGAGGCTGACAACAGACTGACCCCATCACGAGGCGAGACTGACACCAGACTGACCCCATCACGAGGCGAGGCTGACACCAGACTGACCCCATCACGAGGCGGGGCTGACACCAGACTGACTCCATCACGAGGCGAGGCTGACACCAGACTGACCCCATCACGAGGCGAGGCTTACACCAGACTGACCCCATCACGGGGCGAGGCTGACACATGACTGACCCGATCACGAGGCGAGGCTGACACCAGACTGACACCATCACGAGGGGAGACTGACACCAGACTGACCCCATCACGAGGCGAGGCTGACACCAGACTGACCAAATCACGAGGCGAGACTGACACCAGACTGACCCCATCACGAGGCGAAGCTGACACCAGACTGACACCATCACGAGGTGAGACTGACACCAGACTGTCCCCATCACGAGGCGAGGCTGACACCAGACTGACCCGATAACCAGGCGAGGCTGACGCCAGACTGACACCATCAAAAGCGAGGCTGACACCAGACTGACACCATCACGAGGCGAGGCTGACACCAGACAGACCCCATCACGAGGCGAGACTGACACCAGACTGACCCCATCACGAGGCGAAGCTGACACCAGACTGACCCCATCACGAGGCGAGACTGACACCAGACTGACCCCATCACGAGGCGAGGCTGATGCCAGACTGACACCATCACGAGGCAAGACTGACACCAGACTGACCCCATCATGATGTGAGGCTGACACCAGACTGACCCCATCACTAGGCGAGGCTGACACCAGACTGACCACATCACGATGCGAGGCTGACACCAGACTGACACCATCACGAGGCGAGGCTGACACCAGACTGACCCCATCACGAGCCGAGACTGACACCAGACTGACCCCATCACGAGGCGAAGCTGACACCAGACTGACACCATCACGAGGCGAGACTGACACCAGACTGACCCCATCACGAGGCGAAGCTGACACCAGACTGACCCCATCACGAGGCGAGGCTGACACCAGACTGACACCATCACGAGGCGAGGATGACACCAGACTGACCCCATCACGAGGCGAGGCTGACACCAGACTGACCCCATCACGAGGCGGGGCTGACACCAGACTGACCCCATCACGAGGCGAGGCTGACACCAGACTGACCCCATCACAAGGCGAGGCTTACACCAGACTGACCCCAGCACGGGGCGAGGCTGACACATGACTGACCCGATCACGAGGCGAGGCTGACACCAGACTGACACCATCACGAGGCGAGACTGACACCAGACTCACCCCATCATGATGTGAGGCTGACACCAGACTGACCCCATCACGAGGCGAGACTGACACCAGACTGACCCCATCACGAGGCGAAGCTGACACCAGACTGACCCCATCACGAGGCGAGGCTGACACCAGACTGACCAAATCACGAGGCGAGACTGACACCAGACTGACCCCATCACGAGGCGAGGCTGACACCAGGCTGACCCCATCAAAAGCGAGGCTGACACCAGACTGACACCATCACGAGGCGAGGCTGACACCAGACTGACACCATCACGATCTGAGGCTGACACCAGACTGACCCCATCACGAGGCCAGGCTGACACCAGACTGACCCCATCACGAGGCCAGGCTGACACCAGACTGACCCCATCACGAGGCCAGGCTGACACCAGACTGACCCCATCACGAGGCGAGGCTGACACCAGACTGACACCATGATGATGTGAGGCTAACACCAAACTGACCCCATCCCTAGGCGAGGCTGACACCAGACTGACCCCATCACGAGGCGAGACTGACACTGGACTGACCCCATCACGAGCCGAGACTGACACCAGACTGACCCCATCATGAGGCGAAGCTGACACCAGACTGACACCATCACGAGGCGAGGCTGACACCAGACTGACACCATCATGATGTGAGGCTGACACCAGACTGACCCCATCACGAGGCCAGGCTGACACCAGACTGACCCCATCACGAGGCGAGGCTGACACCAGACTTACACCATCATGATGTGAGGCTAACACCAAACTGACCCCATCACTAGGCGAGGCTGACACCAGACTGACCCCATCACGAGGCGAGACTGACACCGGACTGACCCCATCACGAGGCAAGGCTGACACCAGACTGACACCATCACAAGGCGAGGCTGACACCAGACTGACCCCATCACGAGCCGAGACTGACACCAGACTGACCCCATCATGAGGCGAAGCTGACACCAGACTGACACCATCACGAGGCGAGGCTGACACCAGACTGACACCATCATGATGTGAGGCTGACACCAGACTGACCCCATCACGAGGCCAGGCTGACACCAGACTGACCCCATCACGAGGCGAGGCTGACACCAGACTTACACCATCATGATGTGAGGCTAACACCAAACTGACCCCATCACTAGGCGAGGCTGACACCAGACTGACCCCATCACGAGGCGAGACTGACACCGGACTGACCCCATCACGAGGCAAGGCTGACACCAGACTGACACCATCACAAGGCGAGGCTGACACCAGACTGACCCCATCACGAGCCGAGACTGACACCAGACTGACCCCATCATGAGGCGAAGCTGACACCGGACTGACCCCATCACGAGGCGAGTCTGACACCAGACTGACACCATCACAAGGCGAGGCTGACACCAGACTGAACCCATCACGAGCCGAGACTGACACCAGACTGACCCCATCAGGAGGCGAAGCTGACACCAGACTGACACCATCACGAGGCGAGACTGACACCAGACTGACCCCATCACGAGGCGAAGCTGACACCAGACTGACCCCATCACGAGGCGAGGCTGACACCAGACTGACACCATCACGAGGCGAGGCTGACACCAGACTGACCCCATCACGAGGCGAGGCTGACACCAGACTGACCCCATCACGAGGCGGGGCTGACACCAGACTGACCCCATCACGAGGCGAGGCTGACACCAGACTGACCCCATCACGAGGCGAGGCTTACACCAGACTGACCCCATCACGGGGCGAGGCTGACACATGACTGACCCGATCACGAGGCGAGGCTGACACCAGACTGACACCATCACGAGGCGAGACTGACACCAGACTGACCCCATCATGATGTGAGGCTGACAACAGACTGACCCCATCACGAGGCGAGACTGACACCAGACTGACCCCATCACGAGGCGAGGCTGACACCAGACTGACCCCATCACGAGGCGGGGCTGACACCAGACTGACTCCATCACGAGGCGAGGCTGACACCAGACTGACCCCATCACGAGGCGAGGCTTACACCAGACTGACCCCATCACGGGGCGAGGCTGACACATGACTGACCCGATCACGAGGCGAGGCTGACACCAGACTGACACCATCACGAGGAGAGACTGACACCAGACTGACCCCATCACGAGGCGAGGCTGACACCAGACTGACCAAATCACGAGGCGAGACTGACAACAGACTGACCCCATCACGAGGCGAGGCTGACACCAGGCTGACCCCATCAAAAGCGAGGCTGACACCAGACTGACACCATCACGAGGCGAGGCTGACACCAGACTGACCCCATCACGAGGCGAGACTGACACCAGACTGACCCCATCACGAGGCGAAGCTGACACCAGACTGACCCCATCACGAGGCGAGACTGACACCAGATTGACCCCATCACGAGGCGAGGATGTCACCAGACTGACCACATCATGAGGCGAGACTGACACCAGACTGACCCCATCACGAGGCGAAGCTGACACCAGACTGACACCATCACGAGGTGAGACTGACACCAGACTGTCCCCATCACGAGGCGAGGCTGACACCAAACTGTCACCATCACGAGGCGAAACTGACACCAGACTGACCCCATCACGAGGCAAAGCTGACACCAGACTGACACCATCACGAGGCGAGACTGACACCAGACTGACCCCATCATGAGGCGAGACTGACACCAGACTGACCCCATCACGAGGCGAGGCTGACACCAGACTGACCCCATCACGAGGCGAGACTGACACCAGACTGACCCCATCACGAGGCGAAGCTGACACCAGACTGACCGCATCACGAGGCAAAGCTGACACCAGACTGACACCATCACGAGGCGAGACTGACACCAGACTGACCCCATCATGAGGCGAGACTGACACCAGACTGACCCCATCACGAGGCCAGGCTGACACCAGACTGACCCCATCACGAGGCGAGGCTGACACCAGACTTACACCATCATGATGTGAGGCTAACACCAAACTGACCCCATCACTAGGCGAGGCTGACACCAGACTGACCCCATCACGAGGCGAGACTGACACCGGACTGACCCCATCACGAGGCAAGGCTGACACCAGACTGACACCATCACAAGGCGAGGCTGACACCAGACTGACCCCATCACGAGCCGAGACTGACACCAGACTGACCCCATCATGAGGCGAAGCTGACACCAGACTGACACCATCACGAGGCGAGGCTGACACCAGACTGACACCATCATGATGTGAGGCTGACACCAGACTAACCCCATCACGAGGCCAGGCTGACACCAGACTGACCCCATCACGAGGCGAGGCTGACACCAGACTTACACCATCATGATGTGAGGCTAACACCAAACTGACCCCATCACTAGGCGAGGCTGACACCAGACTGACCCCATCACGAGGCGAGACTGACACCGGACTGACCCCATCACGAGGCAAGGCTGACACCAGACTGACACCATCACAAGGCGAGGCTGACACCAGACTGACCCCATCACGAGCCGAGACTGACACCAGACTGACCCCATCATGAGGCGAAGCTGACACCGGACTGACCCCATCACGAGGCGAGTCTGACACCAGACTGACACCATCACAAGGCGAGGCTGACACCAGACTGAACCCATCACGAGCCGAGACTGACACCAGACTGACCCCATCAGGAGGCGAAGCTGACACCAGACTGACACCATCACGAGGCGAGACTGACACCAGACTGACCCCATCACGAGGCGAAGCTGACACCAGACTGACCCCATCACGAGGCGAGGCTGACACCAGACTGACACCATCACGAGGCGAGGCTGACACCAGACTGACCCCATCACGAGGCGAGGCTGACACCAGACTGACCCCATCACGAGGCGGGGCTGACACCAGACTGACCCCATCACGAGGCGAGGCTGACACCAGACTGACCCCATCACGAGGCGAGGCTTACACCAGACTGACCCCATCACGGGGCGAGGCTGACACATGACTGACCCGATCACGAGGCGAGGCTGACACCAGACTGACACCATCACGAGGCGAGACTGACACCAGACTGACCCCATCATGATGTGAGGCTGACAACAGACTGACCCCATCACGAGGCGAGACTGACACCAGACTGACCCCATCACGAGGCGAGGCTGACACCAGACTGACCCCATCACGAGGCGGGGCTGACACCAGACTGACTCCATCACGAGGCGAGGCTGACACCAGACTGACCCCATCACGAGGCGAGGCTTACACCAGACTGACCCCATCACGGGGCGAGGCTGACACATGACTGACCCGATCACGAGGCGAGGCTGACACCAGACTGACACCATCACGAGGAGAGACTGACACCAGACTGACCCCATCACGAGGCGAGGCTGACACCAGACTGACCAAATCACGAGGCGAGACTGACAACAGACTGACCCCATCACGAGGCGAGGCTGACACCAGGCTGACCCCATCAAAAGCGAGGCTGACACCAGACTGACACCATCACGAGGCGAGGCTGACACCAGACTGACCCCATCACGAGGCGAGACTGACACCAGACTGACCCCATCACGAGGCGAAGCTGACACCAGACTGACCCCATCACGAGGCGAGACTGACACCAGATTGACCCCATCACGAGGCGAGGATGTCACCAGACTGACCACATCACGAGGCGAGACTGACACCAGACTGACCCCATCACGAGGCGAAGCTGACACCAGACTGACACCATCACGAGGTGAGACTGACACCAGACTGTCCCCATCACGAGGCGAGGCTGACACCAAACTGTCACCATCACGAGGCGAAACTGACACCAGACTGACCCCATCACGAGGCAAAGCTGACACCAGACTGACACCATCACGAGGCGAGACTGACACCAGACTGACCCCATCATGAGGCGAGACTGACACCAGACTGACCCCATCACGAGGCGAGGCTGACACCAGACTGACCCCATCACGAGGCGAGACTGACACCAGACTGACCCCATCACGAGGCGAAGCTGACACCAGACTGACCGCATCACGAGGCAAAGCTGACACCAGACTGACACCATCACGAGGCGAGACTGACACCAGACTGACCCCATCATGAGGCGAGACTGACACCAGACTGACCCCATCACGAGGCGAGGCTGACACCAGACTGACCCCATCACGAGGCGAGACTGACACCAGACGGACCCCATCACGAGGCGAGGCTGACACCAAACTGACCCCATCACGAGGCGAGACTGACACCAGACTGACCCCATCACGAGGCGAGGCTGACACCAGACTGACCCCATCACGAGACGAGGCTGACACCAGACTGACCCCATCACGAGGCGAGGCTTACACCAGACTGACCCCATAACGGGGCGAGGCTGACACCAGACTGACCCGATAACCAGGCGAGGCTGACGCCAGACTGACACCATCACGAGGCAAGACTGACACCAGACTGACCCCATCATGATGTGAGGCTGACACCAGACTGACCCCATCATGAGGCGAGGCTGACACCAGACTGACACGATCACGAGGCGAGGCTGACACCAGACTGACACCATCATGATGTGAGGCTGACACCAGACTGACCCCATCACTAGGCAAGGCTGACACCAGACTGACCCCATGACGAGGCGAGACTGAATCCAGACTGACCCCATCATGTTGTGAGGCTGTCACCAGACTGACCCCATCACGAGGCGATGCTGACACCAGACTGACGCCATCACGAGGCGAGACTGACACCAGACTGACCCCATCACGAGGCGAGACTGACACCAGACTGACCCCATCACGGGACGAGGCTGACACCAGACTGACCCCATCACGAGGCGAGACTGACACCAGACTGACACCATCACGAGGCGAGGCTGACACCAGACTGACACCATCACGAGACGATGCTGACACCAGACTGACACCATCATGATGTGAGGCTGACACCAGACTGACCCCATCACGAGGCGAGACTGACACCAGACTGACCCCATCCCGAGGCGAGGCTGACACCAGACTGACACCATCACGAGGCGAGGCTGACACCAGACTGACACCATCATGATGTGAGGCTGACACCAGACTGACCCCATCACTAGGCGAGACTGACACCAGACTGACCCCATCACTAGGCGAGACTGACACCAGACTGACCCCATCACGAGGCGAGACTGACACCAGACTGACCCCATCACGAGGCGAGGCTGACACCAGACTGACCCAATCACAAGGCGAGGCTGACACCAGACTGACACCATCACGAGGCGAGACTGACACCAGACTGACCCCCTCACGAGGCGAGGCTGACACCAGACTGACCTCGTCACGAGGCGATGCTGACACCAGACTGACCCCATCGCGAGGCGAGGCTGACACCAGACTGACCCCATCACGAGGCGAGGCTGACACCAGACTGACCCCATCGCGAGGCGGGGCTGACACCAGCCTGACCCCATCGCGAGGCGAGGCTGACACCAGACTGACCCCATCACGAGGCGAGACTGACACCAGACTTACCCCATCACGAGGCGAGGCTGACACCAGACTGACACCATCACAAGGCAAAGCTGACACCAGATTGACACCATCATGATGTGAGGCTGACACCAGACTGACCCCATCACGGGACGAGGCTGACACCAGACTGACCCCATCACGAGGCGAGACTGACACCAGACTGACCCCATTACGAGGCGATGCTGACACCAGACTGACCCCATCACTAGGCGAGACTGACACCAGACTGACCCCATCACGATGCGAGACTGACACCAGACTGACCCCATCACGATGTGAGGCTGACACCAGACTGACCCCATCACGAGGCGAGGCTGACACCAGACTGACCCCATCACGAGGCGAGACTGACACCGGACTGACCCCATCATGAGGCGAGGCTGACACCAGACTGACACCATCATGATGTGAGGCTGACACCAGACTGACCCCGTCACGGGGCGAGGCTGACACCAGACTGACCCCATCACGAGGCGAGGCTGACACCAGACTGACCCCATCACGAGGCGAGACTGACACCGGAATGACCCAATCACGGGGCGAGGCTGACACCAGACTGACCCCATCACGAGGCGAGGCTGACACCAGACTGACACCATCACGAGGCGTGGCTGACACCAGACTGACCCCATCATGATGTGAGGCTGACACCAGACTGACCACATCACGAGGCGATGCTGACACCAGACTGACACCATCATGATATAAAGCTGACACCAGACTGACCCCGTCACGGGGCGAGGCTGACACCAGACTGACCCCATCACGAGGCAAGGCTGACACCAGACTGACGCCATCACGAGGCGAGACTGACACAGGACTGACCCCATCACGGGGCGAGGCTGACACCAGACTGACCCCATCACGAGGCGAGGCTCACACCAGACTGACACCATCACGAGGCGTGGCTGACACCAGACTGACCCCATCATGATGTGAGGCTGACACCAGACTGACACCATCACTAGGCGAGGCTGACACCAGACTGACCCCATCACGAGGCGAGGCTGACACCAGACTGACACCATCATAATTCGAGGCTGACACCAGACTGACCCCATCACGAGGCGAGATTGGCACCAGACTGACCCCATCATGAGGCGAGACTGACACCAGACTGACAACATCACAAGGCAAAGCTGACACAAGATTGACACCATCATGATGTGAGGCTGACACCAGACTGACCCCGTCACGGGGCGAGGCTGACACCAGACTGACCCCTTCACGGGGCGAGACTGACACCAGACTGACCCCATCACGAGACTAGACTGACACCAGACTGACCCCATCAAGAGGCGAGGCTGACACCAGACTGACTCCGTCACGAGGCGAGGCTGACACCAGACTGACCCCGTCATGAGGCGAGGCTGACACCAGACTGACCCAATCACGAGGCGAGGCTGACACCAGACTGACTCCATCACGAGGTGAGGCTGACACCAGACTGACTCCATCACGAGGTGAGGCTGACACCAGACTGACTCCATCACGAGGTGAGGCTGACACCAGACTGACCCCATCACGAGGCGAGACTGACACCAGACTGACCCCATCATGATGTGAGGCTGACACCAGACTGACCCCATCACGAGGCGATGCTGACACCAGTCTTACCCAATCACGAGGCGAGGCTGACACCAGACTGACACCACCACAAGGCGAAGCTGACACCAGATTGACACCATCATGATGTGAGGCTGACACCAGACTGACCCCGTCACGGAGCGAGGCTGACACCAGACTGTCCCCATCACGAGGCGAGGCTGACACCAGACTGACCCCATCACGAGGCGAGGCTGACACCAGACTGACCCCATCACGAGGCGAGGCTGACACCAGACTGACGCCATCACGAGGCGAGACTGACACAGGACTGACCCCATCACGGGGCGAGGCTGAAACCAGACTGACCACATCACGAGGCGAGGCTGACACCAGACTGACACCATCACGAGAAGTGGCTGACACCAGACTGACCCCATCATGATGTGAGGCTGACACCAGACTGACCCCATCACTAGGCGAGGCTGACACCAGACTGACCCCATCACGAGGCGAGGCTGACACCAGACTGACCCCATCACGAGGCGAGGCTGACACCAGTCTGACCCCATCACGAGGCGAGGCTGACACCAGACTGACCCCATCACTAGGCGAGGCTGACACCAGACTGACCCCATCACTAGGCGAGGCTGACACCAGACTGACACCATCACGAGGCGAGGCTGACACCAGACTGACCCCATCACGAGGCGAGGCTGACACCAGACTGACCCCATCACGAGGCGAGGCTGGCACCAGACTGACCCCATCACGAAGCGAGGCTGACACCAGACTGACACCATCAGAAGGCGAAGCTGACACAAGATTGACACCATCATGATGTGAGGCTGACACCAGACTGACCCCATCACGGGGCGAGGCTGACACCAGACTGACCCCATCACGAGGCGAGACTGACACCAGACTGACCCCATCACGAGGCGAGACTGACACCAGACTGACCCCATCACGAGGCGAGACTGACACCAGACTGACCCCATCACGAGGCGAGGCTGACACCAGACTGATCCCATCACGAGGCGAGGCTGACACCAGACTGACCCCATCACTAGGCGAGGCTGACACCAGACTGACCTCATCATGAGGCGAGGCTGACACCAGACTGACCCCATCATGAGGCGAGGCTGACACCAGACTGACACGATCACGAGGCGAGGCTGACACCAGACTGACACCATCACGAGGCTAGGATGACACCAGACTGACCCCATCATGATGTGAGGCTGACACCAGACTGACCCCATCACTAGGCGAGGCTGACACCAGACTGACCCCATCACGAGGCGAGGCTGACACCAGACTGACACCATCACGAGGCGAGGCTGACACCAGACTGACACCATCATGAGACGAGACTGACACCAGACTGACCCCATCACGAGGCGAGACTGACACCAGACTGACCCCATCATGATGTGAGGCTGACACCAGACTGACCCCATCACGAGGCGAGGCTGACACCAGACTGACCCCATCACGAGGCGAGGCTGACACCAGACTGACCCCATCACGAGGCGAGGCTGACACCAGACTGACAACATCACAAGGCAAAGCTGACACAAGATTGACACCATCATGATGTGAGGCTGACACCAGACTGACCCCGTCACGGGGCGAGGCTGACACCAGACTGACCCCATCACGGGGCGAGACTGACACCAGACTGACCCCATCACGAGACTAGACTGACACCAGACTGACCCCATCAAGAGGCGAGGCTGACACCAGACTGACTCCGTCACGAGGCGAGGCTGACACCAGACTGACCCCGTCATGAGGCGAGGCTGACACCAGACTGACCCAATCACGAGGCGAGGCTGACACCAGACTGACTCCATCACGAGGTGAGGCTGACACCAGACTGACTCCATCACGAGGTGAGGCTGACACCAGACTGACTCCATCACGAGGTGAGGCTGACACCAGACTGACCCCATCACGAGGCGAGACTGACACCAGACTGACCCCATCATGATGTGAGGCTGACACCAGACTGACCCCATCACGAGGCGATGCTGACACCAGTCTTACCCAATCACGAGGCGAGGCTGACACCAGACTGACACCACCACAAGGCGAAGCTGACACCAGATTGACACCATCATGATGTGAGGCTGACACCAGACTGACCCCGTCACGGAGCGAGGCTGACACCAGACTGTCCCCATCACGAGGCGAGGCTGACACCAGACTGACCCCATCACGAGGCGAGGCTGACACCAGACTGACCCCATCACGAGGCGAGGCTGACACCAGACTGACGCCATCACGAGGCGAGACTGACACAGGACTGACCCCATCACGGGGCGAGGCTGACACCAGACTGACCCCATCACGAGGCGAGGCTGACACCAGACTGACACCATCACGAGAAGTGGCTGACACCAGACTGACCCCATCATGATGTGAGGCTGACACCAGACTGACCCCATCACTAGGCGAGGCTGACACCAGACTGACCCCATCACGAGGCGAGGCTGACACCAGACTGACCCCATCACGAGGCGAGGCTGACACCAGTCTGACCCCATCACGAGGCGAGGCTGACACCAGACTGACCCCATCACTAGGCGAGGCTGACACCAGACTGACACCATCACTAGGCGAGGCTGACACCGGACTGACACCATCACGAGGCGAGGCTGACACCAGACTGACCCCATCACGAGGCGAGGCTGACACCAGACTGACCCCATCACGAGGCGAGGCTGGCACCAGACTGACCCCATCACGAAGCGAGGCTGACACCAGACTGATACCATCACAAGGCGAAGCTGACACAAGATTGACACCATCATGATGTGAGGCTGACACCAGACTGACCCCATCACGGGGCGAGGCTGACACCAGACTGACCCCATCACGAGGCGATACTGACACCAGACTGACCCCATCACGAGGCGAGACTGACACCAGACTGACCCCATCACGAGGCGAGACTGACACCAGACTGACCCCATCACGAGGCGAGGCTGACACCAGACTGATCCCATCACGAGGCGAGGCTGACACCAGACTGACCCCATCACTAGGCGAGGCTGACACCAGACTGACCTCATCATGAGGCGAGGCTGACACCAGACTGACCCCATCATGAGGCGAGGCTGACACCAGACTGACACGATCACGAGGCGAGGCTGACACCAGACTGACACCATCACGAGGCTAGGATGACACCAGACTGACCCCATCATGATGTGAGGCTGACACCAGACTGACCCCATCACTAGGCGAGGCTGACACCAGACTGACCCCATCACGAGGCGAGGCTGACACCAGACTGACCCCATCACGAGGCGAGGCTGGCACCAGACTGACCCCATCACGAAGCGAGGCTGACACCAGACTGACACCATCACAAGGCGAAGCTGACACAAGATTGACACCATCATGATGTGAGGCTGACACCAGACTGACCCCATCACGGGGCGAGGCTGACACCAGACTGACCCCATCACGAGGCGAGACTGACACCAGACTGACCCCATCACGAGGCGAGACTGACACCAGACTTACCCCATCACGAGGCGAGGCTGACACCAGACTGATCCCATCACGAGGCGAGGCTGACACCAGACTGACCCCATCACTAGGCGAGGCTGACACCAGACTGACCTCATCATGAGGCGAGGCTGACACCAGACTGACCCCATCATGAGGCGAGGCTGACACCAGACTGACACGATCACGAGGCGAGGCTGACACCAGACTGACACCATCACAAGGCTAGGATGACACCAGACTGACCCCATCATGATGTGAGGCTGACACCAGACTGACCCCATTACTAGGCGAGGCTGACACCAGACTGACCCCATCACGAGGCGAGGCTGACACCAGACTGACACCATCACGAGGCGAGGCTGACACCAGACTGACACCATCATGATGTGAGGCTGACACCAGACTGACCCCATCACGAGGCGAGACTGACAACAGACTGACCCCATCACAAGGCGAGACTGACACCAGACTGACCCCATCACGAGGCGAGACTGACACCAGACTGACCCCATCATGATGTGAGGCTGACACCAAACTGACCCCATCACGAGGCGATGCTGACACCAGACTTACCCCATCACGAGGCGAGGCTGACACCAGACTGACACCATCACAAGGCGAAGCTGACACCAGATTGACACCATCATGATGTGAGGCTGACACCAGACTGACCCTATCACTAGGCGAGGCTGACACCAGACTGACACCATCATGATGTGAGGCTGATACCAGACAGACCCCATCACGAGGCGAGGCTGACACCAGACTGACCCCATCACGAGGCGAGGCTGACACCAGACTGACCCCATCACGAGGCGAGGCTGACACCAGACTGAAACCATCACGATGTGAGGCTGACACCAGACTTACCCCATCAAGAGTCGAGGCTGACACCAGACTGACCCCATCACGAGGCGAGGCTGACACCAGACTGACACCATCACGAGTCGAGACTGACACCAGACTGACACCATCACGAGGCGAGGCTGACACCAGACTGTCACCATCATGATGTGAGGTTGACACCAGACTGACCCCATCACGAGGCGAGACTGACACCAGACTGACCCCATCACGAGGCGAGGCTGACACCAGACTGACCCCATCACGAGGCGAGGCTGACACCAGACTGACCCCATTACGAGGCGAGGCTGACACCAGACTGACACCATCACGAGGCGAGGCTGACACCAGACTGACACCATCACGAGGAGAGGCTGACACCAGACTGACCCCATCACGAGGCAAGGCTGACACCAGACTGACACCATCATGATGTGAGACTGACACAAGACTGACCCCATCACGAGGCGAGGCTGACACCAGACTGACCCCATCACGAGGCGAGGCTGACACCAGACTGACCCCATCACGAGGCGAGGCTGACACCTGACTGATACCATCATGATGTGAGGCTGACACCAGACTGACCCCATCACTAGGCGAGGCTGACACCAGACTGACCCCATCACGAGGCAAGGCTGACACCAGACTGACCCCATCACGAGGCGAGGCTGACACCAGACTGACCCCATCACGAGGCGAGGCTGACACCAGACTGACACCATCATGATGTGAGGCTGACACCAGACAGATCCCATCACGAGGTGAGGCTGACACAAGACTGACACCATCACGAGGCGATGCTGACACCAGACTGACACCATCACGAGGCGAGGCTGACACCAGACTGACCCCATCACGAGGCGAGGCTGACACCAGACTGACACCATCATGATGTGAGGCTGACACCAGACTGACCCCATCACCAGGCGAGGCTGACACCAGACTGACCCTATCACTAGGCGAGGCTGATACCAGACTGACACCATCTCGAGGCGAGGCTGACACCAGACTGACCACATAACGAGGCGAGGCTGACACCAGACTGACCCCATCATGATGTGAGGCTGACACCAGTCTGACCCCATCACGAGGCGAAGCTAACACCAGACTGACCCCATCACGAGGCGAGGCTGACACCAGACTGAGCCCATCACGAGGCGAGGCTGACACCAGACTGACCCCATCACGAGGCGAGGCTGACACCACACTGACCCCATCACGAGGCGAGACTGACACCGAACTGACCCCATCATGAGGCGAGGCTGACACCGGACTGACCCCATCACGAGGTGAGGCTGACACCAGACTGACCCCATCACGAGGCAAGGCTGACACCAGACTGACACCATCATGATGTGAGACTGACACAAGACTGACCCCATCACGAGGCGAGGCTGACACCAGACTGACCCCATCACTAGGCGAGGCTGACACCAGACTGACCCCATCACGAGGCAAGGCTGACACCAGACTGACCCCATCACGAGGCGAGGCTGACACCAGACTGACCCCATCACGAGGCGAGGCTGACACCAGACTGACACCATCATGATGTGAGGCTGACACCAGACAGATCCCATCACGAGGTGAGGCTGACACAAGACTGACACCATCACGAGGCGAGGCTGACACCAGACTGACCCTATCACTAGGCGAGGCTGATACCAGACTGACACCATCTCGAGGCGAGGCTGACACCAGACTGACCAAATAACGAGGCGAGACTGACACCAGACTGACCCCATCACGAGGCGAGACTGACACCGGACTGACCCCATCACGAGGTGAGGCTGACACCAGACTGACGCCATCACGAGGCAAGGCTGACACCAGACTGACACCATCATGATGTGAGACTGACACAAGACTGACCCCATCACGAGGCGAGGCTGACACCAGACTGACCCCATCACGAGGCGAGGCTGACACCTGACTGATACCATCATGATGTGAGGCTGACACCAGACTGACCCCATCACTAGGCGAGGCTGACACCAGACTGACCCCATCACGAGGCAAGGCTGACACCAGACTGACCCCATCACGAGGCGAGGCTGACACCAGACTGACCCCATCACGAGGCGAGGCTGACACCAGACTGACACCATCATGATGTGAGGCTGACACCAGACAGATCCCATCACGAGGTGAGGCTGACACAAGACTGACACCATCACGAGGCGAGGCTGACACCAGACTGACACCATCACGAGGCGAGGCTGACACCAGACTGACCCCATCACGAGGCGAGGCTGACACCAGACTGACACCATCATGATGTGAGGCTGACACCAGACTGACCCCATCACGAGGCGAGGCTGACACCAGACTGACCCTATCACTAGGCGATTCTGATACCAGACTGACACCATCTCGAGGCGAGGCTGACACCAGACTGACCACATAACGAGGCGAGGCTGACACCAGACTGACCCCATCATGATGTGAGGCTGACACCAGTCTGACCCCATCACGAGGCGAAGCTAACACCAGACTGACCCCATCACGAGGCGAGGCTGACACCAGACTGAGCCCATCACGAGGCGAGGCTGACACCAGACTGACCCCATCACGAGGCGAGGATGACACCACACTGACCCCATCACGAGGCGAGACTGACACCGAACTGACCCCATCATGAGGCGAGGCTGACACCGGACTGACCCCATCACGAGGTGAGGCTGACACCAGACTGACCCCATCACGAGGCAAGGCTGACACCAGACTGACACCATCATGATGTGAGACTGACACAAGACTGACCCCATCACGAGGCGAGGCTGACACCAGACTGACCCCATCACTAGGCGAGGCTGACACCAGACTGACCCCATCACGAGGCAAGGCTGACACCAGACTGACCCCATCACGAGGCGAGGCTGACACCAGACTGACCCCATCACGAGGCGAGGTTGACACCAGACTGACACCATCATGATGTGAGGCTGACACCAGACAGATCCCATCACGAGGTGAGGCTGACACAAGACTGACACCATCACGAGGCGAGGCTGACACCAGACTGACCCTATCACTAGGCGAGGCTGATACCAGACTGACACCATCTCGAGGCGAGGCTGACACCAGACTGACCAAATACCGAGGCGAGACTGACACCAGACTGACCCCATCATGATGTGAGGCTGACACCAGACTGAGCCCATCACGAGGCGAGGCTGACACCAGACTGACCCCATCACGAGGCGAGGCTGACACCAGACTGACGCCATCACGAGGCGAGGCTGACACCAGACTGACCCCATCACGAGGCAAGGCTGACACCAGACTGACCCCATCACGAGGCGAGACTGACACCGGACTGACCCCATCACGAGGTGAGGCTGACACCAGACTGACGCCATCACGAGGCAAGGCTGACACCAGACTGACACCATCATGATGTGAGACTGACACAAGACTGACCCCATCACGAGGCGAGGCTGACACCAGACTGACCCCATCACGAGGCGAGGCTGACACCTGACTGATACCATCATGATGTGAGGCTGACACCAGACTGACCCCATCACTAGGCGAGGCTGACACCAGACTGACCCCATCACGAGGCAAGGCTGACACCAGACTGACCCCATCACGAGGCGAGGCTGACACCAGACTGACCCCATCACGAGGCGAGGCTGACACCAGACTGACACCATCATGATGTGAGGCTGACACCAGACAGATCCCATCACGAGGTGAGGCTGACACAAGACTGACACCATCACGAGGCGAGGCTGACACCAGACTGACACCATCACGAGGCGAGGCTGACACCAGACTGACCCCATCACGAGGCGAGGCTGACACCAGACTGACACCATCATGATGTGAGGCTGACACCAGACTGACCCCATCACGAGGCGAGGCTGACACCAGACTGACCCTATCAATAGGCGATTCTGATACCAGACTGACACCATCTCGAGGCGAGGCTGACACCAGACTGACCACATAACGAGGCGAGGCTGACACCAGACTGACCCCATCATGATGTGAGGCTGACACCAGTCTGACCCCATCACGAGGCGAAGCTAACACCAGACTGACCCCATCACGAGGCGAGGCTGACACCAGACTGAGCCCATCACGAGGCGAGGCTGACACCAGACTGACGCCATCACGAGGCGAGGCTGACACCAGACTGACCCCATCACGAGGCGAGACTGACACCAGACTGACCCCATCACGAGGCGGGGCTGACACCAGACTGACCCCATCACGAGGCGAGGCTGACACCAGACTGACGCCATCACGAGGCGAGGCTGACACCAGACTGACCCCATCACGAGGCGAGACTGACACCGGACTGACCCCATCATGAGGCGAGGCTGACACCGGACTGACCCCATCACGAGGTGAGGCTGACACCAGACTGCCCCCATCACGAGGCGAGGCTGACACCAGACTGACCCTATCACTAGGCGAGGCTTATACCAGACTGACACCATCTCGAGGCGAGGCTGACACCAGACTGACCACATAACGAGGCGAGGCTGACACCAGACTGACCCCATCATGATGTGAGGCTGACACCAGTCTGACAACATCACGAGGCGAGGCTGACACAAGACTGACACCATCACGAGGCGAGGCTGACACCAGACTGACCCCATCACGAGGCGAGGCTGACACCAGACTGACCCCGTCACGGGGCGAGGCTGACACCAGACTGACCCCATCACTAGGCGAGGCTGACACCAGACTGACCCCATCACGAGGCGAAGCTGACACCAGACTGACCGCATCACGAGGCGAGACTGACACCAGACGGACCCCATCACGAGGCGAGGCTGACACCAAACTACCAAACTAACCCCATCACGAGGCGAGACTGACACCAGACTGACCCCATCACGAGGCGAGGCTGACACCAGACTGACCCCATCACTAGCGAGGCTGACACCAGACTGACCCCATCACGAGGCGAGGCTGACACCAGACTGACCCCATCACGAGGCGAGGCTTACACCAGACTGACCCCATCTCGGGGCGAGGCTGATACCAGACTGACCCGATCACGAGGCGAGGCTGACGCCAGACTGACACCATCACGAGGCAAGACTGACACCAGACTGACCCCATCATGATGTGAGGCTGACACCAGACTTACCCCATCACTAGGCGAGGCTGACACCAGACAGACCCCATCACGAGGCGAGGCTGACACCAGACTGACACCATCACGAGGCGAGGCTGACACCAGACTGACCCCATCACGATGCGAGGCTGGCACCAGACTGACACCATCACGAGGCGAGACTGACACCAGACTGATCCCATCATGATGTGAGGCTGACACCAGACTGACCCCATCACGAGGCCAGGCTGACACCAGACTGACCCCATCACGAGGCGAGGCTGACACCAGACTGACACCATCACGATCTGAGGCTGACACCAGACTGACCCCATCACGAGGCCAGGCTGACACCAGACTGACCCCATCACGAGGCGAGACTGACACCGGACTGACCCCATCACGAGGCAAGGCTGACACCAGACTGACACCATCACGAGGCGAGGCTGACACCAGACTGACCCCATCATGAGCCGAGACTGACACCAGACTGACCCCATCACGAGGCGAAGCTGACACCAGACTGACACCATCACGAGGCGAGACTGACACCAGACTGACACCATCACGAGGCGAGGCTAACACCAGACTGACCCAATCACGAGGCGAGGCTGACACCAGACTGACCCCATCACGAGGCGGGGCTGACACCAGACTGACCCCATCACGAGGTGAGGCTGATACCAGACTGACCCCATCACGATGCGAGGCTTACACCAGACTGACCCCATCACGGGGCGAGGCTGATACAAGACTGACCAGATCACGAGGCGAGGCTGACACCAGACTGACCCCATCACGAGGCAAGGCTGACACCAGACTGACACCATCATGATGTGAGGCTGACACCAGACTGACCCCATCACGAGGCGAGACTGACACCGGACTGACCCCATCACGAGGCGAGGCTGACACCAGACTGACACCATCACAAGGCGAGGCTGACACCAGACTGACACCATCATGATGTGAGGCTGACACCAGACTGACCCCATCACGAGGCGAAGCTGACACCAGACTGACACCATCACGAGGCGAGACTGACACCAGACTGATCCTATCACGAGGCGAAGCTGACACCAGACTGACCCCATCACGAGGCGAGGCTGACACCAGACTGACACCATCACGAGGCGAGGCTGACACCAGACTGACCCCATCACGAGGCGAGGCTGACACCAGACTGACCCCATCACGAGGCGAGACTGGCACCAGACTGACCCCATCACGAGGCGAGACTGACACCAGACTGACCCCATCATGATGTGAGGCTGAAACCAGACTGACACCATCATGAGGCGATGCTGACACCAGACTGACACCATCATGATGTGAGGCTGACGCCAGACTGACCCCGTCACGAGGCGAGGCTGACACCAGACTGACACCATCATGATGTGAAGCTGACACCAGACTGACCCCATCACTATGCGAGACTGACACCAGACTGACCCCATCACGAGGCGAGACTGACACCAGACTTACCCCATCACAAGGCGAAGCTGACACCAGATTGACACCATCATGATGTGAGGCTGACAGCAGACTGACACCATCATGAGGCGAGGCTGACACCAGACTGACACCATCATGGTGTGAGGCTGACACCAGACTGACCCCATCACTAGGCGAGACTGACTCCAGACTTACCCCATCACGAGGAAAGGCTGACACCAGACTGACACCATCACGAGGCGAGTCTGACACCAGACTGACCCCATCACGAGGCGAGGCTGACACCAGACTGACGCCATCACGGGGCGAGGCTGACACAAGACTGACCCCATCACCAAGCGAGGCTGACACCAGACTGACCCCATTACAAGGCGAGACTGACACCAGACTGACCCCATCACGAGGCGAGACTGACACCAGACTGACCCCATCATGATGTGAGGCTGACACCAGACTGACCTCATCACGAGGCGATGCTGACACCAGACTGACCCCATTAAGAGGCGAGACTGACACCAGACTGACCCCATCACGAGTCGAGACTGACACCAGACTGACCCCATCACGGGACGAGGCTGACACCAGACTGACCCCATCACGAGGCGAGACTGACACCAGACTGACACCATCACGAGGCGAGACTGACACCAGACTGACCCCATGACGAGGCGAGGCTGACACCAGACTGACACCATCATGATGTGAGGCTGACACCAGACTGACCCCATCACGAGGCGAGGCTGACACCAGACTGACACCATTATGATGTGAGGCTGACACCAGACTGACCCCATCACTAGGCGAGACTGACACCAGACTGACCCATTCACGAGGCGAGACTGACACCAGACTGACCCCATCACGAGGCGAGACTGACACCAGACTCACCCCATCACGAGGCGAGGCTGACACCAGACTGACACCATCACAAGGCGAAGCTGACACCAGACTGACACCATCATGATGTGAGGCTGACACCAGACTGACCCGATCACTAGGCGAGACTGACACCAGACTGACCCCATCACGAGGCAAGACTGACACCAGACTTACCCATTCACGAGGCGAGACTGACACCAGACTGACACCATCACAAGGCGAAGCTGACACCAGACTGACACCATCATGATGTGAGGCTGACACCAGACTGACCCCATCACGAGGCGAGACTGACACCAGACTGACCCCATCACGGGATGAGGCTGACACCAGACTGACCTCATCACGAGGCGAGACTGACACCAGACTGACACCATCACGAGGCGAGGCAGACACCAGACTGACACCATCATGATGTGAGGCTGAAACCAGACTGACACCATCACGAGGCGAGGCTGACTCCAGACTGACCCCATCACTAGGCGAGGCTGACACCAGACTGACCCCATCACTAGCGAGGCTGACACCAGACTGACCCCATCACGAGGCGAGGCTGACACCAGACTGACCCCATCACTAGGCGAGACTGACACTAGACTGACCCCATCACGAGGCGAGGCTGACACCAGACTGACCCCATCACGAGGCGAGACTGACACCAGACTGACCCCATCACGAGGCAAGGTTGACACCAGACTGACACCATCATGATGTGAGGCTGACACCAGACTGACCCCATCACTAGGCGAGGCTGACACCAGACTGACACCATCACGAGGCGAAGCTGACACCAGACTGACACCATCACGAGGCGATGCTGACACCAGACTGCCCCCATCACTAGGCGAGGCTGACACCAGACTGATCCCTTCATGATGTGAGGTTGACACCAGACTGACCCCATCACTAGGCGAGGCTGACACCAGACTGACCCCATCATGAGGCGAGGCTGACACCAGACGGACCCCATCACGAGGCGAGGCTGACACCAAACTACCAAACTAACCCCATCACGAGGCGAGACTGACACCAGACTGACCCCATCACGAGGCGAGGCTGACACCAGACTGACCCCATCACTAGCGAGGCTGACACCAGACTGACCCCATCACGAGGCGAGGCTGACACCAGACTGACCCCATCACGAGGTGAGGCTTACACCAGACTGACCCCATCTCGGGGCGAGGCTGATACCAGACTGACCCGATCACGAGGCGAGGCTGACGCCAGACTGACACCATCACGAGGCAAGACTGACACCAGACTGACCCCATCATGATGTGAGGCTGACACCAGACTTACCCCATCACTAGGCGAGGCTGACACCAGACAGACCCCATCACGAGGCGAGGCTGACACCAGACTGACACCATCACGAGGCGAGGCTGACACCAGACTGACCCCATCACGATGCGAGGCTGGCACCAGACTGACACCATCACGAGGCGAGACTGACACCAGACTGATCCCATCATGATGTGAGGCTGACACCAGACTGACCCCATCACGAGGCCAGGCTGACACCAGACTGACCCCATCACGAGGCGAGGCTGACACCAGACTGACACCATCACGATCTGAGGCTGACACCAGACTGACCCCATCACGAGGCCAGGCTGACACCAGACTGACCCCATCACGAGGCGAGACTGACACCGGACTGACCCCATCACGAGGCAAGGCTGACACCAGACTGACACCATCACGAGGCGAGGCTGACACCAGACTGACCCCATCATGAGCCGAGACTGACACCAGACTGACCCCATCACGAGGCGAAGCTGACACCAGACTGACACCATCACGAGGCGAGACTGACACCAGACTGACCCCATCACGAGGCGAAGCTGACACCAGACTGACCCCATCACGAGGCGAGGCTGACACCAGACTGACACCATCACGAGGCAAGGCTAACACCAGACTGACCCAATCACGAGGCGAGGCTGACACCAGACTGACCCCATCACGAGGCGGGGCTGACACCAGACTGACCCCATCACGAGGTGAGGCTGATACCAGACTGACCCCATCACGATGCGAGGCTTACACCAGACTGACCCCATCACGGGGCGAGGCTGATACAAGACTGACCAGATCACGAGGCGAGGCTGACACCAGACTGACCCCATCACGAGGCAAGGCTGACACCAGACTGACACCATCATGATGTGAGGCTGACACCAGACTGACCCCATCACGAGGCGAGACTGACACCGGACTGACCCCATCACGAGGCGAGGCTGACACCAGACTGACACCATCACAAGGCGAGGCTGACACCAGACTGACACCATCATGATGTGAGGCTGACACCAGACTGACCCCATCACGAGGCGAAGCTGACACCAGACTGACACCATCACGAGGCGAGACTGACACCAGACTGATCCTATCACGAGGCGAAGCTGACACCAGACTGACCCCATCACGAGGCGAGGCTGACACCAGACTGACACCATCACGAGGCGAGGCTGACACCAGACTGACCCCATCACGAGGCGAGGCTGACACCAGACTGACCCCATCACGAGGCGAGACTGGCACCAGACTGACCCCATCACGAGGCGAGACTGACACCAGACTGACCCCATCATGATGTGAGGCTGAAACCAGACTGACACCATCATGAGGCGATGCTGACACCAGACTGACACCATCATGATGTGAGGCTGACGCCAGACTGACCCCGTCACGAGGCGAGGCTGACACCAGACTGACACCATCATGATGTGAAGCTGACACCAGACTGACCCCATCACTATGCGAGACTGACACCAGACTGACCCCATCACGAGGCGAGACTGACACCAGACTTACCCCATCACAAGGCGAAGCTGACACCAGATTGACACCATCATGATGTGAGGCTGACAGCAGACTGACACCATCATGAGGCGAGGCTGACACCAGACTGACACCATCATGGTGTGAGGCTGACACCAGACTGACCCCATCACTAGGCGAGACTGACTCCAGACTTACCCCATCACGAGGAAAGGCTGACACCAGACTGACACCATCACGAGGCGAGTCTGACACCAGACTGACCCCATCACGAGGCGAGGCTGACACCAGACTGACGCCATCACGGGGCGAGGCTGACACAAGACTGACCCCATCACCAAGCGAGGCTGACACCAGACTGACCCCATTACAAGGCGAGACTGACACCAGACTGACCCCATCACGAGGCGAGACTGACACCAGACTGACCCCATCATGATGTGAGGCTGACACCAGACTGACCTCATCACGAGGCGATGCTGACACCAGACTGACCCCATTAAGAGGCGAGACTGACACCAGACTGACCCCATCACGAGTCGAGACTGACACCAGACTGACCCCATCACGGGACGAGGCTGACACCAGACTGACCCCATCACGAGGCGAGACTGACACCAGACTGACACCATCACGAGGCGAGACTGACACCAGACTGACCCCATGACGAGGCGAGGCTGACACCAGACTGACACCATCATGATGTGAGGCTGACACCAGACTGACCCCATCACGAGGCGAGGCTGACACCAGACTGA
The DNA here is from genome assembly GCF_062004578.1 of Staurois parvus. Lineage (NCBI taxonomy): Eukaryota > Metazoa > Chordata > Amphibia > Anura > Ranidae > Staurois > Staurois parvus. Next base: position 610,097 of record NW_028320352.1, on the reverse strand, counting down.
CACCATTATGATGTGAGGCTGACACCAGACTGACCCCATCACTAGGCGAGACTGACACCAGACTGACCCATTCACGAGGCGAGACTGACACCAGACTGACCCCATCACGAGGCGAGACTGACACCAGACTCACCCCATCACGAGGCGAGGCTGACACCAGACTGACACCATCACAAGGCGAAGCTGACACCAGACTGACACCATCATGATGTGAGGCTGACACCAGACTGACCCGATCACTAGGCGAGACTGACACCAGACTGACCCCATCACGAGGCAAGACTGACACCAGACTTACCCATTCACGAGGCGAGACTGACACCAGACTGACACCATCACAAGGCGAAGCTGACACCAGACTGACACCATCATGATGTGAGGCTGACACCAGACTGACCCCATCACGAGGCGAGACTGACACCAGACTGACCCCATCACGGGATGAGGCTGACACCAGACTGACCTCATCACGAGGCGAGACTGACACCAGACTGACACCATCACGAGGCGAGGCAGACACCAGACTGACACCATCATGATGTGAGGCTGAAACCAGACTGACACCATCACGAGGCGAGGCTGACTCCAGACTGACCCCATCACTAGGCGAGGCTGACACCAGACTGACCCCATCACTAGCGAGGCTGACACCAGACTGACCCCATCACGAGGCGAGGCTGACACCAGACTGACCCCATCACTAGGCGAGACTGACACTAGACTGACCCCATCACGAGGCGAGGCTGACACCAGACTGACCCCATCACGAGGCGAGACTGACACCAGACTGACCCCATCACGAGGCAAGGTTGACACCAGACTGACACCATCATGATGTGAGGCTGACACCAGACTGACCCCATCACTAGGCGAGGCTGACACCAGACTGACACCATCACGAGGCGAAGCTGACACCAGACTGACACCATCACGAGGCGATGCTGACACCAGACTGCCCCCATCACTAGGCGAGGCTGACACCAGACTGATCCCTTCATGATGTGAGGTTGACACCAGACTGACCCCATCACTAGGCGAGGCTGACACCAGACTGACCCCATCATGAGGCGAGGCTGACACCAGACTGACACCATCACGAGGCGAGGCTGACACCAGACTGACACCATCATGATGTGAGGCTGACACCAGACTGACCCCATTACGAGGCGAGGCTGACACCAGACTGACCCCATCATGAGGCGAGGCTGACACCAGACTGACACCATCATGATGTGAGGCTGACACCAGACTGACCCCATCACGAGGCGAGTCTGACACCAGACTTACCCCATCACTATGCGAGACTGACACCAGACTGACCCCATCACGAGGCGAGACTGACACCAGACTTTCCCCATCACGAGGCGAGGCTGACACCAGACTGACACCATCACAAGGCGAAGCTGACACCAGACTGACACCATCACGAGGCGAGACTGACACCAGACTGACCCCATCACGAGGCGAGGCTGACCCCACACTGACCCCATCACGAGGCGAGACTGACACCAGACTTACCCCATCACGAGGAAAGGCTGACACCAGCCTGATACCATCACAAGGCGAAGCTGACACCAGATTGACACCATCATGATGTGAGGCTGACACCAGACTGACACCATCACGAGGCGAGGCTGACACCAGACTGACACCATCATGATGTGAGGCTGACACCAGACTGACCCCATCACTTGGCGAGACTGACACCAGACTGACCCCATCACGAGGCGAGACTGACACCAGACTTACCCATTCACGAGGCGAGGCTGACACCAGACTGACACCATCGCAAGGCGAAGCTGACACCAGACTGACACCATCATGATGTGAGGCTGACACCAGACTGACCCCATCACGAGGCGAGACTGACACCAGACTGACCCCATCACGGGATGAGGCTGACACCAGACTGACCCCATCACGAGGCGAGACTGACACCAGACTGACACCATCAATCACGAGGCGAGACTGATACCAGACTGACCCCATCACGAGGCGAGGCTGACACCAGACTGACCCCATCACGAGGCGAGGCTGAAACCAGACTGACCCCATCACGAGGCGAGACTGACACCAGACTGACCCCATCACGAGGCGAGGCTGAGCCCAAACTGACCCCATCACGAGGCGAGGCTGAGCCCAAACTGACTCCATCACGAGGCGAGACTGACACCAGACTGACCCCATCACTAGGCGAGGCTGACACCAGACTGACCCCATCACGAGACAAGGCTGACACCAGACTGACCCCATCATGATGTGAGGCTGACACCAGACTGACACCATCACGAGGCGAGGCTGACACCAGACTGACCCCATCATGATGTGAGGCTGACACCAGTCTGACCCCATCACGAGGCGAGGCTGACACCAGACTGACACCATCACGAGGCGAGGTTGACACCAGACTGAAACCATCATGATTTGAGGCTGACACCAGACTGACCCCATCACGAGGCGAGGCTGACACCAGACTGATCCCATCACGAGGCAAGGCTGACACCAGACTGACCCCATCACGAGGCGAGACTGACACCAGACTGACCCCATCACGAGGTGAGGCTGACACCAGACTGACACCATCATGATTTGAGGCTGACACCAGACTGACCCCATCACTAGGCGAGACTTACACCAGACTGACCCCATCACGAGGCGAGGCTGACACCAGACTGACCCCATCACGAGGCGAGGCTGACACCAGACTGACACCATCACGATGTGAGGCTGACACCAGACTGACACCATCACGAGGCGAGGCTGACACCAGACTGACCCCATCACGAGGCGAGGCTGACACCAGACTGACCCCATCACGAGGCGAGGCTGACACAAGACTGACCCCATCACGAGGCGAGGCTGACACCACACTGACCCCATCACGAGGCGAGGCTGACACCAGACTGACCCCATCACGAGGCGAGGCTGACACCAGACTGACACCATCACGAGGCGAGGCTGACACCAGACTGACCACATCACGAGGCGAGACTGACACCAGACTGACCCCATCATGATGTGAGGCTGACACCAGACTGACCCCATCACGAGGCGAGGCTGACACCAGACTGACCCCATCACGAGGCGAGACTGACACCAGACTGAACCCATCATGATGTGAGGCTGACACCAGTCTGACCCCATCACGAGGCGAGGCTGACACCAGACTGACACCATCACGAGGCGAGGTTGACACCAGACTGAAACCATCATGATTTGAGGCTGACACCAGACTGACCCCATCACGAGGCGAGGCTGACACCAGACTGACGCCATCACGAGGCGAGACTGACACAGGACTGACCCCATCACGGGGCGAGGCTGACACCAGACTAACCCCATCACTAGTCGAGGCTGACACCAGACTGACCCCATCACGAGGCGAGACTGACACCAGACTGACCCCATCATGATGTGAGGCTGACACCAGACTGACCCCATCACGAGGTGATGCTGACACCAGACTGACCCCATCACGAGCCAAGGCTGACACCAGACTGATCCCATCACGAGGCAAGGCTGACACCAGACTGACCCCATCACGAGGCGAGGCTGACACCAGACTGACCCCATCACGAGGCGAGACTGACACCAGACTGACCCCATCACGAGGTGAGGCTGACACCAGACTGACACCATCATGATTTGAGGCTGACACCAGACTGACCCCATCACTAGGCGAGACTTACACCAGACTGACCCCATCACGAGGCGAGGCTGACACCAGACTGACCCCATCACGAGGCGAGGCTGACACCAGACTGACACCATCACGATGTGAGGCTGACACCAGACTGACACCATCACGAGGCGAGGCTGACACCAGACTGACCCCATCACGAGGCGAGGCTGACACCAGACTGACCCCATCACGAGGCGAGGCTGACACCAGACTGACCCCATCACGAGGCGAGGCTGACACCACACTGACCCCATCACGAGGCGAGGCTGACACCAGATTGACCCCATCACGAGGCGAGGCTGACACCAGACTGACACCATCACGAGGCGAGGCTGACACCAGACTGACCTCATCACGAGGCGGGGCTGACACCAGACTGACCCCATCACGAGGCGAGGCTGACACCAGACTGACACCGTCACGAGGCGAGGCTGACTCCAGACTGACCCCATCACTAGGCGAGGCTGACACCAGACTGACCCCATCACTAGCGAGGCTGACACCAGACTGACCCCATCACGAGGCGAGGCTGACACCAGACTGACCCCATCACTAGGCGAGGCGGACACCGGACTGACCCCATCATGAGGCGAGGCTGACACCAGACTGACCCCATCACGAGGATAGGCTGACACCAGACTGACCCCATCAAAAGCGAGGCTGACACCAGACTGACCCCATCACTAGCGAGGCTGACACCGGACTGACCCCATCACGAGGCGAGGCTGACACCAGATTGACACCATCATGATGTGAGGCTGACACCAGACTGACCCCGTCACGGAGCGAGGCTGACACCAGACTGACCCCATCACGAGGCGAGACTGACACCAGACTGACACGATCACTAGGCGAGACTGACCCAATCACGAGGCGAGGCTGACACTAGACTGACCCCATCACGAGGCGAGACTGACACCAGACTGACCCCATCATGAGGCGAAGCTGACACCAGACTGACCCCATCACGAGGCGAGACTGACACCAGACTGACCCCATCACGAGGCGAGACTGACACCAGACTGACCCCATCATGATGTGAGGCTGACACCAGACTGAGCCCATCACAAGGCGAGGCTGAAAGCAGACTGACCCCATCACTAGGAGAGGCTGACACCAGACTAACCCCATCACGAGGCGAGGCTGACACCAGACTGACCCCATCACGAGGCGAGGCTGACACCAGACTGACCCCATCACGAGGCGAGACTGACACCAGACTTACCCCATCACGAGGCAAGGCTGACACCAGACTGACACCATCACAAGGCGAAGCTGACACCAGATTGACACCATCATGATGTGAGGCTGACACCAGACGGACCTCATCACGGGACGAGGCTGACACCAGACTGACTCCATCACGAGGCAACACTGACACCAGACTGACCCCATCACGAGGCGAGGCTGACACCAGACTGACCCCATCACGAGGCGAGGCTGACACCAGACTGACCCCATCACGAGGCGAGACTGACACCAGACTGACCCCATCACGAGGCCAGGCTGACACCAGACTGACCCCATCACGAGGCAAGGCTGACACCAGACTGACACCATCATGATGTGAGGCTGACACCAGACTGACCTCATCACGAGGCGAGGCTGACACCAGACTGACCCCATCACAAGGCGAAGCTGACACAAGATTGACACCATCATGATGTGATGCTGACACCAGACTGACCCCGTCACGGAGCGAGGCTGACACCAGACTGACCCCATCACGAGGCGAGGCTGACACCAGCCTGACCACATCACTAGGCGAGGCTGACACCAGACAGACCCCATCATGAGGCAAGGCTGACACCAGACTGACACCATCACGAGGCGAGGCTGACACCAGACTGACACCATCATGATTTGAGGCTGACACCAGACTGACCCCATCACTAGGCGAGACTTACACCAGACTGACCCCATCACGAGGCGAGGCTGACACCAGACTGACCCCATCACGAGGCGAGGCTGACACCAGACTGACACCATCACGATGTGAGGCTGACACCAGACTGACACCATCACGAGGCGAGGCTGACACCAGACTGACACCATCACGATGTGAGGCTGACACCAGACTGACCCCATCACGAGGCGAGGCTGACACCAGACTGACCCCATCACTAGGCGAGGCTGACACCAGACTGACCCCATCAAGATGCGAGGCTGACACCAGACTGACCCCATCACGAGGCGAGGCTGACACCAGACTGACCCCATCACGAGGCGAGACTGACACCGGACTGACCCCATCACGAGGCGAGACTGACACCAGACTGACCCCATCACGAGGCGAGGCTGACACCAGACTGACACCATCAGGAGGCGAGGCTGACACCAGACTGACCCCATCACTAGGCGAGGCTGATACCAGACTGACCCCATCACGAGGCGAGGCTGACACCAGACTGACACCATCACGAGGCGAGGCTGACACCAGACTGACACCATCATGATGTGAGGCTGACATCAGACTGACCCCATCACGAGGCGAGACTGACACCGGACTGACCCCATCAAGAGGCGAGGCTGACACCAGACTGACACCATCATGATGTGAGGCTGACACCAGACTGACCCCATCACGAGGTGAGGCTGACACCAGACTGACCCCATCACGAGGCGAGGCTGACACCAGACTGACCCCATCATGAGGCGAGGCTGACACCAGACTGACACCATCATGATGTGAGGCTGACACCAGACTGACCCCATCCTGAGGCGATGCTGACACCAGACTGACACCATCATGATGTGAGGCTGAATCCAGACTGACCTCATCACGAGGCAAGACTGACACCAGACTGACCCCATCACGAGGCGAGACTGACACCAGACTGACCCCATCATGAGGCGAGGCTGACACCAGACTGACACCATCACGAGGCGAGACTGACACCAGACTGACCCCATATCGAGGCGAGGCTGACACCAGACTGACCCCATCACGAGGCGAGGCTGACACCAGACTGACACCATAACGAGGCGAGGCTGACACCAGACTGACACCATCATGATGTGAGGCTGACACCAGACTGAACCCATCACCCATCACGAGTCGAGACTGACACCAGACTGACCCCATCACGAGGCGAGACTGACACCAGACTGACCCCATCACGAGGCGAGGCTGACACCAGACTGACCCCATCACGGGGCGAGGCTGACACCAGACTGACCCCATCACGAGGCGAGACTGACACCAGACTGACCCCATCATGAGGCGAGACTGACACCAGACTGACCCCATCACGAGGCGATACTGAAACCAGACTGACCCCATGATGATGTGAGGCTGACACCAGACTGACCCCATCACGTGGCGAGGCTGACACCAGACTGACCCCATCACGAGGCGAGACTGACACCAGACTGACCCCATCACGAGGCGAGACTGACACCAGACTGACCCCATCATGATGTGAGGCTGACACCAGACTGACCCCATCACGAGGCGAGGTTGACACCAGACTGAAACCATCATGATTTGAGGCTGACACCAGACTGACCCCATCACGAGGCGAGGCTGACACCAGACTGACGCCATCACGAGGCGAGACTGACACAGGACTGACCCCATCACGGGGCGAGGCTGACACCAGACTAACCCCATCACTAGTCGAGGCTGACACCAGACTGACCCCATCACGAGGCGAGACTAACACCAGACTGACCCCATCATGATGTGAGGCTGACACCAGACTGACCCCATCACGAGGTGATGCTGACACCAGACTGACCCCATCACGAGCCAAGGCTGACACCAGACTGATCCCATCACGAGGCAAGGCTGACACCAGACTGACCCCATCACGAGGCGAGGCTGACACCAGACTGACCCCATCACGAGGCGAGACTGACACCAGACTGACCCCATCACGAGGTGAGGCTGACACCAGACTGACACCATCATGATTTGAGGCTGACACCAGACTGACCCCATCACTAGGCGAGACTTACACCAGACTGACCCCATCACGAGGCGAGGCTGACACCAGACTGACCCCATCACGAGGCGAGGCTGACACCAGACTGACACCATCACGATGTGAGGCTGACACCAGACTAACACCATCACGAGGCGAGGCTGACACCAGACTGACCCCATCACGAGGCGAGGCTGACACCAGACTGACCCCATCACGAGGCGAGGCTGACACCAGACTGACCCCATCACGAGGCGAGGCTGACACCACACTGACCCCATCACGAGGCGAGGCTGACACCAGACTGACCCCATCACGAGGCGAGGCTGACACCAGACTGACACCATCACGAGGCGAGGCTGACACCAGACTGACCTCATCACGAGGCGGGGCTGACACCAGACTGACCCCATCACGAGGCGAGGCTGACACCAGACTGACACCGTCACGAGGCGAGGCTGACTCCAGACTGACCCCATCACTAGGCGAGGCTGACACCAGACTGACCCCATCACTAGCGAGGCTGACACCAGACTGACCCCATCACGAGGCGAGGCTGACACCAGACTGACCCCATCACTAGGCGAGGCGGACACCGGACTGACCCCATCATGAGGCGAGGCTGACACCAGACTGACCCCATCACGAGGATAGGCTGACACCAGACTGACCCCATCAAAAGCGAGGCTGACACCAGACTGACCCCATCACTAGCGAGGCTGACACCGGACTGACCCCATCACGAGGCGAGGCTGACACCAGACTGACACCATCATGATGTGAGGCTGACACCAGACTGACCCCATCACAAGGCGATGCTGACACCAGACTGACCACATCACGAGGCGAGGCTGACACCAGACTGACACCATCACAAGGCGAAGCTGACACCAGATTGACACCATCATGATGTGAGGCTGACACCAGACTGACCCCGTCACGGAGCGAGGCTGACACCAGACTGACCCCATCACGAGGCGAGACTGACACCAGACTGACACGATCACTAGGCGAGACTGACCCAATCACGAGGCGAGGCTGACACTAGACTGACCCCATCACGAGGCGAGACTGACACCAGACTGACCCCATCATGAGGCGAAGCTGACACCAGACTGACCCCATCACGAGGCGAGACTGACACCAGACTGACCCCATCACGAGGCGAGACTGACACCAGACTGACCCCATCATGATGTGAGGCTGACACCAGACTGAGCCCATCACAAGGCGAGGCTGAAAGCAGACTGACCCCATCACTAGGAGAGGCTGACACCAGACTAACCCCATCACGAGGCGAGGCTGACACCAGACTGACCCCATCACGAGGCGAGGCTGACACCAGACTGACCCCATCACGAGGCGAGACTGACACCAGACTTACCCCATCACGAGGCAAGGCTGACACCAGACTGACACCATCACAAGGCGAAGCTGACACCAGATTGACACCATCATGATGTGAGGCTGACACCAGACGGACCTCATCACAGGACGAGGCTGACACCAGACTGACTCCATCACGAGGCAACACTGACACCAGACTGACCCCATCACGAGGCGAGGCTGACACCAGACTGACCCCATCACGAGGCGAGGCTGACACCAGACTGACCCCATCACGAGGCGAGACTGACACCAGACTGACCCCATCACGAGGCGAGGCTGACACCAGACTGACCCCATCATGAGGCGAGACTGACACCAGACTGACCCCGTCACGAGGCGAGGCTGACACCAGACTGACCCCATCACGAGGCGAGGCTGACACCAGACTGTCCTCATCACGAGGCGAGGCTGACACCAGACTGACCCCATCACAAGGCGAAGCTGACACAAGATTGACACCATCATGATGTGATGCTGACACCAGACTGACCCCGTCACGGAGCGAGGCTGACACCAGACTGACCCCATCACGAGGCGAGGCTGACACCAGCCTGACCACATCACTAGGCGAGGCTGACACCAGACAGACCCCATCATGAGGCAAGGCTGACACCAGACTGACACCATCACGAGGCGAGGCTGACACCAGACTGACACCATCATGATTTGAGGCTGACACCAGACTGACCCCATCACTAGGCGAGACTTACACCAGACTGACCCCATCACGAGGCGAGGCTGACACCAGACTGACCCCATCACGAGGCGAGGCTGACACCAGACTGACACCATCACGATGTGAGGCTGACACCAGACTGACACCATCACGAGGCGAGGCTGACACCAGACTGACACCATCACGATGTGAGGCTGACACCAGACTGACCCCATCACGAGGCGAGGCTGACACCAGACTGACCCCATCACTAGGCGAGGCTGACACCAGACTGACCCCATCAAGATGCGAGGCTGACACCAGACTGACCCCATCACGAGGCGAGGCTGACACCAGACTGACCCCATCACGAGGCGAGACTGACACCGGACTGACCCCATCACGAGGCGAGACTGACACCAGACTGACCCCATCACGAGGCGAGGCTGACACCAGACTGACACCATCAGGAGGCGAGGCTGACACCAGACTGACCCCATCACTAGGCGAGGCTGATACCAGACTGACCCCATCACGAGGCGAGGCTGACACCAGACTGACACCATCACGAGGCGAGGCTGACACCAGACTGACACCATCATGATGTAAGGCTGACATCAGACTGACCCCATCACGAGGCGAGACTGACACCAGACTGACCCCATCAAGAGGCGAGGCTGACACCAGACTGACACCATCATGATGTGAGGCTGACACCAGACTGACCCCATCACGAGGTGAGGCTGACACCAGACTGACCCCATCACGAGGCGAGGCTGACACCAGACTGACACCATCATGATTTGAGGCTGACACCAGACTGACCCCATCACTAGGCGAGACTTACACCAGACTGACCCCATCACGAGGCGAGGCTGACACCAGACTGACCCCATCACGAGGCGAGGCTGACACCAGACTGACACCATCACGATGTGAGGCTGACACCAGACTGACCACATCACGAGGCGAGGCTGACACCAGACTGACACCATCACAAGGCGAAGCTGACACCAGATTGACACCATCATGATGTGAGGCTGACACCAGACTGACCCCGTCACGGAGCGAGGCTGACACCAGACTGACCCCATCACGAGGCGAGACTGACACCAGACTGACACGATCACTAGGCGAGACTGACCCAATCACGAGGCGAGGCTGACACTAGACTGACCCCATCACGAGGCGAGACTGACACCAGACTGACCCCATCATGAGGCGAAGCTGACACCAGACTGACCCCATCACGAGGCGAGACTGACACCAGACTGACCCCATCACGAGGCGAGACTGACACCAGACTGACCCCATCATGATGTGAGGCTGACACCAGACTGAGCCCATCACAAGGCGAGGCTGAAAGCAGACTGACCCCATCACTAGGAGAGGCTGACACCAGACTAACCCCATCACGAGGCGAGGCTGACACCAGACTGACCCCATCACGAGGCGAGGCTGACACCAGACTGACCCCATCACGAGGCGAGACTGACACCAGACTTACCCCATCACGAGGCAAGGCTGACACCAGACTGACACCATCACAAGGCGAAGCTGACACCAGATTGACACCATCATGATGTGAGGCTGACACCAGACGGACCTCATCACAGGACGAGGCTGACACCAGACTGACTCCATCACGAGGCAACACTGACACCAGACTGACCCCATCACGAGGCGAGGCTGACACCAGACTGACCCCATCACGAGGCGAGGCTGACACCAGACTGACCCCATCACGAGGCGAGACTGACACCAGACTGACCCCATCACGAGGCGAGGCTGACACCAGACTGACCCCATCATGAGGCGAGACTGACACCAGACTGACCCCGTCACGAGGCGAGGCTGACACCAGACTGACCCCATCACGAGGCGAGGCTGACACCAGACTGTCCTCATCACGAGGCGAGGCTGACACCAGACTGACCCCATCACAAGGCGAAGCTGACACAAGATTGACACCATCATGATGTGATGCTGACACCAGACTGACCCCGTCACGGAGCGAGGCTGACACCAGACTGACCCCATCACGAGGCGAGGCTGACACCAGCCTGACCACATCACTAGGCGAGGCTGACACCAGACAGACCCCATCATGAGGCAAGGCTGACACCAGACTGACACCATCACGAGGCGAGGCTGACACCAGACTGACACCATCATGATTTGAGGCTGACACCAGACTGACCCCATCACTAGGCGAGACTTACACCAGACTGACCCCATCACGAGGCGAGGCTGACACCAGACTGACCCCATCACGAGGCGAGGCTGACACCAGACTGACACCATCACGATGTGAGGCTGACACCAGACTGACACCATCACGAGGCGAGGCTGACACCAGACTGACACCATCACGATGTGAGGCTGACACCAGACTGACCCCATCACGAGGCGAGGCTGACACCAGACTGACCCCATCACTAGGCGAGGCTGACACCAGACTGACCCCATCAAGATGCGAGGCTGACACCAGACTGACCCCATCACGAGGCGAGGCTGACACCAGACTGACCCCATCACGAGGCGAGACTGACACCGGACTGACCCCATCACGAGGCGAGACTGACACCAGACTGACCCCATCACGAGGCGAGGCTGACACCAGACTGACACCATCAGGAGGCGAGGCTGACACCAGACTGACCCCATCACTAGGCGAGGCTGATACCAGACTGACCCCATCACGAGGCGAGGCTGACACCAGACTGACACCATCACGAGGCGAGGCTGACACCAGACTGACACCATCATGATGTAAGGCTGACATCAGACTGACCCCATCACGAGGCGAGACTGACACCAGACTGACCCCATCAAGAGGCGAGGCTGACACCAGACTGACACCATCATGATGTGAGGCTGACACCAGACTGACCCCATCACGAGGTGAGGCTGACACCAGACTGACCCCATCACGAGGCGAGGCTGACACCAGACTGACACCATCATGATTTGAGGCTGACACCAGACTGACCCCATCACTAGGCGAGACTTACACCAGACTGACCCCATCACGAGGCGAGGCTGACACCAGACTGACCCCATCACGAGGCGAGGCTGACACCAGACTGACACCATCACGATGTGAGGCTGACACCAGACTGACACCATCACGAGGCGAGGCTGACACCAGACTGACACCATCACGATGTGAGGCTGACACCAGACTGACCCCATCACGAGGCGAGGCTGACACCAGACTGACCCCATCACTAGGCGAGGCTGACACCAGACTGACCCCATCAAGATGCGAGGCTGACACCAGACTGACCCCATCACGAGGCGAGGCTGACACCAGACTGACCCCATCACGAGGCGAGACTGACACCGGACTGACCCCATCACGAGGCGAGACTGACACCAGACTGACCCCATCACGAGGCGAGGCTGACACCAGACTGACACCATCAGGAGGCGAGGCTGACACCAGACTGACCCCATCACTAGGCGAGGCTGATACCAGACTGACCCCATCACGAGGCGAGGCTGACACCAGACTGACACCATCACGAGGCGAGGCTGACACCAGACTGACACCATCATGATGTGAGGCTGACACCAGACTGACCCCATCACGAGGTGAGGCTGACACCAGACTGACCCCATCACGAGGCGAGGCTGACACCAGACTGACCCCATCATGAGGCGAGGCTGACACCAGACTGACACCATCATGATGTGAGGCTGACACCAGACTGACCCCATCCTGAGGCGATGCTGACACCAGACTGACACCATCATGATGTGAGGCTGAATCCAGACTGACCTCATCACGAGGCAAGACTGACACCAGACTGACCCCATCACGAGGCGAGACTGACACCAGACTGACCCCATCATGAGGCGAGGCTGACACCAGACTGACACCATCACGAGGCGAGACTGACACCAGACTGACCCCATATCGAGGCGAGGCTGACACCAGACTGACCCCATCACGAGGCGAGGCTGACACCAGACTGACACCATCATGATGTGAGGCTGACACCAGACTGACCCCATCACGAGGTGAGGCTGACACCAGACTGACCCCATCACGAGGCGAGGCTGACACCAGACTGACCCCATCATGAGGCGAGGCTGACACCAGACTGACACCATCATGATGTGAGGCTGACACCAGACTGACCCCATCCTGAGGCGATGCTGACACCAGACTGACACCATCATGATGTGAGGCTGAATCCAGACTGACCTCATCACGAGGCAAGACTGACACCAGACTGACCCCATCACGAGGCGAGACTGACACCAGACTGACCCCATCATGAGGCGAGGCTGACACCAGACTGACACCATCACGAGGCGAGACTGACACCAGACTGACCCCATATCGAGGCGAGGCTGACACCAGACTGACCCCATCACGAGGCGAGGCTGACACCAGACTGACACCATAACGAGGCGAGGCTGACACCAGACTGACACCATCATGATGTGAGGCTGACACCAGACTGAACCCATCACCCATCACGAGTCGAGACTGACACCAGACTGACCCCATCACGAGGCGAGACTGACACCAGACTGACCCCATCACGAGGCGAGGCTGACACCAGACTGACCCCATCACGGGGCGAGGCTGACACCAGACTGACCCCATCACGAGGCGAGACTGACACCAGACTGACCCCATCATGAGGCGAGACTGACACCAGACTGACCCCATCACGAGGCGATACTGAAACCAGACTGACCCCATGATGATGTGAGGCTGACACCAGACTGACCCCATCACGTGGCGAGGCTGACACCAGACTGACCCCATCACGAGGCGAGACTGACACCAGACTGACCCCATCACGAGGCGAGACTGACACCAGACTGACCCCATCATGATGTGAGGCTGACACCAGACTGACCCCATCACGAGTCGAGGCTGACACCTGACTGACACCATCATGATGTGAGGCTGACACCAGACTGACCCCATCACGAGGCGAGGCTGACACCAGACTGACCCCATCACGAGGCGAGGCTGACACCAGACTGACCCCATCACGAGGTGAGGCTGACACCAGACTGCCCCCATCACTAGGCGAGGCTGACACCAGACTGACCCCTTCATGATGTGAGGCTGACACCAGACTGACACCATCACGAGGCGATGCTGACACCAGACTGCCCCCATCACTAGGCGAGGCTGACACCAGACTGACCCCTTCATGATGTGAGGTTGACACCAGACTGACCCCATCACTAGGCGAGGCTGACACCAGACTGACCCCATCATGAGGCGAGGCTGACACCAGACTGACACCATCACGAGGCGAGGCTGACACCAGACTGACACCATCATGATGTGAGGCTGACACCAGACTGACCCCATCACGAGGCGAGGCTGACACCAGACTGACCCCATCATGACGCGAGGCTGACACCAGACTGACACCATCATGATGTGAGGCTGACACCAGACTGACCCCATCACGAGGCGAGGCTGACACCAGACTGACACCATCATGATGTGAGGCTGACACCAGACTGACTTCATCACGAGGCGGGGATGACACCAGACGGACACCATCACGAGGCGAGGCTGATACCAGACTGACCCTATCACGAGGCGAGGCTTACACCAGACTGACCCCATCTCGATGCGAGGCTGACACCAGACTGACACCATTACGATGTGAGGCTGACACCAGACTGACCCCATCACGAGGCGAGGCTGACACCAGACTGACACCATCACGAGGCGAGGCTGACACCAGACTGACACCATCACGAGGCAAGGCTGACGCCAGACTGACCCCATCGCGAGGCGAGGCTGACACCTGACTGACACCATCACGATGTGAGGCTGACGCCAGACTGACCCCATCACGAGGCGAGGCTGACACCAGACTGACCCCATCACGAGGCGAGGCTGACACCAGACTGACCCCATCACGAGGCAAAGGTGACACCAGACTGACCCCATCACGAGGCGAGGCTGACACCAGACTGACCCCATCACGAGGCGAGGCTGATACCAGACTGACACCATCATGATGTGAGACTGACACCAGACTGACCCCATCATGAGGCGAGGCTGACACCAGACTGACACCATAATGATGTGAGGCTGACACCAGACTAACCCCATCACGTGGTGAGGCTGACTCCAGACTGACCCCATCTCGAGGCGA
This sequence comes from Staurois parvus, assembly GCF_062004578.1. NCBI lineage: Eukaryota > Metazoa > Chordata > Amphibia > Anura > Ranidae > Staurois > Staurois parvus. The sequence goes on along the minus strand of NW_028320352.1, from coordinate 594,296 downwards.
GGCTGACACCAGCCTGACACCATCATGATGTGAGGCTGACACCAGACTGACCCCATCACGTGGTGAGGCTGAGACCAGACTGACCCCATCACGAGGCGAGGCTGACACCAGACTGACCCCATCACGAGGCGAGGCTGACACCAGACTGACCCCATCACGAGGCGAGGCTGACACCAGACTGACCCCATCACGAGGCGAGGCTGACACCAGACTGACCCCATCACGAGGCGAGGCTGACACCAGACTGACACCATCACGAGTCGAGACTGACACCAGACTGACACCATCATGATGTGAGGCTGACACCAGACTGACCTCATCACGAGGCGAGGCTGACACCAGACTGACACCATTACGAGGCGAGGCTGACACCAGACTGACCCCATCATGAGGCGAGGCTGACACCAGACTGACCCCATCACGAGGCGAGGCTAACACCAGACTGACACCATCACGAGGCAAGGCTGACACCAGACTGACACCATCATGATGTGAGGCTGACACCAGACTGACCCCATCACGAGGCGAGACTGACACCAGACTGACCCCATCACGAGGCGAGACTGACACCAGACTGACCCCATCACGAGGCGAGGCTGACACCAGACTGACACCATCACGATGCGAGACTGACACCAGACTGACACCGTCACGAGGCGAGGCTGACACCAGACTGACCCCATCATGAGGCGAGGCTGACACCAGACTGACCCCATCACGAGGCGAGGCTAACACCAGACTGACACCATCACGAGGCAAGGCTGACACCAGACTGACACCATCATGATGTGAGGCTGACATCAGACTGACCCCATCACGAGGCGAGGCTGACACCAGACTGACCCCATCACTAGGCGAGGCTGACACCAGACTGACCCCATCACGAGGCGAGGCTGACACCAGACTGACACCATCACGAGGCGAGGCTGACACCAGACTGACACCATCATGATGTGAGGCTGACATCAGACTGACCCCATCACGAGGCGAGACTGACACCGGACTGACCCCATCACGAGGTGAGGCTGACACCAGACTGACACCATCATGATGTGAGGCTGACACCAGTCTTACCCAATCACGAGGCGAGGCTGACACCAGACTGACACCATCACAAGGCGAAGCTGACACCAGATTGACACCATCATGATGTGAGGCTGACACCAGACTGACCCCGTCACGGAGCGAGGCTGACACCAGACTGACCCCATCACGAGGCGAGGCTGACACCAGACTGACACCGTCACGAGGCGAGGCTGACTCCAGACTGACCCCATCACGAGGCGAGGCTGACACCGGACTGACCCCATCACGAGGCGAGGCTGACACCAGACTGACACCATCACGAGGCGAGGCTGACACCAGACTGACCCCATCACTAGCGAGGCTGACGCCAGACTGACCCCATCACTAGCGAGGCTGACACCGGACTGACCCCATCACGAGGCGAGGCTGACACCAGACTGACACCATCATGATGTGAGGCTGACACCAGACTGACACCATCACAAGGCGAGACTGACACCAGACTGACCCCATCACGAGGCGAGACTGACACCAGACTGACCCCATCATGATGTGAGGCTGACACCAGACTGACCCCATCACGAGGCGATGCTGACACCAGACTGACCCCATCACGAGGCGAGGCTGACACCAGACTGACACCATCACAAGGCGAAGCTGACACCAGACTGACACCATCATGATGTGAGGCTGACACCAGACTGAGCCCATCACGAGGCGAGGCTGACAGCAGACTGACCCCATCACTAGGCGAGGCTGACACCAGACTGACCCCATCACGAGGCGAGGCTGACACCAGACTGACCCCATCACGAGCCGAGACTGACACCAGACTTAACCCATCACGAGGCAAGGCTGACACCAGACTGACACCATCACAAGGCGAAGCTGACACCAGATTGACACCATCATGATGTGAGGCTGACACCAGACGGACCTCAACACGGGACGAGGCTGACACCAGACTGACCCCATCACGAGGCAACACTGACACCAGACTGACACCATCACGAGGCGAGACTGACACCAGATTGACCCCACGACGAGGCGAGGCTGACACCAGACTGACCCCATCATGATGTGAGGCTGACACCAGACTGACCCCATCACTAGGCGAGGCTGACACCAGACTGACCCCATCACGAGGCGAGACTGACACCGGAATGACCCAATCACGGGGCGAGGCTGACACCAGACTGACCCCATCACGAGGCGAGGCTGACACCAGACTGACACCATCACGAGGCGTGGCTGACACCAGACTGACCCCATCATGATGTGAGGCTGACACCAGACTGACCCCATCACGAGGCGATGCTGACACCAGACTGACACCATCATGATATAAAGCTGACACCAGATTGACCCCGTCACGGGGCGAGGCTGACACCAGACTGACCCCATCACGAGGCGAGGCTGACACCAGACTGACGCCATCACGAGGCGAGACTGACACAGGACTGACCCCATCACGGGGCGAGGCTGACACCAGACTGACCCATCACGAGGCGAGGCTCACACCAGACTGACACCATCACGAGGCGTGGCTGACACAAGACTGACCCCATCATGATGTGAGGCTGACACCAGACTGACCCCATCACGAGGCGAGACTGACACCGGACTGACCCCATCACGAGGCGAGGCTGACACCAGATTGACACCATCATGATGTGAGGCTGACACCAGACTGACCCCATCACGAGGCGATGCTGACACCAGTCTTACCCAATCACGAGGCGAGGCTGACACCAGACTGACACCATCACAAGGCGATGCTGAAAACCAGATTGACACCATCACGAGGCGAGGCATACACCAGACTGACCCCATCATGAGGCGAGGTTGACACCAGACTGACACTATTACGATGTGAGGCTGACACCAGACTGACCCCATCACGAGGCGAGGCTGACACCAGACTGACACCATCATGAGGCGAGGCTGACACCAGACTGACACCATCACGAGGCAAGGCTGACGCCAGACTGAACCCATCGCGAGGCGAGGCTGACACCTGACTGACACCATCACGATGTGAGGCTGACACCAGACTGACCCCATCACGAGGCGAGGCTGACACCAGACTGACCCCATCATGAGGCGAGGCTGACACCAGACTGACCCCATCACGAGGCGAGGCTGACACCAGACTGACCCCATCACGAGGCGAGGCTGACACCAGACTGACCCCATCACGAGGCGAGGCTGATACCAGACTGACACCATCATGATGTGAGGCTGATACCAGACTGACCCCATCACGAGGCGAGGCTGATACCAGACTGACACCATCATGATGTGAGGCTGATACCAGACTGACCCCATCACGAGGCGAGGCTGACACCAGACTGACACCATAATGATGTGAGGCTGACACCAGACTGACCCCATCACGAGGCGAGGCTGACACCAGACTGACCCCATCACGAGGCGAGGTTGACACCAGACTGACCCCATCACCAGGCGAGGCTGACACCAGACTGACCCCATTACGAGGCGAGGCTGACACCAGACTGAAACCATCACGATGTGAGGCTGACACCAGACTTACCCCATCACGAGTCGAGGCTGACACCAGACTGACCCCATCACTAGGCGAGGCTGACACCAGACTGACCCCATCACGAGGCGAGGCTGACACCAGACTGACACCATCACGAGGCGAGGCTGACACCAGACTGACCCCATCATGATGTGAGGCTGACACTAGACTGACACCATCACTAGGCGAGACTGACACCAGACTGACCCCGTCACGAGGCGAGGCTGACACCAGACTGACCCCGTCACGGGGCGAGGCTGACACCAGACTGACGCCATCACGAGGCGAAACTGACACAGGACTGAACCCATCACGGGGCGAGGCTGACACCAGACTGACCCCATCACGAGGCGAGGCTGACACCAGACTGACACCATCACGAGACGTGGCTGACACCAGACTGACACCATCACGAGACGTGGCTGACACCAGACTGACCCCATCATGATGTGAGGCTGACACCAGACTGACCCCATCACTAGGCGAGGCTGACACCAGACTGACCCCATCACGAGGCGAGGCTGACACCAGACTGACCCCATCATGATGTGAGGCTGACACCAGACTGACCACATCATTAGGCGAGGCTGACACCAGACTGACCCCATCACGAGGCGAGGCTGACACCAGACTGACACCATCACGAGGCGAGGCTGACACCAGTCTGACCCCATCACGAGGCGAGGCTGACACCAGACTGACCCCATCACTAGGCGAGGCTGACACCAGACTGACCCCATCACTAGGCGAGGCTGACACCAGACTGACCCCATCACGAGGCGAGGCTGACACCAGACTGACCCCATCACGAGGCGAGGCTGACACCAGACTGACCCCATCACGAGGCGAGGCTGACACCAGACTGACCCATCACGAAGCGAGGCTGACACCAGACTGACACCATCACAAGGCGAAGCTGACACAAGATTGACACCATCATGATGTGAGGCTGACACCAGACTGACCCCGTCTCGGGGCGAGGCTGACACCAGACTGACCCCATCACGGGGCGAGGCTGACACCAGACTGTCCCCATCACGAGACGAGACTGACACCAGACTGACCCCATCACGAGGCGAGACTGACACCAGACTGACCCCATCATGATGTGAGGCTGACACCAGACTGACCCCATCAGGAGGCGAGACTGACAAAAGACTGACCCCATCACAAGGCGAGACTGACACCAGACTGACCCCATCACGAGGCGAGGCTGACACCAGACTGATCCCATCACAAGGCGAGGCTGACACCAGACTGACCCCATCACTAGGCGAGGCTGACACCAGACTGACCCCATCATGAGGCGAGGCTGACACCAGACTGACACGATCACGAGGCGAGGCTGACACCAGACTGACCCCATCACGAGGCGAGACTGACACCAGACTGACCCCATCACGAGGCGAGACTGACACCAGACTGACCCCATTACGAGGCGAGGCTGACACCAGACTGATCCCATCACGAGGCGAGGCTGACACCAGACTGACCCCATCACTAGGCGAGGCTGACACCAGACTGACCCCATCATGAGGCGAGGCTGACACCAGACTGACACGATCACGAGGCGAGGCTGACACCAGACTGACACCATCATGGTGTGAGGCTGACACCAGACTGACCCCATCACTAGGCGAGGCTGACACCAGACTGACCCCACGACGAGGCGAGACTGACTCCAGACTGACCCTATCATGTTGTGAGACTGACACCAGACTGACCCCATCACGAGGCGAGGCTGACACCAGACTGACCCAATCACGAGGCGAGGCTGACACCAGACTGACCCCATCACGAGGCGAGGCTGACACCAGACTGACACCATCATGATGTGAGGCTGACACCAGACTGACCCCATCACGAGGCGATGCTGACACCAGTCTTACCCAATCACGAGGCGAGGCTGACACCAGACTGACACCATCACAAGGCGAAGCTGACACCAGATTGACACCATCATGATGTGAGGCTGACACCAGACTGACCCCGTCACGGAGCGAGGCTGACACCAGACTGACCCTATCACGAGGCGAGGCTTACACCAGACTGACCCCATCACGAGGCGAGGTTGACACCAGACTGACACCATTACGATGTGAGGCTGACACCAGACTGACCCCATCACGAGGCGAGGCTGACACCAGACTGACCCCATCACGAGGCGAGGCTGACACCAGACTGACACCATCACGAGGCGAGGCTGACACCAGACTGACACCATCACGAGGCAAGGCTGACGCCAGACTGACCCCATCGCGAGGCGAGGCTGACACCTGACTGACACCATCACGATGTGAGGCTGACACCAGACTGACCCCATCACGAGGCGAGGCTGACACCAGACTGACCCCATCACGAGTCGAGGCTGACACCAGACTGACCCCATCACGAGGCGAGGCTGACACCAGACTGACCCCATCAGGAGGCGAGGCTGACACCAGACTGACCCCATCACGAGGCGAGGCTGATACCAGACTGACACCATCATGATGTGAGACTGACACCAGACTGACCCCATCACGAGGCGAGGCTGACACCAGACTGAAGCCATAATGATGTGAGGCTGACACCAGACTGACCCCATCACGTGGTGAGGCTGACACCAGACTGACCCATTCACGAGGCGAGGATGACACCAGCCTGACACCATCATGATGTGAGGCTGACACCAGACTGACCCCATCACGAGTCGAGGCTGACACCAGACTGACCCCATCACGAGGCGAGGCTGACACCAGACTGACAACATCATGATGTGAGGCTGACACCAGACTGACCTCATCACGAGGCGAGGCTGACACCAGACTGACCTCATCACGAGGCGAGGCTGACACCAGACTGTCACCATCATGATGTGAGGCTGACACCAGACTGACCCCATCACTAGGCGAGGCTGACACCAGACTGACCCCATCACAAGGCGAGGCTGACACCAGACTGACACCATCACGAGGAGAGGCTGACACCAGACTGACCCCATCATGATGTGAGGCTGACACTAGACTGACACCATCACTAGGCGAGACTGACACCAGACTGACCCCGTCACGAGGCGAGGCTGACACCAGACTGACCCCATCACGAGGCGAGGCTGACACCAGACTGACCCCATCACGAAACGAGGCTGACACCAGACTGACACCATCACAAGGCGAGACTGACACCAGACTGACCCCATCACGAGGCGAGGCTGACACCAGACTGATCCCATCACGAGGCGAGGCTGACACCAGACTGACCCCATCACTAGGCGAGGCTGACAACAGACTGACCCCATCATGAGGCGAGGCTGACACCAGACTGACACGATCACGAGGCGAGGCTGACACCAGACTGAACCCATCACGAGGCGAGACTGACACCAGACTGACCCCATCACGAGGCGAGACTGACACCAGACTGACCCCATCACGAGGCGAGGCTGACACCAGACTGATCCCATCATGAGGCGAGGCTGACACCAGACTGACCCCATCACAAGGCGAGGCTGACACCAGACTGACCCCATCATGAGGCGAGGCTGACACCAGACTGACACCATCATGATGTGAGGCTGACACCAGACTGACCCCATCACTAGGCGAGGCTGACACCAGACTGACCCCATGACGAGGCGAGACTGACTCCAGACTGACCCCATCATGTTGTGAGGCTGACACCAGACTGACCCCATCACGAGGCGATGCTGACACCAGACTGACGCCATCACGAGGCGAGACTGACACCAGACTGACCCCATCACGAGGCGAGACTGACACCAGACTGACCCCATCACGGGACGAGGCTGACACCAGACTGACCCCATCACGAGGCGAGACTGACACCAGACTGACACCATCACGAGGCGAGACTGACACCAGACTGACCCCATCATGATGTGAGGCTGACACCAGACTGACCCCATCACGAGGCGATGCTGAAACCAGACTGACCCCTTCATAAGGCGAGACTGACTCCAGACTGACCCCATCACGGAACGAGGCTGACACCAGACTGACCCCATCACGAGGCGAGACTGACAGCAGACTGACACCATCACGAGGCGAGACTGACACCAGACTGACCCCATCACGAGGCGAGGCTGACACCAGACTGACCCCATCACGAGGCGGGGCTGACACCAGACTGACCCCATCACGAGGCGATGCTGACACCAGACTGACACCATCACGAGGCGAGGCTGACACCAGACTGACACAATCACGAGACGAGGCTGACACCAGACTGACACCATCATGATGTGAGGCTGACACCAGACTGACCCCATCACGAGGCGAGACTGACACCAGACTGACCCCATCACGAGGCGAGGCTGACACCAGACTGACACCATCACGAGGCGAGGCTTACACCAGACTGACACCATCATGATGTGAGGCTGACACCAGACTGACCCCATCACTAGGCGAGACTGACACCAGACTGACCCCATCACTAGGCGAGACTGACACCAGACTGACCCCATCACGAGGCGAGGCTGACACCAGACTGACCCAATCACAAGGCGAGGCTGACACCAGACTGACACCATCACGAGGCGAGACTGACACCAGACTGACCCCCTCACGAGGCGAGGCTGACACCAGACTGACCTCGTCACGAGGCGGGGCTGACACCAGACTGACCCCATCACGGGGCGAGGCTGACACCAGACTGACCCCATCACGAGGCGAGACTGACACCAGACTGACCCCATTACGAGGCGAGACTGACTCCAGACTGACCCCATCATGATGTGAGGCTAACACCAGACTGACCCCATCACGAGGCGATGCTGACACCAGACTGACCCCATCGCGAGGCGAGGCTGACACCAGACTGACCCCATCGCGAGGCGAGGCTGACACCAGACTGACCCCATCGCGAGGCGAGGCTGACTCCAGCCTGACCCGATCGCGAGGCGAGGCTGACACCAGACTGACCCCATCACGAGGCGAGACTGACACCAGACTTACCCCATCACGAGGCGAGGCTGACACCGGACTGACACCATCACAAGGCAAAGCTGACACCAGATTGACACCATGATGATGTGAGGCTGACACCAGACTGAGCCCATCACGGGACGAGGCTGACACCAGACTGACCCCATCACGAGGCGAGACTGACACCAGACTGACCCCATCACGAGGCGATGCTGACACCAGACTGACCCCATCACGAGGCGAGACTGACACCAGACTGACCCCATCACGAGGCGAGACTGACACAAGACTGACCCCATCACGATGTGAGTCTGACACCAGACTGACCCCATCACGAGGCGAGGCTGACACCAGACTGACCCCATCACGAGGCGAGACTGACACCGGACTGACCCCATCACGAGGCGATGCTGACACCAGACTGACACCATCACGAGGCGAGGCTGACACCAGACTGACACAATCACGAGACGAGGCTGACACCAGACTGACACCATCATGATGTGAGGCTGACACCAGACTGACCCCATCACGAGGCGAGACTGACACCAGACTGACCCCATCACGAGGCGAGGCTGACACCAGACTGACACCATCACGAGGCGAGGCTTACACCAGACTGACACCATCATGATGTGAGGCTGACACCAGACTGACCCCATCACTAGGCGAGACTGACACCAGACTGACCCCATCACTAGGCGAGACTGACACCAGACTGACCCCATCACGAGGCGAGACTGACACCAGACTGACCCCATCACGAGGCGAGGCTGACACCAGACTGACCCAATCACAAGGCGAGGCTGACACCAGACTGACACCATCACGAGGCGAGACTGACACCAGACTGACCCCCTCACGAGGCGAGGCTGACACCAGACTGACCTCGTCACGAGGCGGGGCTGACACCAGACTGACCCCATCACGGGGCGAGGCTGACACCAGACTGACCCCATCACGAGGCGAGACTGACACCAGACTGACCCCATTACGAGGCGAGACTGACTCCAGACTGACCCCATCATGATGTGAGGCTAACACCAGACTGACCCCATCACGAGGCGATGCTGACACCAGACTGACCCCATCGCGAGGCAAGGCTGACACCAGACTGACCCCATCGCGAGGCGAGGCTGACACCAGACTGACCCCATCGCGAGGCGAGGCTGACACCAGCCTGACCCGATCGCGAGGCGAGGCTGACACCAGACTGACCCCATCACGAGGCGAGACTGACACCAGACTTACCCCATCACGAGGCGAGGCTGACACCGGACTGACACCATCACAAGGCAAAGCTGACACCAGATTGACACCATCATGATGTGAGGCTGACACCAGACTGAGCCCATCACGGGACGAGGCTGACACCAGACTGACCCCATCACGAGGCGAGACTGACACCAGACTGACCCCATCACGAGGCGATGCTGACACCAGACTGACCCCATCACGAGGCGAGACTGACACCAGACTGACCCCATCACGAGGCGAGACTGACACAAGACTGACCCCATCACGATGTGAGTCTGACACCAGACTGACCCCATCACGAGGCGAGGCTGACACCAGACTGACCCCATCACGAGGCGAGACTGACACCGGACTGACCCCATCACGAGGCGAGGCTGACACCAGACTGACACCATCATGATGTGAGGCTGACACCAGACTGACCCCGTCACGGGGCGAGGCTGACACCAGACTGACCCCATCACGAGGCGAGGCTGACACCAGACTGACCCCATCACGAGGCGAGACTGACACCGGAATGACCCAATCACGGGGCGAGGCTGACACCAGACTGACCCCATCACGAGGCGAGGCTGACACCAGACTGACACCATCACGAGGCGTGGCTGACACCAGACTGACCCCATCATGATGTGAGGCTGACACCAGACTGACCCCATCACGAGGCGATGCTGACACCAGACTGACACCATCATGATATAAAGCTGACACCAGACTGACCCCGTCACGGGGCGAGGCTGACACCAGACTGACCCCATCACGAGGCGAGGCTGACACCAGACTGACGCCATCACGAGGCGAGACTGACACAGGACTGACCCCATCACGGGGCGAGGCTGACACCAGACTGACCCCATCACAAGGCGAGGCTCACACCAGACTGACACCATCACGAGGCGTGGCTGACACCAGACTGACCCCATCATGATGTGAAGCTGACACCAGACTGACCCCATCACTAGGCGAGGCTGACACCAGACTGACCCCATCACGAGGCGAGACTGACACAAGACTGACACCATCACGAGGCGAGGCTGACACCAGACTGACACCATCATAATGCGAGGCTGACACCAGACTGACCCCATCACGAGGCGAGATTGACAACAGACTGACCCCATCACGAGGCGAGACTGACACCAGACTGACCCCATCACGAGACGAGACTGACACCAGACTGACCCCATCAAGAGGCGAGGCTGACACCAGACTGACCCCGTCACGAGGCGAGGCTGACACCAGACTGACCCCGTCACGAGGCGAGGCTGACACCAGACTGACCCAATCACGAGGCGAGGCTGACACCAGACTGACCCCATCACGAGGCGAGACTGACACCGGACTGACCCCATCACGAGGCGAGGCTGACACCAGACTGACACCATCATGATGTGAGGCTGACACCAGACTGACCCCATCACGAGGTGAGGCTGACACCAGACTGACTCCATCACGAGGCGAGGCTGACACCAGACTGACCCCATCACGAGGCGAGACAGACACCAGACTGACCCCATCATGATGTGAGGCTGACACCAGACTGACCCCATCACGAGGCGATGCTGACACCAGTCTTACCCAATCACGAGGCGAGGCTGACACCAGACTGACACCATCACAAGGCGAAGCTGACACCAGATTGACACCATCATGATGTGAGGCTGACACCAGACTGACCCCGTCACGGAGCGAGGCTGACACCTGACTGACCCCATCACGAGGCGAGGCTGACACCAGACTGACACCGTCACGAGGCGAGGCTGACTCCAGACTGACCCCATCACGAGGCGAGGCGGACACCAGACTGACCCCATCACGAGGCGAGGCTGACACCAGACTGACTCCATCACGAGGCGAGGCTGACACCAGACTGACCCCATCACGAGGCGAGACTGACACCAGACTGACCCCATCATGATGTGAGGCTGACACCAGACTGACCCCATCACGAGGCGATGCTGACACCAGTCTTACCCAATCACGAGGCGAGGCTGACACCAGACTGACACCATCACAAGGCGAAGCTGACACCAGATTGACACCATCATGATGTGAGGCTGACACCAGACTGACCCCGTCACAGAGTGAGGCTGACACCAGACTGACCCCATCACGAGGCGAGGCTGACACCAGACTGACACCGTCACGAGGCGAGGCTGACTCCAGACTGACCCCATCACGAGGCGAGACTGACACCAGACTGACCGCATCACGAGGCGAGACTGACACCAGACTGACACCGTCACGAGGCGAGACTGACACCAGACTGACCCCCTCACGAGACGAGGCTGACACCAGACTGACCCCATTACGAGGCGAGACTGACACCGGACTGACCCCATCACGAGGTGAGGCTGACACCAGACTGACACCATCATAATGTGAGGCTGACACCAGACTGACCCCATCACGAGGTGAGACTGACACCAGACTGACCCCATCACGAGGCGATGCTGACACCAGACTGACCCCATCATGAGGCGAGGCTGACACCAGACTGACACCATCATGATGTGAGGCTGACACCAGACTGACCCCATCCTGAGACGAGGCTGACACCAGACTGACACCATCATGATGTGAGGCTGAATCCAGACTGACCTCATCACGAGGCGAGACTGACACCAGACTGACCCCATCACGAGGCGAGACTGACACCAGACTGACCCCATCATGAGGCGAGGCTGACACCAGACTGACACCATAACGAGGCGAGGCTGACACCAAACTGACACCATCATGATGTGAGGCTGACACCAGACTGACCCCATCACGCATCACGAGTCGAGACTGACACCAGACTGACCCCATCACGAGGCGAGACTGACACCAGACTGACCCCATGATGAGGCGAGACTGACACCAGACTGACCCCATCACGAGGCGAGACTGACACCAGACTGACCCCATGATGATGTGAGGCTGACACCAGACTGACCCCATCACGGGGCGAGGCTGACACCAGACTGACCCCATCACGAGGCGAGACTGACACCAGACTGACCCCATCACGAGGCGAGACTGACACCAGACTGACCCCATCATGATGTGAGGCTGACACCAGACTGACCCCATCACGAGTCGAGGCTGACACCTGACTGACACCATCATGATGTGAGGCTGACACCAGACTGACCCCATCACGAGGCGAGGCTGACACCAGACTGACCCCATCACGAGGCGAGGCTGACACCAGACTGACCACATCACGAGGTGAGGCTGACACCAGACTGACACCATCACGAGGCGAAGCTGACACCAGACTGACACCATCACGAGGCGATGCTGACACCAGACTGCCCCCATCACTAGGCGAGGCTGACACCAGACTGACCCCATCATGAGGCGAGGCTGACACCAGACTGACACCATCACGAGGCGAGGCTGACACCAGACTGACACCATCATGATGTGAGGCTGACACCAGACTGACCCCATCACAAAGCGAGGCTGACACCAGACTGACACCATCATGATGTGAGGCTGACACCAGACTGACCTCATCACGAGGCGGGGCTGACACCAGACGGACACCATCACGAGGCGAGACTGAAACCAGACTGACACCATCACGAGGCGAGGCTAACACCAGACTGACCCCATCACGAGGCGAGGCTGACACCAGACTGACACCATCATGATGTGAGGCTGACACCAGACTGACCCCATCACGAGGCGAGACTGACACCAGACTGACCCCATCTCGAGGCGAGGCTGACACCAGACTGACACCATCATGATGTGAGGCTGACACCAGACTGACCTCATCACGAGGCGAGGCTGACACCAGACTGACACCATCACGAGGCAAGGCTGACACCAGACTGACACCATCATGATGTGAGGCTGACACCATACTGACCCCCTCACGAGGCGAGGGTGACACCAGACTGACCCTATCACGAGGCGAGGCTTACACCAGACTGACCCCATCACGAGGCGAGGCTGACACCAGACTGACACCATTACGATGTGAGGCTGACACCAGACTGACCCCGTCACGGAGCGAGGCTGACACCAGACTGACCCCATCACGAGGCGAGGCTGACACCAGACTGACACCGTCACGAGGCGAGGCTGACTCCAGACTGACCCCATCACGAGGCGAGGCTGACACCGGACTGACCCCATCACGAGGCGAGGCTGACACCAGACTGACACCATCACGAGGCGAGGCTGACACCAGACTGACCCCATCACGAGGCGAGGCTGACACCAGACTGACACCATCACGAGTCGAGACTGACACCAGACTGACCCCATCACGAGGCGAGGCTAACACCAGACTGACACCATCATGATGTGAGGCTGACACGAGACTGACCTCATCACGAGGCGAGGCTGACACCAGACTGACACCATCACGAGGCGAGGCTGACACCAGACTTACCCCATCATGAGGTGAGGCTGACACCAGACTGACACCATCATGATGTGAGGCTGACACCAGACTGACCCCATCACGAGGTGAGGCAAACACCAGACTGACACCATCATGATGTGAGGCTGACACCAGAATGACCCCATCACGAGGTGAGGCTGACACCAGACTGACCCCATCACGAGGCGAGGCTGACACCAGACTGACCCCATCACGAGGCGAGGCTGACACCAGACTGACACCATCATGATGTGAGGCTGACACCAGACTGACCCCATCACGAGGCAAGGCTGACACCAGACTGACACCATCATGATGTGAGGCTGACACCAGACTGACCTCATCACGAGGCGAGGCTGACACCAGACTGACCCCATCACGAGGTGAGGCTGACAATAGACTGACACCATCACGAGGCGAGGCTGACACCAGACTGACACCATCACGAGGCGATGCTGACACCAGACTGACCCCATCACTAGGCGAGGCTGACACCAGACTTACCCCATTATGAGGTGAGGCTGACACCAGACTGACACCATCATGATGTGAGGCTGACACCAGACTGACCCCATCACGAGGTGAGGCTGACACCAGACTGACACCATCATGATGTGAGGCTGACACCAGAATGACCCCATCACGAGGTGAGGCTGACACCAGACTGACCCCATCACGAGGCGAGGCTGACACCAGACTGACCCCATCACGAGGCGAGGCTGACACCAGACTGACACCATCATGATGTGAGGCTGACACCAGACTGACCCCATCACGAGGCAAGGCTGACACCAGACTGACACCATCATGATGTGAGGCTGACACCAGACTGACCTCATCACGAGGCGAGGCTGACACCAGACTGACCCCATCACGAGGTGAGGCTGACAATAGACTGACACCATCACGAGGCGAGGCTGACACCAGACTGACACCATCACGAGGCGATGCTGACACCAGACTGACCCCATCACTAGGCGAGGCTGACACCAGACTGACACCATTACGAGGCGAGGCTGACACCAGACTGACCCCATCATGAGGCGAGGCTGACACCAGACTGACCCCATCACGAGGCGAGGCTAACACCAGACTGACACCATCACGAGGCAAGGCTGACACAAGACTGACACCATCATGATGTGAGGCTGACACCAGACTGACCCCATCACGAGGCGAGACTGACACCAGACTGACCCCATCACGAGGCGAGACTGACACCAGACTGACCCCATCACGAGGCGAGGCTGACACCAGACTGACACCATCACGATGCGAGACTGACACCAGACTGACACCGTCACGAGGCGAGACTGACACCAGACTGACCCCCTCACGAGGCGAGGCTGACACCAGACTGACCCCATTATGAGGCGAGGCTGACACCAGACTGACCCCATCACGAGGCGGGGCTGACACCAGACTGACCCCATCACGAGGCGAGGCTGACACCAGACTGACACCATCACGAGGCGAGGCTGACACCAGACTGACCCCATCACTAGGCGAGGCTGACACCAGACTGACCCCATCACGAGGCGAGGCTGACACCAGACTGACACCATCACGAGGCGAGGCTGACACCAGACTGACACCATCATGATGTGAGGCTGACATCAGACTGACCCCATCACGAGGCGAGACTGACACCGGACTGACCCCATCACGAGGTGAGGCTGACACCAGACTGACACCATCATGATGTGAGGCTGACACCAGTCTTACCCAATCACGAGGCGAGGCTGACACCAGACTGACACCATCACAAGGCGAAGCTGACACCAGATTGACACCATCATGATGTGAGGCTGACACCAGACTGACCCCGTCACGGAGCGAGGCTGACACCAGACTGACCCCATCACGAGGCGAGGCTGACACCAGACTGACACCGTCACGAGGCGAGGCTGACTCCAGACTGACCCCATCACGAGGCGAGGCTGACACCGGACTGACCCCATCACGAGGCGAGGCTGACACCAGACTGACACCATCACGAGGCGAGGCTGACACCAGACTGACCCCATCACTAGCGAGGCTGACGCCAGACTGACCCCATCACTAGCGAGGCTGACACCGGACTGACCCCATCACGAGGCGAGGCTGACACCAGACTGACACCATCATGATGTGAGGCTGACACCAGACTGACACCATCACAAGGCGAGACTGACACCAGACTGACCCCATCACGAGGCGAGACTGACACCAGACTGACCCCATCATGATGTGAGGCTGACACCAGACTGACCCCATCACGAGGCGATGCTGACACCAGACTGACCCCATCACGAGGCGAGGCTGACACCAGACTGACACCATCACAAGGCGAAGCTGACACCAGACTGACACCATCATGATGTGAGGCTGACACCAGACTGAGCCCATCACGAGGCGAGGCTGACAGCAGACTGACCCCATCACTAGGCGAGGCTGACACCAGACTGACCCCATCACGAGGCGAGGCTGACACCAGACTGACCCCATCACGAGGCGAGGCTGACACCAGACTGACCCCATCACGAGCCGAGACTGACACCAGACTTAACCCATCACGAGGCAAGGCTGACACCAGACTGACACCATCACGAGGCGAGACTGACACCAGATTGACCCCACGACGAGGCGAGGCTGACACCAGACTGACCCCATCATGATGTGAGGCTGACACCAGACTGACCCCATCACTAGGCGAGGCTGACACCAGACTGACCCCATCACGAGGCGAGACTGACACCGGAATGACCCAATCACGGGGCGAGGCTGACACCAGACTGACCCCATCACGAGGCGAGGCTGACACCAGACTGACACCATCACGAGGCGTGGCTGACACCAGACTGACCCCATCATGATGTGAGGCTGACACCAGACTGACCCCATCACGAGGCGATGCTGACACCAGACTGACACCATCATGATATAAAGCTGACACCAGATTGACCCCGTCACGGGGCGAGGCTGACACCAGACTGACCCCATCACGAGGCGAGGCTGACACCAGACTGACGCCATCACGAGGCGAGACTGACACAGGACTGACCCCATCACGGGGCGAGGCTGACACCAGACTGACCCCATCACGAGGCGAGGCTCACACCAGACTGACACCATCACGAGGCGTGGCTGACACAAGACTGACCCCATCATGATGTGAGGCTGACACCAGACTGACCCCATCACGAGGCGAGACTGACACCGGACTGACCCCATCACGAGGCGAGGCTGACACCAGATTGACACCATCATGATGTGAGGCTGACACCAGACTGACCCCATCACGAGGCGATGCTGACACCAGTCTTACCCAATCACGAGGCGAGGCTGACACCAGACTGACACCATCACAAGGCGATGCTGAAAACCAGATTGACACCATCACGAGGCGAGGCATACACCAGACTGACCCCATCATGAGGCGAGGTTGACACCAGACTGACACTATTACGATGTGAGGCTGACACCAGACTGACCCCATCACGAGGCGAGGCTGACACCAGACTGACACCATCATGAGGCGAGGCTGACACCAGACTGACACCATCACGAGGCAAGGCTGACGCCAGACTGAACCCATCGCGAGGCGAGGCTGACACCTGACTGACACCATCACGATGTGAGGCTGACACCAGACTGACCCCATCACGAGGCGAGGCTGACACCAGACTGACCCCATCATGAGGCGAGGCTGACACCAGACTGACCCCATCACGAGGCGAGGCTGACACCAGACTGACCCCATCACGAGGCGAGGCTGACACCAGACTGACCCCATCACGAGGCGAGGCTGATACCAGACTGACACCATCATGATGTGAGGCTGATACCAGACTGACCCCATCACGAGGCGAGGCTGACACCAGACTGACACCATAATGATGTGAGGCTGACACCAGACTGACCCCATCACGTGGTGAGGCTGACACCAGACTGACCCCATCACGAGGCGAGGCTGACACCAAACTGACCCCATCACGAGGCGAGGCTGACACCAGACTGACCCCATCACGAGGCGAGGTTGACACCAGACTGACCCCATCACCAGGCGAGGCTGACACCAGACTGACCCCATTACGAGGCGAGGCTGACACCAGACTGAAACAATCACGATGTGAGGCTGACACCAGACTTACCCCATCACGAGTCGAGGCTGACACCAGACTGACCCCATCACTAGGCGAGGCTGACACCAGACTGACCCCATCACGAGGCGAGGCTGACACCAGACTGACACCATCACGAGGCGAGGCTGACACCAGACTGACCCCATCATGATGTGAGGCTGACACTAGACTGACACCATCACTAGGCGAGACTGACACCAGACTGACCCCGTCACGAGGCGAGGCTGACACCAGACTGACCCCGTCACGGGGCGAGGCTGACACCAGACTGACCCCATCACGAGGCGAGGCTGACACCAGACTGACGCCATCACGAGGCGAGACTGACACAGGACTGAACCCATCACGGGGCGAGGCTGACACCAGACTGACCCCATCACGAGGCGAGGCTGACACCAGACTGACACCATCACGAGACGTGGCTGACACCAGACTGACACCATCACGAGACGTGGCTGACACCAGACTGACCCCATCATGATGTGAGGCTGACACCAGACTGACCCCATCACTAGGCGAGGCTGACACCAGACTGACCCCATCACGAGGCGAGGCTGACACCAGACTGACCCCATCATGATGTGAGGCTGACACCAGACTGACCACATCATTAGGCGAGGCTGACACCAGACTGACCCCATCACGAGGCGAGGCTGACACCAGACTGACACCATCACGAGGCGAGGCTGACACCAGTCTGACCCCATCACGAGGCGAGGCTGACACCAGACTGACCCCATCACTAGGCGAGGCTGACACCAGACTGACCCCATCACTAGGCGAGGCTGACACCAGACTGACCCCATCACGAGGCGAGGCTGACACCAGACTGACCCCATCACGAGGCGAGGCTGACACCAGACTGACCCCATCACGAGGCGAGGCTGACACCAGACTGACCCCATCACTAGGCGAGGCTGACACCAGACTGACCCCATCATGAGGCGAGGCTGACACCAGACTGACACGATCACGAGGCGAGGCTGACACCAGACTGACCCCATCACGAGGCGAGACTGACACCAGACTGACCCCATCACGAGGCGAGACTGACACCAGACTGGCCCCATTACGAGGCGAGGCTGACACCAGACTGATCCCATCACGAGGCGAGGCTGACACCAGACTGACCCCATCACTAGGCGAGGCTGACACCAGACTGACCCCATCATGAGGCGAGGCTGACACCAGACTGACACGATCACGAGGCGAGGCTGACACCACACTGACACCATCATGGTGTGAGGCTGACACCAGACTGACCCCATCACTAGGCGAGGCTGACACCAGACTGACCCCACGACGAGGCGAGACTGACTCCAGACTGACCCTATCATGTTGTGAGACTGACACCAGACTGACCCCATCACGAGGCGAGGCTGACACCAGACTGACCCAATCACGAGGCGAGGCTGACACCAGACTGACCCCATCACGAGGCGAGGCTGACACCAGACTGACACCATCATGATGTGAGGCTGACACCAGACTGACCCCATCACGAGGCGATGCTGACACCAGTCTTACCCAATCACGAGGCGAGGCTGACACCAGACTGACACCATCACAAGGCGAAGCTGACACCAGATTGACACCATCATGATGTGAGGCTGACACCAGACTGACCCCGTCACGGAGCGAGGCTGACACCAGACTGACCCTATCACGAGGCGAGGCTTACACCAGACTGACCCCATCACGAGGCGAGGTTGACACCAGACTGACACCATTACGATGTGAGGCTGACACCAGACTGACCCCATCACGAGGCGAGGCTGACACCAGACTGACACCATCACGAGGCGAGGCTGACACCAGACTGACACCATCACGAGGCAAGGCTGACACCAGACTGACCCCATCGCGAGGCGAGGCTGACACGTGACTGACACCATCACGATGTGAGGCTGACACCAGACTGACCCCATCACGAGGCGAGGCTGACACCAGACTGACCCCATCACGAGTCGAGGCTGACACCAGACTGACCCCATCACGAGGCGAGGCTGACACCAGACTGACCCCATCAGGAGGCGAGGCTGACACCAGACTGACCCCATCACGAGGCGAGGCTGATACCAGACTGACACCATCATGATGTGAGACTGACACCAGACTGACCCCATCACGAGGCGAGGCTGACACCAGACTGAAGCCATAATGATGTGAGGCTGACACCAGACTGACCCCATCACGTGGTGAGGCTGACACCAGACTGACCCATTCACGAGGCGAGGCTGACACCAGCCTGACACCATCATGATGTGAGGCTGACACCAGACTGACCCCATCACGAGTCGAGGCTGACACCAGACTGACCCCATCACGAGGCGAGGCTGACACCAGACTGACAACATCATGATGTGAGGCTGACACCAGACTGACCTCATCACGAGGCGAGGCTGACACCAGACTGACCTCATCACGAGGCGAGGCTGACACCAGACTGTCACCATCATGATGTTAGGCTGACACCAGACTGACCCCATCACTAGGCGAGGCTGACACCAGACTGACCCCATCACAAGGCGAGGCTGACACCAGACTGACACCATCACGAGGAGAGGCTGACACCAGACTGACCCCATCATGATGTGAGGCTGACACTAGACTGACACCATCACTAGGCGAGACTGACACCAGACTGACCCCGTCACGAGGCGAGGCTGACACCAGACTGACCCCATCACGAGGCGAGGCTGACACCAGACTGACCCCATCACGAAACGAGGCTGACACCAGACTGACACCATCACAAGGCGAGACTGACACCAGACTGACCCCATCACGAGGCGAGGCTGACACCAGACTGATCCCATCACGAGGCGAGGCTGACACCAGACTGACCCCATCACTAGGCGAGGCTGACAACAGACTGACCCCATCATGAGGCGAGGCTGACACCAGACTGACACGATCACGAGGCGAGGCTGACACCAGACTGAACCCATCACGAGGCGAGACTGACACCAGACTGACCCCATCACGAGGCGAGACTGACACCAGACTGACCCCATCACGAGGCGAGGCTGACACCAGACTGATCCCATCATGAGGCGAGGCTGACACCAGACTGACCCCATCACAAGGCGAGGCTGACACCAGACTGACCCCATCATGAGGCGAGGCTGACACCAGACTGACACCATCATGATGTGAGGCTGACACCAGACTGACCCCATCACTAGGCGAGGCTGACACCAGACTGACCCCATGACGAGGCGAGACTGACTCCAGACTGACCCCATCATGTTGTGAGGCTGACACCAGACTGACCCCATCACGAGGCGATGCTGACACCAGACTGACGCCATCACGAGGCGAGACTGACACCAGACTGACCCCATCACGAGGCGAGACTGACACCAGACTGACCCCATCACGGGACGAGGCTGACACCAGACTGACCCCATCACGAGGCGAGACTGACACCAGACTGACACCATCACGAGGCGAGACTGACACCAGACTGACCCCATCATGATGTGAGGCTGACACCAGACTGACCCCATCACGAGGCGATGCTGACACCAGACTGACCCCTTCATAAGGCGAGACTGACTCCAGACTGACCCCATCACGGAACGAGGCTGACACCAGACTGACCCCATCACGAGGCGAGACTGACAGCAGACTGACACCATCATGAGGCGAGACTGACACCAGACTGACCCCATCACGAGGCGAGGCTGACACCAGACTGACCCCATCACGAGGCGGGGCTGACACCAGACTGACCCCATCACGAGGCGATGCTGACACCAGATTGACACCATCACGAGGCGAGGCTGACACCAGACTGACACAATCACGAGACGAGGCTGACACCAGACTGACACCATCATGATGTGAGGCTGACACCAGACTGACCCCATCACGAGGCGAGACTGACACCAGACTGACCCCATCACGAGGCGAGGCTGACACCAGACTGACACCATCACGAGGCGAGGCTTACACCAGACTGACACCATCATGATGTGAGGCTGACACCAGACTGACCCCATCACTAGGCGAGACTGACACCAGACTGACCCCATCACTAGGCGAGACTGACACCAGACTGACCCCATCACGAGGCGAGGCTGACACCAGACTGACCCAATCACAAGGCGAGGCTGACACCAGACTGACACCATCACGAGGCGAGACTGACACCAGACTGACCCCCTCACGAGGCGAGGCTGACACCAGACTGACCTCGTCACGAGGCGGGGCTGACACCAGACTGACCCCATCACGGGGCGAGGCTGACACCAGACTGACCCCATCACGAGGCGAGACTGACACCAGACTGACCCCATTACGAGGCGAGACTGACTCCAGACTGACCCCATCATGATGTGAGGCTAACACCAGACTGACCCCATCACGAGGCGATGCTGACACCAGACTGACCCCATCGCGAGGCGAGGCTGACACCAGACTGACCCCATCGCGAGGCGAGGCTGACACCAGACTGACCCCATCGCGAGGCGAGGCTGACACCAGCCTGACCCGATCGCGAGGCGAGGCTGACACCAGACTGACCCCATCACGAGGCGAGACTGACACCAGACTTACCCCATCACGAGGCGAGGCTGACACCGGACTGACACCATCACAAGGCAAAGCTGACACCAGATTGACACCATCATGATGTGAGGCTGACACCAGACTGAGCCCATCACGGGACGAGGCTGACACCAGACTGACCCCATCACGAGGCGAGACTGACACCAGACTGACCCCATCACGAGGCGATGCTGACACCAGACTGACCCCATCACGAGGCGAGACTGACACCAGACTGACCCCATCACGAGGCGAGACTGACACAAGACTGACCCCATCACGATGTGAGTCTGACACCAGACTGACCCCATCACGAGGCGAGGCTGACACCAGACTGACCCCATCACGAGGCGAGACTGACACCGGACTGACCCCATCACGAGGCGATGCTGACACCAGACTGACACCATCACGAGGCGAGGCTGACACCAGACTGACACAATCACGAGACGAGGCTGACACCAGACTGACACCATCATGATGTGAGGCTGACACCAGACTGACCCCATCACGAGGCGAGACTGACACCAGACTGACCCCATCACGAGGCGAGGCTGACACCAGACTGACACCATCACGAGGCGAGGCTTACACCAGACTGACACCATCATGATGTGAGGCTGACACCAGACTGACCCCATCACTAGGCGAGACTGACACCAGACTGACCCCATCACTAGGCGAGACTGACACCAGACTGACCCCATCACGAGGTGAGACTGACACCAGACTGACCCCATCACGAGGCGAGACTGACACCAGACTGACCCCATCACGAGGCGAGGCTGACACCAGACTGACCCAATCACAAGGCGAGGCTGACACCAGACTGACACCATCACGAGGCGAGACTGACACCAGACTGACCCCCTCACGAGGCGAGGCTGACACCAGACTGACCTCGTCACGAGGCGGGGCTGACACCAGACTGACCCCATCACGGGGCGAGGCTGACACCAGACTGACCCCATCACGAGGCGAGACTGACACCAGACTGACCCCATTACGAGGCGAGACTGACTCCAGACTGACCCCATCATGATGTGAGGCTAACACCAGACTGACCCCATCACGAGGCGATGCTGACACCAGACTGACCCCATCGCGAGGCAAGGCTGACACCAGACTGACCCCATCGCGAGGCGAGGCTGACACCAGACTGACCCCATCGCGAGGCGAGGCTGACACCAGCCTGACCCGATCGCGAGGCGAGGCTGACACCAGACTGACCCCATCACGAGGCGAGACTGACACCAGACTTACCCCATCACGAGGCGAGGCTGACACCGGACTGACACCATCACAAGGCAAAGCTGACACCAGATTGACACCATCATGATGTGAGGCTGACACCAGACTGAGCCCATCACGGGACGAGGCTGACACCAGACTGACCCCATCACGAGGCGAGACTGACACCAGACTGACCCCATCACGAGGCGATGCTGACACCAGACTGACCCCATCACGAGGCGAGACTGACACCAGACTGACCCCATCACGAGGCGAGACTGACACAAGACTGACCCCATCACGATGTGAGTCTGACACCAGACTGACCCCATCACGAGGCGAGGCTGACACCAGACTGACCCCATCACGAGGCGAGACTGACACCGGACTGACCCCATCACGAGGCGAGGCTGACACCAGACTGACACCATCATGATGTGAGGCTGACACCAGACTGACCCCGTCACGGGGCGAGGCTGACACCAGACTGACCCCATCACGAGGCGAGGCTGACACCAGACTGACCCCATCACGAGGCGAGACTGACACCGGAATGACCCAATCACGGGGCGAGGCTGACACCAGACTGACCCCATCACGAGGCGAGGCTGACACCAGACTGACACCATCACGAGGCGTGGCTGACACCAGACTGACCCCATCATGATGTGAGGCTGACACCAGACTGACCCCATCACGAGGCGATGCTGACACCAGACTGACACCATCATGATATAAAGCTGACACCAGACTGACCCCGTCACGGGGCGAGGCTGACACCAGACTGACCCCATCACGAGGCGAGGCTGACACCAGACTGACGCCATCACGAGGCGAGACTGACACAGGACTGACCCCATCACGGGGCGAGGCTGACACCAGACTGACCCCATCACAAGGCGAGGCTCACACCAGACTGACACCATCACGAGGCGTGGCTGACACCAGACTGACCCCATCATGATGTGAAGCTGACACCAGACTGACCCCATCACTAGGCGAGGCTGACACCAGACTGACCCCATCACGAGGCGAGGCTGACACCAGACTGACACCATCACGAGGCGAGGCTGACACCAGACTGACACCATCATAATGCGAGGCTGACACCAGACTGACCCCATCACGAGGCGAGATTGACACCAGACTGACCCCATCACGAGGCGAGACTGACACCAGACTGACCCCATCACGAGACGAGACTGACACCAGACTGACCCCATCAAGAGGCGAGGCTGACACCAGACTGACCCCGTCACGAGGCGAGGCTGACACCAGACTGACCCCGTCACGAGGCGAGGCTGACACCAGACTGACCCAATCACGAGGCGAGGCTGACACCAGACTGACCCCATCACGAGGCGAGACTGACACCGGACTGACCCCATCACGAGGCGAGGCTGACACCAGACTGACACCATCATGATGTGAGGCTGACACCAGACTGACCCCATCACGAGGTGAGGCTGACACCAGACTGACTCCATCACGAGGCGAGGCTGACACCAGACTGACCCCATCACGAGGCGATGCTGACACCAGTCTTACCCAATCACGAGGCGAGGCTGACACCAGACTGACACCATCACAAGGCGAAGCTGACACCAGATTGACACCATCATGATGTGAGGCTGACACCAGACTGACCCCGTCACGGAGCGAGGCTGACACCTGACTGACCCCATCACGAGGCGAGGCTGACACCAGACTGACACCGTCACGAGGCGAGGCTGACTCCAGACTGACCCCATCACGAGGCGAGGCGGACACCAGACTGACCCCATCACGAGGCGAGGCTGACACCAGACTGACTCCATCACGAGGCGAGGCTGACACCAGACTGACCCCATCACGAGGCGAGACTGACACCAGACTGACCCCATCATGATGTGAGGCTGACACCAGACTGACCCCATCACGAGGCGATGCTGACACCAGTCTTACCCAATCACGAGGCGAGGCTGACACCAGACTGACACCATCACAAGGCGAAGCTGACACCAGATTGACACCATCATGATGTGAGGCTGACACCAGACTGACCCCGTCACAGAGTGAGGCTGACACCAGACTGACCCCATCACGAGGCGAGGCTGACACCAGACTGACACCGTCACGAGGCGAGGCTGACTCCAGACTGACCCCATCACGAGGCGAGGCGGACACCGGACTGACCCCATCACGAGGCGAGGCTGACACCAGACTGACCCCATCACGAGGCGAGGCTGACACCAGACTGACCCCATCACTAGCGAGGCTGACACCAGACTGACCCCATCATGATGTGAGGCTGACACCAGACTGACACCATCACAAGGCGAGACTGACACCAGACTGACACCATCACAAGGCGAAGCTGACACCAGATTGACACCATCATGATGTGAGGATGACACCAGACTGACCCCGTCACGGAGCGAGGCTGACACCAGACTGACCCCATCACGAGGCGAGACTGACACCAGACTGACACCATCACTAGGCGAGACTGACACCAGATTGACCCAATCACGAGGCGAGGCTGACACTAGACTGACCCCATCACGAGGCGAGACTGACACCAGACTGACCCCATCATGAGGCGAAGCTGACACCAGACTGAGCCCATCACAAGGCGAGGCTGACAGCAGACTGACCCCATCACTAGGCGAGGCTGACACCAGACTGACCCCATCACGAGGCGAGGCTGACACCAGACTGACCCCATCACGAGGCGAGGCTGACACCAGACTGACCCCATCACGAGGCGAGACTGACACCAGACTTAACCCATCACGAGGCGAGGCTGACACCAGACTGACAACATCACAAGGCGAAGCTGACACCAGATTGACACCATCATGATGTGAAGCTGACACCAGACGGACCTCATCACGGGACGAGGCTGACACCAGACTGACCCCATCACGAGGCGACACTGACACCAGACTGACACCATCACGAGGCGAGACTGTCACCAGACTGACCCCACGATGAGGCGAGGCTGACACCAGACTGACCCCATCATGATGTGAGGCTGACACCAGACTGACCACATCACTAGGCGAGGCTGACACCAGACTGACCCCATCACGAGGCGAGGCTGACACCAGACTGACACCATCACGAGGCGAGGCTGACACCAGACTGACCCCATCATGATGTGAGGCTGACACCAGACTGACCCCATCACTAGGCGAGGCTGACACCAGACTGACCCCATCACGAGGCGAGGCTGACACCAGACTGACACCATCACGAGGCGAGGCTGACACCAGACTGACACCATCATGATGTGAGGCTGACACCAGACTGACCCCATCACGAGGCGAGACTGACAACAGACTGACCCCATCACGAGGCGAGACTGACACCAGACTGACCCCATCATGATGTGAGGCTGACACCAGACTGACCCCATCACGAGGCGATGCTGACACCAGACTTACCCCATCACGAGGCGAGGCTGACACCAGACTGACACCATCACAATGCGAAGCTGACACCAGATTGACACCATCATGATGTGAGGCTGACACCAGACTGACCCCGTCACGGAGCGAGGCTGACACCAGACTGACCCCATCACGAGGCGAGACTGACACCAGACTGACACCATCACTAGGCGAGACTGACACCAGACTGACCCCATCACGAGGCGAGACTGACACCAGACTGACACCATCACGAGGCGAGACTGACCCCAGACTGACCCACTCATGATGTGAGGCTGACACTAGACTGACACCATCACTAGGCGAGACTGACACAAAACTGACCCCATCACGAGGCGAGGCTGACACCAGACTGACACCATCATGATGTGAGGCTGACACCAGACTGACCCCATCACGAGGCGAGGCTGACACCAGACTGACCCTATCACTAGGCGAGGCTGACTCCAGACTGACCCCATCACGAGGTGAGGCTGTCACCAGACTGACACCATCACGAGGCAAGGCTGACACCAGACTGACCCCATCACGGGGCGAGGCTGACACCTGACTGACACCATCATGATGTGAGGCTGACACCAGACTGACCCCATCACGAGGCGAGGCTGACACCAGACTGACCCCATCACGAGGCGAGGCTGACACCAGACTGACCCCATCACGAGGCGAGGCTGACACCAGACTGACCCCATCACGAGGCGAGACTGACACCAGACTGACACCATCACTAGGCGAGACTGACACCAGACTGACCCCATCACGAGGCGAGACTGACACCAGACTGACACCATCACGAGGCGAGACTGACCCCAGACTGACCCACTCATGATGTGAGGCTGACACTAGACTGACACCATCACTAGGCGAGACTGACACAAAACTGACCCCATCACGAGGCGAGGCTGACACCAGACTGACACCATCATGATGTGAGGCTGACACCAGACTGACCCCATCACGAGGCGAGGCTGACACCAGACTGACCCTATCACTAGGCGAGGCTGACTCCAGACTGACCCCATCACGAGGTGAGGCTGTCACCAGACTGACACCATCACGAGGCAAGGCTGACACCAGACTGACCCCATCACGGGGCGAGGCTGACACCTGACTGACACCATCATGATGTGAGGCTGACACCAGACTGACCCCATCACGAGGCGAGGCTGACACCAGACTGACCCCATCACGAGGCGAGGCTGACACCAGACTGACCCCATCACGAGGCGAGGCTGACACCAGACTGACCCCATCACGAGGCGAGACTGACACCAGACTTACACCATCACTAGACAAGGCTGACACCAGACTGACCCCATCACGATGTGAGGCTGACACCAGACTGACATCATCACGAGGCGAGGCTGACACCAGACTGACCCCATCACGAGGCGAGGCTGACACCAGACTGACCCCATCACTAGGCGTGGCTGACACCAGACTGACACCATCATGATGTGAGGCTGACACCAGACTGACCCCATCACGAGGCGAGACTGACACCAGACTGACCCCATCACGAGGCGAGACTGAAACCAGACTGACCCCATCACGAGGCGAGACTGACACCAGACTGACACCGTCACGAGGCGAGTCTGACACCAGACTGACCCCCTCACGAGACGAGGCTGACACCAGATTGACCCCATTACGAGGCGAGGCTGACACCAGACTGACCCCATCACGAGGCGAGGCTGACACCAGACTGACCCCATCACTAGCGAGGCTGACACCAGACTGACCCCATCATGATGTGAGGCTGACACCAGACTGACACCATCACAAGGCGAGACTGACACCAGACTGACACCATCACAAGGCGAAGCTGACACCAGATTGACACCATCATGATGTGAGACTGACACCAGACTGACCCCATCACGAGGCGAGGTTGACACCAGACTGACACCATAATGATGTGAGGCTGACACCAGACTGACCCCATCACGTGGTGAGGCTGACACCAGACTGACCCATTCACGAGGCGAGGCTGACACCAGCCTGACACCATCATGATGTGAGGCTGACACCAGACTGACTCCATCACGAGGTGAGGCTGACACCAGACTGACACCATCATGATGTGAGGCTGACACCAGACTGACCTCATCACGAGGCGAGGCTGACACCAGACTGACCCCATCACGAGGCGACGCTGACACCAGACTGACCCCATCACGAGTCGAGGCTGATACCAGACTGACCCCATCACGAGGCGAGGCTGACACCAGACTGACCCCATCACGAGGCGAGGCTGACACCAGACTGACACCATCACGAGGCGAGGCTGACACCAGACTGACCCCATCATGATGTGAGGCTGACACTAGACTGACACCATCACTAGGCGAGACTGACACCAGACTGACCCCATCACGAGGCGAGGCTGACACCAGACTGACACCATCATGATGTGAGGCTGACACCAGACTGACCCCATCACGAGGCGAGACTGACACCAGACTGACCCCATCACGAGGCGAGACTGACACCAGACTGACCCCATCACTAGGCGAGGCTGACACCAGACTGACCCCATCACGAGGCGAGGCTTACACCAGACTGACCCCATCACGAGGCGAGGCTGACACCAGACTGACCCCATCACGAAGCGAGACTGACACCGGACTGACCCCATCACGAGGCGAGACTGACACCAGACTGACACCGTCACGAGGCGAGACTGACACCAGACTGACCCCCTCACGAGACGAGGCTGACACCAGATTGACCCCATTACGAGGCGAGGCTGACACCAGACTGACCCCATCACTAGGCGAGGCTGACACCGGACTGACCCCATCACGAGGTGAGGCTGACACCAGACTGACACCATCATAATGTGAGGCTGACATTAGACTGACCCCATCACGAGGTGAGGCTGACACCAGACTGACCCCATCACGAGGCGAGGCTGACACCAGACTGACCCCATCATGAGGCGAGGCTGACACCAGACTGACACCATCATGATGTGAGGCTGAATCCAGACTGACCTCATTACGAGGCGATACTGACACCAGACTGACCCCATCACGAGGCGAGACTGACACCAGACTGACCCCATCATGAGGCGAGGCTGACACCAGACTGACACCATAACAAGGCGAGGCTGAAACCAGACTGACACCATCATGATGTGAGGCTGACACCAGACTGACCCCATCACGCATCACGAGTCGAGACTGACACCAGACTGACCCCATCACGAGGCGAGGCTGACACCAGACTGACCCCATCACGAGGTGAGGCTGACACCAGACTGACACCATCATGATGTGAGGCTGACACCAGACTGATCTCATCACGAGGCGAGGCTGACACCAGACTGACCCCATCACGCGGTGAGGCTGACACCAGACTGACACCATCACGAGGCGAGGCTGACACCAGACTGACACCATCACGAGGCGATGCTGACACCAGACTGACCCCATCACTAGGCGTGGCTGACACCAGACTGACACCATCATGATGTGAGGCTGACACCAGACTGACCCCATCACGAGGCGAGACTGACACCAGACTGACCCCATAACGAGGCGAGACTGAAACCAGACTGACCCCATCACGAGGCGAGACTGACACCAGACTGACCCCCTCACGAGACGAGGCTGACACCAGATTGACCCCATTACGAGGCGATGCTGACACCAGACTGACCCCATCACTAGGAGAGGCTGACACCAGACTGACATCATCACGAGGCGAGGCTGACACCAGACTGACACCATCATGATGTGAGGCTGACATCAGACTGACCCCATCACGAGGCGAGACTGACACCGGACTGACCCCATCACGAGGTGAGGCTGACACCAGACTGACACCATCATAATGTGAGGCTGACACCAGACTGACCCCATCACGAGGTGAGGCTGACACCAGACTGACCCCATCACGAGGCGAGGCTGACACCAGACTGACCCCATCATGAGGCGAGGCTGACACCAGACTGACACCATCATGATGTCAGGCTGACACCAGACTGACCCCATCCTGAGGCGAGGCTGACACCAGACTGACACCATCATGATGTGAGGCTGAATCCAGACTGACCTCATTACGAGGCGAGACTGACACCAGACTGACCCCATCACGAGGCGAGACTGACACCAGACTGACCCCATCATGAGGCGAGGCTGACACCAGACTGACACCATAACGAGGCGAGGCTGACACCAGACTGACACCATCATGATGTGAGGCTGACACCAGACTGACCCCATCACGCATCACGAGTCGAGACTGACACCAGACTGACCCCATCACGAGGCGAGGCTGACACCAGACTGACCCCATCACGGGGCGAGGCTGACACCAGACTGACCCCATCACGAGGCGAGACTGAAACCAGACTGACCCCATCACGAGGCGAGACTGACACCAGACTGACCCCATGATGATGTGAGGCTGACACCAGACTGACCCCATCACGGGGCGAGGCTGACACCAGACTGACACCATCATAATGTGAGGATGACACCAGACTTACCCCATCACGAGGCGAGACTGACACCAGAATAACCCCATCACGAGGCGAGACTGACACCAGACTGAACCCATCATGATGTGAGGCTGGCACCAGACTGACCCCATCGCGAGGCGATGCTGACACCAGACTGACCCCATCACGAGGCGAGACTGACACCAGACTGACCCCATCACGAGGTGAGACTGACTCCAGACTGACCCCATCATGATGTGAGGCTGACACCAGACTGACCACATCACGAGGCGATGCTGACACCAGACTGACCCCATCGCGAGGCGAGGCTGACACCAGACTGACCCCATCACGAGGCGAGACTGACACCGGAATGACCCCATCACGAGGCGAGGCTGACACCAGACTGACCCCGTCACGGGGCGAGGCTGACACCAGACTGACCCCATCACGAGGCGAGGCTGACACCAGACTGACACCATCACGAGGCGTGGCTGACACCAGACTGACCCCATCATGATGTGAGGCTGACACCAGATTGACCCCATCACGAGGCGAGACTGACACCAGACTGACACCATCATGATATTAGGCTGACACCAGACTGACCCCATCACGGGGCGAGGCTGACACCAGACTGACCCCATCACGAGGCGAGGCTGACACCAGACTGACACCATCACGAGGCGTGGCTGACACCAGACTGACCCCATCATGATGTGAGGCTGACACCAGACTGACCCCATCACTAGGCGAGGCTGACACCAGACTGACACCATCACGAGGCGTGGCTGACACCAGACTGACCCCATCATGATGTGAGGCTGACACCAGACTGACCCCATCACTAGGCGAGGCTGACACCAGACTGACCCCATCACGAGGCGAGGCTGACACCAGACTGACCCCATCACGAGGCAAGGCTGACACCAGACTGACCCCATCACGAGGCGAGGCTGACACCAGACTGACCCCATCACGAGGCGAGGCTGACACCAGACTGACCCCATCACGAGGCGAGGCTGACACCAGACTGACCCCATCACGAGGCGAGGCTGACACCAGACTGACCCCATCACGAGGCGAGGCTGACACCAGACTGAAACCATCACAAGGCGAAGCTGACACAAGATTGACACCATCATGATGTGAGGCTGACACCAGACTGACCCCGTCACGGAGCGAGGCTGACACCAGACTGACCCCATCACGGGGCGAGGCTGACACCAGACTGACCCCATCACGAGACGAGACTGACACCAGACTGACCCCATCAAGAGGCGAGGCTGACACGAGACTGACCCCATCACGTGGCGAGGCTGACACCAGACTGACCCCGTCACGAGGCGAGAAGACACCAGACTGACCCAATCACAAGGCGAGGCTGACACCAGACTGACCCCGTCACGAGGCGAGGCTGACACCAGACTGACCCCATCACGAGGCGAGGCTGACACCATACTGACCTCATCATGAGGCGAGGCTGACACCAGACTGACCCCATCACAAGGCGAAGCTGACACAAGATTGACACCATCATGATGTGATGCTGACACCAGACTGACCCCGTCACGGAGCGAGGCTGACACCAGACTGACCCCATCACGAGGCGAGGCTGACACCAGCCTGACCCCATCACTAGGCGAGGCTGACACCAGACAGACCCCATCATGAGGCAAGGCTGACACCAGACTGACACCATCACGAGGCGAGGCTGACACCAGACTGACACCATCATGATTTGAGGCTGACACCAGACTGACCCCATCACTAGGCGAGACTTACACCAGACTGACCCCATCACGAGGCGAGGCTGACACCAGACTGACCCCATCACGAGGCGAGGCTGACACCAGACTGACACCATCACGATGTGAGGCTGACACCAGACTGACACCATCACGAGGCGAGGCTGACACCAGACTGACACCATCACGATGTGAGGCTGACACCAGACTGACCCCATCACGAGGCGAGGCTGACACCAGACTGACCCCATCACTAGGCGAGGCTGACACCAGACTGACCCCATCAAGATGCGAGGCTGACACCAGACTGACCCCATCACGAGGCGAGGCTGACACCAGACTGACCCCATCACGAGGCGAGACTGACACCGGACTGACCTCATCACGAGGCGAGACTGACACCAGACTGACCCCATCACGAGGCGAGGCTGACACCAGACTGACACCATCAGGAGGCGAGGCTGACACCAGACTGACCCCATCACTAGGCGAGGCTGACACCAGACTGACCCCATCACGAGGCGAGGCTGACACCAGACTGACACCATCACGAGGCGAGGCTGACACCAGACTGACACCATCATGATGTGAGGCTGACATCAGACTGACCCCATCACGAGGCGAGACTGACACCGGACTGACCCCATCAAGAGGCCAGGCTGACACCAGACTGACACCATCATGATGTGAGGCTGACACCAGACTGACCCCATCACGAGGTGAGGCTGACACCAGACTGACCCCATCACGAGGCGAGGCTGACACCAGACTGACCCCATCATGAGGCGAGGCTGACACCAGACTGACACCATCATGATGTGAGGCTGACACCAGACTGACCCCATCCTGAGGCGATGCTGACACCAGACTGACACCATCATGATGTGAGGCTGAATCCAGACTGACCTCATCACGAGGCAAGACTGACACCAGACTGACCCCATCACGAGGCGAGACTGACACCAGACTGACCCCATCATGAGGCGAGGCTGACACCAGACTGACACCATCACAAGGCGAGACTGACACCAGACTGACCCCATATCGAGGCGAGGCTGACACCAGACTGACCCCATCACGAGGCGAGGCTGACACCAGACTGACACCATAACGAGGCGAGGCTGACACCAGACTGACACCATCATGATGTGAGGCTGACACCAGACTGAACCCATCACCCATCACGAGTCGAGACTGACACCAGACTGACCCCATCACGAGGCGAGACTGACACCAGACTGACCCCATCACGAGGCGAGGCTGACACCAGACTGACCCCATCACGGGGCGAGGCTGACACCAGACTGACCCCATCACGAGGCGAGACTGACACCAGACTGACCCCATCATGAGGCGAGACTGACACCAGACTGACCCCATCACGAGGCGAGACTGAAACCAGACTGACCCCATGATGATGTGAGGCTGACACCAGACTGACCCCATCACGTGGCGAGGCTGACACCAGACTGACCCCATCACGAGGCGAGACTGACACCAGACTGACCCCATCACGAGGCGAGACTGACACCAGACTGACCCCATCATGATGTGAGGCTGACACCAGACTGACCCCATCACGAGTCGAGGCTGACACCTGACTGACACCATCATGATGTGAGGCTGACACCAGACTGACCCCATCACGAGGCGAGGCTGACACCAGACTGACCCCATCACGAGGCGAGGCTGACACCAGACTGACCCCATCACGAGGTGAGGCTGACACCAGACTGCCCCCATCACTAGGCGAGGCTGACACCAGACTGACCCCTTCATGATGTGAGGCTGAAACCAGACTGACACCATCACGAGGCGATGCTGACACCAGACTGCCCCCATCACTAGGCGAGGCTGACACCAGACTGACCCCTTCATGATGTGAGGTTGACACCAGACTGACCCCATCACTAGGCGAGGCTGACACCAGACTGACCCCATCATGAGGCGAGGCTGACACCAGACTGACACCATCACGAGGCGAGGCTGACACCAGACTGACACCATCATGATGTGAGGCTGACACCAGACTGACCCCATCACGAGGCGAGGCTGACACCAGACTGACCCCATCATGACGCGAGGCTGACACCAGACTGACACCATCATGATGTGAGGCTGACACCAGACTGACCCCATCACGAGGCGAGGCTGACACCAGACTGACACCATCATGATGTGAGGCTGACACCAGACTGACTTCATCACGAGGCGGGGCTGACACCAGACGGACACCATCACGAGGCGAGACTGAAACCAGACGGACACCATCACGAGGCGAGGCTGACACCAGACTGACCCTATCACGAGGCGAGGCTTACACCAGACTGACCCCATCTCGATGCGAGGCTGACACCAGACTGACACCATTACGATGTGAGGCTGACACCAGACTGACCCCATCACGAGGCGAGGCTGACACCAGACTGACACCATCACGAGGCGAGGCTGACACCAGACTGACACCATCACGAGGCAAGGCTGACGCCAGACTGACCCCATCGCGAGGCGAGGCTGACACCTGACTGACACCATCACGATGTGAGGCTGACACCAGACTGACCCCATCACGAGGCGAGGCTGACACCAGACGGACACCATCACGAGGCGAGGCTGACACCAGACTGACCCTATCACGAGGCGAGGCTTACACCAGACTGACCCCATCTCGATGCGAGGCTGACACCAGACTGACACCATTACGATGTGAGGCTGACACCAGACTGACCCCATCACGAGGCGAGGCTGACACCAGACTGACACCATCACGAGGCGAGGCTGACACCAGACTGACACCATCACGAGGCAAGGCTGACGCCAGACTGACCCCATCGCGAGGCGAGGCTGACACCTGACTGACACCATCACGATGTGAGGCTGACACCAGACTGACCCCATCACGAGGCGAGGCTGACACCAGACTGACCCCATCACGAGGCGAGGCTGACACCAGACTGACCCCATCACGAGGCAAAGGTGACACTAGACTGACCCCATCACGAGGCGAGGCTGACACCAGACTGACCCCATCACGAGGCGAGGCTGATACCAGACTGACACCATCATGATGTGAGACTGACACCAGACTGACCCCATCATGAGGCGAGGCTGACACCAGACTGACACCATAATGATGTGAGGCTGACACCAGACTAACCCCATCACGTGGTGAGGCTGACACCAGACTGACCCCATCACGAGGCGAGGCTGACACCAGCCTGACACCATCATGATGTGAGGCTGACACCAGACTGACCCCATCACGTGGTGAGGCTGAGACCAGACTGACCCCATCACGAGGCGAGGCTGACACCAGACTGACCCCATCACGAGGCGAGGCTGACACCAGACTGACCCCATCACGAGTCGAGACTGACACCAGACTGACACCATCATGATGTGAGGCTGACACCAGACTGACCTCATCACGAGGCGAGGCTGACACCAGACTGACACCATCACGAGGCGAGTGTCAGGGCAGGAACGATGGAATGGGCAGGCAGGCCTATGGTACGGTCACGCTGCGACTGACGACAGCCACTACCCACAGACCAGAGTCCCTCCGGGCGCGGAGTCTAAGCCCCAGGCTACCCTTCACCAGGGCCCCTGATGGTGGGGATGGACTTGACGCAGCCTGAGACCAGGTCGCGGCCCCCGAGTGACCCCAGCTGCGATAACGACTGCCGCCAATGGCGTACAGCTGGTGGGAGCTAGATGTGATCACGAGTAGAGTAGTCAGACAAGCCGGGTCAATAACAATGGAGCAGACAGTACTAGACGGTAGGCAAAGAAGACTCAGGTCACGGGCCGGGTTCAACAACGGGAGGTCAGATAAAGGGTTAACGCAGAGAGTAGTCTTGTCCAAGCCGAGTCGGTTACCAGGAGAGCAATGGGAACAACACAAGAGCTTGCAACAGGGCAACATACAGGACACAAGTGCAGAGCACACTTGCAGACAGCAGGTTTAAATGTGCTCAACCACACCCTTCTGAGGAGGAGCCGCAGAAGCCTGAAGGCATAAAGGTTCCCACCATGCTTTGCAGAAAACCAAGATGGAGGCCAGCTCATGGAGATGCACAAGCTCTGAAGAAAGGTAGGACCTTGACAGCGAGGCTGACACCAGACTGTCACCATCATGATGTGAGGCTGACGCCAGACTGACCCCATCACGAGGCGAGACTGACACCAGACTGACCCCATCACGAGGCAAGGCTGACAACAGACTGACCCCATCACGAGGCGAGGCTGACACCAGACTGACCCCATCACGAGTTGAGGCTGACACCAGACTGACCCCATCATGAGGCGAGGCTGACACCAGACTGACCCCATCACGAGGCGAGGCTGACACCAGACTGACACCATCAGGAGGCGAGGCTGACACCAGACTGACCCCATCACTAGGCGAGGCTGACACCAGACTGACCCCATCACGAGGCGAGGCTGACACCAGACTGACACCATCACGAGGCGAGGCTGACACCAGACTGACCCCATCATGAGGCGAGGCTGACACCAGACTGACACCATCAAGAGGCGAGACTGACACCAGACTGACCCCATATTGAGGCGAGGCTGACACCAGACTGACCCCATCATGATGTGAGGCTGACACCAGACTGACCCCATCACGAGTCGAGGCTGACACCTGACTGAAACCATCATGATGTGAGGCTGACACCAGACTGACCCTTTCACGAGGCGAGGCTGACACCAGACTGACCCCATCATGACGCGAGGCTGACACCAGACTGACACCATCATGATGTGAGGCTGACACCAGACTGACCCCATCACGAGGCGAGGCTGACACCAGACTGACACCATCATGATGTGAGGCTGACACCAGACTGACTTCATCACGAGGCGGTGCTGACACCAGACGGACACCATCACGAGGCGAGACTGAAACCAGACGGACACCATCACGAGGCGAGGCTGACACCAGACTGACCCTATCACGAGGCGAGGCTTACACCAGACTGACCCCATCTCGATGCGAGGCTGACAACAGACTGACACCATTACGATGTGAGGCTGACACCAGACTGTCCCCATCACGAGGCGAGGCTGACACCAGACTGACACCATCACGAGGCGAGGCTGACACCAGACTGACACCATCACGAGGCAAGGCTGACGCCAGACTGACCCCATCGCGAGGCGAGGCTGACACCTGACTGACACCATCACGATGTGAGGCTGACACCAGACTGACCCCATCACGAGGCGAGGCTGACACCAGACTGACCCCATCACGAGGCGAGGCTGACACCAGACTGACCCCATCACGAGGCAAAGGTGACACCAGACTGACCCCATCACGAGGCGAGGCTGACACCAGACTGACCCCATCACGAGGCGAGGCTGATACCAGACTGACACCATCATGATGTGAGGCTGACACCAGACTGACCCCATCACGTGGTGAGGCTGAGACCAGACTGACCCCATCACGAGGCGAGGCTGACACCAGACTGACCCCATCACGAGGCGAGGCTGACACCAGACTGACCCCATCACGAGGCGAGGCTGACACCAGACTGACCCCATCACGAGGCGAGGCTGACACCAGACTGACACCATCACGAGTCGAGACTGACACCAGACTGACACCATCATGATGTGAGGCTGACACCAGACTGACCTCATCACGAGGCGAGGCTGACACCAGACTGACCCCATCACGAGGCGAGGCTGACACCAGACTGACCCCATCATGACGCGAGGCTGACACCAGACTGACACCATCATGATGTGAGGCTGACATCAGACTGACCCCATCACGAGGCGAGACTGACACCGGACTGACCCCATCAAGAGGCGAGGCTGACACCAGACTGACACCATCATGATGTGAGGCTGACAACAGACTGACCCCATCACGAGGTGAGGCTGACACCAGACTGACCCCATCACGAGGCGAGGCTGACACCAGACTGACCCCATCACGAGGCGAGGCTGACACCAGACTGACCCCATCACGAGTTGAGGCTGACACCAGACTGACCCCATCACGAGGCGAGGCTGACACCAGACTGACCCCATCACGAGGCGAGGCTGACATCAGACTGACACCATCACGAGGCGAGGCTGACACCAGACTGACCCCATCATGATGTGAGGCTGACACTAGACTGACACCATCACGAGGCGAGGCTGACACCAGACTGACACCATCACGAGGCAAGGCTGACACCAGACTGACCCCATCACGAGGCGAGGCTGACACCTTACTGACACCATCATGATGTGAGGCTGACACCAGACTGACCCCATCACGAGGCGAGGCTGACACGAGACTGACCCCATCACGAGGCGAGGCTGACACCAGACTGACCCCATTGCGAGGCGAGGCTGACACCAGACTGACACCATCACGAGGCGAGGCTGACACCAGACTGACACCATCACGAGGCGAGGCTGACACTAGACTGACCCCATCACGAGGCGAGGCTGACACAAGACTGACACCATCATGATGTGAGACTGACTCCAGACTGACCCAATCACAATGCGAGACTGACACCAGACTGACCCCATCACGAGGCGAGGCTGACACCAGACAGACCCCATCACAAGGCGAGGCTGACACCAGACTGACCCCATCACGAGGCGAGGCTGACACCGGACTGACTCCATCACGAGGCGATGCTGACACCAGACTGACCCCATCACGAGGCGAGGCTGACACCAGACTGACACCATCATGATGTGAGGCTGACACCAGACTGACCCCATCACAAGGCAAGGCTGACACCAGACTGACACCATCATGATGTGAGGCTGACACCAGACTGACCCCGTCACGAGGTGAGGCTGACACCAGACTGACACCATCACGAGGCGAGGCTGACACCAGACTGACACCATCATGATGTGAGGCTGAAACCAGACTGACCCCATCACGAGGCGAGACTGACACCAGACTGACCCCATCACGAGGCGAGGCTGACACCAGACTGAAACCATCATGATGTGAGGCTTACACCAGACTGAACCCATCACGAGGCGAGGCTGACACCAGACTGACACCATCACGAGGCGAGACTGACACCAGACTGACCCCATCACGAGGCGAGGCTGACACCAGACTGACGCCATCATGATGTGAGGCTGACACCAGACTGACCCCATCACGAGGCGATACTGACACCAGACTGACCCCATCACGAGGCGAGGCTGACACCAGACTGACACCATCATGATGTGAGGCTGACACCAGACTGACCCCATCACGAGGCGAGGCTGACACCAGAATGACCCCATTACGAGGCGAGGCTGACACCAGACTGACACCATCACGAGGCGAGGCTGACACCAGACTGACACCATCACGAGGCGAGGCTGACACTAGACTGACCCCATCACGAGGCGAGGCTGATACCAGACTGACACCATCATGATGTGAGACTGACACCAGACTGACCCCATCACGAGGCGAGGCTGACACCAGACTGACCCCATCACGAGGCGAGGCTGACACCAGACTGACCCCGTCACGGAGCAAGGCTGACACCAGACTGACCCCATCACGAGACGAGACTGACACCAGACTGACACGATCACTAGGCGAGACTGACACCAGACTGACCCAATCACGAGGCGAGGCTGACACTAGACTGACCCCATCACGAGGCGAGACTGACACCAGACTGACCCCATCATGAGGCGAAGCTGACACCAGACTGACCCCATCACGAGGCGAGACTGACACCAGACTGACCCCATCACAAGGCGAGACTGACACCAGACTGACCCCATCATGATGTGAGGCTGACACCAGACTGAGCCCATCACGAGGCGAGGCTGACACCAGACTGACACCATAACGAGGCGAGGCTGACACCAGACTGACACCATCATGATGTGAGGCTGACACCAGACTGAACCCATCACCCATCACGAGTCGAGACTGACACCAGACTGACCCCATCACGAGGCGAGACTGACACCAGACTGACCCCTTCATGATGTGAGTTTGACACCAGACTGACCCTATCACGAGGCGAGGCTTACACCAGACTGACCCCATCTCGATGCGAGGCTGACAACAGACTGACACCATTACGATGTGAGGCTGACACCAGACTGTCCCCATCACGAGGCGAGGCTGACACCAGACTGACCCCATCACGAGGCGAGGCTGACACCAGACTGACCCCATCATGATGTGAGGCTGACACCAGACTGACCCCATCACGAGGCGAGACTGACACCAGACTGACCCCATCACGAGGCGAGGCTGACAACAGACTGACCCCATCACGAGGCGAGGCTGACACCAGACTGACCCCATCACGAGTTGAGGCTGACACCAGACTGACCCCATCACGAGGCGAGGCTGACACCAGACTGACCCCATCACGAGGCGAGGCTGACATCAGACTGACACCATCACGAGGCGAGGCTGACACCAGACTGACCCCATCATGATGTGAGGCTGACACTAGACTGACACCATCACTAGGCGAGACTGACACCAGACTGACCCCATCACGAGGCGAGGCTGACACGAGACTGACCCCATCACGAGGCGAGGCTGACACCAGACTGACCCCATTGCGAGGCGAGGCTGACACCAGACTGACACCATCACGAGGCGAGGCTGACACCAGACTGACACCATCACGAGGCGAGGCTGACACTAGACTGACCCCATCACGAGGCGAGGCTGACACAAGACTGACACCATCATGATGTGAGACTGACTCCAGACTGACCCAATCACAATGCGAGACTGACACCAGACTGACCCCATCACGAGGCGAGGCTGACACCAGACAGACCCCATCACAAGGCGAGGCTGACACCAGACTGACCCCATCACGAGGCGAGGCTGACACCGGACTGACTCCATCACGAGGCGATGCTGACACCAGACTGACCCCATCACGAGGCGAGGCTGACACCAGACTGACACCATCATGATGTGAGGCTGACACCAGACTGACCCCATCACAAGGCAAGGCTGACACCAGACTGACACCATCATGATGTGAGGCTGACACCAGACTGACCCCGTCACGAGGTGAGGCTGACACCAGACTGACACCATCACGAGGCGAGGCTGACACCAGACTGACACCATCATGATGTGAGGCTGAAACCAGACTGACCCCATCACGAGGCGAGACTGACACCAGACTGACCCCATCACGAGGCGAGGCTGACACCAGACTGAAACCATCATGATGTGAGGCTTACACCAGACTGAACCCATCACGAGGCGAGGCTGACACCAGACTGACACCATCACGAGGCGAGACTGACACCAGACTGACCCCATCACGAGGCGAGGCTGACACCAGACTGACGCCATCATGATGTGAGGCTGACACCAGACTGACCCCATCACGAGGCGATACTGACACCAGACTGACCCCATCACGAGGCGAGGCTGACACCAGACTGACACCATCATGATGTGAGGCTGACACCAGACTGACCCCATCACGAGGCGAGGCTGACACCAGAATGACCCCATTACGAGGCGAGGCTGACACCAGACTGACACCATCACGAGGCGAGGCTGACACCAGACTGACACCATCACGAGGCGAGGCTGACACTAGACTGACCCCATCACGAGGCGAGGCTGATACCAGACTGACACCATCATGATGTGAGACTGACACCAGACTGACCCCATCACGAGGCGAGGCTGACACCAGACTGACCCCATCACGAGGCGAGGCTGACACCAGACTGACCCCGTCACGGAGCAAGGCTGACACCAGACTGACCCCATCACGAGACGAGACTGACACCAGACTGACACGATCACTAGGCGAGACTGACACCAGACTGACCCAATCACGAGGCGAGGCTGACACTAGACTGACCCCATCACGAGGCGAGACTGACACCAGACTGACCCCATCATGAGGCGAAGCTGACACCAGACTGACCCCATCACGAGGCGAGACTGACACCAGACTGACCCCATCACAAGGCGAGACTGACACCAGACTGACCCCATCATGATGTGAGGCTGACACCAGACTGAGCCCATCACGAGGCGAGGCTGACACCAGACTGACACCATAACGAGGCGAGGCTGACACCAGACTGACACCATCATGATGTGAGGCTGACACCAGACTGAACCCATCACCCATCACGAGTCGAGACTGACACCAGACTGACCCCATCACGAGGCGAGACTGACACCAGACTGACCCCTTCATGATGTGAGTTTGACACCAGACTGACCCTATCACGAGGCGAGGCTTACACCAGACTGACCCCATCTCGATGCGAGGCTGACAACAGACTGACACCATTACGATGTGAGGCTGACACCAGACTGTCCCCATCACGAGGCGAGGCTGACACCAGACTGACCCCATCACGAGGCGAGGCTGACACCAGACTGACCCCATCA
This sequence comes from Staurois parvus, assembly GCF_062004578.1. Lineage (NCBI taxonomy): Eukaryota > Metazoa > Chordata > Amphibia > Anura > Ranidae > Staurois > Staurois parvus. The sequence goes on along the minus strand of NW_028320352.1, from coordinate 550,232 downwards.
TGATGTGAGGCTGACACCAGACTGACCCCATCACGAGGCGAGACTGACACCAGACTGACCCCATCACGAGGCGAGGCTGACAACAGACTGACCCCATCACGAGGCGAGGCTGACACCAGACTGACCCCATCACGAGTTGAGGCTGACACCAGACTGACCCCATCACGAGGCGAGGCTGACACCAGACTGACCCCATCACGAGGCGAGGCTGACATCAGACTGACACCATCACGAGGCGAGGCTGACACCAGACTGACCCCATCATGATGTGAGGCTGACACTAGACTGACACCATCACTAGGCGAGACTGACACCAGACTGACCCCATCACGAGGCGAGGCTGACACCAGACTGACACCATCATGATGTGAGGCTGACACCAGACTGACCCCATCACGAGGCAAGGCTAACACCAGACTGACCCCATCACGAGGCGAGTTTGACACCAGACTGACCCCATCACGAGGCGAGGCTGACACCAGACTGACACCATCACGAGGCGAGGCTGACACCAGACTGACACCATCACGAGGCAAGGCTGACACCAGACTGACCCCATCACGAGGCGAGGCTGACACCTTACTGACACCATCATGATGTGAGGCTGACACCAGACTGACCCCATCACGAGGCGAGGCTGACACGAGACTGACCCCATCACGAGGCGAGGCTGACACCAGACTGACCCCATTGCGAGGCGAGGCTGACACCAGACTGACACCATCACGAGGCGAGGCTGACACCAGACTGACACCATCACGAGGCGAGGCTGACACTAGACTGACCCCATCACGAGGCGAGACTGACACAAGACTGACACCATCATGATGTGAGACTGACTCCAGACTGACCCAATCACAATGCGAGACTGACACCAGACTGACCCCATCACGAGGCGAGGCTGACACCAGACTGACCCCATCACGAGGCGAGGCTGACACCTGACTGACACCATCATGATGTGAGGCTGACACCAGACTGACCCCATCACGAGGCGAGGCTGACACCAGACTGACACCATCATGATGTGAGGCTGACACCAGACTGACCCCATCATGAGGCGAGGCTGACACCAGACAGACCCCATCACAAGGCGAGGCTGACACCAGACTGACCCCATCATGAGGCGAGGCTGACACCAGACTGACCCCATCACGAGGCGAGGCTGACACCAGACTGAACCCATCACGAGGCGAGGCTGACACCAGACTGACCCCATCACGAGGCGAGGCTGACACCAGACTGACCCCATCACGAGGCGAGGCTGACACCAGACTGACGCCATCATGATGTGAGGCTGACACCAGACTGACCCCATCACGAGGCGAGACTGACACCAGACTGACCCCATCACGAGGCGAGGCTGACACCAGACTGACACCATCATGATGTGAGGCTGACACCAGACTGACCCCATCACGAGGCGAGGCTGACACCAGAATGACCCCATTACGAGGCGAGGCTGACACCAGACTGACACCATCACGAGGCGAGGCTGACACCAGACTGACACCATCACGAGGCGAGGCTGACACTAGACTGACCCCATCACGAGGCGAGGCTGATACCAGACTGACACCATCATGATGTGAGACTGACACCAGACTGACCCCATCACGAGGCGAGGCTGACACCAGACTGACCCCATCACGAGGCGAGGCTGACACCAGACTGACCCCGTCACGGAGCAAGGCTGACACCAGACTGACCCCATCACGAGACGAGACTGACACCAGACTGACACGATCACTAGGCGAGACTGACACCAGACTGACCCAATCACGAGGCGAGGCTGACACTAGACTGACCCCATCACGAGGCGAGACTGACACCAGACTGACCCCATCATGAGGCGAAGCTGACACCAGACTGACCCCATCACGAGGCGAGACTGACACCAGACTGACCCCATCACAAGGCGAGACTGACACCAGACTGACCCCATCATGATGTGAGGCTGACACCAGACTGAGCCCATCACGAGGCGAGGCTGACAGCAGACTGACCCCATCACTAGGCGAGGCTGACACCAGACTAACCCCATCACGAGGCGAGGCTGACACCAGACTAACCCCATCACGAGGCGAGGCTGACACCAGACTGACCCCATCACGAAGCGAGGCTGACACCAGACTGTCCCCATCATGAGGCGAGACTGACACCAGACTGACACCATCACAAGGTGAAGCTGACACCAGATTGACACCATCATGATGTGAGGCTGACACCAGACGGACCTCATCACGGGACGAGGCTGACACCAGACTGACCCCATCACGAGGCGAGGCTGACACCAGACTGACCCCATCACGAGGCGAGGCTGACACCAGACTGACCCCATCACGAGGCGAGACTGACACCAGACTGACACGATCACTAGGCGAGACTGACACCAGACTGACCCAATCACGAGGCGAGGCTGACACTAGACTGACCCCATCACGAGGCGAGACTGACACCAGACTGACCCCATCATGAGGCGAAGCTGACACCAGACTGACCCCATCACGAGGCGAGACTGACACCAGACTGACCCCATCACGAGGCGAGACTGACACCAGACTGACCCCATCATGATGTGAGGCTGACACCAGACTGAGCCCATCACGGGGCGAGGCTGACAGCAGACTGACCCCATCACTAGGCGAGGCTGACACCAGACTAACCCCATCACGAGGCGAGGCTGACACCAGACTGACCCCATCACGAGGCGAGGCTGACACCAGACTGACCCCATCACGAGGCGAGACTGACACCAGACTTACCCCATCACGAGGCAAGGCTGACACCAGACTGACACCATCACAAGGCGAAGCTGACACCAGATTGACACCATCATGATGTGAGGCTGACACCAGACGGACCTCATCACGGGACGAGGCTGACACCAGACTGACTCCATCACGAGGCGACACTGACACCAGACTGACCCCATCACGAGGCGAGGCTGACACCAGACTGACACCATCATGATGTGAGGCTGACACCAGACTGACCCCATCATGAGGCGAGGCTGACACCAGACAGACCCCATCACAAGGCGAGGCTGACACCAGACTGACCCCATCACGAGGCGAGGCTGACACCGGAGTGACTCCATCACGAGGCGATGCTGACACCAGACTGACCCCATCACGAGGCGAGGCTGACACCAGACTGACACCATCATGATGTGAGGCTGACACCAGACTGACCCCATCACAAGGCAAGGCTGACACCAGACTGACACCATCATGATGTGAGGCTGACACCAGACTGACCCCGTCACGAGGTGAGGCTGACACCAGACTGACACCATCACGAGGCGAGGCTGACACCAGACTGACCCCATCACGAGGCGAGGCTGACACCAGACTGACACCATCATGATGTGAGGCTGAAACCAGACTGACCCCATCACGAGGCGAGACTGACACCAGACTGACCCCATCACGAGGCGAGGCTGACACCAGACTGAAACCATCATGATGTGAGGCTTACACCAGACTGAACCCATCACGAGGCGAGGCTGACACCAGACTGACACCATCACGAGGCGAGGCTGACACCAGACTGACCCCATCACGAGGCGAGACTGACACCAGACTGACCCCATCACGAGGCGAGGCTGACACCAGACTGACGCCATCATGATGTGAGGCTGACACCAGACTGACCCCATCACGAGGCGAGACTGACACCAGACTGACCCCATCATGAGGCGAAGCTGACACCAGACTGACCCCATCACGAGGCGAGACTGACACCAGACTGACCCCATCACGAGGCGAGACTGTCACCAGACTGACCCCATCATGATGTGAGTCTGACACCAGACTGAGCCCATCACGAGGCGAGGCTGACAGCAGACTGACCCCATCACTAGGCGAGGCTGACACCAGACTAACCCCATCACGAGGCGAGGCTGACACCAGACTGACCCCATCACGAGGCGAGGCTGACACCAGACTGACCCCATCACGAGGCGAGACTGACACCAGACTTACCCCATCATGAGGCAAGTCTGACACCAGACTGACACCATCACAAGGCGAAGCTGACACCAGATTGACACCATCATGATGTGAGGCTGACACCAGACGGACCTCATCACGGGACGAGGCTGACACCAGACTGACCCCATCACGAGGCGAGGCTGACACCAGACTGACCCCATCACGAGGCGAGGCTGACACCAGACTGACCCCATCACGAGGCGAGACTGACACCAGACTGACACGATCACTAGGCGAGACTGACACCAGACTGACCCAATCACGAGGCGATGCTGACACTGGACTGACCCCATCACGAGGAGAGACTGACACCAGACTGACCCCATCATGAGGCGAAGCTGACACCAGACTGACCCCATCACGAGGCGAGACTGACACCAGACTGACCCAATCACGAGGCGGGACTGACACCAGACTGACCCCATCATGATGTGAGGCTGACACCAGACTGAGCCCATCACGAGGCGAGGCTGACAGAAGACTGACCCCATCACTAGGCGAGGCTGACACCAGACTAACCCCATCACGAGGCGAGGCTGACACCAGACTGACCCCATCACGAGGCGAGGCTGACACCAGACTGACCCCATCACGAGGCGAGACTGACACCAGACTTACCCCATCACGAGGCAAGGCTGACACCAGACTGACACCATCACAAGGCGAAGCTGACACCAGATTGACACCATCATGATGTGAGGCTGACACCAGACGGACCTCATCACGGGACGAGGCTGACACCAGACTGACCCCATCACGAGGCGAGGCTGACACCAGACTGACACCATCACGAGGCGAGGCTGACACCAGACTGACCCCATCATGATGTGAGGCTGACACCAGACTGACCCCATCACTAGGCGAGGCTGACACCAGACTGACCCCATCACGAGGCGAGGCTGACACCAGACTGACACCATCACGAGGCGAGGCTGACACCAGACTGACAGCATCATGATGTGAGGCTGACACCAGACTGAGCCCATCACGAGGCGAGGCTGACAGCAGACTGACCCCATCACTAGGCAAGACTGACACCAGACTAACCCCATCACGAGGCGAGGCTGACACCAGACTGACCCCATCACGAGGCGAGGCTGACACCAGACTTACCCCATCACGAGGCAAGGCTGACACCAGACTGACACCATCACAAGGCGAGACTGACACCGGACTGACCCCATCACGAGACGAGGCTGACACCAGGCTGACACCATCACGAGGCGTGGCTGACACCAGACTGACCCCATCATGATGTGAGGCTGACACCAGACTGAGCCCATCACGAGGCGAGGCTGACACCAGACTGACACCATCATGATGTGAGGCTGACACCAGACTGACCCCATCATGATGTGAGGCTGACACCAGACTGAGCCCATCACGAGGCGAGGCTGACACCAGACTGACCCCATCACTAGGCGAGGCTGACACCAGACTGACCCCATCATGATGTGAGGCTGACACCAGACGGACCTCATCACGGGACGAGGCTGACACCAGACTGACTCCATCACGAGGCGACACTGACACCAGACTGACACCATCACGAGGCAAGACTGACACCAGATTGACCCCACGACGAGGCGAGGCTGACACCAGACTGACCCCATCACGAGGCGAGGCTGACACCAGACTGACACCATCACGAGGCGAGGCTGACACCAGACTGACCACTTCATGATGTGAGGCTGACACCAGACTGACCCCATCACTAGGCGAGGCTGACACCAGACTGACCCCATCACGAGGCGAGGCTGACACCAGACTGACACCATCACGAGGCGAGGCTGACACCAGACTGACAGCATCATGATGTGAGGCTGACACCAGACTGAGCCCATCACGAGGCGAGGCTGACAGCAGACTGACCCCATCACTAGGCGAGGCTGACACCAGACTAACCCCATCACTAGGCGAGGCTGACACCAGACTGACCCCATCACGAGGCGAGGCTGACACCAGACTGACCCCATCACGAGGCGAGACTGACACCAGACTTACCCCATCACGAGTCAAGGCTGACACCAGACTGACACCATCACAAGGCGAGACTGACACCAGACTGACCCCATCACGAGGCGAGACTGACACCAGACTGACCCCATCATGATGTGAGGCTGACACCAGACTGAGCCCATCACGAGGCGAGGCTGACACCAGACTGACCCCATCACTAGGCGAGGCTGACACCAGACTGACCCCATCACGAGACGAGACTGACACCAGACTGACCTCATCAAGAGGCGAGGCTGACACCAGACTGACCCCATCACGAGGCGAGACTGACACCGGACTGACCCCATCACGGGGCGAAGCTGACACCAGACTGACCCCATCACGAGACGAGGCTGACACCAGGCTGACACCATCACGAGGCGTGGCTGACACCAGACTGACCCCATCATGATGTGAGGCTGACACCAGACTGAGCCCATCACGAGGCGAGGCTGACAGCAGACTGACCCCATCACTAGGCGAGGCTGACACCACACTGACACCATCACGAGGCGATGCTAACACCAGACTGACACCATCATGATGTGAGGCTGACACCAGACTGACCCCATCACGAGGTGAGGCTGACACCAGACTTACCCCATCACGAGGCGAAGCTGACACCAGACTGACCCCATCATGAGGCGAGGCTGACACCAGACTGACACCATCATGATGTGAGGCTGACACCAGACTGACCCCATCGCGAGGCGAGGCTGACACCAGACTGACACCATCATGATGTGAGGCTGACACCAGACTGACCTCATCACGAGGCGAGGCTGACACCAGACTGACCACATCACGCGGTGAGGCTGACACCAGACTGACACCATCACGAGGCGAGACTGACACCATCACGAGGCGATGCTGACACCAGACTGACCCCATCACTAGGCGTGGCTGACACCAGACTGACACCATCATGATGTGAGGCTGACACCAGATTGACCCCATCACGAGGCGAGACTGACACCAGACTGACCCCATCACGAGGCGAGACTGACACCAGACTGACCCCATCACGAGGCGAGATTGACACCAGACTGACACCGTCACGAGGCGAGACTGACACCAGACTGACCTCATCACGAGGCGAGACTGACACCAGACTGACCCCATCACGATGCGAGACAGACACCAGACTGACCCCATCATGAGGCGAGGCTGACACCAGACTGACACCATAACGAGGCGAGGCTGACACCAGACTGACACCATCATGATGTGAGGCTGACACCAGACTGACCCCATCACGCATCACGAGTCGAGACTGACACCAGACTGACCCCATCACGAGGCGAGACTGACACCAGACTGACCCCATCATGAGGCGAGACTGACACCAGACTGACCCCATCACGAGGCGAGACTGACACCAGACTGACCCCATGATGATGTGAGGATGACACCAGACTGACCCCATGATGATGTGAGGCTGACACCAGACTGACCCCATCACGAGGCGAGACTGACACCAGACTGACCCCATCATGATGTGAGGCTGACACCAGACTAACCCCATCACGAGGCGAGGCTGACACCAGACTGACCCCATCACTAGGCGAGGCTGACACCAGACTGACCCCATCACGAGACGAGACTGACACCAGACTGACCCCATCAAGAGGCGAGGCTGACACCAGACTGACCCCATCACGAGGCGAGACTGACACCGGACTGACCCCATCACGGGGCGAAGCTGACACCAGACTGACCCCATCACGAGACGAGGCTGACACCAGGCTGACACCATCACGAGGCGTGGCTGACACCAGACTGACCCCATCATGATGTGAGGCTGACACCAGACTGAGCCCATCACGAGGCGAGGCTGACAGCAGACTGACCCCATCACGAGGCGAGGCTGACACCAGACTGACACCATCATGATGTGAGGCTGACACCAGACTGACCTCATCACGAGGCGAGGCTGACACCAGACTGACCACATCACGCGGTGAGGCTGACACCAGACTGACACCATCACGAGGCGAGGCTGACACCAGACTGACACCATCACGAGGCGATGCTGACACCAGACTTACCCCATCACTAGGCGTGGCTGACACCAGACTGACACCATCATGATGTGAGGCTGACACCAGATTGACCCCATCACGAGGCGAGACTGACACCAGACTGACCCCATCACGAGGCGAGACTGACACCAGACTGACCCCATCACGAGGCGAGATTGACACCAGACTGACACCGTCACGAGGCGAGACTGACACCAGACTGACCTCATCACGAGGCGAGACTGACACCAGACTGACCCCATCACGATGCGAGACAGACACCAGACTGACCCCATCATGAGGCGAGGCTGACACCAGACTGACACCATAACGAGGCGAGGCTGACACCAGACTGACACCATCATGATGTGAGGCTGACACCAGACTGACCCCATCACGCATCACGAGTCGAGACTGACACCAGACTGACCCCATCACGAGGCGAGACTGACACCAGACTGACCCCATCATGAGGCGAGACTGACACCAGACTGACCCCATCACGAGGCGAGACTGACACCAGACTGACCCCATGATGATGTGAGGATGACACCAGACTGACCCCATGATGATGTGAGGCTGACACCAGACTGACCCCATCACGAGGCGAGACTGACACCAGACTGACCCCATCACTAATCGAGACTGACACCAGACTGACCCCATCATGATGTGAGGCTGACACCAGACTGACCCCATCACGAGTCGAGGCTGACACCTGACTGACACCATCATGATGTGAGGCTAACACCAGACTGACCCCATCACGAGGCGAGGCTGACACCAGACTGACCCCATCACGAGGCGAGGCTGACACCAGACTGACCACATCACGAGGTGAGGCTGACACCAGACTGACACCATCACGAGGCGAAGCTGACACCAGACTGACACCATCACGAGGCGATGCTGACACCAGACTGCCCCCATCACTAGGCAAGGCTGACACCAGACTGACCCCTTCATGATGTGAGGTTGACACCAGACTGACCCCATCACAAGGCGAGGCTGACACCAGACTGACCCCATCATGAGGCGAGGCTGACACCAGACTGACACCATCACGAGGCGAGGCTGACACCAGACTGACACCATCATGATGTGAGGCTGACACCAGACTGACCCCATCACGAGGCGAGGCTGACACCAGACTGACCCCATCATGAGGCGAGGCTGACACCAGACTGACACCATCATGATGTGAGGCTGACACCAGACTGACCCCATCACGAGGCGAGGCTGACACCAGACTGACACCATCATGATGTGAGGCTGACACCAGACTGACCTCATCACGAGGCGGGGCTGACACCAGACGGACACCATCACGAGGCGAGACTGAAACCAGACTGACACCATCACGAGGCGAGGCTAACACCAGACTGACCCCATCACGAGGCGAGGCTGACACCAGACTGACACCATCATGATGTGAGGCTGACACCAGACTGACCTCATCACGAGGCGAGGCTGACACCAGACTGACACCATCACGAGGCAAGGCTGACACCAGACTGACACCATCATGATGTGAGGCTGACACCATACTGACCCCATCACGAGGCGAGGGTGACACCAGACTGACCCTATCATGAGGCGAGGCTTACACCAGACTGACCCCATCACGAGGCGAGGCTGACACCAGACTGACACCATTACGATGTGAGGCTGACACCAGACTGACCCCATCACGAGGCGAGGCTGACACCAGACTGACACCATCACGAGGCGAGGCTGACACCAGACTGACACCATCACGAGGCAAGGCTGACGCCAGACTGACCCCATCGCGAGGCGAGGCTGACACCTGACTGACACCATCACGATGTGAGGCTGACAACAGACTGACCCCATCACGAGGCGAGGCTGACACCAGACTGACCCCATCACGAGGCGAGGCTGACACCAGACTGGCACCATCATGATGTGAGACTGACACCAGACTGACCCCATCACGAGGCGAGGCTGACACCAGACTGACACCATAATGATGTGAGGCTGACACCAGACTGACCCCATCACGTGGTGAGGCTGACACCAGACTGACCCCATCACGAGGCGAGGCTGACACCAGCCTGACACCATCATGATGTGAGGCTGACACCAGACTGACCCCATCACGTGGAGAGGCTGACACCAGACTGACCCCATCACGAGGCGAGGCTGACACCAGACTGACCCCATCACGAGGCGAGGCTGACACCAGACTGACCCCATCACGAGGCGAGGCTGACACCAGACTGACCCCATCACGAGGCGAGGCTGACACCAGACTGACCCCATCACGAGGCGAGGCTGACACCAGACTGACCCCATCACGAGGCGAGGCTGACACCAGACTGACCCCATCACGAGGCGAGGCTGACACCAGACTGACACCATCACGAGTCGAGACTGACACCAGACTGACCCCATCACGAGGCGAGGCTAACACCAGACTGACACCATCATGATGTGAGGCTGACACCAGACTGACCTCATCACGAGGCGAGGCTGACACCAGACTGACCCCATCACGAGGCGAGGCTGACACCAGACTTACCCCATCATGAGGTGAGGCTGACACCAGACTGACACCATCATGATGTGAGGCTGACACCAGACTGACCCCATCACGAGGTGAGGCTGACACCAGACTGACACCATCATGATGTGAGGCTGACACCAGACTGACACCATCACGAGGCGATGCTGACACCAGACTGACCCCATCACTAGGTGAGGCTGACACCAGACTGACACCATCACGAGGCGAGGCTGACACCAGACTGACCCCATCACGAGGCGAGGCTGACACCAGACTGACCCCATCACGAGGCGAGGCTAACTCCAGACTGACACCATCACGAGGCGATGCTGACACCAGACTGACACCATCATGATGTGAGGCTGACACCAGACTGACCCCATCACGAGGCGAGACTGACACCAGACTGACCCCATCATGAGGCGAGACTGACACCAGACTGACCCCATCACGATGCGAGACTGACACCAGACTGACACCGTCACGAGGCGAGACTGACACCAGACTGACCCCATCACGGGGCAAAGCTGACACCAGACTGACCCCATCACGAGACGAGGCTGACACCAGGCTGACACCATCACGAGGCGTGGCTGACACCAGACTGACCCCATCATGATGTGAGGCTGACACCAGACTGAGCCCATCACGAGGCGAGGCTGACAGCAGACTGACCCCATCACTAGGCGAGGCTGACACCACACTGACACCATCACGAGGCGATGCTGACACCAGACTGACACCATCATGATGTGAGGCTGACACCAGACTGACCCCATGACGAGGTGAGGCTGACACCAGACTGACCCCATCACGAGGCGAGGCTGACACCAGACTGACCTCATCATGAGGCGAGGCTGACACCAGACTGACACCATCATTATGTGAGGCTGACACCAGACTGACCCCATCGCGAGGCGAGGCTGACACCAGACTGACACCATCATGATGTGAGGCTGACACCAGACTGACCTCATCACGAGGCGAGGCTGACACCAGACTGACCACATCACGCGGTGAGGCTGACACCAGACTGACACCATCACGAGGCGAGGCTGACACCAGACTGACACCATCACGAGGCGATGCTGACACCAGACTGACCCCATCACCAGGCGTGGCTGACACCAGACTGACACCATCATGATGTGAGGCTGTCACCAGACTGACCCCATCACGAGGCGAGACTGACACCAGACTGACCGCATCACGAGGCGAGACTGACACCAGACTGACACCGTCACGAGGCGAGACTGACACCAGACTGACCCCCTCACGAGACGAGGCTGACACCAGACTGACACCATCACGAGGCGAGGCTGACACTAGACTGACCCCATCACGAGGCGAGGCTGATACCAGACTGACACCATCATGATGTGAGGCTGACACCAGACTGACCCCATCCTGAGACGAGGCTGACACCAGACTGACACCATCATGATGTGAGGCTGAATCCAGACTGACCTCATCACGAGGCGAGACTGACACCAGACTGACCCCATCACGAGGCGAGACTGACACCAGACTGACCCCATCATGAGGCGAGGCTGACACCAGACTGACACCATAACGAGGCGAGGCTGACACCAGACTGACACCATCATGATGTGAGGCTGACACCAGACTGACCCCATCACGCATCACGAGTCGAGACTGACACCAGACTGACCCCATCACGAGGCGAGACTGACACCAGACTGACCCCATCATGAGGCGAGACTGACACCAGACTGACCCCATCACGAGGCGAGACTGACACCAGACTGACCCCATGATGATGTGAGACTGACACCAGACTGACCCCATCACGGGGCGAGGCTGACACCAGACTGACCCCACCACGAGGCGAGACTGACACCAGACTGACCCCATCACGAGGCGAGACTGACACCAGACTGACCCCATCATGATGTGAGGCTGACACCAGACTGACCCCATCACGAGTCGAGGCTGACACCTGACTGACACCATCATGATGTGAGGCTGACACCAGACTGACCCCATCACGAGGCGAGGCTGACACCAGACTGACCCCATCACGAGGCGAGGCTTACACCAGACTGACCACATCACGAGGTGAGGCTGACACCAGACTGACACCATCACGAGGCGAAGCTGACACCAGACTGACACCATCACGAGGCGATGCTGACACCAGACTGCCCCCATCACTAGGCGAGGCTGACACCAGACTGACCCCATCATGAGGCGAGGCTGACACCAGACTGACACCATCACGAGGCGAGGCTGACACCAGACTGACACCATCATGATGTGAGGCTGACACCAGACTGACCCCATCACAAAGCGAGGCTGACACCAGACTGACACCATCATGATGTGAGGCTGACACCAGACTGACCTCATCACGAGGCGGGGCTGACAATAGACGGACACCATCACGAGGCGAGACTGAAACCAGACTGACACCATCACGAGGCGAGGCTAACACCAGACTGACCCCATCACGAGGCGAGGCTGACACCAGACTGACACCATCATGATGTGAGGCTGACACCAGACTGACCCCATCACGAGGCGAGACTGACACCAGACTGACCCCATCTCGAGGCGAGGCTGACATCAGACTGACACCATCATGATGTGAGGCTGACACCAGACTGACCTCATCACGAGGCGAGGCTGACACCAGACTGACACCATCACGAGGCAAGGCTGACACCAGACTGACACCATCATGATGTGAGGCTGACACCATACTGACCCCCTCACGAGGCGAGCGTGACACCAGACTGACCCTATCACGAGGCGAGGCTTACACCAGACTGACCCCATCACGAGGCGAGGCTGACACCAGACTGACACCATTACGATGTGAGGCTGACACCAGACTGACCCCGTCACGGAGCGAGGCTGACACCAGACTGACCCCATCACGAGGCGAGGCTGACACCAGACTGACCCCATCACGAGGCGAGGCTGACACCGGACTGACCCCATCACGAGGCGAGGCTGACACCAGACTGACACCATCACGAGGCGAGGCTGACACCAGACTGACCCCATCACGAGGCGAGGCTGACACCAGACTGACACCATCACGAGTCGAGACTGACACCAGACTGACCCCATCACGAGGCGAGGCTAACACCAGACTGACACCATCATGATGTGAGGCTGACACCAGACTGACCTCATCACGAGGCGAGGCTGACACCAGACTGACACCATCACGAGGCGAGGCTGACACCAGACTTACCCCATCATGAGGTGAGGCTGACACCAGACTGACACCATCATGATGTGAGGTTGACACCAGACTGACCCCATCACGAGGTGAGGCTGACACCAGACTGACCCCATCACGAGGCGAGGCTGACACCAGACTGACCCCATCACGAGGCGAGGCTGACACCAGACTGACACCATCATGATGTGAGGCTGACACCAGACTGACCCCATCACGAGGCAAGGCTGACACCAGACTGACACCATCATGATGTGAGGCTGACACCAGACTGACCTCATCACGAGGTGAGGCTGACACCAGACTGACACCATCATGATGTGAGGCTGACACCAGACTGACCCCATCAGGAGGTGAGGCTGACACCAGACTGACCCCATCACGAGGCGAGGCTGACACCAGACTGACCCCATCACGAGGCGAGGCTGACACCAGACTGACACCATCATGATGTGAGGCTGACACCAGACTGACCCCATCACGAGGCAAGGCTGACACCAGACTGACACCATCATGATGTGAGGCTGACACCAGACTGACCCCATCACAAAGCGAGGCTGACACCAGACTGACACCATCATGATGTGAGGCTGACACCAGACTGACCTCATCACGAGGCGGGGCTGACAATAGACGGACACCATCACGAGGCGAGACTGAAACCAGACTGACACCATCACGAGGCGAGGCTAACACCAGACTGACCCCATCACGAGGCGAGGCTGACACCAGACTGACACCATCATGATGTGAGGCTGACACCAGACTGACCCCATCACGAGGCGAGACTGACACCAGACTGACCCCATCTCGAGGCGAGGCTGACATCAGACTGACACCATCATGATGTGAGGCTGACACCAGACTGACCTCATCACGAGGCGAGGCTGACACCAGACTGACACCATCACGAGGCAAGGCTGACACCAGACTGACACCATCATGATGTGAGGCTGACACCATACTGACCCCCTCACGAGGCGAGCGTGACACCAGACTGACCCTATCACGAGGCGAGGCTTACACCAGACTGACCCCATCACGAGGCGAGGCTGACACCAGACTGACACCATTACGATGTGAGGCTGACACCAGACTGACCCCGTCACGGAGCGAGGCTGACACCAGACTGACCCCATCACGAGGCGAGGCTGACACCAGACTGACACCGTCACGAGGCGAGGCTGACTCCAGACTGACCCCATCACGAGGCGAGGCTGACTCCAGACTGACCCCATCTCGAGGCGAGGCTGACATCAGACTGACACCATCATGATGTGAGGCTGACACCAGACTGACCTCATCACGAGGCGAGGCTGACACCAGACTGACACCATCATGAGGCAAGGCTGACACCAGACTGACACCATCATGATGTGAGGCTGACACCATACTGACCCCCTCACGAGGCGAGCGTGACACCAGACTGACCCTATCACGAGGCGAGGCTTACACCAGACTGACCCCATCACGAGGCGAGGCTGACACCAGACTGACACCATTACGATGTGAGGCTGACACCAGACTGACCCCGTCACGGAGCGAGGCTGACACCAGACTGACCCCATCACGAGGCGAGGCTGACACCAGACTGACACCGTCACGAGGCGAGGCTGACTCCAGACTGACCCCATCACGAGGCGAGGCTGACACCGGACTGACCCCATCACGAGGCGAGGCTGACACCAGACTGACACCATCACGAGGCGAGGCTGACACCAGACTGACCCCATCACGAGGCGAGGCTGACACCAGACTGACACCATCACGAGTCGAGACTGACACCAGACTGACCCCATCACGAGGCGAGGCTAACACCAGACTGACACCATCATGATGTGAGGCTGACACCAGACTGACCTCATCACGAGGCGAGGCTGACACCAGACTGACACCATCACGAGGCGAGGCTGACACCAGACTTACCCCATCATGAGGTGAGGCTGACACCAGACTGACACCATCATGATGTGAGGTTGACACCAGACTGACCCCATCACGAGGTGAGGCTGACACCAGACTGACCCCATCACGAGGCGAGGCTGACACCAGACTGACCCCATCACGAGGCGAGGCTGACACCAGACTGACACCATCATGATGTGAGGCTGACACCAGACTGACCCCATCACGAGGCAAGGCTGACACCAGACTGACACCATCATGATGTGAGGCTGACACCAGACTGACCTCATCACGAGGTGAGGCTGACACCAGACTGACACCATCATGATGTGAGGCTGACACCAGACTGACCCCATCAGGAGGTGAGGCTGACACCAGACTGACCCCATCACGAGGCGAGGCTGACACCAGACTGACCCCATCACGAGGCGAGGCTGACACCAGACTGACACCATCATGATGTGAGGCTGACACCAGACTGACCCCATCACGAGGCAAGGCTGACACCAGACTGACACCATCATGATGTGAGGCTGACACCAGACTGACCTCATCACGAGGCGAGGCTGACACCAGACTGACCCCATCACGAGGTGAGGCTGACAATAGACTGACACCATCACGAGGCGAGGCTGACACCAGACTGACACCATCACGAGGCGATGCTGACACCAGACTGACCCCATCACTAGGCGAGGCTGACACCAGACTGACACCATTACGAGGCGAGGCTGACACCAGACTGACCCCATCATGAGGCGAGGCTGACACCAGACTGACCCCATCACGAGGCGAGGCTAACACCAGACTGACACCATCACGAGGCAAGGCTGACACCAGACTGACACCATCATGATGTGAGGCTGACACCAGACTGACCCCATCACGAGGCGAGACTGACACCAGACTGACCCCATCACGAGGCAAGACTGACACCAGACTGACCCCATCACGAGGCGAGGCTGACACCAGACTGACACCATCACGATGCGAGACTGACACCAGACTGACACCGTCACGAGGCGAGACTGACACCAGACTGACCCCCTCACGAGGCGAGGCTGACACCAGACTGACCCCATTATGAGGCGAGGCTGACACCAGACTGACCCCATCACGAGGCGGGGCTGACACCAGACTGACCCCATCACGAGGCGAGGCTGACACCAGACTGACACCATCACGAGGCGAGGCTGACACCAGACTGACCCCATCACTAGGCGAGGCTGACACCAGACTGACCCCATCACGAGGCGAGGCTGACACCAGACTGACACCATCACGAGGCGAGGCTGACACCAGACTGACACCATCATGATGTGAGGCTGACATCAGACTGACCCCATCACGAGGCGAGACTGACACCGGACTGACCCCATCACGAGGTGAGGCTGACACCAGACTGACACCATCATGATGTGAGGCTGACACCAGTCTTACCCAATCACGAGGCGAGGCTGACACCAGACTGACACCATCACAAGGCGAAGCTGACACCAGATTGACACCATCATGATGTGAGGCTGATACCAGACTGACACCATCATGATGTGAGACTGACACCAGACTGACCCCATCACGAGGCGAGGCTGACACCAAACTGACCCCATCACGAGGCGAGGCTGACACCAGACTGACCCCATCACGAGGCGAGGTTGACACCAGACTGACCCCATCACCAGGCGAGGCTGACACCAGACTGACCCCATTACGAGGCGAGGCTGACACCAGACTGAAACCATCACGATGTGAGGCTGACACCAGACTTACCCCATCACGAGTCGAGGCTGACACCAGACTGACCCCATCACTAGGCGAGGCTGACACCAGACTGACCCCATCACGAGGCGAGGCTGACACCAGACTGACACCATCACGAGGCGAGGCTGACACCAGACTGACCCCATCATGATGTGAGGCTGACACTAGACTGACACCATCACTAGGCGAGACTGACACCAGACTGACCCCGTCACGAGGCGAGGCTGACACCAGACTGACCCCGTCACGGGGCGAGGCTGACACCAGACTGACCCCATCACGAGGCGAGGCTGACACCAGACTGACGCCATCACGAGGCGAGACTGACACAGGACTGAACCCATCACGGGGCGAGGCTGACACCAGACTGACCCCATCACGAGGCGAGGCTGACACCAGACTGACACCATCACGAGACGTGGCTGACACCAGACTGACACCATCACGAGACGTGGCTGACACCAGACTGACCCCATCATGATGTGAGGCTGACACCAGACTGACCCCATCACTAGGCGAGGCTGACACCAGACTGACCCCATCACGAGGCGAGGCTGACACCAGACTGACCCCATCATGATGTGAGGCTGACACCAGACTGACCACATCATTAGGCGAGGCTGACACCAGACTGACCCCATCACGAGGCGAGGCTGACACCAGACTGACACCATCACGAGGCGAGGCTGACACCAGTCTGACCCCATCACGAGGCGAGGCTGACACCAGACTGACCCCATCACTAGGCGAGGCTGACACCAGACTGACCCCATCACGAGGCGAGGCTGACACCAGACTGACCCCATCACGAGTCGAGGCTGACACCAGACTGACCCCATCACGAGGCGAGGCTGACACCAGACTGACCCCATCACGAGGCGAGGCTGACACCAGACTGACCCCATCACGAGGCGAGGCTGATACCAGACTGACACCATCATGATGTGAGGCTGACACCAGACTGACCCCATCACGTGGTGAGGCTGACACCAGACTGACCCATTCACGAGGCGAGGCTGACACCAGCCTGACACCATCATGATGTGAGGCTGACACCAGACTGACCCCATCACGAGTCGAGGCTGACACCAGACTTACCCCATCACGAGGCGAGGCTGACACCAGACTGACAACATCATGATGTGAGGCTGACACCAGACTGACCTCATCACGAGGCGAGGCTGACACCAGACTGACCTCATCACGAGGCGAGGCTGACACCAGACTGTCACCATCATGATGTGAGGCTGACACCAGACTGACCCCATCACTAGGCGAGGCTGACACCAGACTGACCCCATCACAAGGCGAGGCTGACACCAGACTGACACCATCACGAGGCGAGGCTGACACCAGACTGACTCCATCACGAGGCGAGGCTGACACCAGTCTGACCCCATCACGAGGCGAGGCTGACACCAGACTGACCCCATCAAGAGGCGAGGCTGACACCGGACTGACCCCATCACGAGGCGAGGCTGAAACCAGACTGACCCCGTCACGAGGCAAGGCTGACACCAGACTGACCCAATCACAAGGCGAGGCTGACACCAGACTGACACCATCACGAGGCGAGGCTGACACCAGACTGACCCCATCACGAGGCGAGACTGACACCGGACTGACCCCATCACGAGGCGAGGCTGACACCAGACTGACACCATCACAAGGCGAGACTGACACCAGACTGACCCCATCACGAGGCGAGGCTGACACCAGACTGATCCCATCACGAGGCGAGGCTGACACCAGACTGACCCCATCACTAGGCGAGGCTGACAACAGACTGACCCCATCATGAGGCGAGGCTGACACCAGACTGACACGATCACGAGGCGAGGCTGACACCAGACTGAACCCATCACGAGGCGAGACTGACACCAGACTGACCCCATCACGAGGCGAGACTGACACCAGACTGACCCCATCACGAGGCGAGGCTGACACCAGACTGATCCCATCATGAGGCGAGGCTGACACCAGACTGACCCCATCACAAGGCGAGGCTGACACCAGACTGACCCCATCATGAGGCGAGGCTGACACCAGACTGACACCATCATGATGTGAGGCTGACACCAGACTGACCCCATCACTAGGCGAGGCTGACACCAGACTGACCCCATGACGAGGCGAGACTGACTCCAGACTGACCCCATCATGTTGTGAGGCTGACACCAGACTGACCCCATCACGAGGCGATGCTGACACCAGACTGACGCCATCACGAGGCGAGACTGACACCAGACTGACCCCATCACGAGGCGAGACTGACACCAGACTGACCCCATCACGGGACGAGGCTGACACCAGACTGACCCCATCACGAGGCGAGACTGACACCAGACTGACACCATCACGAGGCGAGACTGACACCAGACTGACCCCATCATGATGTGAGGCTGACACCAGACTGACCCCATCACGAGGCGATGCTGACACCAGACTGACCCCTTCATAAGGCGAGACTGACTCCAGACTGACCCCATCACGGAACGAGGCTGACACCAGACTGACCCCATCACGAGGCGAGACTGACAGCAGACTGACACCATCACGAGGCGAGACTGACACCAGACTGACCCCATCACGAGGCGGGGCTGACACCAGACTGACCCCATCACGAGGCGATGCTGACACCAGACTGACACCATCACGAGGCGAGGCTGACACCAGACTGACACAATCACGAGACGAGGCTGACACCAGACTGACACCATCACGAGGCGAGGCTTACACCAGACTGACACCATCACGAGGCTTGGCTTACACCAGACTGACACCATCATGATGTGAGGCTGACACCAGACTGACCCCATCACTAGGCGAGACTGACACCAGACTGACCCCATCACTAGGCGAGACTGACACCAGACTGACCCCATCACGAGGTGAGACTGACACCAGACTGACCCCATCACGAGGCGAGACTGACACCAGACTGACCCCATCACGAGGCGAGGCTGACACCAGACTGACCCAATCACAAGGCGAGGCTGACACCAGACTGACACCATCACGAGGCGAGACTGACACCAGACTGACCCCCTCACGAGGCGAGGCTGACACCAGACTGACCTCGTCACGAGGCGGGGCTGACACCAGACTGACCCCATCACGGGGCGAGGCTGACACCAGACTGACCCCATCACGAGGCGAGACTGACACCAGACTGACCCCATTACGAGGCGAGACTGACTCCAGACTGACCCCATCATGATGTGAGGCTAACACCAGACTGACCCCATCACGAGGCGATGCTGACACCAGACTGACCCCATCGCGAGGCGAGGCTGACACCAGACTGACCCCATCGCGAGGCGAGGCTGACACCAGACTGACCCCATCGCGAGGCGAGGCTGACACCAGCCTGACCCGATCGCGAGGCGAGGCTGACACCAGACTGACCCCATCACGAGGCGAGACTGACACCAGACTTACCCCATCACGAGGCGAGGCTGACACCGGACTGACACCATCACAAGGCAAAGCTGACACCAAATTGACACCATCATGATGTGAGGCTGACACCAGACTGAGCCCATCACGGGACGAGGCTGACACCAGACTGACCCCATCACGAGGCGAGACTGACACCAGACTGACCCCATCACGAGGCGATGCTGACACCAGACTGACCCCATCACGAGGCGAGACTGACACCAGACTGACCCCATCACGAGGCGAGACTGACACCAGACTTACCCCATCACGATGTGAGTCTGACACCAGACTGACCCCATCACGAGGCGAGGCTGACACCAGACTGACCCCATCACGAGGCGAGACTGACACCGGACTGACCCCATCACGAGGCGAGGCTGACACCAGACTGACACCATCATGATGTGAGGCTGACACCAGACTGACCCCGTCACGGGGCGAGGCTGACACCAGACTGACCCCATCACGAGGCGAGGCTGACACCAGACTGACCCCATCACGAGGCGAGACTGACACCGGAATGACCCAATCACGGGGCGAGGCTGACACCAGACTGACCCCATCACGAGGCGAGGCTGACACCAGACTGACACCATCACGAGGCGTGGCTGACACCAGACTGACCCCATCATGATGTGAGGCTGACACAAGACTGACCCCATCACGAGGCGATGCTGACACCAGACTGACACCATCATGATATAAAGCTGACACCAGACTGACCCCGTCACGGGGCGAGGCTGACACCAGACTGACCCCATCACGAGGCGAGGCTGACACCAGACTGACGCCATCACGAGGCGAGACTGACACAGGACTGACCCCATCACGGGGCGAGGCTGACACCAGACTGACCCCATCACGAGGCGAGGCTCACACCAGACTGACACCATCACGAGGCGTGGCTGACACCAGACTGACCCCATCATGATGTGAAGCTGACACCAGACTGACCCCATCACTAGGCGAGGCTGACACCAGACTGACCCCATCACGAGGCGAGGCTGACACCAGACTGACACCATCACGAGGCGAGGCTGACACCAGACTGACACCATCATAATGCGAGGCTGACACCAGACTGACCCCATCACGAGGCGAGATTGACACCAGACTGACCCCATCACGAGGCGAGACTGACACCAGACTGACCCCATCACGAGACGAGACTGACACCAGACTGACCCCATCAAGAGGCGAGGCTGACACCAGACTGACCCCGTCACGAGGCGAGGCTGACACCAGACTGACCCCGTCACGAGGCGAGGCTGACACCAGACTGACCCAATGACGAGGCGAGGCTGACACCAGACTGACCCCATCACGAGGCGAGACTGACACCAGACTGACACCATCATGATGTGAGGCTGACACCAGACTGACCCCATCACGAGGTGAGGCTGACACCAGACTGACTCCATCACGAGGCGAGGCTGACACCAGACTGACCCCATCACGAGGCGAGACAGACACCAGACTGACCCCATCATGATGTGAGGCTGACACCAGACTGACCCCATCACGAGGCGATGCTGACACCAGTCTTACCCAATCACGAGGCGAGGCTGACACCAGACTGACACCATCACAAGGCGAAGCTGACACCAGATTGACACCATCATGATGTGAGGCTGACACCAGACTGACCCCGTCACGGAGCGAGGCTGACACCTGACTGACCCCATCACGAGGCGAGGCTGACACCAGACTGACACCGTCACGAGGCGAGGCTGACTCCAGACTGACCCCATCACGAGGCGAGGCGGACACCAGACTGACCCCATCACGAGGCGAGGCTGACACCAGACTGACTCCATCACGAGGCGAGGCTGACACCAGACTGACCCCATCACGAGGCGAGACTGACACCAGACTGACCCCATCATGATGTGAGGCTGACACCAGACTGACCCCATCACGAGGCGATGCTGACACCAGTCTTACCCAATCACGAGGCGAGGCTGACACCAGACTGACACCATCACAAGGCGAAGCTGACACCAGATTGACACCATCATGATGTGAGGCTGACACCAGACTGACCCCGTCACAGAGTGAGGCTGACACCAGACTGACCCCATCACGAGGCGAGGCTGACACCAGACTGACACCGTCACGAGGCGAGGCTGACTCCAGACTGACCCCATCACGAGGCGAGGCGGACACCGGACTGACCCCATCACGAGGCGAGGCTGACACCAGACTGACCCCATCACGAGGCGAGGCTGACACCAGACTGACCCCATCACTAGCGAGGCTGACACCAGACTGACCCCATCATGATGTGAGGCTGACACCAGACTGACACCATCACAAGGCGAGACTGACACCAGACTGACACCATCACAAGGCGAAGCTGACACCAGATTGACACCATCATGATGTGAGGATGACACCAGACTGACCCCGTCACGGAGCGAGGCTGACACCAGACTGACCCCATCACGAGGCGAGACTGACACCAGACTGACACCATCACTAGGCGAGACTGACACCAGATTGACCCAATCACGAGGCGAGGCTGACACTAGACTGACCCCATCACGAGGCGAGACTGACACCAGACTGACCCCATCATGAGGCGAAGCTGACACCAGACTGAGCCCATCACAAGGCGAGGCTGACAGCAGACTGACCCCATCACTAGGCGAGGCTGACACCAGACTGACCCCATCACGAGGCGAGGCTGACACCAGACTGACCCCATCACGAGGCGAGGCTGACACCAGACTGACCCCATCATGAGGCGAGACTGACACCAGACTTAACCCATCACGAGGCGAGGCTGACACCAGACTGACAACATCACAAGGCGAAGCTGACACCAGATTGACACCATCATGATGTGAAGCTGACACCAGACGGACCTCATCTCGGGACGAGGCTGACACCAGACTGACCCCATCACGAGGCGACACTGACACCAGACTGACACCATCACGAGGCGAGACTGTCACCAGACTGACCCCACGATGAGGCGAGGCTGACACCAGACTGACCCCATCATGATGTGAGGCTGACACCAGACTGACCACATCACTAGGCGAGGCTGACACCAGACTGACCCCATCACGAGGCGAGGCTGACACCAGACTGACACCATCACGAGGCGAGGCTGACACCAGACTGACCCCATCATGATGTGAGGCTGACACCAGACTGACCCCATCACTAGGCGAGGCTGACACCAGACTGACCCCATCACGAGGCGAGGCTGACACCAGACTGACACCATCACGAGGCGAGGCTGACACCAGACTGACACCATCATGATGTGAGGCTGACACCAGACTGACCCCATCACGAGGCGAGACTGACAACAGACTGACCCCATCATGAGGCGAGACTGACACCAGACTGACCCCATCATGATGTGAGGCTGACACCAGACTGACCCCATCACGAGGCGATGCTGACACCAGACTTACCCCATCACGAGGCGAGGCTGACACCAGACTGACACCATCACAAGGCGAAGCTGACACCAGATTGACACCATCATGATGTGAGGCTGACACCAGACTGACCCCGTCACGGAGCGAGGCTGACACCAGACTGACCCCATCACGAGGCGAGAATGACACCAGACTGACACCATCACTAGGCGAGACTGACACCAGACTGACCCCATCACGAGGCGAGACTGACACCAGACTGACACCATCACGAGGCGAGACTGACCCCAGACTGACCCACTCATGATGTGAGGCTGACACTAGACTGACACCATCACTAGGCGAGACTGACACAAAACTGACCCCATCACGAGGCGAGGCTGACACCAGACTGACACCATCATGATGTGAGGCTGACACCAGACTGACCCCATCACGAGGCGAGGCTGACACCAGACTGACCCTATCACTAGGCGAGGCTGACTCCAGACTGACCCCATCACGAGGTGAGGCTGTCACCAGACTGACACCATCACGAGGCAAGGCTGACACCAGACTGACCCCATCACGGGGCGAGGCTGACACCTGACTGACACCATCATGATGTGAGGCTGACACCAGACTGACCCCATCACGAGGCGAGGCTGACACCAGACTGACCCCATCACGAGGCGAGGCTGACACCAGACTGACCCCATCACGAGGCGAGGCTGACACCAGACTGACCCCATCACGAGGCGAGACTGACACCAGACTGACACCATCACTAGGCGAGACTGACACCAGACTGACCCCATCACGAGGCGAGACTGACACCAGACTGACACCATCACGAGGCGAGACTGACCCCAGACTGACCCACTCATGATGTGAGGCTGACACTAGACTGACACCATCACTAGGCGAGACTGACACAAAACTGACCCCATCACGAGGCGAGGCTGACACCAGACTGACACCATCATGATGTGAGGCTGACACCAGACTGACCCCATCACGAGGCGAGGCTGACACCAGACTGACCCTATCACTAGGCGAGGCTGACTCCAGACTGACCCCATCACGAGGTGAGGCTGTCACCAGACTGACACCATCACGAGGCAAGGCTGACACCAGACTGACCCCATCACGGGGCGAGGCTGACACCTGACTGACACCATCATGATGTGAGGCTGACACCAGACTGACCCCATCACGAGGCGAGGCTGACACCAGACTGACCCCATCACGAGGCGAGGCTGACACCAGACTGACCCCATCACGAGGCGAGGCTGACACCAGACTGACCCCATCACGAGGCGAGGCTGACACCAGACTGACCCCATCACGAGGCGAGGCTGATACCAGACTGACACCATCATGATGTGAGACTGACACCAGACTGACCCCATCACGAGGCGAGGTTGACACCAGACTGACACCATAATGATGTGAGGCTGACACCAGACTGACCCCATCACGTGGTGAGGCTGACACCAGACTGACCCATTCACGAGGCGAGGCTGACACCAGCCTGACACCATCATGATGTGAGGCTGACACCAGACTGACTCCATCACGAGGTGAGGCTGACACCAGACTGACACCATCATGATGTGAGGCTGACACCAGACTGACCTCATCACGAGGCGAGGCTGACACCAGACTGACCCCATCACGAGGCGACGCTGACACCAGACTGACCCCATCACGAGGCGAGGCTGACACCAGACTGACCCCATCACGAGGCGAGACTGACACCAGACTGACCCCATCACGAGGCGAGGCTGACTCCAGACTGACCCCATCACGAGGCGAGGCGGACACCGGACTGACCCCATCACGAGGCGAGGCTGACACCAGACTGACCCCATCACGAGGCGAGGCTGACACCAGACTGACCCCATCACTAGCGAGGCTGACACCAGACTGACACCATCACAAGGCGAGACTGACACCAGACTGACACCATCACAAGGCGAAGCTGACACCAGATTGACACCATCATGATGTGAGGCTGACACTAGACTGACACCATCACTAGGCGAGACTGACACCAGACTGACCCCATCACGAGGCGAGGCTGACACCAGACTGACACCATCATGATGTGAGGCTGACACCAGACTGACCCCATCACGAGGCGAGACTGACACCAGACTGACCCCATCACGAGGCGAGACTGACACCAGACTGACCCCATCACTAGGCGAGGCTGACACCAGACTGACCCCATCACGAGGCGAGGCTTACACCAGACTGACCCCATCACGAGGCGAGGCTGACACCAGACTGACCCCATCACGAAGCGAGGCTGACACCAGACTGACACAATCACAAGGCGAAGCTGACACAAGATTGACACCATCATGATGTGAGGCTGACACCAGACTGACCCCGTCACGGGGCGAGGCTGACACCAGACTGACCCCATCACGGGGCGAGGCTGACACCAGACTGACCCCATCACGAGACGAGACTGACACCAGACTGACCCCATCAAGAGCCGAGGCTGACACCAGACTGACCCCATCACGAGGCGAGGCTGAAACCAGACTGAACCCGTCACGAGGCAAGGCTGACACCAGACTGACCCAATCACAAGGCGAGGCTGAAACAAGACTGACACCATCACGAGGCGAGGCTGACACCAGACTGACCCCATCACGAGGCGAGACTGACACCGGACTGACCCCATCACGAGGCGAGGCTGACACCAGACTGACACCATCATGATGTGAGGCTGACACCAGACTGACCCCATCACGAGGTGAGGCTGACACCAGACTGACTCCATCACGAAGCGAGGCTGACACCAGACTGACCCCATCACGGGGCGAGGCTGACACCAGACTAACCCCATCACGAGGCGAGACTGACACCAGACTGACCCCATCACGATGCGAGACTGACACCAGACTGACCCCATCATGATGTGAGGCTGACACCAGACTGACCCCATCACGAGACGATGCTGACACCAGACTGACCCCATCACGAGGCGAGACTGACACCAGACTGACCCCATCACGAGGCGAGACTGACACCAGACTGACCCCATCACGAGGCGAGGCTGACACCAGACTGACCCCATCACGAGGCAAGGCTGACACCAGACGAGGCGAGACTGACACCAGACTTACACCATCACTAGACAAGGCTGACACCAGACTGACCCCATCACGATGTGAGGCTGACACCAGACTGACATCATCACGAGGCGAGGCTGACACCAGACTGACCCCATCACGAGGCAAGGCTGACACCAGACTGACCCCATCACTAGGCGTGGCTGACACCAGACTGACACCATCATGATGTGAGGCTGACACCAGACTGACCCCATCACGAGGCGAGACTGACACCAGACTGACCCCATCACGAGGCGAGACTGAAACCAGACTGACCCCATCACGAGGCGAGACTGACACCAGACTGACACCGTCACGAGGCGAGACTGACACCAGACTGACCCCCTCACGAGACGAGGCTGACACCAGATTGACCCCATTACGAGGCGAGGCTGACACCAGACTGACCCCATCACTAGGCGAGGCTGACACCGGACTGACCCCATCACGAGGTGAGGCTGACACCAGACTGACACCATCATAATGTGAGGCTGACACCAGACTGACCCCATCATGAGGTGAGGCTGACACCAGACTGACCCCATCACGAGGCGAGGCTGACACCAGACTGACCCCATCATGAGGCGAGGCTGACACCAGACTGACACCATCATGATGTCAGGCTGACACCAGACTGACCCCATCCTGAGGCGAGGCTGACACCAGACTGACACCATCATGATGTGAGGCTGAATCCAGACTGACCTCATTACGAGGCGATACTGACACCAGACTGACCCCATCACGAGGCGAGACTGACACCAGACTGACCCCATCATGAGGCGAGGCTGACACCAGACTGACACCATAACGAGGCGAGGCTGACACCAGACTGACACCATCATGATGTGAGGCTGACACCAGACTGACCCCATCACGCATCACGAGTCGAGACTGACACCAGACTGACCCCATCACGAGGCGAGGCTGACACCAGACTGACCCCATCACGAGGTGAGGCTGACACCAGACTGACACCATCATGATGTGAGGCTGACACCAGACTGACCTCATCACGAGGCGAGGCTGACACCAGACTGACCCCATCACGCGGTGAGGCTGACACCAGACTGACACCATCACGAGGCGAGGCTGACACCAGACTGACACCATCACGAGGCGATGCTGACACCAGACTGACCCCATCACTAGGCGTGGCTGACACCAGACTGACACCATCATGATGTGAGGCTGACACCAGACTGACCCCATCACGAGGCGAGACTGACACCAGACTGACCCCATAACGAGGCGAGACTGAAACCAGACTGACCCCATCACGAGGCGAGACTGACACCAGACTGACACCGTCACGAGGCGAGACTGACACCAGACTGACCCCCTCACGAGACGAGGCTGACACCAGATTGACCCCATTACGAGGCGAGGCTGACACCAGACTGACCCCATCACTAGGAGAGGCTGACACCAGACTGACATCATCACGAGGCGAGGCTGACACCAGACTGACACCATCATGATGTGAGGCTGACATCAGTCTGACCCCATCACGAGGCGAGACTGACACCGGACTGACCCCATCACGAGGTGAGGCTGACACCAGACTGACACCATCATAATGTGAGGCTGACACCAGACTGACCCCATCACGAGGTGAGGCTGACACCAGACTGACCCCATCACGAGGCGAGGCTGACACCAGACTGACCCCATCATGAGGCGAGGCTGACACCAGACTGACACCATCATGATGTCAGGCTGACACCAGACTGACCCCATCCTGAGGCGAGGCTGACACCAGACTGACACCATCATGATGTGAGGCTGAATCCAGACTGACCTCATTACGAGGCGAGACTGACACCAGACTGACCCCATCACGAGGCGAGACTGACACCAGACTGACCCCATCATGAGGCGAGGCTGACACCAGACTGACACCATAACGAGGCGAGGCTGACACCAGACTGACACCATCATGATGTGAGGCTGACACCAGACTGACCCCATCACGCATCACGAGTCGAGACTGACACCAGACTGACCCCATCACGAGGCGAGGCTGACACCAGACTGACCCCATCACGGGGCGAGGCTGACACCAGACTGACCCCATCACGAGGCGAGACTGAAACCAGACTGACCCCATCACGAGGCGAGACTGACACCAGACTGACCCCATGATGATGTGAGGCTGACACCAGACTGACCCCATCACGGGGCGAGGCTGACACCAGACTGACACCATCATAATGTGAGGATGACACCAGACTTACCCCATCACGAGGCGAGACTGACACCAGAATAACCCCATCACGAGGCGAGACTGACACCAGACTGAACCCATCATGATGTGAGGCTGGCACCAGACTGACCCCATCACGAGGCGATGCTGACACCAGACTGACCCCATCACGAGGCGAGACTGACACCAGACTGACCCCATCACGAGGTGAGACTGACTCCAGACTGACCCCATCATGATGTGAGGCTGACACCAGACTGACCACATCACGAGGCGATGCTGACACCAGACTGACCCCAATCCGAGGCGAGGCTGACACCAGACTGACCCCATCACGAGGCGAGACTGACACCGGAATGACCCCATCACGAGGCGAGGCTGACACCAGACTGACCCCGTCACGGGGCGAGGCTGACACCAGACTGACCCCATCACGAGGCGAGGCTGACACCAGACTGACACCATCACGAGGCGTGGCTGACACCAGACTGACCCCATCATGATGTGAGGCTGACACCAGATTGACCCCATCACGAGGCGAGACTGACACCAGACTGACACCATCATGATATTAGGCTGACACCAGACTGACCCCATCACGGGGCGAGGCTGACACCAGACTGACCCCATCACGAGGCGAGGCTGACACCAGACTGACACCATCACGAGGCGTGGCTGACACCAGACTGACCCCATCATGATGTGAGGCTGACACCAGACTGACCCCATCACTAGGCGAGGCTGACACCAGACTGACACCATCACGAGGCGTGGCTGAAACCAGACTGACCCCATCATGATGTGAGGCTGACACCAGACTGACCCCATCACTAGGCGAGGCTGACACCAGACTGACCCCATCACGAGGCGAGGCTGACACCAGACTGACCCCATCACGAGGCAAGGCTGACACCAGACTGACCCCATCACGAGGCGAGGCTGACACCAGACTGACCCCATCATGAGGCGAGGCTGACACCAGACTGACCCCATCACGAGGCGAGGCTGACACCAGACTGACCCCATCACGAGGCGAGGCTGACACCAGACTGACCCCATCACGAGGCGAGGCTGACACCAGACTGAAACCATCACAAGGCGAAGCTGACACAAGATTGACACCATCATGATGTGAGGCTGACACCAGACTGACCCCGTCACGGAGCGAGGCTGACACCAGACTGACCCCATCACGGGGCGAGGCTGACACCAGACTGACCCCATCACGAGACGAGACTGACACCAGACTGACCCCATCAAGAGGCGAGGCTGACACGAGACTGACCCCATCACGAGGCGAGGCTGACACCAGACTGACCCCGTCACGAGGCGAGGCTGACACCAGACTGACCCAATCACAAGGCGAGGCTGACACCAGACTGACACCATCACGAGGCGAGGCTGACACCAGACTGACACCATCACGAGGCGAGGCTGACACCAGACTGACCCCATCACGAGGCGAGACTGACACCGGACTGACCCCATCACGAGGCGAGGCTGACACCAGACTGACCCCAACATGAGGCGAGACTGACACCAGACTGACCCCATCATGATGTGAGGCTGACACCAGACTGACCCCATCACGAGGCAAGGCTGACACCAGACTGACCTCATCACGAGGCGAGGCTGACACCAGACTGACCCCATCACGAGGCGAGGCTGACACCAGACAGAACCCATCACGAGACGAGACTGACACCAGACTAACCCCATCAAGAGGCGAGGCTGACACGAGACTGACCCCATCACGAGGCGAGGCTGACACCAGACTGACCCCGTTACGAGGCGAGGCTGACACCAGACTGACACCATCACGAGGCGAGGCTGACACCAGACTGACCCCATCACGAGGCGAGACTGACACCGGACTGACCCCATCACGAGGCGAGGCTGACACCAGACAGACTCCATCACGAGGCGAGGCTGACACCAGACTATCCCCAACACGAGGCGAGACTGACACCAGACTGACCCCATCATGAGGCGAGACTGACACCAGACTGACCCCTTCACGAGGCGAGGCTGACACCAGACTGACCCCATCACGAGGCGAGGCTGACACCAGACTGACCTCATCACGAGGCGAGGCTGACACCAGACTGACCCCATCACGAGGCGAGGCTGACACCAGACTGACACCATCACAAGGCGAAGCTGACAGAAGATTAACACCATCATGATGTGATGCTGACACCAGACTGACCCCGTCACGGAGCGAGGCTGACACCAGACTGACCCCATCACGGGGCGAGACTGACACCAGACTGACCCCATCAGGAGACGAGACTGACACCAGACTAACCCCATCAAGAGGCGAGGCTGACACGAGACTGACCCCATCACGAGGCGAGGCTGACACCAGACTGACCCCGTTACGAGGCGAGGCTGACACCAGACTGACCCAATCACAAGGCGAGGCTGACACCAGACTGACACCATCACGAGGCGAGGCTGACACCAGACTGACCCCATCACGAGGCGAGACTGACACCAGACTGACCCCATCACGAGGCGAGGCTGACACCAGACTGACACCATCATGATGTGAGGCTGACACCAGACTGACCCCATCACGAGGTGAGGCTGACACCAGACAGACCCCATCACGAGGCGATGCTGACACCAGACTGACCCCATCACGAGGCGAGACTGACACCAGACTGACCCCATCACGAGGTGAGACTGACTCCAGACTGACCCCATCATGATGTAAGGCTGACACCAGACTGACCACATCACGAGGCGATGCTGACACCAGACTGACCCCATCGCGAGGCGAGGCTGACACCAGACTGACCCCATCACGAGGCGAGACTGACACCAGACTGACCCCATCACGAGGCGAGACTGACACCAGACTGACCCCATCACGAGGCGAGGCTGACACCAGACTGACCCCATCACGAGGCAAGGCTGACACCAGACGAGGCGAGACTGACACCAGACTTACACCATCACTAGACAAGGCTGACACCAGACTGACCCCATCACGATGTGAGGCTGACACCAGACTGACATCATCACGAGGCGAGGCTGACACCAGACTGACCCCATCACGAGGCGAGGCTGACACCAGACTGACCCCATCACTAGGCGTGGCTGACACCAGACTGACACCATCATGATGTGAGGCTGACACCAGACTGACCCCATCACGAGGCGAGACTGACACCAGACTGACCCCATCACGAGGCGAGACTGAAACCAGACTGACCCCATCACGAGGCGAGACTGACACCAGACTGACACCGTCACGAGGCGAGACTGACACCAGACTGACCCCCTCACGAGACGAGGCTGACACCAGATTGACCCCATTACGAGGCGAGGCTGACACCAGACTGACCCCATCACTAGGCGAGGCTGACACCGGACTGACCCCATCACGAGGTGAGGCTGACACCAGACTGACACCATCATAATGTGAGGCTGACACCAGACTGACCCCATCACGAGGTGAGGCTGACACCAGACTGACCCCATCACGAGGCGAGGCTGACACCAGACTGACCCCATCATGAGGCGAGGCTGACACCAGACTGACACCATCATGATGTCAGGCTGACACCAGACTGACCCCATCCTGAGGCGAGGCTGACACCAGACTGACACCATCATGATGTGAGGCTGAATCCAGACTGACCTCATTACGAGGCGATACTGACACCAGACTGACCCCATCACGAGGCGAGACTGACACCAGACTGACCCCATCATGAGGCGAGGCTGACACCAGACTGACACCATAACGAGGCGAGGCTGACACCAGACTGACACCATCATGATGTGAGGCTGACACCAGACTGACCCCATCACGCATCACGAGTCGAGACTGACACCAGACTGACCCCATCACGAGGCGAGGCTGACACCAGACTGACCCCATCACGAGGTGAGGCTGACACCAGACTGACACCATCATGATGTGAGGCTGACACCAGACTGACCTCATCACGAGGCGAGGCTGACACCAGACTGACCCCATCACGCGGTGAGGCTGACACCAGACTGACACCATCACGAGGCGAGGCTGACACCAGACTGACACCATCACGAGGCGATGCTGACACCAGACTGACCCCATCACTAGGCGTGGCTGACACCAGACTGACACCATCATGATGTGAGGCTGACACCAGACTGACCCCATAACGAGGCGAGACTGAAACCAGACTGACCCCATCACGAGGCGAGACTGACACCAGACTGACACCGTCACGAGGCGAGACTGACACCAGACTGACCCCCTCACGAGACGAGGCTGACACCAGATTGACCCCATTACGAGGCGAGGCTGACACCAGACTGACCCCATCACTAGGAGAGGCTGACACCAGACTGACATCATCACGAGGCGAGGCTGACACCAGACTGACACCATCATGATGTGAGGCTGACATCAGACTGACCCCATCACGAGGCGAGACTGACACCGGACTGACCCCATCACGAGGTGAGGCTGACACCAGACTGACACCATCATAATGTGAGGCTGACACCAGACTGACCCCATCACGAGGTGAGGCTGACACCAGACTGACCCCATCACGAGGCGAGGCTGACACCAGACTGACCCCATCATGAGGCGAGGCTGACACCAGACTGACACCATCATGATGTCAGGCTGACACCAGACTGACCCCATCCTGAGGCGAGGCTGACACCAGACTGACACCATCATGATGTGAGGCTGAATCCAGACTGACCTCATTACGAGGCGAGACTGACACCAGACTGACCCCATCACGAGGCGAGACTGACACCAGACTGACCCCATCATGAGGCGAGGCTGACACCAGACTGACACCATAACGAGGCGAGGCTGACACCAGACTGACACCATCATGATGTGAGGCTGACACCAGACTGACCCCATCACGCATCACGAGTCGAGACTGACACCAGACTGACCCCATCACGAGGCGAGGCTGACACCAGACTGACCCCATCACGGGGCGAGGCTGACACCAGACTGACCCCATCACGAGGCGAGACTGAAACCAGACTGACCCCATCACGAGGCGAGACTGACACCAGACTGATCCCATGATGATGTGAGGCTGACACCAGACTGACCCCATCACGGGGCGAGGCTGACACCAGACTGACACCATCATAATGTGAGGATGACACCAGACTTACCCCATCACGAGGCGAGACTGACACCAGAATAACCCCATCACGAGGCGAGACTGACACCAGACTGAACCCATCATGATGTGAGGCTGGCACCAGACTGACCCCATCACGAGGCGATGCTGACACCAGACTGACCCCATCACGAGGCGAGACTGACACCAGACTGACCCCATCACGAGGTGAGACTGACTCCAGACTGACCCCATCATGATGTGAGGCTGACACCAGACTGACCACATCACGAGGCGATGCTGACACCAGACTGACCCCATCGCGAGGCGAGGCTGACACCAGACTGACCCCATCACGAGGCGAGACTGACACCGGAATGACCCCATCACGAGGCGAGGCTGACACCAGACTGACCCCGTCACGGGGCGAGGCTGACACCAGACTGACCCCATCACGAGGCGAGGCTGACACCAGACTGACACCATCACGAGGCGTGGCTGACACCAGACTGACCCCATCATGATGTGAGGCTGACACCAGATTGACCCCATCACGAGGCGAGACTGACACCAGACTGACACCATCATGATATTAGGCTGACACCAGACTGACCCCATCACGGGGCGAGGCTGACACCAGACTGACCCCATCACGAGGCGAGGCTGACACCAGACTGACACCATCACGAGGCGTGGCTGACACCAGACTGACCCCATCATGATGTGAGGCTGACACCAGACTGACCCCATCACTAGGCGAGGCTGACACCAGACTGACACCATCACGAGGCGTGGCTGAAACCAGACTGACCCCATCATGATGTGAGGCTGACACCAGACTGACCCCATCACTAGGCGAGGCTGACACCAGACTGACCCCATCACGAGGCGAGGCTGACACCAGACTGACCCCATCACGAGGCAAGGCTGACACCAGACTGACCCCATCACGAGGCGAGGCTGACACCAGACTGACCCCATCATGAGGCGAGGCTGACACCAGACTGACCCCATCACGAGGCGAGGCTGACACCAGACTGACCCCATCACGAGGCGAGGCTGACACCAGACTGACCCCATCACGAGGCGAGGCTGACACCAGACTGAAACCATCACAAGGCGAAGCTGACACAAGATTGACACCATCATGATGTGAGGCTGACACCAGACTGACCCCGTCACGGAGCGAGGCTGACACCAGACTGACCCCATCACGGGGCGAGGCTGACACCAGACTGACCCCATCACGAGACGAGACTGACACCAGACTGACCCCATCAAGAGGCGAGGCTGACACGAGACTGACCCCATCACGAGGCGAGGCTGACACCAGACTGACCCCGTCACGAGGCGAGGCTGACACCAGACTGACCCAATCACAAGGCGAGGCTGACACCAGACTGACACCATCACGAGGCGAGGCTGACACCAGACTGACACCATCACGAGGCGAGGCTGACACCAGACTGACCCCATCACGAGGCGAGACTGACACCGGACTGACCCCATCACGAGGCGAGGCTGACACCAGACTGACCCCAACATGAGGCGAGACTGACACCAGACTGACCCCATCATGATGTGAGGCTGACACCAGACTGACCCCATCACGAGGCAAGGCTGACACCAGACTGACCTCATCACGAGGCGAGGCTGACACCAGACTGACCCCATCACGAGGCGAGGCTGACACCAGACAGAACCCATCACGAGACGAGACTGACACCAGACTAACCCCATCAAGAGGCGAGGCTGACACGAGACTGACCCCATCACGAGGCGAGGCTGACACCAGACTGACCCCGTTACGAGGCGAGGCTGACACCAGACTGACACCATCACGAGGCGAGGCTGACACCAGACTGACCCCATCACGAGGCGAGACTGACACCGGACTGACCCCATCACGAGGCGAGGCTGACACCAGACAGACTCCATCACGAGGCGAGGCTGACACCAGACTATCCCCAACACGAGGCGAGACTGACACCAGACTGACCCCATCATGAGGCGAGACTGACACCAGACTGACCCCTTCACGAGGCGAGGCTGACACCAGACTGACCCCATCACGAGGCGAGGCTGACACCAGACTGACCTCATCACGAGGCGAGGCTGACACCAGACTGACCCCATCACGAGGCGAGGCTGACACCAGACTGACACCATCACAAGGCGAAGCTGACAGAAGATTAACACCATCATGATGTGATGCTGACACCAGACTGACCCCGTCACGGAGCGAGGCTGACACCAGACTGACCCCATCACGGGGCGAGGCTGACACCAGACTGACCCCATCAGGAGACGAGACTGACACCAGACTAACCCCATCAAGAGGCGAGGCTGACACGAGACTGACCCCATCACGAGGCGAGGCTGACACCAGACTGACCCCGTTACGAGGCGAGGCTGACACCAGACTGACCCAATCACAAGGCGAGGCTGACACCAGACTGACACCATCACGAGGCGAGGCTGACACCAGACTGACCCCATCACGAGGCGAGACTGACACCAGACTGACCCCATCACGAGGCGAGGCTGACACCAGACTGACACCATCATGATGTGAGGCTGACACCAGACTGACCCCATCACGAGGTGAGGCTGACACCAGACAGACCCCATCACGAGGCGATGCTGACACCAGACTGACCCCATCACGAGGCGAGACTGACACCAGACTGACCCCATCACGAGGTGAGACTGACTCCAGACTGACCCCATCATGATGTAAGGCTGACACCAGACTGACCACATCACGAGGCGATGCTGACACCAGACTGACCCCATCGCGAGGCGAGGCTGACACCAGACTGACCCCATCACGAGGCGAGACTGACACCGGAATGACCCCATCACGAGGCGAGGCTGACACCAGACTGACCCCGTCACGGGGCGAGGCTGACACCAGACTGACCCCATCACGAGGCGAGGCTGACACCAGACTGACCCCATCACGAGGCGAGACTGACACCGGACTGACCCCATCACGAGGCGAGGCTGACACCAGACTGACCCCAACATGAGGCGAGACTGACACCAGACTGACCCCATCATGATGTGAGGCTGACACCAGACTGACCCCATCACGAGGCAAGGCTGACACCAGACTGACCTCATCACGAGGCGAGGCTGACACCAGACTGACCCCATCACGAGGCGAGGCTGACACCAGACAGAACCCATCACGAGACGAGACTGACACCAGACTAACCCCATCAAGAGGCGAGGCTGACACGAGACTGACCCCATCACGAGGCGAGGCTGACACCAGACTGACCCCGTTACGAGGCGAGGCTGACACCAGACTGACACCATCACGAGGCGAGGCTGACACCAGACTGACCCCATCACGAGGCGAGACTGACACCGGACTGACCCCATCACGAGGCGAGGCTGACACCAGACAGACTCCATCACGATGCGAGGCTGACACCAGACTATCCCCAACACGAGGCGAGACTGACACCAGACTGACCCCATCATGAGGCGAGACTGACACCAGACTGACCCCTTCACGAGGCGAGGCTGACACCAGACTGACCCCATCACGAGGCGAGGCTGACACCAGACTGACCTCATCACGAGGCGAGGCTGACACCAGACTGACCCCATCACGAGGCGAGGCTGACACCAGACTGACACCATCACAAGGCGAAGCTGACAGAAGATTAACACCATCATGATGTGATGCTGACACCAGACTGACCCCGTCACGGAGCGAGGCTGACACCAGACTGACCCCATCACGGGGCGAGGCTGACACCAGACTGACCCCATCAGGAGACGAGACTGACACCAGACTAACCCCATCAAGAGGCGAGGCTGACACGAGACTGACCCCATCACGAGGCGAGGCTGACACCAGACTGACCCCGTTACGAGGCGAGGCTGACACCAGACTGACCCAATCACAAGGCGAGGCTGACACCAGACTGACACCATCACGAGGCGAGGCTGACACCAGACTGACCCCATCACGAGGCGAGACTGACACCGGACTGACCCCATCACGAGGCGAGACTGACACCAGACTGACCCCATCACGAGGTGAGACTGACTCCAGACTGACCCCATCATGATGT
The DNA here is from genome assembly GCF_062004578.1 of Staurois parvus. Classification (NCBI taxonomy): domain Eukaryota; kingdom Metazoa; phylum Chordata; class Amphibia; order Anura; family Ranidae; genus Staurois; species Staurois parvus. The sequence goes on along the minus strand of NW_028320352.1, from coordinate 511,472 downwards.
AAGGCTGACACCAGACTGACCACATCACGAGGCGATGCTGACACCAGACTGACCCCATCGCGAGGCGAGGCTGACACCAGACTGACCCCATCACGAGGCGAGACTGACACCGGAATGACCCCATCACGAGGCGAGGCTGACACCAGACTGACCCCGTCACGGGGCGAGGCTGACACCAGACTGACCCCATCACGAGGCGAGGCTGACACCAGACTGACACCATCACGAGGCGTGGCTGACACCAGACTGACCCCATCATGATGTGAGGCTGACACCAGATTGACCCCATCACGAGGCGAGACTGACACCAGACTGACACCATCATGATATTAGGCTGACACCAGACTGACCCCATCACTAGGCGTGGCTGACACCAGACTGACACCATCATGATGTGAGGCTGACACCAGACTGACCCCATCACGAGGCGAGACTGACACCAGACTGACCCCATAACGAGGCGAGACTGAAACCAGACTGACCCCATCACGAGGCGAGACTGACACCAGACTGACACCGTCACGAGGCGAGACTGACACCAGACTGACCCCCTCACGAGACGAGGCTGACACCAGATTGACCCCATTACGAGGCGAGGCTGACACCAGACTGACCCCATCACTAGGAGAGGCTGACACCAGACTGACATCATCACGAGGCGAGGCTGACACCAGACTGACACCATCATGATGTGAGGCTGACATCAGACTGACCCCATCACGAGGCGAGACTGACACCGGACTGACCCCATCACGAGGTGAGGCTGACACCAGACTGACACCATCATAATGTGAGGCTGACACCAGACTGACCCCATCACGAGGTGAGGCTGACACCAGACTGACCCCATCACGAGGCGAGGCTGACACCAGACTGACCCCATCATGAGGCGAGGCTGACACCAGACTGACACCATCATGATGTCAGGCTGACACCAGACTGACCCCATCCTGAGGCGAGGCTGACACCAGACTGACACCATCATGATGTGAGGCTGACACCAGACTGACCCCATCACTAGGCGAGGCTGACACCAGACTGACCCCATCACGAGGCGAGGCTGACACCAGACTGACCCCATCACGAGGCAAGGCTGACACCAGACTGACCCCATCACGAGGCGAGGCTGACACCAGACTGACCCCATCACGAGGCGAGGCTGACACCAGACTGACCCCATCACGAGGCAAGGCTGACACCAGACTGACCCCATCACGAGGCGAGGCTGACACCAGACTGACCCCATCACGAGGCGAGGCTGACACCAGACTGAAACCATCACAAGGCGAAGCTGACACAAGATTGACACCATCATGATGTGAGGCTGACACCAGACTGACCCCGTCACGGAGCGAGGCTGACACCAGACTGACCCCATCACGGGGCGAGGCTGACACCAGACTGACCCCATCACGAGACGAGACTGACACCAGACTGACCCCATCAAGAGGCGAGGCTGACACGAGACTGACCCCATCACGAGGCGAGGCTGACACCAGACTGACCCCGTCACGAGGCGAGGCTGACACCAGACTGACCCAATCACAAGGCGAGGCTGACACCAGACTGACACCATCACGAGGCGAGGCTGACACCAGACTGACACCATCACGAGGCGAGGCTGACACCAGACTGACCCCATCACGAGGCGAGACTGACACCGGACTGACCCCATCACGAGGCGAGGCTGACACCAGACAGAACCCATCACGAGGCGAGGCTGACACCAGACTGACCCCATCACGAGGCGAGGCTGACACCAGACTGACACCATCACGAGGCGAGGCTGACACCAGACTGACACCATCATGATGTGAGGCTGACACCAGACTGACCCCGTCACGTGGTGAGGCTGACACCAGACTGACCCCATCACGAGGCGAGGCTGACACCAGCCTGACACCATCATGATGTGAGGCTGACACCAGACTGACCCCATCACGAGGCGAGGCTGACACCAGACTGACCCTATCACGAGGCGAGGCTGACACCAGACTGACCCCATCACGAGGCGAGGCTGACACCAGACTGACCCCGTCACGGGGCGAGGCTGACACCAGACTGACCCCATCACGAGGCAAGGCTGACACCAGACTGACCCCATCACGATGTGAGGCTGACACCAGACTGACCCCATCACGAGGCGAGGCTGACACCAGACTGACCCCATCACGAGGCGAGACTGACACCGGACTGACCCCATCACGAGGCGAGGCTGACACCAGACTGACACCATCATGATGTGAGGCTGACACCAGACTGACCCCGTCACGGGGCGAGGCTGACACCAGACTGACCCCATCACGAGGCGTGGCTGACACCAGACTGACCCCATCATGATGTGAGGCTGACACCAGATTGACCCCATCACGAGGCGATGCTGACACCAGTCTGACCCCATCACGAGGCGAGACTGACACCAGACTGACACCATCATGATATTAGGCTGACACCAGACTGACCCCGTCACGGGGCGAGGCTGACACCAGACTGACACCATCACGAGGCGAGGCTGACACCAGACTGACGCCATCACGAGGCGAGACTGACACCAGACTGACCCCGTCACGGGGCGAGGCTGACACCAGACTGACCCCATGACAAGGCGAAGCTGACACCAGACTGACCCCATCACGAGGCGAGACTGACACCAGACTGACCCCATCACGAGGCGAGACTGACACCAGACTGACCCCATCACGAGGCGAGGCTGACACCAGACTGACACCATCATGATGTGAGGCTGACACCAGACTGACCCCATCACGAGGCGAGACTGACACCAGACTGACCCCATCTCGAGGCGAGGCTGACACCAGACTGACACCATCATGATGTGAGGCTGACACCAGACTGACCTCATCACGAGGCGAGGCTGACACCAGACTGACACCATCACGAGGCGAGGCTGACACCAGACTGACACCATCATGATGTGAGGCTGACACCATACTGACCCCATCACGAGGCGAGGGTGACACCAGACTGACCCTATCACGAGGCGAGGCTTACACCAGACTGACCCCATCTCGAGGCGAGGCTGACACCAGACTGACACCATCATGATGTGAGGCTGACACCAGACTGACCTCATCACGAGGCGAGGCTGACAACAGACTGACCCCATCACGAGGCGAGGCTGACACCAGACTGACCCCATCACGAGTCGAGGCTGACACCAGACTGACCCTATCACGAGGCGAGGCTGACACCAGACTGACCCCATCACGAGGCAAGGGTTACACCAGACTGACCTCATCACGAGGCGAGGCTGACATCAGACTGACCCCATCACGATGTGAGACTGACACCAGACTGACCCCATCACAAGGAGAGACTGACACCAGACTGACCCCATCACGAGGCGAGGCTGACACCAGACGGACACCATCACGATGTGAGACTGACACCAGACTGATCCCATCACAAGGAGAGACTGACACCAGACTGACCCCATCACGGGGCGAGGCTGACACCAGACTGACCCCATCACGAGGCGAGACTGACACCAGACTGACCCCATCACGAGGGGAGGCTGACACCAGACTGACCCCATCACGAGGCGAGGCTGACACCAGACTGACCCCATCACGAGGCGCGGCTGACACCTGACTGACACCATCACGAGGCGAGGCTGACACCAGACTGACACCATCATGATGTGAGGTTGACACAAGACTGACCCCATCATGAGGCGAGGCTGACACCAGACTGACCCCATTGCGAGGCCAGGCTGACACCAGACTGACACCATCACGAGGCGAGGCTGACACCAGACTGACCCCATCACAATGCGAGACTGTCACCAGACTGACACCGTCACGAGGCGAGACTGACCCCAGACTGACCCCCTCACGAGGCGAGGCTGACACCAGACTGACCCCATTACGAGGCGAGGCTGACACCAGACTGACCCCATCACGAGGCGGGGCTGACACCAGACTGACCCCATCACGAGGCGAGGCTGACACCAGACTGACACCATCACGAGGCGAGGCTGACACCAGACTGACCCCATCACTAGGCGAGGCTGACACCAGACTGACCCCATCACGAGGCGAGGCTGACACCAGACTGACACCATCACGAAGCGAGGCTGACACCAGACTGACACCATCATGATGTGAGGCTGACATCAGACTGACCCCATCACGAGGCGAGACTGACACCGGACTGACCCCATCACGAGGTGAGGCTGACACCAGACTGACACCATCATGATGTGAGGCTGACACCAGACTGACCCCATCACGAGGTGAGGCTGACACCAGACTGACCCCATCACGAGGCGAGGCTGACACCAGACTGACACCATCATGATGTGAGGCTGACACCAGACTGACTCCATCCTGAGGCGAGGCTGACACCAGACTGACACCATCATGATGTGAGGCTGAACCCAGACTGACCTCATCACGAGGCGAGACTGACACCAGACTGACCCCATCACGAGGCGAGGCTGACACCAGACTGACCCCATCACGAGGCGAGGCTGACACCAGACTGACACCATAACGAGGCGAGGCTGACACCAGACTGACACCATCATGATGTGAGGCTGACACCAGACTGACCCCATCACGCATCACGAGTCGAGACTGACACCAGACTGACCCCATCACGAGGCGAGACTGACACCAGACTGACCCCATCACGAGGCGAGGCTGACACCAGACTGACCCCATCACGGGGCGAGGCTGACACCAGACTGACCCCATCACGAGGCGAGACTGACACCAGACTGACCCCATCACGAGGCGAGACTGACACCAGACTGACCCCATCATGATGTGAGGCTGACACCAGACTGACCCCATCACGAGTCGAGGCTGACACCTGACTGACACCATCATGATGTGAGGCTGACATCAGACTGACCCCATCACGAGGCGAGGCTGACACCAGACTGACCCCATCACGAGGCGAGGCTGACACCAGACTGACCCCATCACGAGGCGAGACTGACACCAGACTGACCCCATCACGAGGCGAGGCTGACACCAGACTGACCCCATCACGGGGCGAGACTGACACCAGACTGACCCCATCATGAGGTGAGACTGACACCAGACTGACCCCATCACGAGGCGAGACTGACACCAGACTGACCCCATGATGATGTGAGGCTGACACCAGACTGACCCCATCACGAGGCGAGACTGACACCAGACTGACCCCATCATGAGGCGAGGCTGACACCAGACTGACACCATCATGATGTGAGGCTGACACCAGACTGACCCCATCACGAGGCGAGGCTGACACCAGACTGACACCATCATGATGTGAGGCTGACACCAGACTGACCTCATCACGAGGCGGGGCTGACACCAGACGGACACCATCACGAGGCGAGACTGAAACCAGACTGACACCATCACGAGACGAGGCTGACACCAGACTGACCCCATCACGAGGCGAGGCTGACACCAGACTGACACCATCATGATGTGAGGCTGACACCAGACTGACCCCATCACGAGGCGAGACTGACACCAGACTGACCCCATCTCGAGGCGAGGCTGACACCAGACTGACATCATCATGATGTGAGGCTGACACCAGACTGACCTCATCACGAGGCGAGGCTGACACCAGACTGACACCATCACGAGGCGAGGCTGACACTAGACTGACACCATCATGATGTGAGGCTGACACCATACTGACCCCATCACGAGGCGAGGGTGAAACCAGACTGACCCTATCACGAGGCGAGGCTGACACCAGACTGACCCCATCACGAGGCGAGGCTGACACCAGACTGACCCCATCACGAGGCGAGGCTGATACCAGACTGACACCATCATGATGTGAGACTGATACCAGACTGACCCCATCACGAGGCGAGGCTGACACCAGACTGACCCCATCACGAGGCGAGGCTGACACCAGACTGACACCATCACGAGTAGAGACTGACACCAGACTGACACCATCATGAGGCGAGGCTGACACCAGACTGACACCATCATGATGTGAGGCTGACACCAGACTGACCTCATCACGAGGCGAGGCTGACACCAGACTGACACCATCACGAGGCGAGGCTGACACCAGACTGTCACCATCATGATGTGAGGCTGACACCAGACTGACCCCATCACTAGGCGAGGCTGACACCAGACTGACATCATCATGATGTGAGGCTGACACCAGACTGACCCCATCACGTGGTGAGGCTGACACCAGACTGACCCCGTCACGAGGCAAGGCTGACACCAGACTGACCCAATCACAAGGCGAGGCTGACACCAGACTGACACCATCACGAGGCGAGGCTGACACCAGACTGACCCCATCACGAGGCGAGACTGACACCGGACTGACCCAATCACGAGGCGAGGCTGACACCAGACTGACACCATCATGATGTGAGGCTGACACCAGACTGACCCCATCACGAGGCGATGCTGACACCAGACTGACCCCATCACGAGGCGAGACTGACACCAGACTGACCCCATCACAAGGCGAGACTGACACCAGACTGACCCCATCACGAGGCGAGGCTGACACCAGGCTGACACCATCACGAGACGAGGCTGACACCAGACTGACACCATCATGATGTGAGGCTGACACCAGACTGACCCCATCACTAGGCGAGGCTGACACCAGACTGACATCATCATGATGTGAGGCTGACACCAGACTGACCCCATCACGTGGTGAGGCTGACACCAGACTGACCCCGTCACGAGGCAAGGCTGACACCAGACTGACACCATCACGAGGCGAGGCTGACACCAGACTGACACCATCATGATGTGAGGCTGACACCAGACTGACCCCATCACTAGGCGAGACTGACACCAGACTGACCCCATCACTAGGCGAGACTGACACCAGACTGACCCCATCACGAGGCGAGACTGACACCAGACTGACCCCATCACGAGGTGAGGCTGACACCAGACTGACCCAATCACAAGGCGAGGCTGACACCAGACTGACACCATCACGAGGCGAGACTGACACCAGACTGACCCCATCACGAGGCGATGCTGACACCAGACTGACCCCATCGCGAGGCGAGGCTGACACCAGACTGACCCCATCGCGAGACGAGGCTGACACCAGACTGACCCCATCGCGAGGCGAGGCTGACACCAGCCTGACCCCATCGCGAGGCGAGGCTGACACCAGACTGACCCCATCACGAGGCGAGGCTGACACCAGACTGATCCCATCACGAGGCGAGGCTGACACCAGACTGACCCCATCACTAGGCGAGGCTGACACCAGACTGAACCCATCATGAGGCGAGGCTGACACCAGACTGACACGATCACGAGGCGAGGCTGACACCAGACTGACCCCATCACGAGGCGAGACTGACACCAGACTGACCCCATCAGGAGGCGAGACTGACACCAGACTGACCCCATCACGAGGCGAGGCTGACACCAGACTGATCCCATCACGAGGCGAGGCTGACACCAGACTGACCCCATCACTAGGCGAGGCTGACACCAGACTGACCCCATCATGAGGCGATGCTGACACCAGACTGACACGATCACGAGGCGAGGCTGACACCAGACTGACACCATTATGATGTGAGGCTGACACCAGACTGACCCCATCACTAGGCGAGGCTGACACCAGACTGACCCCATGACGAGGCGAGACTGACTCCAGACTGACCCCATCATGTTGTGAGACTGACACCAGACTGACCCCATCACGAGGCGAGGCTGACACCAGACTGATCCCATCACGAGGCGAGGCTGACACCAGACTGACCCCATCACTAGGCGAGGCTGACACCAGACTGACCCCATCACGAGGCGAGGCTGACACCAGACTGACACCATCATGATGTGAGGCTGACACCAGACTGACCCCATCACTAGGCAAGGCTGACACCAGACTGACCCCATGACGAGGCGAGACTGACACCAGACTGACCCCATCATGATGTGAGGCTGACACCAGACTGACCCCATCACGAGGCGATGCTGACACCAGACTGACCCCATCACGAGGCGAGACTGACACCAGACTGACCCCTTCATGAGGCGAGACTGACACCAGACTGACCCCATCACGGGACGAGGCTGACACCAGACTGACCCCATCACGAGGCGAGACTGACAGCAGACTGACACCATCACGAGGCGAGACTGACGCCAGACTGACCCCATCACGAGGCGAGGCTGACACCAGACTGACCCCATCACGAGGTGGGGCTGACACCAGACTGACCCCTTCACGAGGCGAGGCTGACACCAGACTGACACCATCACGAGGCGAGGCTGACACCAGACTGACACCATCACGAGACGAGGCTGACACCAGACTGACACCATCATGATGTGAGGCTGACACCAGACTGACCACATCACTAGGCGAGACTGACACCAGACTGACCCCATCACTAGGCGAGACTGACACCAGACTGACCCCATCACGAGGCGAGACTGACACCAGACTGACCCCATCACGAGGCGAGACTGACACCAGACAGACCCCATCACGAGGCGAGGCTGACACCAGACTGACCCAATCACAAGGCGAGGCTGACACCAGACTGACCCCATCATGATGTGAGGCTAACACCAGACTGACCCCATCACGAGGCGATGCTGACACCAGACTGACCCCATCACTAGGCGAGGCTGACACCAGACTGACACGATCACGAGGCGCGGCTGACACCAGACTGACACCATCATGATGAGAGGCTGACACCAGACTGACCCCATCACTAGGCGAGGCTGACACCAGACTGACCCCATGACGAGGCGAGACTGACTCCAGACTGACCCCATCATGTTGTGAGGCTGACGCCAAACTGACCCCATCACGAGTTGATGCTGACACCAGACTGACCCCATGACGAGGCGAGACTGACTCCAGACTGACCCCATCATGTTGTGAGGCTGACGCCAAACTGACCCCATCACGAGGTGATGCTGACACCAGACTGACGCCATCACGAGGCGAGACTGACACCAGACTGACCCCATCACGAGGCGAGACTGACCCCATCACGAGGCGAGACTGACACCAGACTGACACCATCACGAGGCGAGACTGACACCAGACTGACCCCATCACGATGTGAGGCTGACACCAGACTGACCCCATCACGAGGCAATGCTGACACCAGACTGACCCCATCACGAGGCGAGACTGACACCAGACTGACCCCTTCACGAGGCGAGACTGACACCAGACTGACCCCATCACGGGACGAGGCTGACACCAGACTGACCCCATCACGAGGCGAGACTGACACCAGACTGACACCATCACGAGGCGAGACTGACACCAGACTGACCCCATCACGAGGCGAGGCTGACACCAGACTGACCCCATCACGAGGCGAGGCTGACACCAGACTGACCCCATCACGAGGCGAGGCTGACACCAGACTGACACCATCACGAGACGAGGCTGACACCAGACTGACACCATCATGATGTGAGGCTGACACCAGACTGACCCCATCACGAGGCGAGACTGACACCAGACTGACAGCATCACGAGGCGAGGCTGACACCAGACTGACACCATCACGAGTCGAGGCTGACACCAGACTGACACCATCATGATGTGAGGCTGACACCAGACGGACCCCATCACTAGGCAAGACTGACACCAGACTGACCCCATCACTAGGCGAGACTGACACCAGACTGACCCCATCACGAGGCGAGACTGACACCAGACTGACCCCATCACGAAGCGAGGCTGACACCAGACTGACCCCATCACGAGGCGAGGCTGACACCAGACTGACACCATCACGAGGCGAGGCTGACACCAGACTGACCCCCTCACGAGGCGAGTCTGACACCAGACTGACCCCGTCACGAGGCGGGGCTGACACCAGACTGACCCCATGACGGGGCGAGGCTGACACTAGTCTGACCCCATCACGAGGCGAGACTGACACCAGACTGACCCCATCACGAGGCGAGACTGACTCCAGACTGACCCCATCATGATGTGAGGCTGACACCAGACTGACCCCATCACGAGGCGATGCTGACACCAGACTGACCCCATCGCGAGGCGAGGCTGACACCAGACTGACCCCATCACGAGGCGAGGCTGACACCAGCCTGACCCCATCACGAGGCGAGGCTGACACCAGACTGACCCCATCACGAGGCAAGACTGACACCAGACTTACCCCATCACGAGGCTAGGCTGACACCAGACTGACACCATCACAAGGCGAAGCTGACACCAGACTGACACCATCATGATGTGAGGCTGACACCAGACTGACCCCATCACGAGGCGAGACTGACACCAGACTGACCCCATCATGAGGTGAGACTGACACCAGACTGACCCCATCACGAGGCGAGACTGACACCAGACTGACCCCATGATGATGTGAGGCTGACACCAGACTGACCCCATCACGGGGCGAGGCTGACACCAGACTGACCCCATCACGAGGCGAGACTGACACCAGACTGACCCCATCATGAGGCGAGACTGACACCAGACTGACCCCATCATGATGTGAGGCTGACACCAGACTGACCCCATCACGAGTCGAGGCTGACACCTGACTGACACCATCATGATGTGAGGCTGACACCAGACTGACCCCATCACGAGGCGAGGCTGACACCAGACTGACCCCATCACGAGGCGAGGCTGACACCAGACTGACCCCATCACGAGGCGAGGCTGACACCAGACTGACCCCAACACGAGGTGAGGCTGACACCAGACTGACACCATCACGAGGCGAAGCTGACACCAGACTGACACCATCACGAGGCGATGCTGACACCAGACTGCCCCCATCACTAGGCGAGGCTGACACCAGACTGACCCCTTCATGATGTGAGGTTGACACCAGACTGACCCCATCACTAGGCGAGGCTGACACCAGACTGACCCCATCATGAGGCGAGGCTGACACCAGACTGACACCATCATGATGTGAGGCTGACACCAGACTGACCCCATCACGAGGCGAGGCTGACACCAGACTGACCCCATCATGAGGCGAGGCTGACACCAGACTGACACCATCATGATGTGAGGCTGACACCAGACTGACCCCATCACGAAGCGAGACTGACAATAGACTGACCCCATCTCGAGGCGAAGCTGACACAAGATTGACACCATCATGATGTGAGGCTGACACCAGACGGACCCCATCACTAGGCGAGACTGACACCAGACTGACCCCATCACTAGGCGAGACTGACACCAGACTGACCCCATCACGAGGCGAGACTGACACCAGACTGACCCCATCACGAGGCGAGACTGACACCAGCTGACCCCATCACGAAGCGAGGCTGACACCAGACTGACCCCATCACGAGGCGAGGCTGACACCAGACTGACACCATCACGAGGCGAGGCTGACACCAGACTGACCCCCTCACGAGGCGAGTCTGACACCAGACTGACCCCGTCACGAGGCGGGGCTGACACCAGACTGACCCCATGACGGGGCGAGGCTGACACTAGTCTGACCCCATCACGAGGCGAGACTGACACCAGACTGACCCCATCACGAGGCGAGACTGACTTCAGACTGACCCCATCATGATGTGAGGCTGACACCAGACTGACCCCATCACGAGGCGATGCTGACACCAGACTGACCCCATCGCGAGGCGAGGCTGACACCAGACTGACCCCATCACGAGGCGAGGCTGACACCAGCCTGACCCCATCACGAGGCGAGGCTGACACCAGACTGACCCCATCACGAGGCAAGACTGACACCAGACTTACCCCATCACGAGGCGAGGCTGACACCAGACTGACACCATCACAAGGCGAAGCTGACACCAGACTGACACCATCATGATGTGAGGCTGACACCAGACTGACCCCATCACGAGGCGAGACTGACACCAGACTGACCCCATCATGAGGTGAGACTGACACCAGACTGACCCCATCACGAGGCGAGACTGACACCAGACTGACCCCATGATGATGTGAGGCTGACACCAGACTGACCCCATCACGGGGCGAGGCTGACACCAGACTGACCCCATCACGAGGCGAGACTGACACCAGACTGACCCCATCATGAGGCGAGACTGACACCAGACTGACCCCATCATGATGTGAGGCTGACACCAGACTGACCCCATCACGAGTCGAGGCTGACACCTGACTGACACCATCATGATGTGAGGCTGACACCAGACTGACCCCATCACGAGGCGAGGCTGACACCAGACTGACCCCATCACGAGGCGAGGCTGACACCAGACTGACCCCATCACGAGGCGAGGCTGACACCAGACTGACCCCAACACAAGGTGAGGCTGACACCAGACTGACACCATCACGAGGCGAAGCTGACACCAGACTGACACCATCACGAGGCGATGCTGACACCAGACTGCCCCCATCACTAGGCGAGGCTGACACCAGACTGACCCCTTCATGATGTGAGGTTGACACCAGACTGACCCCATCACTAGGCGAGGCTGACACCAGACTGACCCCATCATGAGGCGAGGCTGACACCAGACTGACACCATCATGATGTGAGGCTGACACCAGACTGACCCCATCACGAGGCGAGGCTGACACCAGACTGACCCCATCATGAGGCAAGGCTGACACCAGACTGACACCATCATGATGTGAGGCTGACACCAGACTGACCCCATCACGAGGCGAGACTGACAATAGACTGACCCCATCTCGAGGCGAGGCTGACACCAGACTGACACCATCATGATGTGAGGCTGACACCAGACTGACCTCATCACGAGGCGAGGCTGACACCAGACTGACACCATCACGAGGCGAGGCTGACACCAGACTGACACCATCATGATGTGAGGCTGACACCAGACTGACCTCATCACGAGGCGAGGCTGACACCAGACTGACACCATCACGAGGCGAGGCTGACACCAGACTGACACCATCATGATGTGAGGCTGACACCATACTGACCCCATCACGAGGCGAGGGTGACACCAGACTGACCCTATCACGAGGCGAGGCTTACACCAGACTGACACCATTACGATGTGAGGCTGACACCAGACTGACCCCATCACGAGGCGAGGCTGACACCAGACTGACACCATTACGATGTGAGGCTGACACCAGACTGACCCCATCACGAGGCGAGGCTGACACCAGACTGACACCATCACGAGGCGAGGCTGACACCAGACTGACACCATCACGAGGCAAGGCTGACGCCAGACTGACCCCATCGCGAGGCGAGGCTGACACCTGACTGACACCATCACGATGTGAGGCTGACACCAGACTGACCCCATCACGAGGCGAGGCTGACACCAGACTGACCCCATCACGAGGCAAGGCTGACACCAGACTGACCCCATCACGAGGCGAGGCTGATACCAGACTGACTCCATCATGATGTGAGACTGACACCAGACTGACCCCATCACGAGGCGAGGCTGACACCAGACTGACACCATCACGTGGTGAGGCTGACACCAGACTGACCCCATCATGATGTGAGGCTGACACCAGACTGACCCCATTGAGAGGCGAGGCTGACACCAGACTGACCCCATCACGAGGCGAGGCTGACACCAGACTGACACCATCACGAGTCGAGACTGACACCAGACTGACCCCATCACGAGGCAAGGCTGACACCAGACTGATACCATCATGATGTGAGGCTGACACCAGACTGACCTCATCACGAGGAGAGGCTGACACCAGACTGACCCCATCACGAGGTGAGGCTGACACCAGACTGACACCATCACGAGGCGAGGCTGACACCAGACTGACACCATCACGAGGCTAGGCTGACACCAGACTGACCCCATCACGAGGCGAGTCTGACACCAGACTGACCCCATCACGAGGCGAGGCTAACACCAGACTGACACCATCACGAGGCAAGGCTGACACCAGACTTACACCATCATGATGTGAGGCTGACACCAGACTGACCCCATCACGAGGCGAGACTGACACCAGACTGACCCCATCACGAGGCGAGACTGACACCAGACTGACCCCATCACGAGGCGAGGCTGACACCAGACTGACTCCATCACGGGGCGAGGCTGATACCAGACTGACCCCATCACGAAGCGAGACTGACACCAGACTGACCCCATCACGAGGCGAGACTGACACCAGACTGACCCCATCATGATGTGAGGCTGACACCAGACTGACCCCATCACGAGGCGAGACTGACACCTGACTGACACCATCACGAGGCGATGCTGACACCAGATTGACCCCATCATGATGTGAGGCTGACACCAGACTGACCCCATCACGAGGCGAGGCTGACACCAGACTGACACCATCACGAGGCGATGCTGACATCACACTGCCCCCATCACAAGGCTAGGCTGACACCAGACTGACCCCTTCATGATGTGAGGTTGACACCAGACTGACCCCATCACTAGGCGAGGCTGACACCAGACTGACCCCATCACGAGGCGAGGCTGATACCAGACTGACTCCATCATGATGTGAGACTGACACCAGACTGACCCCATCACGAGGCGAGGCTGACACCAGACTGACACCATCACGTGGTGAGGCTGACACCAGACTGACCCCATCACGAGGCGAGGCTGACACCAGCCTGACACCATCATGATGTGAGGCTGACACCAGCCTGACACCATCATGATGTGAGGCTGACACCAGACTGACCCCATTGAGAGGCGAGGCTGACACCAGACTGACCCCATCACGAGGCGAGGCTGACACCAGACTGACACCATCACGAGTCGAGACTGACACCAGACTGACCCCATCACGAGGCAAGGCTGACACCAGACTGATACCATCATGATGTGAGGCTGACACCAGACTGACCTCATCACGAGGAGAGGCTGACACCAGACTGACCCCATCACGAGGTGAGGCTGACACCAGACTGACACCATCACGAGGCGAGGCTGACACCAGACTGACACCATCACGAGGCGATGCTGACACCAGACTGACCCCATCACTAGGCGAGGCTGACACCAGACTGACACCATCACGAGGCTAGGCTGACACCAGACTGACCCCATCACGAGGCGAGTCTGACACCAGACTGACCCCATCACGAGGCGAGGCTAACACCAGACTGACACCATCACGAGGCAAGGCTGACACCAGACTGACACCATCATGATGTGAGGCTGACACCAGACTGACCCCATCACGAGGCGAGACTGACACCAGACTGACCCCATCACGAGGCGAGACTGACACCAGACTGACCCCATCACGAGGCGAGGCTGACACCAGACTGACTCCATCACGGGGCGAGGCTGATACCAGACTGACCCCATCACGAAGCGAGACTGACACCAGACTGACCCCATCACGAGGCGAGACTGACACCAGACTGACCCCATCATGATGTGAGGCTGACACCAGACTGACCCCATCACGAGGCGAGGCTGACACCTGACTGACACCATCACGAGGCGATGCTGACACCAGATTGACCCCATCATGATGTGAGGCTGACACCAGACTGACCCCATCACGAGGCGAGGCTGACACCAGACTGACACCATCACGAGGCGATGCTGACACCAGACTGCCCCCATCACAAGGCTAGGCTGACACCAGACTGACCCCTTCATGATGTGAGGTTGACACCAGACTGACCCCATCACTAGGCGAGGCTGACACCAGACTGACACCATCACGAGTCGAGACTGACACCAGACTGACCCCATCACGAGGCAAGGCTGACACCAGACTGATACCATCATGATGTGAGGCTGACACCAGACTGACCTCATCACGAGGTGAGGCTGACACCAGACTGACCCCATCACGAGGTGAGGCTGACACCAGACTGACACCATCACGAGGCGAGGCTGACACCAGACTGACACCATCACGAGGCGATGCTGACACCAGACTGACCCCATCACTAGGCGAGGCTGACACCAGACTGACACCATCACGAGGCTAGGCTGACACCAGACTGACCCCATCACGAGGCGAGTCTGACACCAGACTGACCCCATCACGAGGCGAGGCTAACACCAGACTGACACCATCACGAGGCGAAGCTGACACCAGACTGACACCATCATGATGTGAGGCTGACACCAGACTGACCCCGTCACGGGGCGAGGCTGACACCAGACTGACCCCATCACGAGGCGAGGCTGACACCAGACTGACGCCATCACGAGGCAAGACTGACACAGGACTGACCCCATCACGGGGCGAGGCTGACACCAGATTGACCCCATCACGAGGCGAGGCTGACACCAGACTGACACCATCACGAGGTGTGGCTGACACCAGACTGACCCCATCATGATGGGAGGCTGACACCAGACTGACCCCATCACTAGGCGAGGCTGACACCAGACTGACCCCATCACGAGGCGAGGCTGACACCAGACTGACACCATCACGAGGCGAGGCTGACTCCAGACTGACACCATCATAATGTGAGGATGACACCAGACTGACCCCATCACGAGGCGAGACTGACACCAGAATAACCCCATCATGAGGCGAGACTGACACCAGACTGACCCCATCATGATGTGAGGCTGACACCAGACTGACCCCATCACGAAGTGAGGCTGACACCAGACTGACTCCATCACGAGGCGAGACTGACACCAGACTGACCCCATCATGATGTGAGGCTGACACCAGACTGACCCCATCACGAGCAAGGATGACACCAGACTGCCCCCATCACGAGGCGAGGCTGACACCAGACTGACCCCATCACGAGGCGAGGCTGACACCAGACTGACCCCATCACGAGGCGAGACTGACACCAGACTGACCCCATCACGAGGCGAGGCTGACACCAGACTGTCCCCATCATGAGGCGCGACTGACACCAGACTGACCCCATCATGATGTGAGGCTGACACCAGACTGACCCCATCACGAGTCGAGGCTGACACCTGACTGACACCATCATGATGTGAGGCTGACACCAGACTGACCCCATCACGAGGCGAGGCTGACACCAGACTGACCCCATCACAAGGAGAGGCTGACACCAGACTGACCCCATCACGAGGCGAGGCTGACACCAGACTGACCCCATCACGAGGTGAGGCTGACACCAGACTGACACCATCACGAGGCGAAGCTGACACCAGACTGACACCATCACGAGGCGATGCTGACACCAGACTGCCCCCATCACTAGGCGAGGCTGACACCAGACTGACCCCTTCATGATGTGAGGTTGACACCAGACTGACCCCATCACTAGGCGAGGCTGACACCAGACTGACCCCATCATGAGGCGAGGCTGACACCAGACTGACACCATCACGAGGCGAGGCTGACACCAGACTGACACCATCATGATGTGAGGCTGACACCAGACTGACCCCATCACGAGGCGAGGCTGACACCAGACTGACCCCATCATGAGGCGAGGCTGACACCAGACTGACACCATCATGATGTGAGGCTGACACCAGACTGACCCCATCACGAGGCGAGGCTGACACCAGACTGACACCATCATGATGTGAGGCTGACACCAGACTGACCTCATCACGAGGCGGGGCTGACACCAGACGGACACCATCACGAGGCGAGACTGAAACCAGACTGACACCATCACGAGGCGAGGCTGACACCAGACAGACCCCATCACGAGGCGAGGCTGACACCAGACTGACACCATCATGATGTGAGGCTGACACCAGACTGACCCCATCACGAGGCGAGACTGACACCAGACTGACCCCATCTCGAGGCGAGGCTGACACCAGACTGACACCATCATGATGTGAGGCTGACACCAGACTGACCTCATCACGAGGCGAGGCTGACACCAGACTGACACCATCACGAGGCGAGGCTGACACCAGACTGACACCATCATGATGTGAGGCTGACACCATACTGACCCCATCACGAGGCGAGGGTGACACCAGACTGACCCTATCACGAGGCGAGGCTTACACCAGACTGACCCCATCACGAGGCGAGGCTGACACCAGACTGACACCATTACGATGTGAGGCTGACACCAGACTGACCCCATCACGAGGCGAGGCTGACACCAGACTGACACCATCATGAGGCGAGGCTGACACCAGACTGACACCATCACGAGGCAAGGCTGACGCCAGACTGACCCCATCGCGAGGCGAGGCTGACACCTGAATGACACCATCACGATGTGAGGCTGACACCAGACTGACCCCATCACGAGGCGAGGCTGACACCAGACTGACCCCATCACGAGGCGAGGCTGACACCAGACTGACCCCATCACGAGGCAAGGCTGACACCAGACTGACCCCATCACGAGGCGAGGCTGATACCAGACTGACACCATCATGATGTGAGACTGACACCAGACTGACCCCATCACGAGGCGAGGCTGACACCAGACTGACACCATCACGTGGTGAGGCTGACACCAGACTGACCCCATCACGAGGCGAGGCTGACACCAGCCTGACACCATCATGATGTGAGGCTGACACCAGCCTGACATCATCATGATGTGAGGCTGACACCAGACTGACCCCATCACGTGGTGAGGCTGACACCAGACTGACCCCATCACGAGGCGAGGCTGACACCAGACTGACCTCATCACGAGGCGAGGCTGACACCAGACTGACCCCATCACGAGGCGAGGCTGACACCAGACTGACCCCATCACGAGGCGAGGCTGACACCAGACTGACCCCATCACGAGGCGAGGCTGACACCAGTCTGACACCATCACGAGTCGAGACTGACACCAGACTGACCCCATCACGAGGCGAGGCTGACACCAGTCTGACACCATCACGAGTCGAGACTGACACCAGACTGACCCCATCACGAGGCAAGGCTGACACCAGACTGATACCATCATGATGTGAGGCTGACACCAGACTGACCTCATCACGAGGCGAGGCTGACACCAGACTGACCCCATCACGAGGTGAGGCTGACACCAGACTGACACCATCACGAGGCGAGGCTGACACCAGACTGACACCATCACGAGGCGATGCTGACACCAGACTGACCCCATCACTAGGCGAGGCTGACACCAGACTGACACCATCACGAGGCTAGGCTGACACCAGACTGACCCCATCACGAGGCGAGGCTGACACCAGACTGACCCCATCACGAGGCGAGGCTAACACCAGACTGACACCATCACGAGGCAAGGCTGACACCAGACTGACACCATCATGATGTGAGGCTGACACCAGACTGACCCCATCACGAGGCGAGACTGACACCAGACTGACCCCATCACGAGGCGAGACTGACACCAGACTGACTCCATCACGGGGCGAGGCTGATACCAGACTGACCCCATCACGAAGCGAGACTGACACCAGACTGACCCCATCACGAGGCGAGACTGACACCAGACTGACCCCATCATGATGTGAGGCTGACACCAGACTGACCCCATCACGAGGCGAGGCTGACACCAGACTGACCCCATCACGAGGTGAGGCTGACACCAGACTGACACCATCACGAGGCGAGGCTGACACCAGACTGACACCATCACGAGGCGATGCTGACACCAGACTGACCCCATCACTAGGCGAGGCTGACACCAGACTGACACCATCACGAGGCTAGGCTGACACCAGACTGACCCCATCACGAGGCGAGGCTGACACCAGACTGACACCATCACGAGGCGAGGCTAACACCAGACTGACACCATCACGAGGCAAGGCTGACACCAGACTGACACCATCATGATGTGAGGCTGACACCAGACTGACCCCATCACGAGGCGAGACTGACACCAGACTGACCCCTTCACGAGGCGAGACTGACACCAGACTTACCCCATCACGAGGCGAGGCTGACACCAGACTGACTCCATCACGGGGCGAGGCTGATACCAGACTGACCCCATCACGAAGCGAGACTGACACCAGACTGACCCCATCACGAGGCGAGACTGACACCAGACTGACCCCATCATGATGTGAGGCTGACACCAGACTGACCCCATCACGAGGCGAGGCTGACACCAGATTGACCCCATCACGAGGTGAGGCTGACACCAGACTGACACCATCACGAGGCGAAGCTGACACCAGACTGACACCATCACGAGGCGATGCTGACACCAGACTGCCCCCATCACTAGGCTAGGCTGACACCAGACTGACCCCTTCATGATGTGAGGTTGACACCAGACTGACCCCATCACTAGGCGAGGCTGACACCAGACTGACCCCATCATGAGGCGAGGCTGACACGAGACTGACACCATCACGAGGCGAGGCTGACACCAGACTGACAGCATCACGATGTGAGGCTGAAACCAGACTGACCCCATCAAGAGGCGAGACTGACACCAGACTGACCCCATCACGAGGCGAGGCTGACACCAGACTGAACCCATCACGAGGCGAGGCTGACACCAGACTGACCCTATCACTAGGCTAGGCTGACACCAGACTGACCCCATCACGAGGCGAGGCTGACACCAGACTGACCCCATCACGAAGCGAGGCTGACACCAGACTGACCCCATCACGAGGCGAGGCTGACACCAGACTGACCCCATCATGAGACGAGGCTGACACCAGACTGACCCCATCACGAGGCGAGGCTGACACCAGACTGACCCCATCACGAGGCGAGGCTGACACCAGACTGACCCCATCACGAAGCGAGGCTGACACCAGACTGACCACATCACGAGGCGAGGCTGACACCTGACTGACACCATCATGATGTGAGGCTGACACCAGACTGACCCCATCACTAGGCGAGGCTGACACCAGACTGACGCCATCACGAGGCGAGGCTGACACCAGACTGACCCCATCACGAGGCGAGGCTGACACCAGACTGACCCCATCACGAGGCGAGACTGACACCGGACTGACCCCATCACGAGGCGAGGCTGACACCGGACTGACCCCATCACGAGGTGAGGCTGACACCAGACTGACCCCGTCACGAGGCGGGGCTGACACCAGACTGACCCCATCACGGGGCGAGGCTGACACCAGACTGACACCATCACAAGGCGAAGCTGACACCAGACTGACACCATCATGATGTGAGGCTGACACCAGACTGTCCCCGTCACGGGGCGAGGCTGACACCAGACTGACCCCATCACGAGGCGAGGCTGACACCAGACTGACGCCATCACGAGGCGAGACTGACACAGGACTGACCCCATCACGGGGCAAGGCTGACACCAGACTGACCCCATCACGAGGCGAGGCTGACACCAGACTGACACCATCACGAGGCGTGGCTGACACCAGACTGACCCCATCATGATGTGAGGCTGACACCAGACTGACCCCATCACTAGGCGAGGCTGACACCAGACTGACCCCATCACGAGGCGAGGCTGACACCAGACTGACACCATCACGAGGCGAGGCTGACTCCAGACTGACACCATCATAATGTGAGGATGACACCAGACTGACCCCATCACGAGGCGAGACTGACACCAGAATAACCCCATCACGAGGCGAGACTGACACCAGAATAACCCCATCATGAGGCGAGACTGACACCAGACTGACCCCATCATGATGTGAGGCTGACACCAGACTGACCCCATCACGAAGTGAGGCTGACACCAGACTGACTCCATCACGAGGCGAGGCTGACACCAGACTGACCCCATCACGGGGCGAGGCTGACACCAGTCTAACCCCATCACTACTCGAGGCTGACACCAGACTGACTCCATCATGAGGCGAGACTCACACCAGACTGACCCCATCATGATGTGATGCTGACACCAGACTGACCACATCACGAGGCAAGGCTGACACTAGACTGCCCCCATCACGAGGCGAGGCTGACACCAGACTGACCCCATCACGAGGCGATGCTGACACCAGACTGACCCAATCACGGAGCGAGGCTGACACCAGACTGACCCCATCACGGGGCGAGGCTGACACCAGACTGACCCCATCACGAGGCAAGGCTGACACCAGACTTAAACCATCACAAGGCGAAGCTGACACAAGATTGACACCATCATGATGTGAGGCTGACACCAGACTGACCCCGTCACGGAGCGAGGCTGACACCAGACTGACCCCATCACGGGGCGAGGCTGACACCAGACTGACCCCATCACGAGACGAGACTGACACCAGACTGACCCCATCAAGAGGCGAGGCTGACACGAGACTGACCCCATCACGAGGCGAGGCTGACACCAGACTGAACCCATCACGAGGCGAGGCTGACACCAGACTGACCCCATCACGAGGAGAGGCTGACACCAGACTGACACCATCACGAGGCGAGACTGACACCAGACTGACACCATCACGAGGCGAGGCTGACCCCAGACTGACACCATCATGATGTGAGGCTGACACCAGACTGACCCCATCACGAGGCGAGGCTGACACCAGACTGACACCATCATGATGTGAGGCTGACACCAGACTGACCCCATCACGAGGCGAGACTGACACCAGACTGACACCATCACGAGGCGAGGCTGACACCAGACTGACCTCATCACGAGGCGAGGCTGACAACAGACTGACCCCATCACGACTCGAGGCTGACACCAGACTGACCCCATTACGAGGCGAGGCTGACACCGGACTGACCCCATCACGAAGCGAGACTGACACCGGACTGACCCTATCACGATGCGAGTCTGACACCAGACTGACACCATCACAAGGCGAGGCTGACACCAGACTGACATCATCACGAGGCGAGGCTGACACCAGACTGACACCATCACGAGGCGAGGCTGACACCAGGCTGACCCCATCACGAGGCGAGGCGGACACCAGACTGACCCCATCACGAGACAAGACTGACACCAGACTGACCCCATCAAGAGGCGAGGCTGACACGAGACTGACCCCATCACGAGGCGAGGCTGACACCAGACTGACACCATCACGAGGCGAGACTGACACCAGACTTACACCATCACTAGACAAGGCTGACACCAGACTGACCCCATCACGATGTGAGGCTGACACCAGACTGACACCATCACGAGGCGAGGCTGACACCAGACTGACCCCATCACGAGGCGAGGCTGACACCAGACTGACCCCTTCACGAGGCGAGGCTGACACCAGACTGACCCCATCACGAGGCGAGGCTGACACCAGACTGACCCCATCACGAGGAGAGGCTGACACCAGACTGACACCATCACGAGGCGAGACTGACACCAGACTGACACCATCACGAGGCGAGGCTGACCCCAGACTCACACCATCATGATGTGAGGCTGACACCAGACTGACCCCATCACGAGGCGAGGCTGACAACAGACTTACACCATCACGAGGCGAGGCTGACACCAGACTGACACCATCATGATGTGAGGCTGACACCAGACTGACCCCATCACGAGGCGAGGCTGACACCAGACTGACACCATCATGATGTGAGGCTGACACCAGACTGACCCCATCATGAGGCGAGACTGACACCAGACTGACACCATCACGAGGCGAGGCAGACACCAGACTGACCCCATCACGAGGCGAGGCTGACACCAGACTGACCCCATCACGAGGCGAGGCTGACACCAGACTGACCCCATTACGAAGCGAGGCTGACACCAGACTGACCCCATCACGAGGCGAGACTGACACCGGACTGACCATATCACGATGCGAGGCTGACACCAGACTGACACCATCACAAGGCGAGGCTGACACCAGACTGACATCATCACGAGGCGAGGCTGACACCAGACTGACACCATCACGAGGCGAGGCTGACACCAGACGGACACCATCACGATGTGAGACTGACACCAGACTGACCCCATCACAAGGAGAGACTGACACCAGACTGACCCCATCACGAGGCGAGGCTGACACCAGACGGACACCATCACGATGTGAGACTGACACCAGACTGACCCCATCACAAGGAGAGACTGACACCAGACTGACCCCATCACGAGGCGAGGCTGACACCAGACGGACACCATCACGATGTGAGACTGACACCAGACTGACCCCATCACAAGGAGAGACTGACACCAGACTGACCCCATCACGAGGGGAGGCTGACACCAGACTGACCCCATCACGAGACGAGGCTGACACCAGAATGACCCCATCACGAGGCGCGGCTGACACCTGACTGACACCATCATGATGTGAGGCTGACACCAGACTGACCCCATCACGAGGCGAGGCTGACACCAGACTGACACTATCACTAGGTGAGGCTGACACCAGACTGACACCATCTAGAGGCGAGGCTGACACCAGACTGACACCATCTCGAGGCGAGGCTGACACCAGACTGACCCCATCACGAGGCGGGGCTGACACCAGACTGACCCCATCACGAGGCGAGGCTGACACCAGACTGACCCCATCACGAGGCGAGGCTGACACCAGACTGACCCCATCACGAGGCGAGGCTGACACCAGACTGACCCCATCACGAGGCGAGACTGACACCAGACTGACACCATCACGAGGCGAGGCTGACACCAGACTGACCCCATTACAAGACGAGGCTGACACCAGACTGACCCCATCACGAGGCGAGACTGACACCGGACTGACCCTATCACGATGCGAGGCTGACACCAGACTGACACCATCACAAGGCGAGGCTGACACCAGACTGACATCATCACGAGGCGAGGCTGACACCAGACTGACACCATCACGAGGTGAGGCTGACACCAGACGGACACCATCACGATGTGAGACTGACACCAGACTGACCCCATCACAAGGAGAGACTGACACCAGACTGACCCCATCACGAAGCAAGGCTGACACCAGACGGACACCATCATGATGTGAGACTGACACCAGACTGACCCCATCACAAGGAGAGACTGACACCAGACTGACCCCATCACGAGGCGAGGCTGACACCAGACGGACACCATCACGATGTGAGACTGACACCAGACTGACCCCATCACGAGGGGAGGCTGACACCAGACTGACCCCATCACGAGGCGCGGCTGACACCTGACTGACACCATCATGATGTGAGGCTGACACCAGACTGACCCCATCACTAGGCGAGGCTGACACCAGACTGACCCCATCACGAGGCGAGACTGACACCAGACTGACCCCATCACGAGGGGAGGCTGACACCAGACTGACCCCATCACGAGGCGCGGCTGACACCTGACTGACACCATCATGATGTGAGGCTGACACCAGACTGACCCCATCACTAGGCGAGGCTGACACCAGACTGACCCCATCACGATGCGATGCTGACACCAGACTGACCCCATCACGAGGCGAGACTGACACCAGACTGACCCCATCACGAGGCGAGGCTGACACCAGACTGACACCATCATGATGTGAGGCTGACACCAGACTGACCCCATCACGAGGCGAGGCTGACACCAGACTGACACTATCACTAGGTGAGGCTGACACCAGACTGACACCATCTCGAGGCGAGACTGACACCAGACTGACCCCATCACGAGGCGAGGCTGACACCAGACTGACCCCATCACGAGGCGAGACTGACACCAGACTGACCCCTTCACGGGGCGAGGCTGACACCAGACTGACCCCATCACGAGACGAGACTGACACCAGACTGACCCCATCACGAGGCGAGGCTGACACCAGACTGACCCCATCACGAGGAGAGGCTGGCACCAGACTGACACCATCACGAGGCGAGACTGACACCAGACTGACACCATCACGAGGCGAGGCTGACCCCAGACTGACACCATCATGATGTGAGGCTGACACCAGACTGACCCCATCACGAGGCGAGGCTGACACCAGACTGACACCATCATGATGTGAGGCTGACACCAGACTGACCCCAGCACGAGGCGAGGCTGACACCAGACTGACCCCATCACGAGGCGAGGCTGACACCAGACTGACACCATCACGAGGCGAGGCTGACACACCAGACTGACCCCTTCACGAGGCGAGGCTGACACCAGACTGACCCCATCACGAGGAGAGGCTGACACCAGACTGACACCATCATGATGTGAGGCTGACACAAGACTGACCCCATCACTAGGCGAGGCTGACACCAGACTGACCCCATCACGATGCGATGCTGACACCAGACTGACCCCATCACGAGGCGAGACTGACACCAGACTGACCCCATCACGAGGCGAGGCTGACACCAGACTGACACCATCATGATGTGAGGCTGACACCAGACTGACCCCATCACGAGGCGAGGCTGACACCAGACTGACACTATCACTAGGTGAGGCTGACACCAGACTGACACCATCTAGAGGCGAGGCTGACACCAGACTGACACCATCTCGAGGCGAGGCTGACACCAGACTGACCCCATCACGAGGCGGGGCTGACACCAGACTGACCCCATCACGAGGCGAGGCTGACACCAGACTGACCCCATCACGAGGCGAGGCTGACACCAGACTGACCCCATCACGAGGCGAGGCTGACACCAGACTGACCCCATCACGAGGCGAGACTGACACCAGACTGACACCATCACGAGGCGAGGCTGACACCAGACTGACCCCATTACAAGACGAGGCTGACACCAGACTGACCCCATCACGAGGCGAGACTGACACCGGACTGACCCTATCACGATGCGAGGCTGACACCAGACTGACACCATCACAAGGCGAGGCTGACACCAGACTGACATCATCACGAGGCGAGGCTGACACCAGACTGACACCATCACGAGGTGAGGCTGACACCAGACGGACACCATCACGATGTGAGACTGACACCAGACTGACCCCATCACAAGGAGAGACTGACACCAGACTGACCCCATCACGAAGCGAGGCTGACACCAGACGGACACCATCATGATGTGAGACTGACACCAGACTGACCCCATCACAAGGAGAGACTGACACCAGACTGACCCCATCACGAGGCGAGGCTGACACCAGACGGACACCATCACGATGTGAGACTGACACCAGACTGACCCCATCACGAGGGGAGGCTGACACCAGACTGACCCCATCACGAGGCGCGGCTGACACCTGACTGACACCATCATGATGTGAGGCTGACACCAGACTGACCCCATCACTAGGCGAGGCTGACACCAGACTGACCCCATCACGAGGCGAGACTGACACAAGACTGACCCCATCACGAGGGGAGGCTGACACCAGACTGACCCCATCACGAGGCGCGGCTGACACCTGACTGACACCATCATGATGTGAGGCTGACACCAGACTGACCCCATCACTAGGCGAGGCTGACACCAGACTGACCCCATCACGATGCGATGCTGACACCAGACTGACCCCATCACGAGGCGAGACTGACACCAGACTGACCCCATCACGAGGCGAGGCTGACACCAGACTGACACCATCATGATGTGAGGCTGACACCAGACTGACCCCATCACGAGGCGAGGCTGACACCAGACTGACACTATCACTAGGTGAGGCTGACACCAGACTGACACCATCTCGAGGCGAGACTGACACCAGACTGACCCCATCACGAGGCGAGGCTGACACCAGACTGACCCCATCACGAGGCGAGACTGACACCAGACTGACCCCTTCACGGGGCGAGGCTGACACCAGACTGACCCCATCACGAGACGAGACTGACACCAGACTGACCCCATCACGAGGCGAGGCTGACACCAGACTGACCCCATCACGAGGAGAGGCTGGCACCAGACTGACACCATCACGAGGCGAGACTGACACCAGACTGACACCATCACGAGGCGAGGCTGACCCCAGACTGACACCATCATGATGTGAGGCTGACACCAGACTGACCCCATCACGAGGCGAGGCTGACACCAGACTGACACCATCATGATGTGAGGCTGACACCAGACTGACCCCAGCACGAGGCGAGGCTGACACCAGACTGACCCCATCACGAGGCGAGGCTGACACCAGACTGACACCATCACGAGGCGAGGCTGACACACCAGACTGACCCCTTCACGAGGCGAGGCTGACACCAGACTGACCCCATCACGATGCGATGCTGACACCAGACTGACCCCATCACGAGGCGAGACTGACACCAGACTGACCCCATCACGAGGCGAGGCTGACACCAGACTGACACCATCATGATGTGAGGCTGACACCAGACTGACCCCATCACGAGGCGAGGCTGACACCAGACTGACACTATCACTAGGTGAGGCTGACACCAGACTGACACCATCTCGAGGCGAGACTGACACCAGACTGACCCCATCACGAGGCGAGGCTGACACCAGACTGACCCCATCACGAGGCGAGACTGACACCAGACTGACCCCTTCACGGGGCGAGGCTGACACCAGACTGACCCCATCACGAGACGAGACTGACACCAGACTGACCCCATCACGAGGCGAGGCTGACACCAGACTGACCCCATCACGAGGAGAGGCTGGCACCAGACTGACACCATCACGAGGCGAGACTGACACCAGACTGACACCATCACGAGGCGAGGCTGACCCCAGACTGACACCATCATGATGTGAGGCTGACACCAGACTGACCCCATCACGAGGCGAGGCTGACACCAGACTGACACCATCATGATGTGAGGCTGACACCAGACTGACCCCAGCACGAGGCGAGGCTGACACCAGACTGACCCCATCACGAGGCGAGGCTGACACCAGACTGACACCATCACGAGGCGAGGCTGACACACCAGACTGACCCCTTCACGAGGCGAGGCTGACACCAGACTGACCCCATCACGAGGAGAGGCTGACACCAGACTGACACCATCATGATGTGAGGCTGACACAAGACTGACCCCATCACGAGGCGAGACTGACACCATCACGAGGCGAGGCTGACACCAGACTGACCT
Source organism: Staurois parvus (assembly GCF_062004578.1). Lineage (NCBI taxonomy): Eukaryota > Metazoa > Chordata > Amphibia > Anura > Ranidae > Staurois > Staurois parvus. Next base: position 482,751 of record NW_028320352.1, on the reverse strand, counting down.
CATCACGAGGCGAGGCTGACACCAGACTGACCCCATCACGAGGCGAAACTGACACCAGACTGACCCCATTACGAGGCGAGGCTGACACCAGACTGACCCCATCACGAGGCGAGACTGACACCGGACTGACCCTATCACGATGCGAGGCTGACACCAGACTGACACCATCACAAGGCGAGGCTAACACCAGACTGACATCATCACGAGGCGAGGCTGACATCAGACTGACACCATCACGAGGCAAGGCTGACACCAGACTGAACCCATCACGAGGCGAGGCTGACACCAGACTGACCCCATCACGAGGCGAGGCTGACACCAGACTGACACCATCACAAGGCGAGGCTGACACCAGACTGACATCATCACGAGGCGAGGCTGACACCAGACTGACACCATCACGAGGCGAGGCTGACACCAGACTGACCCCATCACGAGGCGAGGCTGACACCAGACTGACCCCATCAAGAGGCGAGGCTGACACGAGACTGACCCCATCACGAGGCGAGGCTGACACCAGACTGACACCATCACGAGGCGAGACTGACACCAGACTTACACCATCACTAGACAAGGCTGACACCAGACTGACCCCATCACGATGTGAGGCTGACCCCAGACTGACACCATCATGATGTGAGGCTGACACCAGACTGACCCCATCACGAGGCGAGGCTGACAACAGACTTACACCATCACGAGGCGAGGCTGACACCAGACTGACACCATCATGATATGAGGCTGACATCAGACTGACCCCATCACGAGGCGAGGCTGACACCAGACTGACACCATCATGATGTGAGGCTGACACCAGACTGACCCCATCACGAGGCGAGACTGACACCAGACTGACACCATCACGAGGCGAGGCTGACACCAGACTGACCCCATCACGAGGCGAGGCTGACACCAGACTGACACCATCACGAGTCGAGACTGACACCAGACTGACCCCATCACGAGGCAAGGCTGACACCAGACTGATGCCATCATGATGTGAGGCTGACACCAGACTGACACCATCACGAGGCGAGGCTGTCACCAGACTGACAACATCCAGAGGCGAGGCTGACACCAGACTGACACCATCACGAGGCGAGGCTGACACCACACTGACCCCATCACGAGGCGAGGCTGACACGTGACTGACACCATCATGATGTGAGGCTGACACCAGACTGACCCCATCACGAGGCGAGGCTGACACCAGACTGACCCTATCACTAGGCGAGGCTGACACCAGACTGACACCATCACGAGGCGAGCCTGACACCAGACTGACCCTATCACTAGGCGAGGCTGACACCAGACTGACACCATCACGAGGCGAGGCTGACACCAGACTGACCCCATCACGAGGCGAGGCTGACACCAGACTGACCCCATCACGATGTGAGACTGACACCAGACTGACCCCATCACAAGGAGAGACTGACACCAGACTGACCCCATCACGGGGCGAGGCTGACACCAGACTGACCCCATCACGAGACGAGACTGACACCAGACTGACCCCATCAAGAGGCGAGGCTGACACGAGACTGACCCCATCACGAGGCGAGGCTGACACCAGACTGACCCCATCACGAGGCGAGGCTGACACCAGACTGACACCATCACGAGGCGAGACTGACACCAGACTTACACCATCACTAGACAAGGCTGACACCAGACTGACCCCATCACGATGTGAGGCTGACACCAGACTGACACCATCACGAGGCGAGGCTGACACCAGACTGACCCCATCACGAGGCGAGGCTGACACCAGACTGACCCCATCACGAGGCGAGGCTGACACCAGACTGACCCCATCACGAGGCGAGGCTGACACCAGACTGACCCCATCACGAGGAGAGGCTGACACCAGACTGACCCCATCACGAGGCGAGGCTGACACGTGACTGACACCATCATGATGTGAGGCTGACACCAGACTGACACCATCACGAAGCGAGGCTGACACCAGACTGACCCTATCACTAGGCGAGGCTGACACCAGACTGACACCATCACGAGGAGAGCCTGACACCAGACTGACCCTATCACTAGGCGAGGCTGACACCAGACTGACACCATCACGAGGCGAGGCTGACACCAGACTGACCCCATCACGAGGCGAGGCTGACATCAGACTGACCCCATCACGATGTGAGACTGACACCAGACTGACCCCATCACAAGGAGAGACTGACACCAGACTGACCCCATCACGGGGCGAGGCTGACACCAGACTGACCCCATCACGAGACGAGACTGACACCAGACTGACCCCATCAAGAGGCGAGGCTGACACGAGACTGACCCCATCACGAGGCGAGGCTGACACCAGACTGACCCTATCACTAGGCGAGGCTGACACCAGACTGACACCATCACGAGGCGAGGCTGACACCAGACTGACCCCATCACGAGGCGAGGCTGACATCAGACTGACCCCATCACGATGTGAGACTGACACCAGACTGACCCCATCACAAGGAGAGACTGACACCAGACTGACCCCATCACGGGGCGAGGCTGACACCAGACTGACCCCATCACGAGACGAGACTGACACCAGACTGACCCCATCAAGAGGCGAGGCTGACACGAGACTGACCCCATCACGAGGCGAGGCTGACACCAGACTGACCCCATCACGATGTGAGGCTGACACCAGACTGACACCATCACGAAGCGAGGCTGACATCAGACTGACCCCATCACGAGGCGAGGCTGACACCAGACTGACCCCATCACGAGGCGAGGCTGACACCAGACTGACCCCATTACGAGGCGAGGCTGACACCAGACTGACCCCATCACGAGGCGAGACTGACACCGGACTGACCCTAGCACGATGCGAGGCTGACACCAGACTGACACCATCACAAGGCGAGGCTGACACCAGACTGACATCATCACGAGGCGAGGCTGACACCAGACTGACACCATCACGAGGCGAGGCTGACACCAGACGGACACCATCACGATGTGAGACTGACACCAGACTGACCCCATCACAAGGAGAGACTGACACCAGACTGACCCCATCACAAGGCGAGGCTGACACCAGACGGACACCATCACGATGTGAGACTGACACCAGACTGACCCCATCACAAGGAGAGACTGACACCAGACTGACCCCATCACGGGGCGAGGCTGACACCAGACTGACCCCATCACGTGGCGAGACTGACACCAGACTGACCCCATCACGAGGGGAGGTTGACACCAGACTGACCCCATCACGAGGCGAGGCTGACACCAGACTGACCCCATCACGAGGCGCGGCTGACACCTGACTGACACCATCATGATGTGAGGCTGACACCAGACTGACCCCATCACTAGGCGAGGCTGACACCAGACTGACCCCATCATCTTGCGATGCTGACACCAGACTGACCCCATAACGAGGCGAGGCTGACACCAGACTGACCCCATCACGAGGCGAGGCTGACACCAGACTGACCCCATCACGAGGCGAGGCTGACACCAGACTGACACCATCACGATGTGAGGCTGACACCAGACTGACCCCATCACGAGGCGAGACTGACACCAGACTGACCCCATCACGAGGCGAGGCTGACACCAGACTGACACCATCATGATGTGAGGCTGACACCAGACTGACCCCATCACGAGGCGAGGCTGACACCAGACTGACACCATCTCGAGGCGGGGCTGACACCAGACTGACCCCATCACGAGGCGAGGCTGACACCAGACTGACCCCATCACGAGGCGAGGCTGACACCAGACTGATCCCATCACGAGGCGAGGCTGACACCAGACTGACCCCATCACGAGGCGAGGCTGACACCAGACTGACACCATCACGATGTGAGGCTGACACCAGACTGACCCCAGCACGAGGCGAGGCTGACACCAGACTGACCCCATCAAGAGGCGAGGCTGACACCAGACTGACACCATCACGAGGCGAGGGTGACACCAGACTGACACCATCCAGAGGCGAGGCTGACACCAGACTGACACCATCACGAGGCGAGGCTGACACCACACTGACCCCATCACGAGGCGAGGCTGACACGTGACTGACACCATCATGATGTGAGGCTGACACCAGACTGACCCCATCACGAGGCGAGGCTGACACCAGACTGACCCTATCACTAGGCGAGGCTGACACCAGACTGACACCATCACGAGGCGAGCCTGACACCAGACTGACCCTATCACTAGGCGAGGCTGACACCAGACTGACACCATCACGAGGCGAGGCTGACACCAGACTGACCTCATCACGAGGCGAGGCTGACATCAGACTGACCCCATCACGATGTGAGACTGACACCAGACTGACCCCATCACAAGGAGAGACTGACACCAGACTGACCCCATCACGAGGCGAGGCTGACACCAGACGGACACCATCACGATGTGAGACTGACACCAGACTGATCCCATCACAAGGAGAGACTGACACCAGACTGACCCCATCACGGGGCGAGGCTGACACCAGACTGACCCCATCACGAGGCGAGACTGACACCAGACTGACCCCATCACGAGGGGAGGCTGACACCAGACTGACCCCATCACGAGGCGAGGCTGACACCAGACTGACCCCATCACGAGGCGCGGCTGACACCTGACTGACACCATCACGAGGCGAGGCTGACACCAGACTGACACCATCATGATGTGAGGTTGACACAAGACTGACCCCATCATGAGGCGAGGCTGACACCAGACTGACCCCATTGCGAGGCCAGGCTGACACCAGACTGACACCATCACGAGGCGAGGCTGACACCAGACTGACCCCATCACAATGCGAGACTGTCACCAGACTGACACCGTCACGAGGCGAGACTGACCCCAGACTGACCCCCTCACGAGGCGAGGCTGACACCAGACTGACCCCATCACGAGGCGGGGCTGACACCAGACTGACCCCATCACGAGGCGAGGCTGACACCAGACTGACACCATCACGAGGCGAGGCTGACACCAGACTGACCCCATCACTAGGCGAGGCTGACACCAGACTGACCCCATCACGAGGCGAGGCTGACACCAGACTGACACCATCACGAAGCGAGGCTGACACCAGACTGACACCATCATGATGTGAGGCTGACATCAGACTGACCCCATCACGAGGCGAGACTGACACCGGACTGACCCCATCACGAGGTGAGGCTGACACCAGACTGACACCATCATGATGTGAGGCTGACACCAGACTGACCCCATCACGAGGTGAGGCTGACACCAGACTGACCCCATCACGAGGCGAGGCTGACACCAGACTGACACCATCATGATGTGAGGCTGACACCAGACTGACTCCATCCTGAGGCGAGGCTGACACCAGACTGACACCATCATGATGTGAGGCTGAACCCAGACTGACCTCATCACGAGGCGAGACTGACACCAGACTGACCCCATCACGAGGCGAGGCTGACACCAGACTGACCCCATCACGAGGCGAGGCTGACACCAGACTGACACCATAACGAGGCGAGGCTGACACCAGACTGACACCATCATGATGTGAGGCTGACACCAGACTGACCCCATCACGCATCACGAGTCGAGACTGACACCAGACTGACCCCATCACGAGGCGAGACTGACACCAGACTGACCCCATCACGAGGCGAGGCTGACACCAGACTGACCCCATCACGGGGCGAGGCTGACACCAGACTGACCCCATCACGAGGCGAGACTGACACCAGACTGACCCCATCAAGAGGCGAGACTGACACCAGACTGACCCATCACGAGGCGAGACTGACACCAGACTGACCCCATGATGATGTGAGGCTGACACCAGACTGACCCCATCACGGGGCGAGGCTGACACCAGACTGACCCCATCACGAGGCGAGACTGACACCAGACTGACCCCATCACGAGGCGAGACTGACACCAGACTGACCCCATCATGATGTGAGGCTGACACCAGACTGACCCCATCACGAGTCGAGGCTGACACCTGACTGACACCATCATGATGTGAGGCTGACATCAGACTGACCCCATCACGAGGCGAGGCTGACACCAGACTGACCCCATCACGAGGCGAGACTGACACCAGACTGACCCCATCACGAGGCGAGGCTGACACCAGACTGACCCCATCACGAGGCGAGACTGACACCAGACTGACCCCATCACGAGGCGAGGCTGACACCAGACTGACCCCATCACGGGGCGAGACTGACACCAGACTGACCCCATCATGAGGTGAGACTGACACCAGACTGACCCCATCACGAGGCGAGACTGACACCAGACTGACCCCATGATGATGTGAGGCTGACACCAGACTGACCCCATCACGAGGCGAGACTGACACCAGACTGACCCCATCATGAGGCGAGGCTGACACCAGACTGACACCATCATGATGTGAGGCTGACACCAGACTGACCCCATCATGAGGCGAGGCTGACACCAGACTGACACCATCATGATGTGAGGCTGACACCAGACTGACACCATCATGATGTGAGGCTGACACCAGACTGACCCCATCGCGAGGCGAGGCTGACACCAGACTGACACCATCATGATGTGAGGCTGACACCAGACTGACCTCATCACGAGGCGAGGCTGACACCAGACTGACCCCATCATGAGGCGAGGCTGACACCAGACTGACACCATCATGATGTGAGGCTGACACCAGACTGACCTCATCACGAGGCGAGGCTGACACCAGACTGACCCCATCACGAGGTGAGGCTGACACCAGACTGACACCATCACGAGGCGAGGCTGACACCAGACTGACCCCATCACGAGGCGAGACTGACACCAGACTGACCCCATGATGATGTGAGGCTGACACCAGACTGACCCCATCACGAGGCGAGACTGACACCAGACTGACCCCATCATGAGGCGAGGCTGACACCAGACTGACACCATCATGATGTGAGGCTGACACCAGACTGACCCCATCACGAGGCGAGGCTGACACCAGACTGACACCATCATGATGTGAGGCTGACACCAGACTGACCTCATCACGAGGCGGGGCTGACACCAGACGGACACCATCACGAGGCGAGACTGAAACCAGACTGACACCATCACGAGACGAGGCTGACACCAGACTGACCCCATCACGAGGCGAGGCTGACACCAGACTGACACCATCATGATGTGAGGCTGACACCAGACTGACCCCATCACGAGGCGAGACTGACACCAGACTGACCCCATCTCGAGGCGAGGCTGACACCAGACTGACATCATCATGATGTGAGGCTGACACCAGACTGACCTCATCACGAGGCGAGGCTGACACCAGACTGACACCATCACGAGGCGAGGCTGACACTAGACTGACACCATCATGATGTGAGGCTGACACCATACTGACCCCATCACGAGGCGAGGGTGAAACCAGACTGACCCTATCACGAGGCGAGGCTTACACCAGACTGACCCCATCACAAGGCGAGGCTGACACCAGACTGACACCATTACGATGTGAGGCTGACACCAGACTGACCCCATCACGAGGCGAGGCTGACACCAGACTGACACCATCATGATGTGAGGCTGACACCAGCCTGACACCATCATGATGTGAGGCTGACACCAGACTGACCCCATCACGTGGTGAGGCTGACACCAGACTGACCCCATCACGAGGCGAGGCTGACACCAGACTGACCCCATCACGAGGCGAGGCTGACACCAGACTGACACCATCACGAGTCGAGACTGACACCAGACTGACCCCATCACGAGGCAAGGCTGACACCAGACTGATGCCATCATGATGTGAGGCTGACACCAGACTGACCTCATCACGAGGCGAGGCTGACACCAGACTGACCCCATCACGAGGTGAGGCTGACACCAGACTGACACCATCACGAGGCGAGGCTGACACCAGACTGACACCATCACGAGGCGATGCTGAAACCAGACTGACCCCATCACTAGGCGAGGCTGACACCAGACTGACACCATCACGAGGCGAGGCTGACACCAGACTGACCCCATCACGAGGCGAGGCTGACACCAGACTGACCCCATCACGAGGCGAGGCTAACACCAGACTGACACCATCACGAGGCAAGGCTGACACCAGACTGACACCATCATGATGTGAGGCTGACACCAGACTGACCCCATCACGAGGCGAGACTGACACCAGACTGACACCATCAAGAGGCGAGACTGACACCAGACTGACCCCATCACGAGGCGAGGCTGACACCAGACTGACTCCATCACGGGGCGAGGCTGATACCAGACTGACCCCATCACGAAGCGAGACTGACACCAGACTGACCCCATCACGAGGCGAGACTGACACCAGACTGACCCCATCATGATGTGAGGCTGACACCAGACTGACCCCATCACGAGGCGAGGCTGACACCTGACTGACACCATCACGAGGCGATGCTGACACCAGCCTGACACCATCATGATGTGAGGCTGACACCAGCCTGACACCATCATGATGTGAGGCTGACACCAGACTGACACCATCATGATGTGAGGCTGACACCAGACTGACCCCATCACGAGGCGAGACTGACACCAGACTGACCCCATCATGATGTGAGGCTGACACCAGACTGACCCCATCACGAGGCGAGGCTGACACCAGACTGACACCATCACGAGGCGAGGCTGACACTAGACTGACCCCATCACGAGGCGAGGCTGACACCAGACTGACACCATTACGATGTGAGGCTGACACCAGACTGACCCCATCACGAGGCGAGGCTGACAAAAGACTGACACCATTACGAGGCTAGGCTGACACCAGACTGACACCATCACGAGGCAAGGCTGACGCCAGACTGACCCCATCACGAGGCGAGGCTGACACCAGACTGACACCATTACGATGTGAGGCTGACACCAGACTGACCCCATCACGAGGCGAGGCTGACAAAAGACTGACACCATTACGAGGCTAGGCTGACACCAGACTGACACCATCACGAGGCAAGGCTGACGCCAGACTGACCCCATCGCGAGGCGAGGCTGACACCAGACTGACCCCATCACGAGGCGAGACTGACACCAGACTGACCCCATCATGATGTGAGGCTGACACCAGACTGACCCCATCACGAGGTGAGGCTGACACCAGACTGACACCATCACGAGGCGAAGCTGACACCAGACTGACACCATCACGAGGCGATGCTGACACCAGACTGCCCCCATCACTAGGCTAGGCTGACACCAGACTGACCCCTTCATGATGTGAGGTTGACACCAGACTGACCCCATCACTAGGCGAGGCTGACACCAGACTGACACCATCATGATGTGAGGCTGACACCAGACTGACCTCATCAAGAGGCGGGGCTGACACCAGACTGACACCATTACGATGTGAGGCTGACACCAGACTGACCCCATCACGAGGCGAGGCTGACACCAGACTGACACCATCACGAGGCGAGGCTGACACCAGACTGACACCATCACGAGGCAAGGCTGACGCCAGACTGACCCCATCGCGAGGCGAGGCTGACACCTGACTGACACCATCACGATGTGAGGCTGACACCAGACTGACCCCATCACGAGGCGAGGCTGACACCAGACTGACCCCATCACGAGGCGAGGCTGACACCAGACTGACCCCATCACGAGGCAAGGGTGACACCAGACTGACCCCATCACGAGGCGAGGCTGACACCAGACTGACCCCATCACGAGGCGAGGCTGATACCAGACTGACACCATCATGATGTGAGACTGACACCAGACTGACCCCATCACGAGGCGAGGCTGACACCAGACTGACACCATAATGATGTGAGGCTGACACCAGACTGACCCCATCACGTGGTGAGGCTGACACCAGACTGACCCCATCACGAGGCGAGGCTGACACCAGACTGACCCCATCACGAGGCGAGGCTGACACCAGACTGACCCCATCACGAGGCGAGGCTGACACCAGACTGACCCCATCACGAGGCGAGGCTGACACCAGACTGACCCCATCACGAGGCGAGGCTGACACCAGACTGACCCCATCACTAGGCGAGGCTGACACCAGACTGACACCATTACGAGTCGAGGCTGACACCAGACTGACACCATCATGATGTGAGACTGACACCAGACTGACCCCATCACGAGGCGAGGCTGACACCAGACTGACCCTATCACTAGGCGAGGCTTATACCAGACTGACACCGTCTCGAGGCGAGGCTGACACCAGACTGACCACATTATGAGGCGAGGCTGACACCATACTGACCCCATCACGAGGCGAGGCTGACACCAGACTGACCCCATCACGAGGCGAGGCTGACACCATACTGACCCCGTCACGGGGCGAGGCTGACACCAGACTGACCCCATCACGAGGCGAGGCTGACACCAGACTGACGCCATCACGAGGCGAGACTGAAACAGGACTGACCCCATCACGGGGCGAGGCTGACACCAGACTGACCCCATCACGAGGCGAGGCTGACACCAGACTGACACCATCACGAGACGTGGCTGACACCAGACTGACCCCATCACTAGGCGAGGCTGACACCAGATTGAACCCATCACGAGGCGAGGCTGACACCAGACTGACCCCATCACGAGGCGAGGCTGACACCAGACTGACACCATCATAATGTGAGGCTGACACCAGACTGACCCCATCACGAGGCGAGACTGACACCAGACTGACCCCATCACGAGGCGAGACTGACACCAGACTGACCCCATCACGAGGCGAGACTGACACCAGACTGACCCCATCACGAGGCGAGGCTGACACCAGACTGACACCATCACTAGGCGAGGCTGACACCAGACTGACCCCATCACGAGGCGAGACTGACACCAGACTGACCCCATCACGAGGCGAGGCTGACACCAGACTGACCCCATCACGAGGCGAGGCTGACATCAGACTGACACCATCACGAGGCAAGGCTGACACCAGAATTACCCCATCCTGATGTGAGGCTGACACTAGACTGACACCATCACTAGGCGATACTGACACCAGACTGACACCATCATGATGTGAGGCTGACACCAGACTGACCCCATCACGAGGCGAGGCTGACACCAGACTGACCCTATCACTAGGCGAGGCTTATACCAGACTGACACCATCTCGAGGCGAGGCTGACACCAGACTGACCACATAACGAGGCGAGGCTGACACCAGACTGAACCCATCATGATGTGAGGCTGACACCAGTCTGACCCCATCACGAGGCGAGGCTGACACCAGACTGACCCCATCACGAGGCGAGGCTGACACCAGACTGACCCAATCACGGGGCGAGGCTGACACCAGACTGACCCCATCACGAGGCGAGGCTGACACCAGACTGACGCCATCACGAGGCGAGACTGACACAGGACTGACCCCATCACGGGGCGAGGCTGACACCAGACTGACCCCATCACGAGGCGAGGCTGACACCAGACTGACACCATCACGAGACGTGGCTGACACCAGACTGACCCCATCATGATGTGAGGCTGACACCAGACTGACCCCATCACTAGGCAAGGCTGACACCAGACTGACCCCATCATGAGGCGAGGCTGACACCAGACTGACCCCATCAAGAGGCGAGGCTGACACCAGACTGACACCATCATGATGTGAGGCTGACACCAGACTGACCCCATCACTAGGCGAGGCTGACACCAGACTGACCCCATGACGAGGCGAGACTGACTCCAGACTGACCCCATCATGATGTGAGGCTGACACCAGACTGACCCCATCACTAGGCGAGGCTGACACCAGACTGACCCCATCACGAGGCGAGGCTGACACCAGACTGATCCCATCACGAGGCGAGGCTGACACCAGACTGACCCCATCACTAGGCGAGGCTGACACCAGACTGACCCCATCATGAGGCGAGGCTGACACCAGACTGACACGATCACGAGGCGAGGCTGACACCAGACTGACACCATCATGATGTGAGGCTGACACCAGACTGACCCCATGACGAGGCGAGACTGACTCCAGACTGACCCCATCATGTTGTGAGGCTGACCCCATCACGAGGCGATGCTGACACCAGACTGACACCATCACGAGGCGAGACTGACACCAGACTGACCCCATCACGGGACGAGGCTGACACCAGACTGACCCCATCACGGGACGAGGCTGACACCAGACTGACCCCATCACGAGGCGAGACTGACACCAGACTGACACCATCACGAGGCGAGGCTGACACCAGACTGACCCCATCACGAGGCGAGGCTGACACCAGACTGACACCATCACGAGACGTGGCTGACACCAGACTGACCCCATCATGATGTGAGGCTGACACCAGACTGACCCCATCACTAGGCGAGGCTGACACCAGACTGACCCCATCACGAGGCGAGGCTGACACCAGACTGACACCATCATGATGTGAGGCTGACACCAGACTGACCCCATCACGAGGCGAGGCTGACACCAGACTGACACCATCTCGAGGCGGGGCTGACACCAGACTGACCCCATCACGAGGCGAGGCTGACACCAGACTGACCCCATCACGAGGCGAGGCTGACACCAGACTGATCCCATCACGAGGCGAGGCTGACACCAGACTGACCCCATCACGAGGCGAGGCTGACACCAGACTGACACCATCACGATGTGAGGCTGACACCAGACTGACCCCAGCACGAGGCGAGGCTGACACCAGACTGACCCCATCACGAGGCGAGGCTGACACCAGACTGACACCATCACGAGGCGAGGGTGACACCAGACTGACACCATCCAGAGGCGAGGCTGACACCAGACTGACACCATCACGAGGCGAGGCTGACACCACACTGACCCCATCACGAGGCGAGGCTGACACGTGACTGACACCATCATGATGTGAGGCTGACACCAGACTGACCCCATCACGAGGCGAGGCTGACACCAGACTGACCCTATCACTAGGCGAGGCTGACACCAGACTGACACCATCACGAGGCGAGCCTGACACCAGACTGACCCTATCACTAGGCGAGGCTGACACCAGACTGACACCATCACGAGGCGAGGCTGACACCAGACTGACCTCATCACGAGGCGAGGCTGACATCAGACTGACCCCATCACGATGTGAGACTGACACCAGACTGACCCCATCACAAGGAGAGACTGACACCAGACTGACCCCATCACGAGGCGAGGCTGACACCAGACGGACACCATCACGATGTGAGACTGACACCAGACTGATCCCATCACAAGGAGAGACTGACACCAGACTGACCCCATCACGGGGCGAGGCTGACACCAGACTGACCCCATCACGAGGCGAGACTGACACCAGACTGACCCCATCACGAGGGGAGGCTGACACCAGACTGACCCCATCACGAGGCGAGGCTGACACCAGACTGACCCCATCACGAGGCGCGGCTGACACCTGACTGACACCATCACGAGGCGAGGCTGACACCAGACTGACACCATCATGATGTGAGGTTGACACAAGACTGACCCCATCATGAGGCGAGGCTGACACCAGACTGACCCCATTGCGAGGCCAGGCTGACACCAGACTGACACCATCACGAGGCGAGGCTGACACCAGACTGACCCCATCACAATGCGAGACTGTCACCAGACTGACACCGTCACGAGGCGAGACTGACCCCAGACTGACCCCCTCACGAGGCGAGGCTGACACCAGACTGACCCCATCACGAGGCGGGGCTGACACCAGACTGACCCCATCACGAGGCGAGGCTGACACCAGACTGACACCATCACGAGGCGAGGCTGACACCAGACTGACCCCATCACTAGGCGAGGCTGACACCAGACTGACCCCATCACGAGGCGAGGCTGACACCAGACTGACACCATCACGAAGCGAGGCTGACACCAGACTGACACCATCATGATGTGAGGCTGACATCAGACTGACCCCATCACGAGGCGAGACTGACACCGGACTGACCCCATCACGAGGTGAGGCTGACACCAGACTGACACCATCATGATGTGAGGCTGACACCAGACTGACCCCATCACGAGGTGAGGCTGACACCAGACTGACCCCATCACGAGGCGAGGCTGACACCAGACTGACACCATCATGATGTGAGGCTGACACCAGACTGACTCCATCCTGAGGCGAGGCTGACACCAGACTGACACCATCATGATGTGAGGCTGAACCCAGACTGACCTCATCACGAGGCGAGACTGACACCAGACTGACCCCATCACGAGGCGAGGCTGACACCAGACTGACCCCATCACGAGGCGAGGCTGACACCAGACTGACACCATAACGAGGCGAGGCTGACACCAGACTGACACCATCATGATGTGAGGCTGACACCAGACTGACCCCATCACGCATCACGAGTCGAGACTGACACCAGACTGACCCCATCACGAGGCGAGACTGACACCAGACTGACCCCATCACGAGGCGAGGCTGACACCAGACTGACCCCATCACGGGGCGAGGCTGACACCAGACTGACCCCATCACGAGGCGAGACTGACACCAGACTGACCCCATCAAGTGGCGAGACTGACACCAGACTGACCCCATCACGAGGCGAGACTGACACCAGACTGACCCCATGATGATGTGAGGCTGACACCAGACTGACCCCATCACGGGGCGAGGCTGACACCAGACTGACCCCATCACGAGGCGAGACTGACACCAGACTGACCCCATCACGAGGCGAGACTGACACCAGACTGACCCCATCATGATGTGAGGCTGACACCAGACTGACCCCATCACGAGTCGAGGCTGACACCTGACTGACACCATCATGATGTGAGGCTGACATCAGACTGACCCCATCACGAGGCGAGGCTGACACCAGACTGACCCCATCACGAGGCGAGACTGACACCAGACTGACCCCATCACGAGGCGAGGCTGACACCAGACTGACCCCATCACGAGGCGAGACTGACACCAGACTGACCCCATCACGAGGCGAGGCTGACACCAGACTGACCCCATCACGGGGCGAGACTGACACCAGACTGACCCCATCATGAGGTGAGACTGACACCAGACTGACCCCATCACGAGGCGAGACTGACACCAGACTGACCCCATGATGATGTGAGGCTGACACCAGACTGACCCCATC
Organism: Staurois parvus; assembly: GCF_062004578.1. NCBI lineage: Eukaryota > Metazoa > Chordata > Amphibia > Anura > Ranidae > Staurois > Staurois parvus. Next base: position 467,664 of record NW_028320352.1, on the reverse strand, counting down.
ACGAGGCGAGACTGACACCAGACTGACCCCATCATGAGGCGAGGCTGACACCAGACTGACACCATCATGATGTGAGGCTGACACCAGACTGACCCCATCATGAGGCGAGGCTGACACCAGACTGACACCATCATGATGTGAGGCTGACACCAGACTGACACCATCATGATGTGAGGCTGACACCAGACTGACCCCATCGCGAGGCGAGGCTGACACCAGACTGACACCATCATGATGTGAGGCTGACACCAGACTGACCTCATCACGAGGCGAGGCTGACACCAGACTGACCCCATCATGAGGCGAGGCTGACACCAGACTGACACCATCATGATGTGAGGCTGACACCAGACTGACCTCATCACGAGGCGAGGCTGACACCAGACTGACCCCATCACGAGGTGAGGCTGACACCAGACTGACACCATCACGAGGCGAGGCTGACACCAGACTGACACCATCACGAGGCGATGCTGACACCAGACTGACCCCATCACTAGGCGTGGCTGACACCTGACTGACACCATCATGATGTGAGGCTGACACCAGACTGACCCCATCACGAGGCGAGACTGACACCAGACTGACCCCATCACGAGGCGAGACTGACACCAGACTGACCCCATCACGAGGCGAGACTGACACCAGACTGACCCCATCACGAGGCGAGGCTGACACCAGACTGACCCCATCACGAGGCGAGACTGACACCAGACTGACCCCATCACGAGGCGAGGCTGACACCAGACTGACCCCATCACGGGGCGAGACTGACACCAGACTGACCCCATCATGAGGTGAGACTGACACCAGACTGACCCCATCACGAGGCGAGACTGACACCAGACTGACCCCATGATGATGTGAGGCTGACACCAGACTGACCCCATCACGAGGCGAGACTGACACCAGACTGACCCCATCATGAGGCGAGGCTGACACCAGACTGACCCCATCACGAGGCGAGGCTGACACCAGACTGACACCATCATGATGTGAGGCTGACACCAGACTGACCTCATCACGAGGCGGGGCTGACACCAGACGGACACCATCACGAGGCGAGACTGAAACCAGACTGACACCATCACGAGACGAGGCTGACACCAGACTGACCCCATCACGAGGCGAGGCTGACACCAGACTGACACCATCATGATGTGAGGCTGACACCAGACTGACCCCATCACGAGGCGAGACTGACACCAGACTGACCCCATCTCGAGGCGAGGCTGACACCAGACTGACATCATCATGATGTGAGGCTGACACCAGACTGACCTCATCACGAGGCGAGGCTGACACCAGACTGACACCATCACGAGGCGAGGCTGACACTAGACTGACACCATCATGATGTGAGGCTGACACCATACTGACCCCATCACGAGGCGAGGGTGAAACCAGACTGACCCTATCACGAGGCGAGGCTTACACCAGACTGACCCCATCACAAGGCGAGGCTGACACCAGACTGACACCATTACGATGTGAGGCTGACACCAGACTGACCCCATCACGAGGCGAGGCTGACAAAAGACTGACACCATTACGAGGCGAGGCTGACACCAGACTGACACCATCACGAGGCAAGGCTGACGCCAGACTGACCCCATCGCGAGGCGAGGCTGACACCTGACTGACACCATCACGATGTGAGGCTGACACCAGACTGACCCCATCACGAGGCGAGGCTGACACCAGACTGACCCCATCACGAGGCGAGGCTGACACCAGACTGACCCCATCACGAGGCAAGGGTGACACCAGACTGACCCCATCACGAGGCGAGGCTGACACCAGACTGACCCCATCACGAGGCGAGGCTGATACCAGACTGACACCATCATGATGTGAGACTGACACCAGACTGACCCCATCACGAGGCGAGGCTGACACCAGACTGACACCATCACGTGGTGAGGCTGACACCAGACTGACCCCATCACGAGGCGAGGCTGACACCAGCCTGACACCATCATGATGTGAGGCTGACACCAGCCTGACACCATCATGATGTGAGGCTGACACCAGACTGACCCCATCACGTGGTGAGGCTGACACCAGACTGACCCCATCACGAGGCGAGGCTGACACCAGACTGACCCCATCACGAGGCGAGGCTGACACCAGACTGACACCATCACGAGTCGAGACTGACACCAGACTGACCCCATCACGAGGCAAGGCTGACACCAGACTGATGCCATCATGATGTGAGGCTGACACCAGACTGACCTCATCACGAGGCGAGGCTGACACCAGACTGACCCCATCACGAGGTGAGGCTGACACCAGACTGACACCATCACGAGGCGAGGCTGACACCAGACTGACACCATCACGAGGCGATGCTGAAACCAGACTGACCCCATCACTAGGCGAGGCTGACACCAGACTGACACCATCACGAGGCGAGGCTGACACCAGACTGACCCCATCACGAGGCGAGGCTGACACCAGACTGACCCCATCACGAGGCGAGGCTAACACCAGACTGACACCATCACGAGGCAAGGCTGACACCAGACTGACACCATCATGATGTGAGGCTGACACCAGACTGACCCCATCACGAGGCGAGACTGACACCAGACTGACACCATCAAGAGGCGAGACTGACACCAGACTGACCCCATCACGAGGCGAGGCTGACACCAGACTGACTCCATCACGGGGCGAGGCTGATACCAGACTGACCCCATCACGAAGCGAGACTGACACCAGACTGACCCCATCACGAGGCGAGACTGACACCAGACTGACCCCATCATGATGTGAGGCTGACACCAGACTGACCCCATCACGAGGCGAGGCTGACACCTGACTGACACCATCACGAGGCGATGCTGACACCAGCCTGACACCATCATGATGTGAGGCTGACACCAGCCTGACACCATCATGATGTGAGGCTGACACCAGACTGACACCATCATGATGTGAGGCTGACACCAGACTGACACCATCACGAGGCGAGACTGACACCAGACTGACCCCATCATGATGTGAGGCTGACACCAGACTGACCCCATCACGAGGCGAGGCTGACACCAGACTGACACCATCACGAGGCGAGGCTGACACTAGACTGACCCCATCACGAGGCGAGGCTGACACCAGACTGACACCATTACGATGTGAGGCTGACACCAGACTGACCCCATCACGAGGCGAGGCTGACAAAAGACTGACACCATTACGAGGCTAGGCTGACACCAGACTGACACCATCACGAGGCAAGGCTGACGCCAGACTGACCCCATCGCGAGGCGAGGCTGACACCAGACTGACCCCATCACGAGGCGAGACTGACACCAGACTGACCCCATCATGATGTGAGGCTGACACCAGACTGACCCCATCACGAGGTGAGGCTGACACCAGACTGACACCATCACGAGGCGAAGCTGACACCAGACTGACACCATCACGAGGCGATGCTGACACCAGACTGCCCCCATCACTAGGCTAGGCTGACACCAGACTGACCCCTTCATGATGTGAGGTTGACACCAGACTGACCCCATCACTAGGCGAGGCTGACACCAGACTGACACCATCATGATGTGAGGCTGACACCAGACTGACCTCATCAAGAGGCGGGGCTGACACCAGACTGACACCATTACGATGTGAGGCTGACACCAGACTGACCCCATCACGAGGCGAGGCTGACACCAGACTGACACCATCACGAGGCGAGGCTGACACCAGACTGACACCATCACGAGGCAAGGCTGACGCCAGACTGACCCCATCGCGAGGCGAGGCTGACACCTGACTGACACCATCACGATGTGAGGCTGACACCAGACTGACCCCATCACGAGGCGAGGCTGACACCAGACTGACCCCATCACGAGGCGAGGCTGACACCAGACTGACCCCATCACGAGGCAAGGGTGACACCAGACTGACCCCATCACGAGGCGAGGCTGACACCAGACTGACCCCATCACGAGGCGAGGCTGATACCAGACTGACACCATCATGATGTGAGACTGACACCAGACTGACCCCATCACGAGGCGAGGCTGACACCAGACTGACACCATAATGATGTGAGGCTGACACCAGACTGACCCCATCACGTGGTGAGGCTGACACCAGACTGACCCCATCACGAGGCGAGGCTGACACCAGACTGACCCCATCACGAGGCGAGGCTGACACCAGACTGACCCCATCACGAGGCGAGGCTGACACCAGACTGACCCCATCACGAGGCGAGGCTGACACCAGACTGACCCCATCACGAGGCGAGGCTGACACCAGACTGACCCCATCACGAGGCGAGGCTGACACCAGACTGACACCATTACGAGTCGAGGCTGACACCAGACTGACACCATCATGATGTGAGACTGACACCAGACTGACCCCATCACGAGGCGAGGCTGACACCAGACTGACCCTATCACTAGGTGAGGCTTATACCAGACTGACACCGTCTCGAGGCGAGGCTGACACCAGACTGACCACATTATGAGGCGAGGCTGACACCATACTGACCCCATCACGAGGCGAGGCTGACACCAGACTGACCCCATCACGAGGCGAGGCTGACACCATACTGACCCCGTCACGGGGCGAGGCTGACACCAGACTGACCCCATCACGAGGCGAGGCTGACACCAGACTGACGCCATCACGAGGCGAGACTGAAACAGGCCTGACCCCATCACGGGGCGAGGCTGACACCAGACTGACCCCATCACGAGGCGAGGCTGACACCAGACTGACACCATCACGAGACGTGGCTGACACCAGACTGACCCCATCACTAGGCGAGGCTGACACCAGATTGAACCCATCACGAGGCGAGGCTGACACCAGACTGACCCCATCACGAGGCGAGGCTGACACCAGACTGACACCATCATAATGTGAGGCTGACACCAGACTGACCCCATCACGAGGCGAGACTGACACCAGACTGACCCCATCACGAGGCGAGACTGACACCAGACTGACCCCATCACGAGGCGAGACTGACACCAGACTGACCCCATCACGAGGCGAGGCTGACACCAGACTGACACCATCACTAGGCGAGGCTGACACCAGACTGACCCCATCACGAGGCGAGACTGACACCAGACTGACCCCATCACGAGGCGAGGCTGACACCAGACTGACCCCATCACGAGGCGAGGCTGACATCAGACTGACACCATCACGAGGCAAGGCTGACACCAGAATTACCCCATCCTGATGTGAGGCTGACACTAGACTGACACCATCACTAGGCGATACTGACACCAGACTGACACCATCATGATGTGAGGCTGACACCAGACTGACCCCATCACGAGGCGAGGCTGACACCAGACTGACCCTATCACTAGGCGAGGCTTATACCAGACTGACACCATCTCGAGGCGAGGCTGACACCAGACTGACCACATAACGAGGCGAGGCTGACACCAGACTGAACCCATCATGATGTGAGGCTGACACCAGTCTGACCCCATCACGAGGCGAGGCTGACACCAGACTGACCCCATCACGAGGCGAGGCTGACACCAGACTGACCCAATCACGGGGCGAGGCTGACACCAGACTGACCCCATCACGAGGCGAGGCTGACACCAGACTGACACCATCACGAGGCGAGACTGACACAGGACTGACCCCATCACGGGGCGAGGCTGACACCAGACTGACCCCATCACGAGGCGAGGCTGACACCAGACTGACACCATCACGAGACGTGGCTGACACCAGACTGACCCCATCATGATGTGAGGCTGACACCAGACTGACCCCATCACTAGGCAAGGCTGACACCAGACTGACCCCATCATGAGGCGAGGCTGACACCAGACTGACCCCATCAAGAGGCGAGGCTGACACCAGACTGACACCATCATGATGTGAGGCTGACACCAGACTGACCCCATCACTAGGCGAGGCTGACACCAGACTGACCCCATGACGAGGCGAGACTGACTCCAGACTGACCCCATCATGATGTGAGGCTGACACCAGACTGACCCCATCACTAGGCGAGGCTGACACCAGACTGACCCCATCACGAGGCGAGGCTGACACCAGACTGATCCCATCACGAGGCGAGGCTGACACCAGACTGACCCCATCACTAGGCGAGGCTGACACCAGACTGACCCCATCATGAGGCGAGGCTGACACCAGACTGACACGATCACGAGGCGAGGCTGACACCAGACTGACACCATCATGATGTGAGGCTGACACCAGACTGACCCCATGACGAGGCGAGACTGACTCCAGACTGACCCCATCATGTTGTGAGGCTGACCCCATCACGAGGCGATGCTGACACCAGACTGACACCATCACGAGGCGAGACTGACACCAGACTGACCCCATCACGGGACGAGGCTGACACCAGACTGACCCCATCACGGGACGAGGCTGACACCAGACTGACCCCATCACGAGGCGAGACTGACACCAGACTGACACCATCACGAGGCGAGGCTGACACCAGACTGACCCCATCACGAGGCGAGGCTGACACCAGACTGACACCATCACGAGACGTGGCTGACACCAGACTGACCCCATCATGATGTGAGGCTGACACCAGACTGACCCCATCACTAGGCGAGGCTGACACCAGACTGACCCCATCACGAGGCGAGGCTGACACCAGACTGACACCATCATAATGTGAGGCTGACACCAGACTGACCCCATCACGAGGCGAGACTGACACCAGACTGACCCCATCACGAGGCGAGACTGACACCAGACTGACCCCATCACGAGGCGAGACTGACACCAGACTGACCCCATCACGAGGCGAGGCTGACACCAGACTGACCCCATCACTAGGCGAGGCTGACACCAGACTGACCCCATCACGAGGCGAGGCTGACACCAGACTGACCCCATCACGAGGCGAGGCTGACACCAGACTGACCCCATCACGAGGCGAGGCTGACACCAGACTGACCCCATCACGAAGCGAGGCTGACACCAGACTGACACCATCACAAGGCGAAGCTGACACAAGATTGACACCATCATGATGTGAGGCTGACACCAGACTGACCCCGTCACGGGGCGAGGCTGACACCAGACTGACCCCTTCACGGGGCGAGGCTGATACCAGACTGACCCCATCACGAGACGAGACTGATACCAGACTGACCCCATCAAGAGCCGAGGCTGACACCAGACTGACCCCATCACGAGGCGAGGCTGAAACCAGACTGAACCCGTCACGAGGCAAGGCTGACACCAGACTGACCCAATCACAAGGCGAGGCTGAAACCAGACTGACACCATCACGAGGCGAGGCTGACACCAGACTGACCCCATCACGAGGCGAGACTGACACCGGACTGACCCCATCACGAGGCGAGGCTGACACCAGACTGACACCATCATGATGTGAGGCTGACACCAGACTGACCCCATCACGAGGTGAGGCTGACACCAGACTGACTCCATCACGAAGCGAGGCTGACACCAGACTGACCCCATCACGGGGCGAGGCTGACACCAGACTGACCCCATCACTAGGCGAGGCTGACACCAGACTGACCCCATCATGAGGCGAGGCTGACACCAGACTGACACGATCACGAGGCGAGGCTGACACCAGACTGACACCATCACGAGGCGAGGCTGACACCAGACTGACCCCATCACGAGGCGAGACTGACACCAGACTGACACCATCACGAGGCGAGACTGACACCAGACTGACCCCATCATGATGTGAGGCTGACACCAGACTGACCCCATCACGAGGCGATGCTGACACCAGACTGACCCCATCACGAGGCGAGGCTGACACCAGACTGACCCCTTCATGAGGCGAGACTGACACCAGACTGACCCCATCACGGGACGAGGCTGACACCAGACTGACCCGATCACGAGGCGAGACTGACACCAGACTGACACCATCACGAGGCGAGACTGACACCAGACTGACACCATCACGAGGCGAGGCTGACACCAGACTGACCCCATCACGAGGCGAGGCTGACACCAGACTGACACCATCATGATGTGAGGCTGACACCAGACTGACCCCATCACGAGGCGAGGCTGACACCAGACTGACCCTATCACTAGGCGAGGCAGATACCAGACTGACACCATCTCGAGGCGAGGCTGACACCAGACTGACCACATAACGAGGCGAGGCTGACACCAGACTGACCCCATCATGATGTGAGGCTGACACCAGTCTGACCCCATCACGAGGCGAAGCTAACACCAGACTGACCCCATCACGAGGCGAGGCTGACACCAGACTGACCCCATCACGAGGCGAGGCTGACACCAGACTGACCCCATCACGAGGCGAGGCTGACACCAGACTGACCCCATCACGAGGCGAGGCTGACACCAGACTGACCCCATCACGAGGAGAGGCTGACACCAGACTGACACCATCATGATGTGAGGCTGACACCAGACTGACCCCATCACGAGGCAAGGCTGACACCAGACTTACCCTATCACTAGGCGAGGCTGACACCAGACTGACACCATCACGAGGCGAGGCTGACACCAGACAGACCCCATCACGAGGCGAGGCTGACATCAGATTGACACCATCACGAGGCAATGCTGACACCAGACTGACCCCATCATGAGGCGAGGCTGACACCAGACTGACCCCATCACGAGGCGAGGCTGACACCAGACTGACCCCATCATGAGGCGAGGCTGACACCAGACTGACACCATCACGATGTGAGGCTGACACGAGACTGACACCATCACGAGGCGAGGCTGACACCAGACTGAACCCATCACGAGGCGAGGCTGACACCAGACTGACCCTATCACTAGGCGAGGCTTATACTAGACTGACACCATCTCTAGGCGAGGCTGACACCAGACTGACCACATAACGAGGCGAGGCTGACACCAGACTGACCCCATCATGATGTGAGGCTGACACCAGTCTGACCCCATCACGAGGCGAGGCTGACACCAGACTGACCCCATCACGAGGCGAGGCTGACACCAGACTGACCCCATCACGAGGCGAGGCTGACACCAGTCTAACCCCATCAATTCTCGAGGCTGACACCAGACTGACCCCATCATGATGTGAGGCTGACACCAGACTGACCCCATCACGTGGCGAGGCTGACACCAGACTGACCCCATCACGAGGCGAGGCTGACACCAGACTGAAACCATCACAAGGCGAAGCTGACACAAGATTGACACCATCATGATGTGAGGCTGACACCAGACTGACCCCGTCACGGAGCGAGGCTGACACAGGACTGACCCCATCACGGGGCGAGGCTGACACCAGACTGACCCCATCACGAGACGAGACTGACACCAGACTGACCCCATCAAGAGGCGAGGCTGACACGAGACTGACCCCATCACGAGGCGAGGCTGACACCAGACTGACCCCATCACGAGGCGAGGCTGACACCAGACTGACACCATCACGAGGCGAGACTGACACCAGACTTACACCATCACTAGACAAGGCTGACACCAGACTGACCCCATCACGATGTGAGGCTGACACCAGACTGACACCATCACGAGGCGAGACTGACACCAGACTTACACCATCACTAGACAAGGCTGACACCAGACTGACCCCATCACGATGTGAGGCTGACACCAGACTGACACCATCACGAGGCGAGGCTGACACCAGACTGACCCCATCACGAGGCGAGGCTGACACCAGACTGACCCCATCACGAGGCGAGGCTGACACCAGACTGACCCCATCACGAGGAGAGGCTGACACCAGACTGACACCATCACGAGGCGAGACTGACACCAGACTGACCACATCACGAGGCGAGGCTGACCCCAGACTGACACCATCATGATATGAGGCTGACACCAGACTGACCCCATCAAGAGGCGAGGCTGACAACAGACTTACACCATCACGAGGCGAGGCTGACACCAGACTGACACCATCATGATGTGAGGCTGACACCAGACTGACCCCATCACGAGGCGAGGCTGACACCAGACTGACACCATCATGATGTGAGGCTGACACCAGACTGACCTCATCACGAGGCGGGGCTGACACCAGACGGACACCATCACGAGGCGAGACTGACACCAGACTGACCCCATCACGACGGGAGGCTGACACCAGACTGACCCCATCACGAGGCGAGGCTGACACCAGACTGACATCATCACGAGGCGAGGCTGACACCAGACTGACACCATCACGAGGCGAGGCTGACACCAGACGGACACCATCACGATGTGAGACTGACACCAGACTGACCCCATCACAAGGAGAGGCTGACTCCAGACTGACACCATCATGATGTGAGGCTGACACCAGACTGACCCCATCACGAGGCGAGGCTGACACCGGACTGACCCCATCATGAGGCGAGACTGACACAGGACTGACCCCACCACGAGGCGAGGCTGACACCAGACTGACACCATCATGATGTGAGGCTGACACCAGACTGACCCCATCACGAGGCGAGGCTGACACCAGACTGACCCTATCACTAGGCGAGGCTGACACCAGACTGACACCATCACGAGGCGAGGCTAACACCAGACTGACACCATCACGAGGCGAGGCTGACACCAGACTGACCCCATCACGAGGCGAGGCTGACACCAGACTGACACCATCACGATGTGAGGCTGACACCAGACTGACCCCATCACGAGGCGAGACTGACACCAGACTGACCCCATCACGAGGCGAGGCTGACACCAGACTGACACCATCATGATGTGAGGCTGACACCAGACTGACCCCATCACGAGGCGAGGCTGACACCAGACTGACCCCATCACGAGGCGAGGCTGACACCAGACTGACCCTATCACTAGGCGAGGCTGACACCAGACTGACACCATCACGAGGCGAGGCTAACACCAGACTGACACCATCACGAGGCGAGGCTGACACCAGACTGACCCCATCACGAGGCGAGGCTGACACCAGACTGACACCATCACGATGTGAGGCTGACACCAGACTGACCCCATCACGAGGCGAGACTGACACCAGACTGACCCCATCACGAGGCGAGGCTGACACCAGACTGACACCATCATGATGTGAGGCTGACACCAGACTGACCCCATCACGAGGCGAGGCTGACACCAGACTGACCCTATCACTAGGTGAGGCTGACACCAGACTGCCCCCTTCACGAGGCGAGGCTGACACCTGACTGACCCCATCACGAGGCGAGGCTGACACGAGACTGACCCATCACGAGGCGAGGCTGACACCAGACTGACCCCATCACGAGGCGAGGCTGACACCAGACTGACCCCATCACGTGGCGAGGCTTACACCAGACTGACCCCATCACGAGGCTAGGCTGACACCAGACTTAAACCATCACAAGGCGAAGCTGACACAAGATTGACACCATCATGATGTGAGGCTGACACCAGACTGCCCCCGTCACGGAGCGAGGCTGACACCAGACTGACCCCATCACGGGGCGAGGCTGACACCAGACTGACCCCATCACAAGATGAGACTGACACCAGACTGACCCCATCAAGAGGCGAGGCTGACACGAGACTGACCCCATCACGAGGCGAGGCTGACACCAGACTGACCCCATCACGAGGCGAGGCTGACACCAGACTGACCCCATCACGAGGCGAGGCTGACACCAGACTGACCCCATCACGAGGAGAGGCTGACACCAGACTGACACCATCACGAGGCGAGACTGACACCAGACTGACACCATCACGAGGCGAGGCTGACCCCAGACTGACACCATCAGGATGTGAGGCTGACACCAGACTGACCCCATCACGAGGCAAGGCTGACAACAGACTTACACCATCACGAGGCGAGGCTGACACCAGACTGACCCCATCACGAGGGGAGGCTGACACCAGACTGACCCCATCACAAGGCGAGGCTGACACCAGACTGACCCCATCACGAGGCGCGGCTGACACCTGACTGACACCATCATGATGTGAGGCTGACACCAGACTGACCCCATCACTAGGCGAGGCTGACACCAGACTGACCCCATTACGATGCGAGACTGACACCAGACTGACCCCATCACGACGGGAGGCTGACACCAGACTGACCCCATCACGAGGCGAGGCTGACACCAGACTGACCCCATCACGAGGCGCGGCTGACACCTGACTGACACCATCATGATGTGAGGCTCACACCAGACTGACCCCATCACTAGGCGAGGCTGACACCAGACTGACCCCATCACGATGCGATGCTGACACCAGACTGACCCCATAACGAGGCGAGGCTGACACCAGACTGACCCCATCACGAGGCGAGGCTGACACCAGACTGACCCCATCACGAGGCGAGGCTGACACCAGACTGACACCATCACGATGTGAGGCTGATACCAGACTGACCCCATCACGAGGCGAGACTGACACCAGACTGACCCTATCACTAGGCGAGGCTGACACCAGACTGACACCATCACGAGGCGAGGCTGACACCAGACTTACCCCATCACGATGCGATGCAGACACCAGACTGACCCCATAACGAGGCGAGGCTGACACCAGACTGACACCATCACGATGTGAGGCTGACACCAGACTGACCCCATCACGAGGCGAGGCTGACACCAGACTGACCCCATCACGAGGCGAGGCTGACACCAGACTGACCCCATCACGAGGCGAGGCTGACACCAGACTGACACCATCACGAGGCGAGACTGACACCAGACTGACCCCATCACGAGGCGAGGCTGACTCCAGACTGACACCATCATGATGTGAGGCTGACACCAGACTGACCCCATCACGAGGCGAGGCTGACACCGGACTGACCCCATCATGAGGCGAGACTGACACAGGACTGACCCCACCACGAGGCGAGGCTGACACCAGACTGACACCATCATGATGTGAGGCTGACACCAGACTGACCCCATCACGAGGCGAGGCTGACACCAGACTGACCCTATCACTAGGCGAGGCTGACACCAGACTGACACCATCACGAGGCGAGGCTAACACCAGACTGACACCATCACGAGGCGAGGCTGACACCAGACTGACCCCATCACGAGGCGAGGCTGACACCAGACTGACACCATCACGATGTGAGGCTGACACCAGACTGACCCCATCACGAGGCGAGACTGACACCAGACTGACCCCATCACGAGGCGAGGCTGACACCAGACTGACACCATCATGATGTGAGGCTGACACCAGACTGACCCCATCACGAGGCGAGGCTGACACCAGACTGACCCTATCACTAGGTGAGGCTGACACCAGACTGCCCCCTTCACGAGGCGAGGCTGACACGAGACTGACACCATCACGAGGCGAGCCTGACACCAGACTGACCCTATCACTAGGCGAGGCTGACACCAGACTGACACCATCACGAGGCGAGGCTGACACCAGACTGACCCCATCACGAGGCGAGGCTGACACCAGACTGACCCCATCACGATGTGAGACTGACACCAGACTGACCCCATCACAAGGAGAGACTGACACCAGACTGACCCCATCACGAGGCGAGGCTGACACCAGACGGACACCATCACGATGTGAGACTGACACCAGACTGACCCCATCACAAGGAGAGACTGACACCAGACTGACCCCATCACGGGGCGAGGCTGACACCAGACTGACCGCATCACGAGGCGCGGCTGACACCTGACTGACCCCATCACGAGGCGAGACTGACACCAGACTGACCCCATCATGATGTGAGGCTGACACCAGACTGACCCCATCACGAGTCGAGGCTGACACCTGACTGACACCATCATGATGTGAGGCTAACACCAGACTGACCCCATCACTAGGCGAGGCTGACACCAGACTGACCCCATCATGAGGCGAGGCTGACACCAGACTGACACCATCACGAGGCGAGGCTGACACCAGACTGACACCATCATGATGTGAGGCTGACACCAGACTGACCCCATCACGAGGCGAGGCTGACACCAGACTGACACCATCATGATGTGAGGCTGACACCAGACTGACCCCATCACGAGGCGAGGCTGACACCAGACTGACCCCATCATGAGGCGAGGCTGACACCAGACTGACACCATCATGATGTGAGGCTGACACCAGACTGACCCCATCACGAGGCGAGGCTGACACCAGACTGACCCCATCATGAGGCGAGGCTGACACCAGACTGACACCATCATGATGTGAGGCTGACACCAGACTGACCCCATCACGAGGCAAGACTGACACCAGACTGACCCCATCTCGAGGCGAGGCTGACACCAGACTGACACCATCATGATGTGAGGCTGACACCAGACTGACCTCATCACGAGGCGAGGCTGACACCAGACTGACACCATCACGAGGCGAGGCTGACACCAGACTGACACCATCATGATGTAAGGCTGACACCATACTGACCCCATCACGAGGCGAGGGTGACACCAGACTGACCCTATCACGAGGCGAGGCTTACACCAGACTGACCCCATCACGATGTGAGGCTGACACCAGACTGACCCCATCACGAGGCGAGGCTGACACCAGACTGACACCATCACGAGGCGAGGCTGACACCAGACTGACACCATCACGAGGCAAGGCTGACGCCAGACTGACCCCATCGCGAGGCGAGGCTGACACCTGACTGACACCATCACAATGTGAGGCTGACACCAGACTGACCCCATCACGAGGCGAGGCTGACACCAGACTGACCCCATCACGAGGCGAGGCTGACACCAGACTGACCCCATCACGAGGTGAGACTGACACCAGACTGACCCCATCACGAGGCGAGGCTGACACCAGACTGACCCCATCACGAGGCGAGGCTGATACCAGACTGACACCATCATGATGTGAGACTGACACCAGACTGACCCCATCACGAGGCGAGGCTGACACCAGACTGACACCATCACGTGGTGAGGCTGACACCAGACTGACCCCATCACGAGGCGAGGCTGACACCAGACTGACCCCATCACGAGGCGAGGCTGACACCAGACTGACCCCATCACGAGGCGAGGCTGACACCAGACTGACCCCATCACGAGGTGAGGCTGACACCAGACTGACACCATCACGAGTCGAGACTGACACCAGACTGACCCCATCACGAGGCAAGGCTGACACCAGACTGATACCATCATGATGTGAGGCTGACACCAGACTGACCTCATCACGAGGCGAGGCTGACACCAGACTGACCCCATCACGAGGCGAGGCTGACACCAGACTGACCCCATCACGAGGCGAGGCTGACACCAGACTGACACCATCACGATGTGAGGCTGACACCAGACTGACCCCATCACGAGGCGAGGCTGACACCAGACTGACCCCATCACGAGGCGAGGCTGACACCAGACTGACCCCATCACGAGGCGAGGCTGACATCAGACTGACCCCATCACGAGGCAAGACTGACACCAGACTGACCCCATCACGGGGCGAGGCTGACACCAGACTGACCCCATCACGAGGCGAGGCTGACACCAGACTGACCCAACCACGAGACGAGGCTGACACCAGACTGAACCTATCACGAGGCGAGGCTGACACCAGACTGACCTCATCACGAGGCGAGGCTGACACCAGATTGACCCCATCATGAGGCGAGGCTGACACCAGACTGACACCATCATGATGTGAGGCTGACACCAGACTGACCCCATCACTAGGCGAGGCTGACACCAGACTGACACCATCACGATGTGAGGCTGACACCAGACTGACCCCATCACGAGGCGAGACTGACACCAGACTGACCCCATCACAAGGCGAGGCTGACACCAGACTGACCCCATCACTAGGAGAGGCTGACACCAGACTGACCCCATCACGGGGCGAGGCTGACACCAGACTGACCCCATCACGAGGCAAGACTGACACCAGACTGACCCCATCACGGGGCGAGGCTGACACCAGACTGACCCCATCACGAGGCGAGGCTGACACCAGACTGACCCAATCACGAGACGAGGCTGACACCAGACTGAACCCATCACGAGGCGAGGCTGACACCAGACTGACACCATCACGAGGCGAGGCTGACACCAGACTGACCCCATCACGAGGCGAGGCTGACACCAGACTGACCCCATCACGAGGCGAGGCTGACACAAGACTGACCCCATCATGATGTGAGGCTGACACCAGACTGACCTCATCACGAGGCGAGGCTGATACAAGACTGACACCATCACGAGTCGAGGCTGACACCAGACTGACACCATCATGATGTGAGGCTGACACCAGACTGACTTCATCACGAGGCGAGGCTGATACAAGACTGACACCATCACGAGTCGAGGCTGAAACCAGACTGACACCATCACGATGTGAGGCTGACACCAGACTGACCCCATCACGAGGCGAGGCTGACACCAGACTGACCCCATCACGAGGCGAGGCTGACACCAGACTGACCCCATCACGAGGCGAGGCTGACACCAGACTAACCCCATCACGAGGCGTGGCTGACACCACACTGACCCCATCACGAGGCGAGGCTGACACCTGACTGACACCATCATGATGTGAGGCTGACACCAGACTGACCCCATCACGAGGCGAGGCTGACACCAGACTGACACTATCATGAGGCGAGGCTGACACCAGACTGACACCATCATGATGTGAGGCTGACACCAGACTGACCTCATCACGAGGCGAGGCTGACACAAGACTGACACCATCACGAGGCGAGGCTGACACCAGACTGACACCATCATGATGTGAGGCTGACACCAGACTGACCCCATCACGAGGCGAGGCTGACACCAGACTGACCCCATCACGAGGCGAGGCTGACACCAGACTGACCCCATCACGAGGCGAGGCTGACACCAGACTGACCCCATCACGAGGCGAGGCTGACACCAGACTGACACCATCACGAGGCGAGACTGACACCAGACTGACCCCATCATGATGTGAGGCTGACACCAGACTGACCCCATCACGAGGCGAGGCTGACACCAGACTGACCCCATCACGAGGCGAGGCTGATACCAAATTGACCCCATCACGAGGCGAGGCTGACATCAGACTGACACCATCACGAGGCGAGGCTGACACCAGACTGACACCATCATGATGTGAGACTGACACCAGACTGACCCCATCACGAGGCGAGGCTGACACCAGACTGACACCATCATGATGTGAGGCTGACACCAGACTGACACCATCACGAGTCGAGACTGACACCAGACTGACCCCATCACGAGGCGAGGCTGACACCAGACTGACACCATCATGATGTGAGGCTGACACCAGACTGACCCTATCACTAGGCGAGGCTGACACCAGACTGACACCATCACGAGGCGAGGCTGAAACCCGACTGACCCCATCACGACGCGAGACTGACACCAGACTGACACCATCATGATGTGAGGCTGACACCAGACTGACCCCATGAAGAGGCGAGGCTGACACCAGACTGACCCCATCACGAGGCGAGACTGACACCAGACTGACACCATCACGAGGCTAGGCTGACACCAGACTGACCCCATCACGAGGCGAGGCTGACACCAGAATGACCCCATCACTAGGCGAGGCTGACACCTGACTGACACCATCATGATGTGAGGCTGACACCAGACTGACCCCATCACGATGTGAGGCTGACACCAGACTGACACCATCACGAGGCGAGACTGACACCAGACTGACACCATCACGAGGCGAGGCTGACACCAGACTGACCCCATCACGAGGCGAGGCTGACACCAGACTGACACCATCACGAGGCGAGGCTGACACCAGACTGACACCATCACGAGGCGAGACTGACACCAGACTGACACCATCACGAGGCTAGGCTGACACCAGACTGACCCCATCACGAGGCGAGGCTGACACCAGAATGACCCCATCACGAGGCGAGGCTGACACCTGACTGACACCATCATGATGTGAGGCTGACACCAGACTGACCCCATCATGATGTGAGGCTGACACCAGACTGACCCCATCACGAGGCGAGGCTGACACCAGACTGACACTATCACGAGGCGAGGCTGACACCAGACTGACACCATCATGATGTGAGGCTGACACCAGACTGACCTCATCACAAGGCGAGGCTGACACAAGACTGACACCATCACGAGGCGAGGCTGACACCAGACTGACACCATCATGATGTGAGGCTGACACCAGACTGACCCCATCACGAGGCGAGGCTGACACCAGACTGACCCCATCACGAGGCGAGGCTGACACCAGACTGACCCCATCACGAGGCGAGGCTGACACCAGACTGACCCCATCACGAGGCGAGGCTGACACCAGACTGACACCATCACGAGGCGAGACTGACACCAGACTGACCCCATCATGATGTGAGGCTGACACCAGACTGACCCCATCACTAGGCGAGGCTTACACCAGACTGACCCCATCACGGGGCGAGAATGACTCCAGACTGACAGCATCACGAGGCGAGGCTGACACCAGACTGACACCATCACGAGGCGAGACTGACACCAGACTGACCCCATCATGATGTGAGGCTGACACCAAACTGTCACCATCACGAGGCGAGGCTGACACCAGACTGACCCCATCACGAGGCGAGGCTGACACCAGACTGACCCCATCACGAGGCGAGGCTGACACCAGACTGACCCCATCACGAGGCGAGGCTGACACCAGACTGACACCATCACGAGGCGAGACTGACACCAGACTGACCCCATCATGATGTGAGGCTGACACCAGACTGACCCCATCACTAGGCGAGGCTTACACCAGACTGACCCCATCACGGGGCGAGGCTGACTCCAGACTGACAGCATCACGAGGCGAGGCTGACACCAGACTGACACCATCACGGGGCGAGGCTGACACCAGACTGACCCCATCACGAGGCAAGGCTGACACCAGACTGACCCAATCACTAGGCGAGACTGACACCAGACTGACCCCATCACGAGGCGAGGCTGACACCAGACTGACCCCATCACGAGGCGAGGCTGACACCAGACTGACCCCATCACGAGGCGAGGCTGATACCAAATTGACCCCATCACGAGGCGAGGCTGACATCAGACTGACACCATCACGAGGCGAGGCTGACACCAGACTGACACCATCATGATGTGAGACTGACACCAGACTGACCCCATCACGAGGCGAGGCTGACACCAGACTGACACCATCATGATGTGAGGCTGACACCAGACTGACCCCATCACGAGTCGAGACTGACACCAGACTGACCCCATCACGAGGCGAGGCTGACACCAGACTGACACCATCATGATGTGAGGCTGACACCAGACTGACCCCATCACGAGGCGAGGCTGACACCAGACTGACCCTATCACTAGGCGAGGCTGACACCAGACTGACACCATCACGAGGCGAGGCTGAAACCCGACTGACCCCATCACGACGCGAGGCTGACACCAGACTGACACCATCATGATGTGAGGCTGACACCAGACTGACCCCATGAAGAGGCGAGGCTGACACCAGACTGACCCCATCACGAGGCGAGGCTGACACCAGACTGACCCCATCACGAGGCGAGGCTGACACCAGACTGACACCATCATGATGTGAGGCTGACACCAGACTGACCCCATCACGATGTGAGGCTGACACCAGACTGACACCATCACGAGGCGAGACTGACACCAGACTGACACCATCACGAGTCGAGACTGACACCAGACTGACACCATCACGAGGCGAGGCTGACACCAGACTGACCCCATCACGAGGCGAGGCTGACACCAGACTGACACCATCACGAGGCGAGGCTGACACCAGACTGACACCATCACGAGGCGAGACTGACACCAGACTGACACCATCACGAGGCTAGGCTGACACCAGACTGACCCCATCACGAGGCGAGGCTGACACCAGAATGACCCCATCACGAGGCGAGGCTGACACCTGACTGACACCATCATGATGTGAGGCTGACACCAGACTGACCCCATCAGGAGGCGAGGCTGACACCAGACTGACCCCATCACGAGGCGAGGCTGACACCAGACTGACCCCATCACGAGGCGTGGCTGACACCAGACTGACCCCATCACGAGGCGAGGCTGACACCAAACTGACCCCATCACGAGGCGAGGCTGACACCAGACTGACCCCATCACTAGGCGAGGCTGACACCAGACTGACCCCATCACGAGGCGAGGCTGACACCAGAATGACCCCATCACGAGTTGAGGCTGACACCAGACTGACCCCATCACTAGGAGAGGCTGACACCAGACTGACACCATCACGAGGCAAGGCTGACACCAGACTGACACCATCATGATGTGAGGCTGACACCAGACTGACCCCATCACTAGGCGAGACTGACACCAGACTGACCCCATCACGAGGCGAGGCTGACACCAGACTGACCCCATCACGAGGCGAGACTGACACCAGACTGACCCCATCACAAGGCGAGGCTGACACCAGACTGACCCCATCACTAGGAGAGGCTGACACCAGACTGACCCCATCACGGGGCGAGGCTGACACCAGACTGACCCCATCACGGGGCGAGGCTGACACCAGACTGACCCCATCACGAGGCGAGGCTGACACCAGACTGACCCAATCACGAGACGAGGCTGACACCAGACTGAACCCATCACGAGGCGAGGCTGACACCAGACTGACCTCATCACGAGGCGAGGCTGACACCAGACTGACACCATCACGAGGTGAGGCTGACACCAGACTGACACCATCATGATGTGAGGCTGACATCAGACTGACCCCATCACAAGGCGAGTCTGACACCAGACTGACCCCATCACGAGGCGAGGCTGACACCAGACTGACCCCATCACGAGGCGAGACTGACACCAGACTGACCCCATCACGAGGCGAGGCTGACACCAGACTGACCCCATCACGAGGCGAGGCTGACACCAGACTGACCCTATCACGAGGCGAGACTCACACCAGACTGACCCCATCAAGGGGCGAGGCTGACACCAGATTGACCCCATCATGAGGCGATGCTGACACCAGACTGACACCATCATGATGTGAGGCTGACACCAGACTGACCCCATCACTAGGCGAGGCTGACACCAGACTGACACCATCACGATGTGAGGCTGACACCAGACTGACCACATCATGAGGCGAGGCTGACACCAGACTGACCCCATCACGAGGCGAGGCTGAAACCAGACTGACCCCATCACGAGGCAAGGCTGACACCAGACTGACCCCATCACGAGGCGAGGCTGATACCAGACTGACCCCATCACGAGGCGAGGCTGACACCAGACTGACACCATCACGATGTGAGGCTGACACCAGACTGACCCCATCACGAGGCGAGGCTGACACCAGACTGACCCCATCAGGAGGCGAGGCTGACACCAGACTGACCCCATCACGAGGCGAGGCTGACATCAGACTGACCCCATCACTAGGCGAGTCTGACACCAGACTGACCGCATCAGGAGGCGAGACTGACACCAGACTGACACCATCACGAGGCGAGGCTTACACCAGACTGACCCCATCACGAGGCGAGGCTGACACCAGACTGACACCATTACGAGGCGAGGCTGACACCAGACTGACCCCATCACAAGGCGAGGCTGACACCTGATTGACACCATCAGGATGTGAGGCTAACACCAGACTGACCCCATCACGAGGCGAGGCTGACACCAGACTGACCCCATCACGAGGCGAGGATGACACCAGACTGACCCCATCACGAGGCAAAACTGACACCAGACTGACCCCATCACGGGGCGAGGCTGACACCAGACTGACCCCATCACGAGGCAAGACTGACACCAGACTGACCCCATCACGGGGCGAGGCTGACACCAGACTGACACCATCACGAGGCGAGGCTGACACCAGACTGACACCATCACGAGGCGAGGCTGACACCAGACTGACACCATCACGAGGCGAGGCTGACACCAGACTGACCCCATCACGAGGCGAGGCTGACACCAGACTGACACCATCATGATGTGAGGCTGACACCAGACTGACCCCATCACGATGTGAGGCTGACACCAGACTGACACCATCACGAGGCGAGACTGACACCAGACTGACACCATCACGAGTCGAGACTGACACCAGACTGACACCATCACGAGGCGAGGCTGACACCAGACTGACACCATCACGAGTCGAGGCTGACACCAGACTGACACCATCATGATGTGAGGCTGACACCAGACTGACTTCATCACGAGGCGAGGCTGATACAAGACTGACACCATCACGAGTCGAGGCTGACACCAGACTGACACCATCATGATGTGAGGCTGACACCAGACTGACCCCATCACGAGGCGAGGCTGACACCAGACTGACCCCATCACGAGGCGAGGCTGACACCAGACTGACCCCATCACGAGGCGAGACTGACACCAGACTGACCCCATCACGAGGCGAGGCTGACACCAAACTGACCCCATCACGAGGCAAGGCTGACACCAGACTGACCCTATCACGAGGCGAGACTGACACCAGACTGACCCAATCAAGGGGCGAGGCTGACACCAGATTGACCCCATCATGAGGCGAGGCTGACACCAGACTGACACCATCATGATGTGAGGCTGACACCAGACTGACCCCATCACTAGGCGAGGCTGACACCAGAC
Organism: Staurois parvus; assembly: GCF_062004578.1. NCBI lineage: Eukaryota > Metazoa > Chordata > Amphibia > Anura > Ranidae > Staurois > Staurois parvus. The sequence goes on along the minus strand of NW_028320352.1, from coordinate 445,081 downwards.
TGACACCATCACGATGTGAGGCTGACACCAGACTGACCCCATCACAAGGCAAGGCTGACACCAGACTGACCCCATCACGAGTCGAGGCTGACACCAGACTGACCCCATCACGAGGCGAGGCTGACACCAGACTGACACCATCATGATGTGAGGCTGACACCAGACTGACCTCATCACGAGGCGAGGCTGACACAAGACTGACACCATCACGAGGCGAGGCTGACACCAGACTGACACCATCATGATGTGAGGCTGACACCAGACTGACCCCATCACGAGGCGAGGCTGACACCAGACTGACCCCATCACGAGGCGAGGCTGACACCAGACTGACCCCATCACGAGGCGAGGCTGACACCAGACTGACCCCATCACGAGGCGAGGCTGACACCAGACTGACCCCATCACGAGGCGAGACTGACACCAGACTGACCCCATCATGATGTGAGGCTGACACCAGACTGACCCCATCACTAGGCGAGGCTTACACCAGACTGACCCCATCACGGGGCGAGGCTGACTCCAGACTGACAGCATCACGAGGCGAGGCTGACACCAGACTGACACCATCACGGGGCGAGGCTGACACCAGACTGACCCCATCACGAGGCAAGGCTGACACCAGACTGACCCAATCACTAGGCGAGACTGACACCAGACTGACCCCATCACGAGCGAAGGCTGATACCAAATTGACCCCATCACGAGGCGAGGCTGACATCAGACTGACCCCATCACGAGGCGAGGCTGACATCAGACTGACACCATCACTAGGCGAGGCTGACACCAGACTGACACCATCACGAGGCGAGGCTGAAACCCGACTGACCCCATCACGACGCGAGACTGACACCAGACTGACACCATCATGATGTGAGGCTGACACCAGACTGACCCCATGAAGAGGCGAGGCTGACACCAGACTGACCCCATCACGAGGCGAGACTGACACCAGACTGACACCATCACGAGGCTAGGCTGACACCAGACTGACCCCATCACGAGGCGAGGCTGACACCAGAATGACCCCATCACGAGGCGAGGCTGACACCTGACTGACACCATCATGATGTGAGGCTGACACCAGACTGACCCCATCACGATGTGAGGCTGACACCAGACTGACACCATCACGAGGCGAGACTGACACCAGACTGACACCATCACGAGTCGAGACTGACACCAGACTGACACCATCACGAGGCGAGGCTGACACCAGACTGACACCATCATGATGTGAGGCTGACACCAGACTGACCTCATCACGAGGCGAGGCTGACACAAGACTGACACCATCACGAGGCGAGGCTGACACCAGACTGACACCATCATGATGTGAGGCTGACACCAGACTGACCCCATCACGAGGCGAGGCTGACACCAGACTGACCCCATCACGAGGCGAGGCTGACACCAGACTGACCCCATCACGAGGCGAGGCTGACACCAGACTGACCCCATCACGAGGCGAGGCTGACACCAGACTGACACCATCACGAGGCGAGACTGACACCAGACTGACCCCATCATGATGTGAGGCTGACACCAGACTGACCCCATCACTAGGCGAGGCTTACACCAGACTGACCCCATCACGGGGCGAGGCTGACTCCAGACTGACAGCATCACGAGGCGAGGCTGACACCAGACTGACACCATCACGAGGCGAGACTGACACCAGACTGACACCATCACGAGGCGAGGCTGACACCAGACTGACACCATCACGAGTCGAGGCTGACACCAGACTGACACCATCACGAGGCGAGGCTGACACCAGACTGACCCAATCACTAGGCGAGACTGACACCAGACTGACCCCATCACGAGGCGAGGCTGACACCAGACTGACCCCATCACGAGGCGAGGCTGACACCAGACTGACCCCATCACGAGGCGAGGCTGATACCAAATTGACCCCATCACGAGGCGAGGCTGACATCAGACTGACACCATCACGAGGCGAGGCTGACACCAGACTGACACCATCATGATGTGAGACTGACACCAGACTGACCCCATCACGAGGCGAGGCTGACACCAGACTGACACCATCATGATGTGAGGCTGACACCAGACTGACCCCATCACGAGTCGAGACTGACACCAGACTGACCCCATCACGAGGCGAGGCTGACACCAGACTGACACCATCATGATGTGAGGCTGACACCAGACTGACCCCATCACGAGGCGAGGCTGACACCAGACTGACCCTATCACTAGGCGAGGCTGACACCAGACTGACACCATCACGAGGCGAGGCTGAAACCCGACTGACCCCATCACGACGCGAGGCTGACACCAGACTGACACCATCATGATGTGAGGCTGACACCAGACTGACCCCATGAAGAGGCGAGGCTGACACCAGACTGACCCCATCACGAGGCGAGGCTGACACCAGACTGACCCCATCACGAGGCGAGGCTGACACCAGACTGACACCATCATGATGTGAGGCTGACACCAGACTGACCCCATCACGATGTGAGGCTGACACCAGACTGACACCATCACGAGGCGAGACTGACACCAGACTGACACCATCACGAGTCGAGACTGACACCAGACTGACACCATCACGAGGCGAGGCTGACACCAGACTGACCCCATCACGAGGCGAGGCTGACACCAGACTGACACCATCACGAGGCGAGGCTGACACCAGACTGACACCATCACGAGGCGAGACTGACACCAGACTGACACCATCACGAGGCTAGGCTGACACCAGACTGACCCCATCACGAGGCGAGGCTGACACCAGAATGACCCCATCACGAGGCGAGGCTGACACCTGACTGACACCATCATGATGTGAGGCTGACACCAGACTGACCCCATCAGGAGGCGAGGCTGACACCAGACTGACCCCATCACGAGGCGAGGCTGACACCAGACTGACCCCATCACGAGGCGTGGCTGACACCAGACTGACCCCATCACGAGGCGAGGCTGACACCAAACTGACCCCATCACGAGGCGAGGCTGACACCAGACTGACCCCATCACTAGGCGAGGCTGACACCAGACTGACCCCATCACGAGGCGAGGCTGACACCAGAATGACCCCATCACGAGTTGAGGCTGACACCAGACTGACCCCATCACTAGGAGAGGCTGACACCAGACTGACACCATCACGAGGCAAGGCTGACACCAGACTGACACCATCATGATGTGAGGCTGACACCAGACTGACCCCATCACTAGGCGAGACTGACACCAGACTGACCCCATCACGAGGCGAGGCTGACACCAGACTGACCCCATCACGAGGCGAGACTGACACCAGACTGACCCCATCACAAGGCGAGGCTGACACCAGACTGACCCCATCACTAGGAGAGGCTGACACCAGACTGACCCCATCACGGGGCGAGGCTGACACCAGACTGACCCCATCACGAGGCAAGACTGACACCAGACTGACCCCATCACGGGGCGAGGCTGACACCAGACTGACCCCATCACGGGGCGAGGCTGACACCAGACTGACCCCATCACGAGGCGAGGCTGACACCAGACTGACCCAATCACGAGACGAGGCTGACACCAGACTGAACCCATCACGAGGCGAGGCTGACACCAGACTGACCTCATCACGAGGCGAGGCTGACACCAGACTGACACCATCACGAGGTGAGGCTGACACCAGACTGACACCATCATGATGTGAGGCTGACATCAGACTGACCCCATCACAAGGCGAGTCTGACACCAGACTGACCCCATCACGAGGCGAGGCTGACACCAGACTGACCCCATCACGAGGCGAGACTGACACCAGACTGACCCCATCACGAGGCGAGGCTGACACCAGACTGACCCCATCACGAGGCGAGGCTGACACCAGACTGACCCTATCACGAGGCGAGACTCACACCAGACTGACCCCATCAAGGGGCGAGGCTGACACCAGATTGACCCCATCATGAGGCGATGCTGACACCAGACTGACACCATCATGATGTGAGGCTGACACCAGACTGACCCCATCACTAGGCGAGGCTGACACCAGACTGACACCATCACGATGTGAGGCTGACACCAGACTGACCACATCATGAGGCGAGGCTGACACCAGACTGACCCCATCACGAGGCGAGGCTGAAACCAGACTGACCCCATCACGAGGCAAGGCTGACACCAGACTGACCCCATCACGAGGCGAGGCTGATACCAGACTGACCCCATCACGAGGCGAGGCTGACACCAGACTGACACCATCACGATGTGAGGCTGACACCAGACTGACCCCATCACGAGGCGAGGCTGACACCAGACTGACCCCATCAGGAGGCGAGGCTGACACCAGACTGACCCCATCACGAGGCGAGGCTGACATCAGACTGACCCCATCACTAGGCGAGTCTGACACCAGACTGACCGCATCAGGAGGCGAGACTGACACCAGACTGACACCATCACGAGGCGAGGCTTACACCAGACTGACCCCATCACGAGGCGAGGCTGACACCAGACTGACACCATTACGAGGCGAGGCTGACACCAGACTGACCCCATCACGAGGCGAGGCTGACACCTGATTGACACCATCAGGATGTGAGGCTAACACCAGACTGACCCCATCACGAGGCGAGGCTGACACCAGACTGACCCCATCACGAGGCGAGGATGACACCAGACTGACCCCATCACGAGGCAAAACTGACACCAGACTGACCCCATCACGGGGCGAGGCTGACACCAGACTGACCCCATCACGAGGCAAGACTGACACCAGACTGACCCCATCACGGGGCGAGGCTGACACCAGACTGACACCATCACGAGGCGAGGCTGACACCAGACTGACACCATCACGAGGCGAGGCTGACACCAGACTGACACCATCACGAGGCGAGGCTGACACCAGACTGACCCCATCACGAGGCGAGGCTGACACCAGACTGACACCATCATGATGTGAGGCTGACACCAGACTGACCCCATCACGATGTGAGGCTGACACCAGACTGACACCATCACGAGGCGAGACTGACACCAGACTGACACCATCACGAGTCGAGACTGACACCAGACTGACACCATCACGAGGCGAGGCTGACACCAGACTGACACCATCACGAGTCGAGGCTGACACCAGACTGACACCATCATGATGTGAGGCTGACACCAGACTGACTTCATCACGAGGCGAGGCTGATACAAGACTGACACCATCACGAGTCGAGGCTGACACCAGACTGACACCATCATGATGTGAGGCTGACACCAGACTGACCCCATCACGAGGCGAGGCTGACACCAGACTGACCCCATCACGAGGCGAGGCTGACACCAGACTGACCCCATCACGAGGCGAGACTGACACCAGACTGACCCCATCACGAGGCGAGGCTGACACCAAACTGACCCCATCACGAGGCAAGGCTGACACCAGACTGACCCTATCACGAGGCGAGACTGACACCAGACTGACCCAATCAAGGGGCGAGGCTGACACCAGATTGACCCCATCATGAGGCGAGGCTGACACCAGACTGACACCATCATGATGTGAGGCTGACACCAGACTGACCCCATCACTAGGCGAGGCTGACACCAGACTGACACCATCACGATGTGAGGCTGACACCAGACTGACCCCATCACAAGGCAAGGCTGACACCAGACTGACCCCATCACGAGTCGAGGCTGACACCAGACTGACCCCATCACGAGGCGAGGCTGACACCAGACTGACACCATCATGATGTGAGGCTGACACCAGACTGACCTCATCACGAGGCGAGGCTGACACAAGACTGACACCATCACGAGGCGAGGCTGACACCAGACTGACACCATCATGATGTGAGGCTGACACCAGACTGACCCCATCACGAGGCGAGGCTGACACCAGACTGACCCCATCACGAGGCGAGGCTGACACCAGACTGACCCCATCACGAGGCGAGGCTGACACCAGACTGACCCCATCACGAGGCGAGGCTGACACCAGACTGACCCCATCACGAGGCGAGACTGACACCAGACTGACCCCATCATGATGTGAGGCTGACACCAGACTGACCCCATCACTAGGCGAGGCTTACACCAGACTGACCCCATCACGGGGCGAGGCTGACTCCAGACTGACAGCATCACGAGGCGAGGCTGACACCAGACTGACACCATCACGGGGCGAGGCTGACACCAGACTGACCCCATCACGAGGCAAGGCTGACACCAGACTGACCCAATCACTAGGCGAGACTGACACCAGACTGACCCCATCACGAGCGAAGGCTGATACCAAATTGACCCCATCACGAGGCGAGGCTGACATCAGACTGACCCCATCACGAGGCGAGGCTGACATCAGACTGACACCATCACTAGGCGAGGCTGACACCAGACTGACACCATCACGAGGCGAGGCTGAAACCCGACTGACCCCATCACGACGCGAGACTGACACCAGACTGACACCATCATGATGTGAGGCTGACACCAGACTGACCCCATGAAGAGGCGAGGCTGACACCAGACTGACCCCATCACGAGGCGAGACTGACACCAGACTGACACCATCACGAGGCTAGGCTGACACCAGACTGACCCCATCACGAGGCGAGGCTGACACCAGAATGACCCCATCACGAGGCGAGGCTGACACCTGACTGACACCATCATGATGTGAGGCTGACACCAGACTGACCCCATCACGATGTGAGGCTGACACCAGACTGACACCATCACGAGGCGAGACTGACACCAGACTGACACCATCACGAGTCGAGACTGACACCAGACTGACACCATCACGAGGCGAGGCTGACACCAGACTGACACCATCATGATGTGAGGCTGACACCAGACTGACCTCATCACGAGGCGAGGCCGACACAAGACTGACACCATCACGAGGCGAGGCTGACACCAGACTGACACCATCATGATGTGAGGCTGACACCAGACTGACCCCATCACGAGGCGAGGCTGACACCAGACTGACCCCATCACGAGGCGAGGCTGACACCAGACTGACCCCATCACGAGGCGAGGCTGACACCAGACTGACCCCATCACGAGGCGAGGCTGACACCAGACTGACACCATCACGAGGCGAGACTGACACCAGACTGACCCCATCATGATGTGAGGCTGACACCAGACTGACCCCATCACTAGGCGAGGCTTACACCAGACTGACCCCATCACGGGGCGAGGCTGACTCCAGACTGACAGCATCACGAGGCGAGGCTGACACCAGACTGACACCATCACGAGGCGAGACTGACACCAGACTGACCCCATCATGATGTGAGGCTGACACCAAACTGACACCATCACGAGGCGAGGCTGACACCAGACTGACCCCATCACGAGGCGAGGCTGACACCAGACTGACCCCATCACGAGGCGAGGCTGACACCAGACTGACCCCATCACGAGGCGAGGCTGACACCAGACTGACACCATCACGAGGCGAGACTGACACCAGACTGACCCCATCATGATGTGAGGCTGACACCAGACTGACCCCATCACTAGGCGAGGCTTACACCAGACTGACCCCATCACGGGGCGAGGCTGACTCCAGACTGACAGCATCACGAGGCGAGGCTGACACCAGACTGACACCATCACGGGGCGAGGCTGACACCAGACTGACCCCATCACGAGGCAAGGCTGACACCAGACTGACCCAATCACTAGGCGAGACTGACACCAGACTGACCCCATCACGAGGCGAGGCTGACACCAAACTGACCCCATCACGAGGCGAGGCTGACACCAGACTGACCCCATCACGAGGCGAGGCTGACACCAGACTGACCCCATCACGAGGCGAGGCTGATACCAAATTGACCCCATCACGAGGCGAGGCTGACATCAGACTGACACCATCATGAGGTGAGGCTGACACCAGACTGACACCATCATGATGTGAGACTGACACCAGACTGACCCCATCACGAGGCGAGGCTGACACCAGACTGACACCATCATGATGTGAGGCTGACACCAGACTGACCCCATCACGAGTCGAGACTGACACCAGACTGACCCCATCACGAGGCGAGGCTGAAACCCGACTGACCCCATCACGACGCGAGGCTGACACCAGACTGACACCATCATGATGTGAGGCTGACACCAGACTGACCCCATGAAGAGGCGAGGCTGACACCAGACTGACCCCATCACGAGGCGAGGCTGACACCAGACTGACCGCATCACGAGGCGAGGCGAGGCTGACACCAGACTGACACCATCATGATGTGAGGCTGACACCAGACTGACCCCATCACGATGTGAGGCTGACACCAGACTGACACCATCACGAGGCGAGACTGACACCAGACTGACACCATCACGAGTCGAGACTGACACCAGACTGACACCATCACGAGGCGAGGCTGACACCAGACTGACCCCATCACGAGGCGAGGCTGACACCAGACTGACACCATCACGAGGCGAGGCTGACACCAGACTGACACCATCACGAGGCGAGACTGACACCAGACTGACCCCATCACGAGGCGAGGCTGACACCAGAATGACCCCATCACGAGGCGAGGCTGACACCTGACTGACACCATCATGATGTGAGGCTCAAACCAGACTGACCCCATCAGGAGGCGAGGCTGAAACCAGACTGACCCCATCACGAGGCGAGGCTGACACCAGACTGACCCCATCACGAGGCGTGGCTGACACCAGACTGACCCCATCACGAGGCGAGGCTGACACCAAACTGACCCCATCACGAGGCGAGGCTGACACCAGACTGACCCCATCACTAGGCGAGGCTGACACCAGACTGACCCCATCACGAGGCGAGGCTGACACCAGAATGACCCCATCACGAGTTGAGGCTGACACCAGACTGACCCCATCACTAGGAGAGGCTGACACCAGACTGACACCATCACGAGGCAAGGCTGACACCAGACTGACACCATCATGATGTGAGGCTGACACCAGACTGACCCCATCACTAGGCGAGACTGACACCAGACTGACCCCATCACGAGGCGAGGCTGACACCAGACTGACCCCATCACGAGGCGAGACTGACACCAGACTGACCCCATCACAAGGCGAGGCTGACACCAGACTGACCCCATCACGGGGCGAGGCTGACACCAGACTGACCCCATCACGAGGCAAGACTGACACCAGACTGACCCCATCACGGGGCGAGGCTGACACCAGACTGACCCCATCACGAGGCGAGGCTGACACCAGACTGACCCAATCACGAGACGAGGCTGACACCAGACTGAACCCATCACGAGGCGAGGCTGACACCAGACTGACCTCATCACGAGGCGAGGCTGACACCAGACTGACACCATCACGAGGCGAGGCTGACACCAGACTGACACCATCATGATGTGAGGCTGACATCAGACTGACCCCATCACAAGGCGAGTCTGACACCAGACTGACCCCATCACGAGGCGAGGCTGACACCAGACTGACCCCATCACGAGGCGAGACTGACACCAGACTGACCCCATCACGAGGCGAGGCTGACACCAGACTGACCCTATCACGAGGCGAGACTGACACCAGACTGACCCCATCAAGGGGCGAGGCTGACACCAGATTGACCCCATCATGAGGCGAGGCTGACACCAGACTGACACCATCATGATGTGAGGCTGACACCAGACTGACCCCATCACTAGGCGAGGCTGACACCAGACTGACACCATCACGATGTGAGGCTGACACCAGACTGACCCCATCACGAGGCGAGGCTGACACCAGACTGACCCCATCACGAGGCGAGGCTGAAACCAGACTGACCCCATCACGAGGCAAGGCTGACACCAGACTGACCCCATCACGAGGCGAGGCTGATACCAGACTGACCCCATCACGAGGCGAGGCTGACACCAGACTGACACCATCACGATGTGAGGCTGACACCAGACTGACCCCATCACGAGGCGAGGCTGACACCAGACTGACCCCATCACGAGGCGAGGCTGACACCAGACTGACCCCATCACGAGGCGAGGCTGACATCAGACTGACCCCATCACTAGGCGAGTCTGACACCAGACTGACCCCATCAGGAGGCGAGACTGACACCAGACTGACACCATCACGAGGCGAGGCTTACACCAGACTGACCCCATCACGAGGCGAGGCTGACACCAGACTGACACCATTACGAGGCGAGGCTGACACCAGACTGACCCCATCACGAGGCGAGGCTGACACCTGATTGACACCATCATGATGTGAGGCTAACACCAGACTGACCCCGTCACGAGGCGAGGCTGACACCAGACTGACCCCATCACGAGGCGAGGCTGACACCAGACTGACCCCATCACGAGGCGAGGATGACACCAGACTGACCCCATCACGAGGCAAGACTGACACCAGACTGACCCCATCACGGGGCGAGGCTGACACCAGACTGACACCATCATGATGTGAGGCTGACACCAGACTGACCCCATCACTAGGCGAGACTGACACCAGACTGACCCCATCACGAGGCGAGGCTGACACCAGACTGACCCCATCACGAGGCGAGACTGACACCAGACTGACCCCATCACGAGGCAAGACTGACACCAGACTGACCCCATCACGGGGCGAGGCTGACACCAGACTGACCCCATCACGAGGCGAGACTGACACCAGACTGACCCCATCACGAGGCGAGGCTGACACCAGACTGACCCCATCACGAGGCGAGACTGACACCAGACTGACCCCATCACGAGGCGAGGCTGACACCAGACTGACCCCATCACGAGGCGAGGCTGATACCAGACTGACCCTATCACGAGGCGAGACTGACACCAGACTGACCCCATCAAGGGGCGAGGCTGACACCAGATTGACCCCATCATGAGGCGAGGCTGACACCAGACTGACCCCATCACTAGGCGAGGCTGACACCAGACTGACCCCATCACAAGGCGAGGCTGACACCAGACTGACCCCATCACGAGGCTAGGCTGACACCAGACTGACCCCATCACGAGGCGAGGCTGAAACCAGACTGACCCCATCACGAGGCAAGGATGACACCAGACTGACCCCATCACGAGGCGAGGCTGATACCAGACTGACCCCATCACGAGGCGAGGCTGACACCAGACTGACACCATCACGATGTGAGGCTGACACCAGACTGACCCCATCACGAGGCGAGGCTGACACCAGACTGACCCCATCACGAGGCGAGGCTGACACCAGACTGACCCCATCACGAGGCGAGGCTGACATCAGACTGACCCCATCACTAGGCGAGTCTGACACCAGACTGACCCCATCAGGAGGCGAGACTGACACCAGACTGACACCATCACGAGGCGAGGCTTACACCAGACTGACCCCATCACGAGGCGAGGCTGACACCAGACTGACACCATTACGAGGCGAGGCTGACACCAGACTGACCCCATCACGAGGCGAGGCTGACACCTGATTGACACCATCATGATGTGAGGCTAACACCAGACTGACCCCGTCACGAGGCGAGGCTGACACCAGACTGACCCCATCACGAGGCGAGGATGACACCAGACTGACCCCATCACGAGGCAAGACTGACACCAGACTGACCCCATACTGACCCCATCACGAGTCGAGACTGACACCAGACTGACCCCATCACGAGGCGAGGCTGACACCAGACTGACACCATCATGATGTGAGGCTGACACCAGACTGACCCCATCACGAGGCGAGGCTGACACCAGACTGACCCTATCACTAGGCGAGGCTGACACCAGACAGACACCATCACGATGTGAGGCTGACACCAGACTGACCCCATCACGAGGCGAGGCTGACACCAGACTGACACCATCACGAGGCGAGGCTGACACCAGACTGACCCCATCACGAGGCGAGGCTGACACCAGACTGACCCCATCACGAGGCGAGGCTGACACCAGACTGACCCCATCACGAGGCGAGGCTGATACCAAATTGACCCCATCACGAGGCGAGGCTGACACCAGACTGACACCTTCACGAGGCGAGGCTGACACCAGACTGACCCCATCACGAGGCAAGGCTGACACCAGACTGACACCATCATGATGTGAGGCTGACACCAGACTGACCCCATCACGAGTCGAGACTGACACCAGACTGACCCCATCACGAGGCGAGGCTGACACCAGACTGACACCATCATGATGTGAGGCTGACACCAGACTGACCCCATCACGAGGCGAGGCTGACACCAGACTGACCCTATCACTAGGCGAGGCTGACACCAGACTGACACCATCACGAGGCGAGACTGACACCAGACTGACCCCATCATGAGGCGAGGCTGACACCAGACTGACCCCATCACGAGGCGAGACTGACACCAGACTGACCCCATCACGAGGCGAGGCTGACACCAGACTGACCCCATCACGAGGCGAGGCTGACACCAGACTGACACCATCACGAGGCGAGGCTGACACCAGACTGACACCATCATGATGTGAGGCTGACACCAGACTGACCTCATCACGAGGCGAGGCTGACTCCACACTGACACCATCATGATGTGAGCCTGACACCAGACTGACCCCATCACGAGTCGAGACTGACACCAGACTGACCCCATCACGAGGCGAGGCTGACACCAGACTGACACCATCACGAGGCGAGACTGACACCGGACTGACCCAATCACGAGGCGAGGCTGACACCAGACTGACACCATCATGATGTGAGGCTGACACCAGACTGACCCCATCACGAGGCGAGGCTGACACCAAACTGACCCCATCACGAAACGAGGCTGACACCAGACTGACCCCATCACGAGGCGTGGCTGACACCAGACTGACCCCATTACGAGGCGAGGCTGACACCAGACTGACACCATCACGAGGCGAGGCTGACACCAGACTGACCCCATCACTTGGCGAGACTGACCCCATCACTAGGCGAGACTGACACCAGACTGACCCCATCATGATGTGAGGCTGACACCAGACTGACCCCATCACTAGGCGAGGCTGACACCAGACTGACACCATCACGAGGCGAGGCTGACACCAGACTGACACCATCACGAGGCAAGGCTGACACCAGACTGACACCATCATGATGTGAGGCTGACACCAGACTGACACCATCACGAGGCAAGACTGACACCAGACTGACCCCATCTCGAGGCGAGGCTGACACCAGACTGACCCCATCACGAGGCGAGGCTGACACCAGACTGACACCATCATGATGTGAGGCTGACACCAGACTGACCCCATCACGATGTGAGGCTGACACCAGACTGACACCATCACGAGGCGAGACTGACACCAGACTGACACCATCACGAGGCGAGACTGACACCAGACTGACACCATCACAAGGCAAGGCTGACACCAGACTGACCCCATCACGAGGCGAGGCTGACACCAGACTGACACCATCACGAGGTGAGGCTGACACCAGACTGACCCCATCACGAGGCGAGGCTGACACCAGACTGACCCCATCATGATGTGAGGCTGACACCAGACTGACCTCATCACGAGGCGAGGCTGATACAAGACTGACACCATCACGAGTCGAGGCTGACACCAGACTGACCCCATCATGAGGCGAGGCTGACACCAGACTGACACCATCACGAGGCGAGGCTGACACCAGACTGACCCCAGAACGAGGCGAGGCTGACACCAGAATGACCCCATCACGAGGCGAGGCTGACACCAGACTGACCCCATCATGAGGCGAGGCTGACACCAGACTGACACCATCACGAGGCGAGGCTGACACCAGACTGACCCCATCACGAGGCGAGGCTGACACCAGACTGACACCATCATGAGGCGAGGCTGACACCAGACTGACCCCATCACGAGGCGAGGCTGACACCAGACTGACCCCATCACGAGGCGAGGCTGATACCAAATTGACCCCATCACGAGGCGAGGCTGACATCAGACTGACACCATCACGAGGCGAGGCTGACACCAGACTGACACCATCATGATGTGAGGCTGACACCAGACTGACCCCATCACGAGGCGAGGCTGAAACACAGACTGACCCCAGAACGAGGCGAGGCTGACACCAGAATGACCCCATCACGAGGCGAGGCTGACACCAGACTGACCCCATCACGAGGCGAGGCTGACACCAGACTGACCCCATCACGAGGCGAGGCTGACACCAGACTGACCCCATCACGAGGCGAGGCTGATACCAAATTGACCCCATCACGAGGCGAGGCTGACATCAGACTGACACCATCACGAGGCAAGGCTGACACCAGACTGACACCATCATGATGTGAGACTGACACCAGACTGACCCCATCACGAGGCGAGGCTGACACCAGACTGACCCCATCACGAGGCGAGGCTGACATCAGACTGACACCATCACGAGGCAAGGCTGACACCAGACTGACACCATCATGATGTGAGACTGACACCAGACTGACCCCATTATGAGGCGAGGCTGACACCAGACTGACCCCATCACGAGGCGAGACTGACACCAGACTGACCCCATCACGAGGCGAGGCTGACACCAAACTGACCCCATCACGAGGCAAGGCTGACACCAGACTGACCCTATCACGAGGCGAGACTGACACCAGACTGACCCAATCAAGGGGCGAGGCTGACACCAGATTGACCCCATCATGAGGCGAGGCTGACACCAGACTGACACCATCATGATGTGAGGCTGACACCAGACTGACCCCATCACTAGGCGAGGCTGACACCAGACTGACACCATCACGATGTGAGGCTGACACCAGACTGACCCCATCACAAGGCAAGGCTGACACCAGACTGACCCCATCACGAGGCGAGGCTGACACCAGACTGACCCCATCACGAGGCGAGGCTGACACCAGACTGACCCCATCATGATGTGAGGCTGACACCAGACTGACCTCATCATGAGGCGAGGCTGATACAAGACTGACACCATCACGAGTCGAGGCTGACACCAGACTGACACCATCATGATGTGAGGCTGACACCAGACTGACTTCATCACGAGGCGAGGCTGATACAAGACTGACACCATCACGAGTCGAGGCTGACACCAGACTGACACCATCATGATGTGAGGCTGACACCAGACTGACCCCATCACGAGGCGAGGCTGACACCAGACTGACCCCATCACGAGGCGAGGCTGACACCAGACTGACCCCATCACGAGGCGAGGCTGACACCAGACTAACCCCATCACGAGGCGTGGCTGACACCACACTGACCCCATCACGAGGCGAGGCTGACACCAGATTGACACCATCATGATGTGAGGCTGACACCAGACTGACCTCATCACGAGGCGAGGCTGACACAAGACTGACACCATCACGAGGCGAGGCTGACACCAGACTGACACCATCATGATGTGAGGCTGACACCAGACTGACCCCATCACGAGGCGAGGCTGACACCAGACTGACCCCATCACGAGGCGAGGCTGACACCAGACTGACCCCATCACGAGGCGAGGCTGACACCAGACTGACCCCATCACGAGGCGAGGCTGACACCAGACTGACCCCATCACGAGGCGAGACTGACACCAGACTGACCCCATCATGATGTGAGGCTGACACCAGACTGACCCCATCACTAGGCGAGGCTTACACCAGACTGACCCCATCACGGGGCGAGGCTGACTCCAGACTGACAGCATCACGAGGCGAGGCTGACACCAGACTGACACCATCACGGGGCGAGGCTGACACCAGACTGACCCCATCACGAGGCAAGGCTGACACCAGACTGACCCAATCACTAGGCGAGACTGACACCAGACTGACCCCATCACGAGCAAAGGCTGATACCAAATTGACCCCATCACGAGGCGAGGCTGACATCAGACTGACCCCATCACGAGGCGAGGCTGACATCAGACTGACACCATCACTAGGCGAGGCTGACACCAGACTGACACCATCACGAGGCGAGGCTGAAACCCGACTGACCCCATCACGACGCGAGACTGACACCAGACTGACACCATCATGATGTGAGGCTGACACCAGACTGACCCCATGAAGAGGCGAGGCTGACACCAGACTGACCCCATCACGAGGCGAGACTGACACCAGACTGACACCATCACGAGGCTAGGCTGACACCAGACTGACCCCATCACGAGGCGAGGCTGACACCAGAATGACCCCATCACGAGGCGAGGCTGACACCTGACTGACACCATCATGATGTGAGGCTGACACCAGACTGACCCCATCACGATGTGAGGCTGACACCAGACTGACACCATCACGAGTCGAGACTGACACCAGACTGACACCATCACGAGGCGAGGCTGACACCAGACTGACACCATCATGATGTGAGGCTGACACCAGACTGACCTCATCACGAGGCGAGGCTGACACAAGACTGACACCATCACGAGGCGAGGCTGACACCAGACTGACACCATCATGATGTGAGGCTGACACCAGACTGACCCCATCACGAGGCGAGGCTGACACCAGACTGACCCCATCACGAGGCGAGGCTGACACCAGACTGACACCATCACGAGGCGAGACTGACACCAGACTGACCCCATCATGATGTGAGGCTGACACCAGACTGACCCCATCACGGGGCGAGGCTGACTCCAGACTGACAGCATCACGAGGCGAGGCTGACACCAGACTGACACCATCACGAGGCGAGACTGACACCAGACTGACCCCATCATGATGTGAGGCTGACACCAAACTGACACCATCACGAGGCGAGGCTGACACCAGACTGACCCCATCACGAGGCGAGGCTGACACCAGACTGACCCCATCACGAGGCGAGGCTGACACCAGACTGACCCCATCACGAGGCGAGGCTGACACCAGACTGACACCATCACGAGGCGAGACTGACACCAGACTGACCCCATCATGATGTGAGGCTGACACCAGACTGACCCCATCACTAGGCGAGGCTTACACCAGACTGACCCCATCACGGGGCGAGGCTGACTCCAGACTGACAGCATCACGAGGCGAGGTTGACACCAGACTGACACCATCACGGGGCGAGGCTGACACCAGACTGACCCCATCACGAGGCAAGGCTGACACCAGACTGACCCAATCACTAGGCGAGACTGACACCAGACTGACCCCATCACGAGGCGAGGCTGACACCAAACTGACCCCATCACGAGGCGAGGCTGACACCAGACTGACCCCATCACGAGGCGAGGCTGACACCAGACTGACCCCATCACGAGGCGAGGCTGATACCAAATTGACCCCATCACGAGGCGAGGCTGACATCAGACTGACACCATCACGAGGTGAGGCTGACACCAGACTGACACCATCATGATGTGAGACTGACACCAGACTGACCCCATCACGAGGCGAGGCTGACACCAGACTGACACCATCATGATGTGAGGCTGACACCAGACTGACCCCATCACGAGTCGAGACTGACACCAGACTGACCCCATCACGAGGCGAGGCTGACACCAGACTGACACCATCATGATGTGAGGCTGACACCAGACTGACCCCATCACGAGGCGAGGCTGACACCAGACTGACCCTATCACTAGGCGAGGCTGACACCAGACTGACACCATCACGAGGCGAGGCTGAAACCCGACTGACCCCATCACGACGCGAGGCTGACACCAGACTGACACCATCATGATGTGAGGCTGACACCAGACTGACCCCATGAAGAGGCGAGGCTGACACCAGACTGACCCCATCACGAGGCGAGGCTGACACCAGACTGACCGCATCACGAGGCGAGGCGAGGCTGACACCAGACTGACACCATCATGATGTGAGGCTGACACCAGACTGACCCCATCACGATGTGAGGCTGACACCAGACTGACACCATCACGAGGCGAGACTGACACCAGACTGACACCATCACGAGTCGAGACTGACACCAGACTGACACCATCACGAGGCGAGGCTGACACCAAACTGACCCCATCACGAGGCGAGGCTGACACCAGACTGACACCATCACGAGGCGAGGCTGACACCAGACTGACACCATCACGAGGCGAGACTGACACCAGACTGACACCATCACGAGGCTAGGCTGACACCAGACTGACCCCATCACGAGGCGAGGCTGACACCAGAATGACCCCATCACGAGGCGAGGCTGACACCTGACTGACACCATCATGATGTGAGGCTCAAACCAGACTGACCCCATCAGGAGGCGAGGCTGAAACCAGACTGACCCCATCACGAGGCGAGGCTGACACCAGACTGACCCCATCACGAGGCGTGGCTGACACCAGACTGACCCCATCACGAGGCGAGGCTGACACCAAACTGACCCCATCACGAGGCGAGGCTGACACCAGACTGACCCCATCACTAGGCGAGGCTGACACCAGACTGACCCCATCACGAGGCGAGGCTGACACCAGAATGACCCCATCACGAGTTGAGGCTGACACCAGACTGACCCCATCACTAGGAGAGGCTGACACCAGACTGACACCATCACGAGGCAAGGCTGACACCAGACTGACACCATCATGATGTGAGGCTGACACCAGACTGACCCCATCACTAGGCGAGACTGACACCAGACTGACCCCATCACGAGGCGAGGCTGACACCAGACTGACCCCATCACGAGGCGAGACTGACACCAGACTGACCCCATCACAAGGCGAGGCTGACACCAGACTGACCCCATCACGGGGCGAGGCTGACACCAGACTGACCCCATCACGAGGCAAGACTGACACCAGACTGACCCCATCACGGGGCGAGGCTGACACCAGACTGACCCCATCACGAGGCGAGGCTGACACCAGACTGACCCAATCACGAGACGAGGCTGACACCAGACTGAACCCATCACGAGGCGAGGCTGACACCAGACTGACCTCATCACGAGGCGAGGCTGACACCAGACTGACACCATCACGAGGCGAGGCTGACACCAGACTGACACCATCATGATGTGAGGCTGACATCAGACTGACCCCATCACAAGGCGAGTCTGACACCAGACTGACCCCATCACGAGGCGAGGCTGACACCAGACTGACCCCATCACGAGGCGAGACTGACACCAGACTGACCCCATCACGAGGCGAGGCTGACACCAGACTGACCCTATCACGAGGCGAGACTGACACCAGACTGACCCCATCAAGGGGCGAGGCTGACACCAGATTGACCCCATCATGAGGCGAGGCTGACACCAGACTGACACCATCATGATGTGAGGCTGACACCAGACTGACCCCATCACTAGGCGAGGCTGACACCAGACTGACACCATCACGATGTGAGGCTGACACCAGACTGACCCCATCACGAGGCGAGGCTGACACCAGACTGACCCCATCACGAGGCGAGGCTGAAACCAGACTGACCCCATCACGAGGCAAGGCTGACACCAGACTGACCCCATCACGAGGCGAGGCTGATACCAGACTGACCCCATCACGAGGCGAGGCTGACACCAGACTGACACCATCACGATGTGAGGCTGACACCAGACTGACCCCATCACGAGGCGAGGCTGACACCAGACTGACCCCATCACGAGGCGAGGCTGACACCAGACTGACCCCATCACGAGGCGAGGCTGACATCAGACTGACCCCATCACTAGGCGAGTCTGACACCAGACTGACCCCATCAGGAGGCGAGACTGACACCAGACTGACACCATCACGAGGCGAGGCTTACACCAGACTGACCCCATCACGAGGCGAGGCTGACACCAGACTGACACCATTACGAGGCGAGGCTGACACCAGACTGACCCCATCACGAGGCGAGGCTGACACCTGATTGACACCATCATGATGTGAGGCTAACACCAGACTGACCCCGTCACGAGGCGAGGCTGACACCAGACTGACCCCATCACGAGGCGAGGCTGACACCAGACTGACCCCATCACGAGGCGAGGATGACACCAGACTGACCCCATCACGAGGCAAGACTGACACCAGACTGACCCCATCACGGGGCGAGGCTGACACCAGACTGACACCATCATGATGTGAGGCTGACACCAGACTGACCCCATCACTAGGCGAGACTGACACCAGACTGACCCCATCACGAGGCGAGGCTGACACCAGACTGACCCCATCACGAGGCGAGACTGACACCAGACTGACCCCATCATAAGGCGAGGCTGACACCAGACTGACCCCATCACTAGGAGAGGCTGACACCAGACTGACCCCATCACGGGGCGAGGCTGACACCAGACTGACCCCATCACGAGGCAAGACTGACACCAGACTGACCCCATCACGGGGCGAGGCTGACACCAGACTGACCCCATCACGAGGCGAGACTGACACCAGACTGACCCCATCACGAGGCGAGGCTGACACCAGACTGACCCCATCACGAGGCGAGGCTGATACCAGACTGACCCTATCACGAGGCGAGACTGACACCAGACTGACCCCATCAAGGGGCGAGGCTGACACCAGATTGACCCCATCATGAGGCGAGGCTGACACCAGACTAACACCATCATGATGTGAGGCTGACACCAGACTGACCCCATCACTAGGCGAGGCTGACACCAGACTGACCCCATCACAAGGCGAGGCTGACACCAGACTGACCCCATCACGAGGCTAGGCTGACACCAGACTGACCCCATCACGAGGCGAGGCTGAAACCAGACTGACCCCATCACGAGGCAAGGCTGACACCAGACTGACCCCATCACGAGGCGAGGCTGATACCAGACTGACCCCATCACGAGGCGAGGCTGACACCAGACTGACACCATCACGATGTGAGGCTGACACCAGACTGACCCCATCACGAGGCGAGGCTGACACCAGACTGACCCCATCACGAGGCGAGGCTGACACCAGACTGACCCCATCACGAGGCGAGGCTGACATCAGACTGACCCCATCACTAGGCGAGGATGACACCAGACTGACCCCATCACGAGGCAAGACTGACACCAGACTGACCCCATACTGACCCCATCACGAGTCGAGACTGACACCAGACTGACCCCATCACGAGGCGAGGCTGACACCAGACTGACACCATCATGATGTGAGGCTGACACCAGACTGACCCCATCACGAGGCGAGGCTGACACCAGACTGACCCTATCACTAGGCGAGGCTGACACCAGACTGACACCATCACGATGTGAGGCTGACACCAGACTGACCCCATCACGAGGCGAGGCTGACACCAGACTGACACCATCACGAGGCGAGGCTGACACCAGACTGACCCCATCACGAGGCGAGGCTGACACCAGACTGACCCCATCACGAGGCGAGGCTGACACCAGACTGACCCCATCACGAGGCGAGGCTGATACCAAATTGACCCCATCACGAGGCGAGGCTGACACCAGACTGACACCTTCACGAGGCGAGGCTGACACCAGACTGACACCATCATGATGTGAGACTGACACCAGACTGACCCCATCACGAGGCAAGGCTGACACCAGACTGACACCATCATGATGTGAGGCTGACACCAGACTGACCCCATCACGAGGCGAGGCTGACACCAGACTGACCCTATCACTAGGCGAGGCTGACACCAGACTGACACCATCACGAGGCGAGACTGACACCAGACTGACCCCATCATGAGGCGAGGCTGACACCAGACTGACCCCATCACGAGGCGAGACTGACACCAGACTGACCCCATCACGAGGCGAGGCTGACACCAGACTGACCCCATCACGAGGCGAGGCTGACACCAGACTGACACCATCACGAGGCGAGGCTGACACCAGACTGACACCATCATGATGTGAGGCTGACACCAGACTGACCTCATCACGAGGCGAGGCTGACTCCACACTGACACCATCATGATGTGAGGCTGACACCAGACTGACCCCATCACGAGTCGAGACTGACACCAGACTGACCCCATCACGAGGCGAGGCTGACATCAGACTGACACCATCACGAGGCGAGACTGACCCAATCACGAGGCGAGGCTGACACCAGACTGACACCATCATGATGTGAGGCTGACACCAGACTGACCCCATCACGAGGCGAGGTTGACACCAAACTGACCCCATCACGAAACGAGGCTGACACCAGACTGACCCCATCACGAGGCGTGGCTGACACCAGACTGACCCCATTACGAGGCGAGGCTGACACCAGACTGACACCATCACGAGGCGAGGCTGACACCAGACTGACCCCATCACTAGGCGAGACTGACCCCATCACTAGGCGAGACTGACACCAGACTGACCCCATCATGATGTGAGGCTGACACCAGACTGACCCCATCACTAGGCGAGGCTGACACCAGACTGACACCATCACGAGGCGAGGCTGACACCAGACTGACACCATCACGAGGCAAGGCTGACACCAGACTGACACCATCATGATGTGAGGCTGACACCAGACTGACACCATCACAAGGCAAGGCTGACACCAGACTGACCCCATCACGAGGCGAGGCTGACACCAGACTGACACCATCACGAGGTGAGGCTGACACCAGACTGACCCCATCACGAGGCGAGGCTGACACCAGACTGACCCCATCATGATGTGAGGCTGACACCAGACTGACCTCATCACGAGGCGAGGCTGATACAAGACTGACACCATCACGAGTCGAGGCTGACACCAGACTGACCCCATCATGAGGCGAGGCTGACACCAGACTGACACCATCACGAGGCGAGGCTGACACCAGACTGACCCCAGAACGAGGCGAGGCTGACACCAGAATGACCCCATCACGAGGCGAGGCTGACACCAGACTGACCCCATCATGAGGCGAGGCTGACACCAGACTGACACCATCACGAGGCGAGGCTGACACCAGACTGACCCCATCACGAGGCGAGGCTGACACCAGACTGACACCATCACGAGGCGAGGCTGACACCAGACTGACCCCATCACGAGGCGAGGCTGACACCAGACTGACCCCATCACGAGGCGAGGCTGATACCAAATTGACCCCATCACGAGGCGAGGCTGACATCAGACTGACACCATCACGAGGCGAGGCTGACACCAGACTGACACCATCATGATGTGAGGCTGACACCAGACTGACCCCATCACGAGGCGAGGCTGAAACACAGACTGACCCCAGAACGAGGCGAGGCTGACACCAGAATGACCCCATCACGAGGCGAGGCTGACACCAGACTGACCCCATCACGAGGCGAGGCTGACACCAGACTGACCCCATCACGAGGCGAGGCTGACACCAGACTGACCCCATCACGAGGCGAGGCTGATACCAAATTGACCCCATCACGAGGCGAGGCTGACATCAGACTGACACCATCACGAGGCAAGGCTGACACCAGACTGACACCATCATGATGTGAGACTGACACCAGACTGACCCCATTATGAGGCGAGGCTGACACCAGACTGACACCATCATGATGTGAGGCTGACACCAGACAGACCCCATCACGAGTCGAGACTGACACCAGACTGACCCCATCACGAGGCGAGGCTGACACCAGACTGACACCATCATGATGTGAGGCTGACACCAGACTGACCCCATCACGAGGTGAGGCTGACACCAGACTGACCCTATCACTAGGCGAGGCTGACACCAGACTGACACCATCACGAGGCGAGGCTGAAACCCGACTGACCCCATCACGACGCGAGGCTGACACCAGACTGACCCCATCACGAGGCGAGGCTGACACCAGACTGACCCCATCACGAGGCGAGGCTGACACCAGACTGACCCCATCATGATGTGAGGCTGACACCAGACTGACCCCATCACGAGGCGAGGCTGATACAAGACTGACACCATCACGAGTCGAGGCTGACACCAGACTGACACCATCATGATGTGAGGCTGACACCAGACTGACCCCATCACGAGGCGAGGCTGACACCAGACTGACCCCATCACGAGGCGAGGCTGACACCAGACTGACCCCATCACGAGGTGAGGCTGACACTAGACTGACCCCATCACGAGGCGAGGCTGACACCAGACTGACACCATCACGAGGCGAGACTGACACCGGACTAACCCAATCACGAGGCGAGGCTGACACCAGACTGACACCATCACGAGGCGAGGCTGACACCAGACTGACCCCATCACGAGGCGAGGCTGACACCAGACTGAACCCATCACGAGGCGAGGCTGACACCAGACTGACCCCATCATGATGTGAGGTTGACACCAGACTGACCTCATCACGAGGCGAGGCTGATACAAGACTGACACCATCACGAGTCGAGGCTGACACCAGACTGACACCATCATGATGTGAGGCTGACACCAGACTGACCCCATCACGAGGCGAGGCTGACACCAGACTGACCCCATCACGAGGCGAGGCTGACACCAGACTGACCCCGTCACGAGGCGAGGCTGACACCAGACTAACCCCATCACGAGGCGTGGCTGACACCACACTGACCCCATCACGAGGCGAGGCTGACACCAAACTGACCCCATCACGAGGCGAGGCTGACACCAGACTGACCCCATCACTAGGCGAGGCTGACACCAGACTGACCCCATCACGAGGCGAGGCTGACACCAGAATGACCCCATCACGAGTTGAGGCTGACACCAGACTGACCCCATCACGAGGTGAGGCTGACACCAGACTTACTCCATCACGAGGCGAGGCTGACACCAGACTGACCCCATCACGAGGCGAGACTGACACCAGACTGACCCCATCATGATGTGAGGCTGACACCAGACTGACCCCATCACGAGGCGATGCTGACACCAGTCTTACCCAATCACGAGGCGAGGCTGACACCAGACTGACACCATCACAAGGCGAAGCTGACACCAGATTGACACCATCAAGATGTGAGGCTGACACCAGACTGACCCCATCACTAGCGAGGCTGACGCCAGACTGACCCCATCACTAGCGAGGCTGACACCGGACTGACCCCATCACGAGGCGAGGCTGACACCAGACTGACACCATCATGATGTGAGGCTGACACCAGACTGACACCATCACAAGGCGAGACTGACACCAGACTGACCCCATCACGAGGCGAGACTGACACCAGACTGACCCCATCATGATGTGAGGCTGACAACAGACTGACCCCATCACGAGGCGATGCTGACACCAGACTGACCCCATCACGAGGCGAGGCTGACACCAGACTGACCCCATCACAAGGCGAAGCTGACACCAGACTGACACCATCATGATGTGAGGCTGACACCAGACTGACCCCGTCACGGAGCAAGGCTGACACCAGACTGACCCCATCACGAGGCGAGACTGACACCAGACTGACACCATCACTAGGCGAGACTGACACCAGACTGACCCAATCACGAGGCGAGGCTGACACCAGACGGACCTCATCACGAGACGAAGCTGACACCAGACTGACCCCATCACGAGGCGACACTGACACCAGACTGACACCATCACGAGGCGAGACTGACACCAGACTGACCCCACGACGAGGCGAGGCTGACACCAGACTGACCCCATCATGATGTGAGGCTGACACCAGACTGACCCCATCACTAGGCGAGGCTGACACCAGACTGACACCATCACGAGGCGAGACTGACACCAGACTGACCACATCATGATGTGAGGCTGACACCAGACTGACCCCATCACTAGGCGAGGCTTACACCAGACTGACCCCATCACGGGGCGAGGCTGACTCCAGACTGACAGCATCACGAGGCAAGGCTGACACCAGACTGACACCATCACGGGGCGAGGCTGACACCAGACTGACCCCATCACGAGGCAAGGCTGACACCAGACTGACCCAATCACTAGGCGAGACTGACACCAGACTGATCCCATCACGAGGCGAGGCTGACACCAAACTGACCCCATCACGAGGCGAGGCTGACACCAGACTGACACCATCATGATGTGAGGCTGACACCAGACTGACCCCATCATGAGTCGAGACTGACACCAGACTGACCCCATCACGAGGCGAGGCTGACACCAGACTGACACCATCATGATGTGAGGCTGACACCAGACTGACCCCATCACGAGGCGAGGCTGACACCAGACTGACCCTATCACTAGGCGAGGCTGACACCAGACTGACACCATCACGAGGCGAGGCTGAAACCTGACTGACCCCATCACGACGCGAGGCTGACACCAGACTGACACCATCATGATGTGAGGCTGACACCAGACTGACCCCATGAAGAGGCGAGGCTGACACCAGACTGACCCCATCACGAGGCGAGGCTGACACCAGACTGACCCCATCACGAGGCGAGGCTGACACCAGACTGACACCATCATGATGTGAGGCTGACACCAGACTGACCCCATCACGATGTGAGGCTGACACCAGACTGACACCATCACGAGGCGAGACTGACACCAGACTGACACCATCACGAGGCCAGACTGACACCAGACTGACACCATCACGAGGCGAGGCTGACACCAGACTGACCCAATCACGAGGCGAGGCTGACACCAGACTGACCACATCACGAGGCGAGCCTGACACCGGACTGACCCCATCACGAGGCGAGGCTGACAGCAGACTGACACCATCATGATGTGGGGCTGACACCAGACTGACCCCATCACGAGGCGATGCTGACACCAGTCTTACCCAATCACGAGGCGAGGCTGACACCAGACTGACACCATCACAAGGCGAAGCTGACACCAGATTGACACCATCATGATGTGAGGCTGACACCAGACTGACCCCGTCACGGAGCGAGGCTGACACAAGACTGACCCTATCACGAGGCGAGGCTTACACCAGACTGACCCCATCACGAGGCGAGGTTGACACCAGACTGACACCATTACGATGTGAGGCTGACACCAGACTGACCCCATCATGAGGCGAGGCTGACACCAGACTGACCCCATCATGATGTGAGGCTGACACCAGACTGACCCCATCACGAGGCGAGGCTGACACCAGACTGACCCCATCACGAGGCGAGGCTGACACCAGACTGACCCCGTCACGAGGCGAGGCTGACACCAGACTAACCCCATCACGAGGCGTGGCTGACACCACACTGACCCCATCACGAGGCGAGGCTGACACCTGACTGACACCATCATGATGTGAGGCTGACACCACACTGACCCCATCACGAAGCGAGGCAGACACCAGACTGACACTATCACGAGGCGAGGCTGACACCAGACTGACACCATCATGATGTGAGGCTGACACCAGACTGACCTCATCACGAGGCGAGGCTAACACAAGACTGACACCATCACGAGGCGAGGCTGACACCAAACTGACACCATCATGATGTGAGGCTGACACCAGACTGACCCCATCACGAGGCGAGGCTGACACCAGACTGACCCCATCACGAGGCGAGGCTGATACCAAATTGACCCCATCACGAGGCGAGGCTGACATCAGACTGACACCATCACGAGGCGAGGCTGACACCAGACTGACACCATCATGATGTGAGGCTGACACCAGACTGACCCCATCACGAGGCGAGGCTGAAACACAGACTGACCCCAGAACGAGGCGAGGCTGACACCAGAATGACCCCATCACGAGGCGAGGCTGACACCAGACTGACCCCATCACGAGGCGAGGCTGACACCAGACTGACCCCATCACGAGGCGAGGCTGACACCAGACTGACCCCATCACGAGGCGAGGCTGATACCAAATTGACCCCATCACGAGGCGAGGCTGACATCAGACTGACACCATCACGAGGCAAGGCTGACACCAGACTGACACCATCATGATGTGAGACTGACACCAGACTGACCCCATTATGAGGCGAGGCTGACACCAGACTGACACCATCATGATGTGAGACTGACACCAGACTGACCCCATTATGAGGCGAGGCTGACACCAGACTGACCCCATCACGAGGCGAGGCTGACACCAGACTGACACCATCATGATGTGAGGCTGACACCAGACTGACCCCATCACGAGGTGAGGCTGACACCAGACTGACCCTATCACTAGGCGAGGCTGACACCAGACTGACACCATCACGAGGCGAGGCTGAAACCCGACTGACCCCATCACGACGCGAGGCTGACACCAGACTGACCCCATCACGAGGCGAGGCTGACACCAGACTGACCCCATCACGAGGCGAGGCTGACACCAGACTGACCCCATCATGATGTGAGGCTGACACCAGACTGACCTCATCACGAGGCGAGGCTGATACAAGACTGACACCATCACGAGTCGAGGCTGACACCAGACTGACACCATCATGATGTGAGGCTGACACCAGACTGACCCCATCACTAGGCGAGGCTGACACCAGACTGACACCATCATGATGTGAGGCTGACACCAGACTGACCTCATCACGAGGCGAGGCTGACTCCAGACTGACACCATCATGATGTGAGGCTGACACCAGACTGACCCCATCACGAGGCGAGGCTGACACCAGACTGACCCCATCACGAGGCGAGGCTGACACCAGACTGACCCCATCACGAGGTGAGGCTGACACTAGACTGACCCCATCACGAGGCGAGGCTGACACCTGACTGACACCATCATGATGTGAGGCTGACACCACACTGACCCCATCACGAAGCGAGGCAGACACCAGACTGACACTATCACGAGGCGAGGCTGACACCAGACTGACACCATCATGATGTGAGGCTGACACCAGACTGACCTCATCACGAGGCGAGGCTGACACAAGACTGACACCATCACGAGGCGAGGCTGACACCAAACTGACACCATCATGATGTGAGGCTGACACCAGACTGACCCCATCACGAGGCGAGGCTGACACCAGACTGACCCCATCACGAGGCGAGGCTGACACCAGACTGACCCCATCACGAGGCGAGGCTGACACCAGACTGACCCCATCACGAGGCGAGGCTGACACCAGACTGACACCATCACGAGGCGAGACTGACACCAGACTGACCCCATCATGATGTGAGGCTGACACCAAACTGACACCATCACGAGGCGAGGCTGACACCAGACTGACCCCATCACGAGGCGAGGCTGACACCAGACTCACCCCATCACGAGGCGAGGCTGACACCAGACTGACCCCATCACGAGGCGAGGCTGACACCAGACTGACACCATCACGAGGCGAGACTGACACCAGACTGACCACATCATGATGTGAGGCTGACACCAGACTGACCCCATCACTAGGCGAGGCTTACACCAGACTGACCCCATCACGGGGTGAGGCTGACTCCAGACTGACAGCATCACGAGGCAAGGCTGACACCAGACTGACACCATCACGGGGCGAGGCTGACACCAGACTGACCCCATCACGAGGCAAGGCTGACACCAGACTGACCCAATCACTAGGCGAGACTGACACCAGACTGATCCCATCACGAGGCGAGGCTGACACCAAACTGACCCCATCACGAGGCGAGGCTGACACCAGACTGACCCCATCACGAGGCGAGGCTGACACCAGACTGACCCCATCACGAGGCGAGGCTAATACCAAATTGACCCCATCACGAGGCAAGGCTGACATCAGACTGACACCATCACGAGGCGAGGCTGACACCAGACTGACACCATCATGATGTGAGACTGACACCACTGACCCCATCACGAGGCGAGGCTGACACCAGACTGACACCATCATGATGTGAGGCTGACACCAGACTGACCCCATCATGAGTCGAGACTGACACCAGACTGACCCCATCACGAGGCGAGGCTGACACCAGACTGACACCATCATGATGTGAGGCTGACACCAGACTGACCCCATCACGAGGCGAGGCTGACACCAGACTGACCCTATCACTAGGCGAGGCTGACACCAGACTGACACAATCACGAGGCGAGGCTGAAACCCGACTGACCCCATCACGACGCGAGGCTGACACCAGACTGACACCATCATGATGTGAGGCTGACACCAGACTGACCCCATGAAGAGGCGAGGCTGACACCAGACTGACCCCATCACGAGGCGAGGCTGACACCAGACTGACCCCATCACGAGGCGAGGCTGACACCAGACTGACACCATCATGATGTGAGGCTGACACCAGACTGACCCCATCACGATGTGAGGCTGACACCAGACTGACACCATCACGAGGCGAGACTGACACCAGACTGACACCATCACGAGGCGAGACTGACACCAGACTGACACCATCACGAGGCGAGGCTGACACCAGACTGACCCCATCACGAGGCGAGGCTGACACCAGACTGACACCATCACGAGGCGAGGCTGACACCAGACTGACACCATCACGAGGCGAGACTGACACCAGACTGACACCATCACGAGGCTAGGCTGACACCAGACTGACCCCATCACGAGGCGAGGCTGACACCAGAATGACCCCATCACGAGGCGAGGCTGACACCTGACTGACACCATCATGATGTGAGGCTGACACCAGACTGACCCCATCAGGAGGCGAGGCTGACACCAGACTGACCCCATCACGAGGCGAGGCTGACACCAGACTGACCCCATCACGAGGCGTGGCTGACACCAGACTGACCCCATCACGAGGCGAGGCTGACACCAAACTGACCCCATCACGAGGCGAGGCTGACACCAGACTGACCCCATCACTAGGCGAGGCTGACACCAGACTGACACCATCACGATGTGAGGCTGACACCAGACTGACACCATCACGAGGCGAGGCTGACACCAGAATGACCCCATCACGAGTTGAGGCTGACACCAGACTGACCCCATCACGAGGTGAGGCTGACACCAGACTTACTCCATCACGAGGCGAGGCTGACACCAGACTGACCCCATCACGAGGCGAGACTGACACCAGACTGACCCCATCATGATGTGAGGCTGACACCAGACTGACCCCATCACGAGGCGATGCTGACACCAGTCTTACCCAATCACGAGGCGAGGCTGACACCAGACTGACACCATCACAAGGCGAAGCTGACACCAGATTGACACCATCATGATGTGAGGCTGACACCAGACTGACCCCATCACTAGCGAGGCTGACGCCAGACTGACCCCATCACTAGCGAGGCTGACACCGGACTGACCCCATCACGAGGCGAGGCTGACACCAGACTGACACCATCATGATGTGAGGCTGACACCAGACTGACACCATCACAAGGCGAGACTGACACCAGACTGACCCCATCACGAGGCGAGACTGACACCAGACTGACCCCATCATGATGTGAGGCTGACAACAGACTGACCCCATCACGAGGCGATGCTGACACCAGACTGACCCCATCACGAGGCGAGGCTGACACCAGACTGACACCATCACAAGGCGAAGCTGACACCAGACTGACACCATCATGATGTGAGGCTGACACCAGACTGACCCCGTCACGGAGCAAGGCTGACACCAGACTGACCCCATCACGAGGCGAGACTGACACCAGACTGACACCATCACTAGGCGAGACTGACACCAGACTGACCCAATCACGAGGCGAGGCTGACACCAGACGGACCTCATCACGAGACGAAGCTGACACCAGACTGACCCCATCACGAGGCGACACTGACACCAGACTGACACCATCACGAGGCGAGACTGACACCAGACTGACCCCACGACGAGGCGAGGCTGACACCAGACTGACCCCATCATGATGTGAGGCTGACACCAGACTGACCCTATCACTAGGCGAGGCTGACACCAGACTGACACCATCACGAGGCGAGACTGACACCAGACTGACCACATCATGATGTGAGGCTGACACCAGACTGACCCCATCACTAGGCGAGGCTTACACCAGACTGACCCCATCACGGGGCGAGGCTGACTCCAGACTGACAGCATCACGAGGCAAGGCTGACACCAGACTGACACCATCACGGGGCGAGGCTGACACCAGACTGACCCCATCACGAGGCAAGGCTGACACCAGACTGACCCAATCACTAGGCGAGACTGACACCAGACTGATCCCATCACGAGGCGAGGCTGACACCAAACTGACCCCATCACGAGGCGAGGCTGACACCAGACTGACACCATCATGATGTGAGGCTGACACCAGACTGACCCCATCATGAGTCGAGACTGACACCAGACTGACCCCATCACGAGGCGAGGCTGACACCAGACTGACACCATCATGATGTGAGGCTGACACCAGACTGACCCCATCACGAGGCGAGGCTGACACCAGACTGACCCTATCACTAGGCGAGGCTGACACCAGACTGACACCATCACGAGGCGAGGCTGAAACCCGACTGACCCCATCACGACGCGAGGCTGACACCAGACTGACACCATCATGATGTGAGGCTGACACCAGACTGACCCCATGAAGAGGCGAGGCTGACACCAGACTGACCCCATCACGAGGCGAGGCTGACACCAGACTGACCCCATCACGAGGCGAGGCTGACACCAGACTGACACCATCATGATGTGAGGCTGACACCAGACTGACCCCATCACGATGTGAGGCTGACACCAGACTGACACCATCACGAGGCGAGACTGACACCAGACTGACACCATCACGAGGCGAGACTGACACCAGACTGACACCATCACGAGGCGAGGCTGACACCAGACTGACCCAATCACGAGGCGAGGCTGACACCAGACTGACCACATCACGAGGCGAGCCTGACACCGGACTGACCCCATCACGAGGCGAGGCTGACACCAGACTGACACCATCATGATGTGGGGCTGACACCAGACTGACCCCATCACGAGGCGATGCTGACACCAGTCTTACCCAATCACGAGGCGAGGCTGACACCAGACTGACACCATCACAAGGCGAAGCTGACACCAGATTGACACCATCATGATGTGAGGCTGACACCAGACTGACCCCGTCACGGAGCGAGGCTGACACAAGACTGACCCTATCACGAGGCGAGGCTTACACCAGACTGACCCCATCACGAGGCGAGGTTGACACCAGACTGACACCATTACGATGTGAGGCTGACACCAGACTGACCCCATCATGAGGCGAGGCTGACACCAGACTGACACCATCACGAGGCGAGGCTGACACCAGACTGACACCATCACGAGGCAAGGCTGACGCCAGACTGACCCCATCGCGAGGCGAGGCTGACACCTGACTGACACCATCACGATGTGAGGCTGACACCAGACTGACCCCATCACGAGGCGAGGCTGACACCAGACTGACCCCATCACGAGGCGAGGCTGACACCAGACTGACCCCATCACGAGGCGAGGCTGACACCAGACTGACCCCATCACGAGGCGAGGCTGACACCAGACTGACCCCATCACGAGGCGAGGCTGATACCAGACTGACACCATCATGATGTGAGACTGACACCAGACTGACCCCATCACGAGGCGAGGCTGACACCAGACTGACACCATAATGATGTGAGGCTGACACCAGACTGACCCCATCACGTGGTGAGGCTGACACCAGACTGACCCATTCACGAGGCGAGGCTGACACCAGCCTGACAACATCATGATGTGAGGCTGACACCAGACTGACCCCATCACATGGTGAGGCTGACACCAGACTGACCCCATCACGAGACGTGGCTGACACCAGACTGACCCCATCACTAGGCGAGGCTGACACCAGACTGACCCCATCACGAGGCGAGGCTGACACCAGACTGACACCATCACGAGGCAAGGCTGACACCAGTCTGACCCCATCACGAGGCGAGGCTGACACCAGACTGACCCCATCACTAGGCGAGGCTGACACCAGACTGACCCCATCACTAGGCGAGGCTGACACCAGACTGACCCCATCACGAGGCGAGGCTGACACCAGACTGACCCCATCACGAGGCGAGGCTGACACCAGACTGACCTCATCACGAGGCGAGGCTGACACCAGACTGACCCCATCACGAAGCGAGGCTGACACCAGACTGACACCATCACAAGGCGAAGCTGACACAAGATTGACACCATCATGATGAGAGGCTGACACCAGACTGACCCCGTCACGGGGCGAGGCTGACACCAGACTGACACCATCACGAGGCAAGGCTGACACCAGTCTGACCCCATCACGAGGCGAGGCTGACACCAGACTGACCCCATCACTAGGCGAGGCTGACACCAGACTGACCCCATCACTAGGCGAGGCTGACACCAGACTGACCCCATCACGAGGCGAGGCTGACACCAGACTGACCCCATCACGAGGCGAGGCTGACACCAGACTGACCTCATCACGAGGCGAGGCTGACACCAGACTGACCCCATCACGAAGCGAGGCTGACACCAGACTGACACCATCACAAGGCGAAGCTGACACAAGATTGACACCATCATGATGTGAGGCTGACACCAGACTGACCCCGTCACGGGGCGAGGCTGACACCAGACTGACCCCATCACGGGGCGAGGCTGACACCAGACTGACCCCATCACGAGACGAGACTGACACCAGACTGACCCCATCAAGAGGCGAGGCTGACACCAGACTGACCCCATCACGAGGCGAGGCTGAAACCAGACTGACCCCGTCACGAGGCAAGGCTGACACCAGACTGACCCCATCACGAGGCGAGACTGACACCGGACCGACCCCATCACGAGGCGAGGCTGACACCAGACTGACACCATCATGATGTGAGGCTGACACCAGACTGACCCCATCACGAGGTGAGGCTGACACCAGACTGACTCCATCACGAAGCGAGGCTGACACCAGACTTACCCCATCACGGGGCGAGGCTGACACCAGACTAACCCCATCACGAGGCGAGACTGACACCAGACTGACCCCATCACGAGGCGAGACTGACACCAGACTGACCCCATCATGATGTGAGGCTGACACCAGACTGACCCCATCACGAGGCGATGCTGACACCAGACTGACGCCATCACGAGGCGAGACTGACACCAGACTGACCCCATCACGGGACGAGGCTGACACCAGACTGACACCATCACGAGGCGAGACTGACACCAGACTGACCCCATCATGATGTGAGGCTGACACCAGACTGACCCCATCACGAGGCGATGCTGACACCAGACCGACCCCATCACGAGGCTAGACTGACCCCTTCATGAGGCGAGACTGACACCAGACTGACCCCATCACGGGACGAGGCTGACACCAGACTGACCCCATCACGAGGCGAGACTGACAGCAGACTGACACCATCATGAGGCGAGACTGACACCAGACTGACCCCATCACGAGGCGAGGCTGACACCAGACTGACCCCATCACGAGGCGAGGCTGACACCAGACTGACACCATCACGAGGCGAGGCTGACACCAGACTGACACCATCACGAGACGAGGCTGACACCAGACTGACACCATCATGATGTGAGGCTGACACCAGACTGACCGCATCACGAGGCGAGACTGACACCAGACTGACCCCATCACGAGGCGAGGCTGACACCAGACTGACACCATCACGAGGCGAGGCTGACCCCAGACTGACACCATCATGATGTGAGGCTGACACCAGACTGACCCCATCACTAGGCGAGACTGATACCAGACTGACCCCATCACTAAGCGAGACTGACACCAGACTGACCCCATCACGAGGCGAGACTGACACCAGACTGACCCCATCACGAGGCGAGACTGACACCAGACTGACCCCATCACGAGGCGAGGCTGACACCAGACTGACCCAATCACAAGGCGAGGCTGACACCAGACTGACACCATCACGAGGCGAGACTGACACCAGACTGACCCCCTCACGAGGCGAGGCTGACACCAGACTGACCTCGTCACAAGGCGGGGCTGACACCAGACTGACCCCATCACGGGGCGAGACTGACACCAGACTGACCCCATCACGAGGCGAGACTGACACCAGACTGACCCCATTACGAGGCGAGACTGACTCCAGACTGACCCCATCATGATGTGAGGCTAACACCAGACTGACCCCATCACGAGGCGATGCTGACACCAGACTGACCCCATTGCGAGGCGAGGCTGACACCAGACTGACCCCATCGCGAGGCGAGGCTGTCACCAGACTGACCCCATCGCGAGGCGAGGCTGACACCAGACTGACCCCATCACGAGGCGAGACTTACACCAGACTTACCCCATCACGAGGCGAGGCTGACACCAGACTGACACCATCACAAGGCAAAGCTGACACCAGATTGACACCATCATGATGTGAGGCTGACACCAGACTGACCCCATCACGGGACGAGGCTAACACCAGACTGACCCCATCACGAGGCGAGACTGACACCAGACTGACCCCATCACGAGGCGATGCTGACACCAGACTGACCCCATCACGAGGCGAGACTTACACCAGACTTACCCCATCACGAGGCGAGGCTGACACCAGACTGACACCATCACAAGGCAAAGCTGACACCAGATTGACACCATCATGATGTGAGGCTGACACCAGACTGACCCCATCACGGGACGAGGCTGACACCAGACTGACCCCATCACGAGGCGAGACTGACACCAGACTGACCCCATCACGAGGCGATGCTGACACCAGACTGACCCCATCACGAGGCGAGACTGACACCAGACTGACCCAATCACGAGGCGAGACTGACACCAGACTGACCCCATCACGATGTGAGGCTGACACCAGACTGACCCCATCACGAGGCGAGGCTGACACCAGACTGACCCCATCACGAGGCGAGACTGACACCGGACTGACCCCATCACGAGGCGAGGCTGACACCAGACTGACACCATCATGATGTGAGGCTGACACCAGACTGACCCCGTCACGGGGCGAGGCTGACACCAGACTGACACCATCACGAGGCGAGGCTGACACCAGACTGACCCCATCACGAGGCGAGACTGACACCGGAATGACCCAATCACGGGGCGAGGCTGACACCAGACTGACCCCATCACGAGGCGAGGCTGACACCAGACTGACACCATCACGAGGCGTGGCTGACACCAGACTGACCCCATCATGATGTGAGGCTGAAA
The DNA here is from genome assembly GCF_062004578.1 of Staurois parvus. Classification (NCBI taxonomy): domain Eukaryota; kingdom Metazoa; phylum Chordata; class Amphibia; order Anura; family Ranidae; genus Staurois; species Staurois parvus. Next base: position 408,241 of record NW_028320352.1, on the reverse strand, counting down.
CCAGACTGACCCCATCACGAGGCGATGCTGACACCAGACTGACACCATCATGATATAAAGCTGACACCAGACTGACCCCGTCACGGGGCGAGGCTGACACCAGACTGACCCCATCACGAGGCGAGGCTGACACCAGACTGACGCCATCACGAGGCGAGACTGACACAGGACTGACCCCATCACGGGGCGAGGCTGACACCAGACTGACCCCATCACGAGGCGAGGCTCACACCAGACTGACACCATCACGAGGCGTGGCTGACACCAGACTGACCCCATCATGATGTGAGGCTGACACCAGACTGACCCCATCACTAGGCGAGGCTGACACCAGACTGACCCCATCACGAGGCGAGGCTGACACCAGACTGACACCATCACGAGGCGAGGCTGACACCAGACTGACACCATCATAATGCGAGGCTGACACCAGACTGACCCCATCATGGGACGAGGCTGACACCAGACTGACCCAATCACGAGACGAGACTGACACCAGACTGACCCCATCATGATGTGAGGCTGACACCAGACTGACCCCATCACGAGGCGAGGCTGACACCAGACTGACTCCATCACGAGGCGAAGCTGACACCAGACTGACCCAATCACGAGGCGAGGCTGACACCAGACTGACCCCGTCACGAGGCGAGGCTGACACCAGACTGACCCCGTCACGAGGCGAGGCTGACACCAGACTGACCCAATCACGAGGCGAGGCTGACACCAGACTGACCCCATCACGAGGCGAGACTGACACCGGACTGACCCCATCACGAGGCGAGGCTGACACCAGACTGACACCATCATGATGTGAGGCTGACACCAGACTGACACCATCACAAGGCGAGACTGACACCAGACTGATCCAATCACGAGGCGAGACTGACACCAGACTGACCCCATCATGATGTGAGGCTGACACCAGACTGACCCCATCATGAGGCGATGCTGACACCAGACTGACCCCATCACGAGGCGAGGCTGACACCAGACTGACACCATCACAAGGCGAAGCTGACACCAGATTGACACCATCATGATGTGAGGATGACACCAGACTGACCCCGTCACGGAGCGAGGCTGACACCAGACTGACCCCATCACGAGGCGAGACTGACACTAGACTGACACCATCACTAGGCGAGACTGACACCAGACTGACTCAATCACGAGGCGAGGCTGACACTAGACTGACCCCATCACGAGGCGAGACTGACACCAGACTGACCCCATCACGAGGCGAGACTGACACCAGACTGACCCCATCATGATGTGAGGCTGACACCAGACTGACCCCATCACTAGGCGAGGCTGACACCAGACTGACCCCATCACGAGGCGAGGCTGACACCAGACTGACACCATCACGAGGCGAGACTGACACCAGACTGACCCCATCACGAGGCGAGACTGACACCAGACTGACCCCATCATGATGTGAGGCTGACACCCGACTGACCCCATCACGAGGCGATGCTGACACCAGACTTACCCCATCACGAGGCGAGGCTGACACCAGACTGACACCATCACAAGGCGAAGCTGACACCAGATTGACACCATCATGATGTGAGGCTGACACCAGACTGACCCCATCATTAGGCGAGGCTGACACCAGACTGACCCCATCACGAGGCAAGGCTGACACCAGACTGACCCCATCTCGAGGCGAGGCTGACACCAGACTGACCACATAACGAGGCGAGGCTGACACCAGACTGACCCCATCATGATGTGAGGCTGACACCAGTCTGACCCCATCACGAGGCGAAGCTAACACCAGACTGACCCCATCACGAGGCGAGGCTGACACCAGACTGACCCCATCACGAGGCGAGGCTGACACCAGACTGACCCCATCACGAGGCGAGGCTGACACCAGACTGACCCCATCACGAGGCGATGCTGACACCAGACTTATCCCATCACGAGGCGAGGCTGACACCAGACTGACACCATCACAAGGCGAAGCTGACACCAGATTGACACCATCATGATGTGAGGCTGACACCAGACTGACCCCGTCACGGAGCGAGGCTGACACCAGACTGACCCCATCACGAGGCGAGACTGACACCAGACTGACACCATCACTAGGCGAGACTGACACCAGACTGACCCCATCACGAGGCGAGACTGACACCAGACTGACACCATCACGAGGCGAGACTGACCCCAGACTGACACCATCATGATGTGAGGCTGACACCAGACTGACCCCATCACTAGGCGAGGCTGACACCAGACTGACCCCATCACGAGGCAAGGCTGACACCAGACTGACCCCATCACGAGGCGAGGCTGACACCAGACTGACACCATCATGATGTGAGGCTGACACCAGACAGATCCCATCACGAGGTGAGGCTGACACAAGACTGACACCATCACGAGGCGAGGCTGACACCAGACTGACACCATCACAAGACGAGGCTGACACCAGACTGACCCCATCACGAGGCGAGGCTGACACCAGACTGACACCATCATGATGTGAGGCTGACACCAGACTGACCCCATCACGAGGCGAGGCTGACACTAGACTGACCCTATCACTAGGCGAGGCTGATACCAGACTGACACCATCTCGAGGCGAGGCTGACACCAGACTGACCACATAACGAGGCGAGGCTGACACCAGACTGACCCCATCATGATGTGAGGCTGACACCAGTCTGACCCCATCACGAGGCGAAGCTAACACCAGACTGACCCCATCACGAGGCGAGGCTGACACCAGACTGACCCCATCACGAGGCGAGGCTGACACCAGACTGACCCCATCACGAGGCGAGGCTGACACCAGACTGACACCATCACGAGGCGAGGCTGACACCAGACTGACCCCATCACGAGGCGAGGCTGACACCAGACTGACCCCATCACGAGGCGAGACTGACACCAGACTGACCCCATCACGATGTGAGGCTGACACCAGACTGACCCCATCACGAGGCGAGGCTGACACCAGACTGACCCCATCACGAGGCGAGACTGACACCGGACTGACCCCATCACGAGGCGAGGCTGACACCAGACTGACACCATCATGATGTGAGGCTGACACCAGACTGACCCCGTCACGGGGCGAGGCTGACACCAGACTGACACCATCACGAGGCGAGGCTGACACCAGACTGACCCCATCACGAGGCGAGACTGACACCGGAATGACCCAATCACGGGGCGAGGCTGACACCAGACTGACCCCATCACGAGGCGAGGCTGACACCAGACTGACACCATCACGAGGCGTGGCTGACACCAGACTGACCCCATCATGATGTGAGGCTGAAACCAGACTGACCCCATCACGAGGCGATGCTGACACCAGACTGACACCATCATGATATAAAGCTGACACCAGACTGACCCCGTCACGGGGCGAGGCTGACACCAGACTGACCCCATCACGAGGCGAGGCTGACACCAGACTGACGCCATCACGAGGCGAGACTGACACAGGACTGACCCCATCACGGGGCGAGGCTGACACCAGACTGACCCCATCACGAGGCGAGGCTCACACCAGACTGACACCATCACGAGGCGTGGCTGACACCAGACTGACCCCATCATGATGTGAGGCTGACACCAGACTGACCCCATCACTAGGCGAGGCTGACACCAGACTGACCCCATCACGAGGCGAGGCTGACACCAGACTGACACCATCACGAGGCGAGGCTGACACCAGACTGACACCATCATAATGCGAGGCTGACACCAGACTGACCCCATCATGGGACGAGGCTGACACCAGACTGACCCAATCACGAGACGAGACTGACACCAGACTGACCCCATCATGATGTGAGGCTGACACCAGACTGACCCCATCACGAGGCGAGGCTGACACCAGACTGACTCCATCACGAGGCGAAGCTGACACCAGACTGACCCAATCACGAGGCGAGGCTGACACCAGACTGACCCCGTCACGAGGCGAGGCTGACACCAGACTGACCCCGTCACGAGGCGAGGCTGACACCAGACTGACCCAATCACGAGGCGAGGCTGACACCAGACTGACCCCATCACGAGGCGAGACTGACACCGGACTGACCCCATCACGAGGCGAGGCTGACACCAGACTGACACCATCATGATGTGAGGCTGACACCAGACTGACACCATCACAAGGCGAGACTGACACCAGACTGATCCAATCACGAGGCGAGACTGACACCAGACTGACCCCATCATGATGTGAGGCTGACACCAGACTGACCCCATCATGAGGCGATGCTGACACCAGACTGACCCCATCACGAGGCGAGGCTGACACCAGACTGACACCATCACAAGGCGAAGCTGACACCAGATTGACACCATCATGATGTGAGGATGACACCAGACTGACCCCGTCACGGAGCGAGGCTGACACCAGACTGACCCCATCACGAGGCGAGACTGACACTAGACTGACACCATCACTAGGCGAGACTGACACCAGACTGACTCAATCACGAGGCGAGGCTGACACTAGACTGACCCCATCACGAGGCGAGACTGACACCAGACTGACCCCATCACGAGGCGAGACTGACACCAGACTGACCCCATCATGATGTGAGGCTGACACCAGACTGACCCCATCACTAGGCGAGGCTGACACCAGACTGACCCCATCACGAGGCGAGGCTGACACCAGACTGACACCATCACGAGGCGAGACTGACACCAGACTGACCCCATCACGAGGCGAGACTGACACCAGACTGACCCCATCATGATGTGAGGCTGACACCCGACTGACCCCATCACGAGGCGATGCTGACACCAGACTTACCCCATCACGAGGCGAGGCTGACACCAGACTGACACCATCACAAGGCGAAGCTGACACCAGATTGACACCATCATGATGTGAGGCTGACACCAGACTGACCCCATCATTAGGCGAGGCTGACACCAGACTGACCCCATCACGAGGCAAGGCTGACACCAGACTGACCCCATCTCGAGGCGAGGCTGACACCAGACTGACCACATAACGAGGCGAGGCTGACACCAGACTGACCCCATCATGATGTGAGGCTGACACCAGTCTGACCCCATCACGAGGCGAAGCTAACACCAGACTGACCCCATCACGAGGCGAGGCTGACACCAGACTGACCCCATCACGAGGCGAGGCTGACACCAGACTGACCCCATCACGAGGCGAGGCTGACACCAGACTGACCCCATCACGAGGCGATGCTGACACCAGACTTATCCCATCACGAGGCGAGGCTGACACCAGACTGACACCATCACAAGGCGAAGCTGACACCAGATTGACACCATCATGATGTGAGGCTGACACCAGACTGACCCCGTCACGGAGCGAGGCTGACACCAGACTGACCCCATCACGAGGCGAGACTGACACCAGACTGACACCATCACTAGGCGAGACTGACACCAGACTGACCCCATCACGAGGCGAGACTGACACCAGACTGACACCATCACGAGGCGAGACTGACCCCAGACTGACACCATCATGATGTGAGGCTGACACCAGACTGACCCCATCACTAGGCGAGGCTGACACCAGACTGACCCCATCACGAGGCAAGGCTGACACCAGACTGACCCCATCACGAGGCGAGGCTGACACCAGACTGACACCATCATGATGTGAGGCTGACACCAGACAGATCCCATCACGAGGTGAGGCTGACACAAGACTGACACCATCACGAGGCGAGGCTGACACCAGACTGACACCATCACAAGACGAGGCTGACACCAGACTGACCCCATCACGAGGCGAGGCTGACACCAGACTGACACCATCATGATGTGAGGCTGACACCAGACTGACCCCATCACGAGGCGAGGCTGACACTAGACTGACCCTATCACTAGGCGAGGCTGATACCAGACTGACACCATCTCGAGGCGAGGCTGACACCAGACTGACCACATAACGAGGCGAGGCTGACACCAGACTGACCCCATCATGATGTGAGGCTGACACCAGTCTGACCCCATCACGAGGCGAAGCTAACACCAGACTGACCCCATCACGAGGCGAGGCTGACACCAGACTGACCCCATCACGAGGCGAGGCTGACACCAGACTGACCCCATCACGAGGCGAGGCTGACACCAGACTGACACCATCACGAGGCGAGGCTGACACCAGACTGACCCCATCACGAGGCGAGGCTGACACCAGACTGACCCCATCACGAGGCGAGGCTGACACCAGACTGACACCATCACGAGGCGAGGCTGAAACCCGACTGACCCCATGACGAGGCGAGGCTGACACCAGACTGACACCATCACGAGGCGAGACTGACACCAGACTGACCCCATCACGAGGCGACGCTGATACAAGACTGACCCCATCACGAGGCGAGGCTGACACCAGACTGACCCCATGACGAGGCGAGGCTGACACCAGACTGACCCCATCATGATGTGAGGCTGACACCAGACTGACCTCATCACGAGGCGAGGCTGATACAAGACTGACACCATCACGAGTCGAGGCTGACACCAAACTGACACCATCATGATATGAGGCTGACACCAGACTGACCTCATCACGAGGCGAGGCTGATACAAGACTGACACCATCACGAGTCGAGGCTGACACCAAACTGACACCATCATGATATGAGGCTGACACCAGACTGACCTCATCACGAGGCGAGGCTGACACCAGACTAACCCCATCACGAGGCGTGGCTGACACCACACTGACCCCATCACGAGGCGAGGCTGACACCTGACTGACACCATCATGATGTGAGGCTGACACCAGACTGACCTCATCACGAGGCGAGGCTGACACCAGACTGACACCATCACGAGGCGAGGTTGACACCAGACTGACACCATCATGATGTAAGGCTGACACCAGACTGACCTCATCACGAGGCGAGGCTGACACAAGACTGACACCATCACGAGGCAAGGCTGACACCAGACTGACACCATCATGATGTGAGGCTGACACCAGACTGACCCCATCACGAGTCGAGACTGACACCAGACTGACCCCATCACGAGGCGAGGCTGACACCAGACTGACACCATCATGATGTGAGGCTGACACCAGACTGACCCCATCACGAGGCGAGGCTGACACCAGACTGACCCCATCACGAGGCGAGGCTGACACCAGACTGACCCCATCATGATGTGAGGCTGACACCAGACTGACACCATCACGAGGCGAGGCTGAAACCAGACTGACCCTATCACTAGGCGAGGCTGACACCAGACTGACACCATCACGAGGCAAGGCTGACACCAGACTGACCCCATCACGAGGCGAGGCTGACACCAGACTGACACCATCACGATGTGAGGCTGACACCAGACTGACCCCATCACGAGGCGAGGCTGACACCAGACTGACCCCATCACGAGGCGAGGCTGACACCAGACTGACCCCATCACGAGGCGAGGCTGATACCAAATTGACCCCATCACGAGGCGAGGCTGACACCAGAATGACCCCATCACGAGGCGCGGCTGACACCAGACTGACACCATCATGATGTGAGACTGACACCAGACTGACCCCATCACGAGGCGAGGCTGACACCAGACTGACACCATCATGATGTGAGGCTGACACCAGACTGACCCCATCACGAGGCGAGGCTGACACCAGACTGACCCTATCACTAGGCGAGGCTGACACCAGACTGACACCATCACGAGGCGAGGCTGAAACCCGACTGACCCCATCACGACGCGAGGCTGACACCAGACTGACACCATCACGATGTGAGGCTGACACCAGACTGACCCCATCACGAGGAGAGGCTGACACCAGACTGACCCCATCACGAGGCGAGGCTGACACCAGACTGACACCATCACGAGGCGAGACTGACACCAGACTGACCCCATCTCGAGGCGAGGCTGACACCAGACTGACCCCATCACGAGGCGAGGCTGACACCAGACTGACACCATCATGATGTGAGGCTGACACCAGACTGACCCCATCACGATGTGAGGCTGACACCAGACTGACACCATCACGAGGCGAGACTGACACCAGACTGACACCATCACGAGGCGAGACTGACACCAGACTGACACCATCACGAGGCGAGGCTGACACCAGACTGACCCCATCACGAGGCGAGGCTGACACCAGACTGACACCATCACGAGGCGAGGCTGACACCAGACTGACCCCATCACGAGGCGAGGCTGACACCAGACTGACCCCATCACGAGGCGAGGCTGACACCAGACTGACCCTATCACGAGGCGAGACTCACACCAGACTGACCCCATCACTAGGAGAGGCTGACACCAGACTGACCCCATCACGAGGCGAGGCTGACACCAGACTGACACCATCACGAGGTGAGGCTGACACCAGACTGACCCCATCACGAGGCGAGGCTGACACCAGACTGACCCCATCACGAGGCGAGGCTGACACCAGACTGACACCATCACGAGGCGAGACTGACACCAGACTGACCCCATCATGATGTGAGGCTGACACCAGACTGACCCCATCACTAGGCGAGGCTTACACCAGACTGACCCCATCACGGGGCGAGGCTGACTCCAGACTGACAGCATCACGAGGCGAGGCTGACACCAGACTGACACCATCACGGGGCGAGGCTGACACCAGACTGACCCGATCACGAGGCAAGGCTGACACCAGACTGACCCGATCACGAGGCAAGGCTGACACCAGACTGACCCAATCACTAGGCGAGACTGACACCAGACTGACCCCATCACGAGGCGAGGCTGACACCAAACTGACCCCATCACGAGGCGAGGCTGACACCAGACTGACCCCATCACGAGGCGAGGCTGACACCAGACTGACCCCATCACGAGGCGAGGCTGATACCAAATTGACCCCATCACGATGTGAGGCTGACAGCAGACTGACACCATCACGAGGCGAGACTGACACCAGACTGACACCATCACGAGGCGAGACTGACACCAGACTGACACCATCACGAGGCGAGGCTGACACCAGACTGATCCCATCACGAGGCGAGGCTGACACCAGACTGACCCCATCACGAGGCGTGGATGAGACACCAGACTGACCCCATCACGAGGCGAGGCTGACATCAAACTGACCTCATCACGAGGCGAGGCTGACACCAGACTGACACCATCATGATGTGAGGCTGACACCAGACTGACCCCATCACGAGGCGAGGCTGACACCAGACTGACCCCATCACGGGGCGAGGCTGACACCAGACTGACCCCATCACGAGGCAAGACTGACACCAGACTGACCCCATCACGGGGCGAGGCTGACACCAGACTGACCCCATCACGAGGCGAGGCTGACACCAGACTGACCCAATCACGAGACGAGGCTGACACCAGACTGAACCCATCACGAGGCGAGGCTGACACCAGACTGACCTCATCACGAGGCGAGGCTGACACCAGACTGACACCATCATGATGTGAGGCTGACACCAGACTGACCCCATCACGAGGCGAGGCTGACACCAGACTGACCCCATCACGAGGCGAGGCTGACACCAGACTGACCCTATCACGAGGCGAGACTGACACCAGACTGACCCCATCAAGGGGCGAGGCTGACACCAGATTGACCCCATCATGAGGCGAGGCTGACACCAGACTGACACCATCATGATGTGAGGCTGACACCAGACTGACCCCATCACTAGGCGAGGCTGACACCAGACTGACACCATCACGATGTGAGGCTGACACCAGACTGACCCCATCACGAGGCGAGGCTGACACCAGACTGACCCCATCACTAGGCGAGGCTGACACCAGACTGACACCATCACGATGTGAGGCTGACACCAGACTGACCCCATCACGAGGCGAGGCTGACACCAGACTGACCCCATCACGAGGCGAGGCTGACACCAGACTGACACCATCACGATGTGAGGCTGACACCAGACTGACCCCATCACGAGGCGAGGCTGACACCAGACTGACCCCATCACGAGGCGAGGCTGACACCAGACTGACCCAATCACGAGGCGAGGCTGACACCAGACTGACACCATCACGAGGCGAGACTGACACCAGACTGACCCCATCATGATGTGAGGCTGACACCAGACTGACCCCATCACTAGGCGAGGCTTACACCAGACTGACCCCATCACGGGGCGAGGCTGACTCCAGACTGACAGCATCACGAGGCGAGGCTGACACCAGACTGACACCATCACGGGGCGAGGCTGACACCAGACTGACCCCATCACGAGGCAAGGCTGACACCAGACTGACCCAATCACTAGGCGAGACTGACACCAGACTGACCCCATCACGAGGCGAGGCTGACACCAAACTGACCCCATCACGAGGCGAGGCTGACACCAGACTGACCCCATCACGAGGCGAGGCTGATACCAAATTGACCCCATCACGATGTGAGGCTGACACCAGACTGACACCATCACGAGGCGAGACTGACACCAGACTGACACCATCACGAGGAGAGACTGACACCAGACTGACACCATCACTAGGAGAGGCTGACACCGGACTGACACCATCACGAGGCAAGGCTGACACGAGACTGACACCATCATGATGTGAGGCTGACACCAGACTGACCCCATCACTAGGCGAGACTGACACCAGACTGACCCCATCACGAGGCGAGACTGACACCAGACTGACCCCATCACAAGGCGAGGCTGACACCAGACTGACCCCATCACTAGGAGAGGCTGACACCAGACTGACCCCATCACGGGGCGAGGCTGACACCAGACTGACCCCATCACGAGGCAAGACTGACACCAGACTGACCCCATCACGGGGCGAGGCTGACACCAGACTGACCCCATCACGAGGCGAGGCTGACACCAGACTGACCCAATCACGAGACGAGGCTGACACCAGACTGAACCCATCACGAGGCGAGGCTGACACCAGACTGACCCCATCACGAGGCGAGGCTGACACCAGACTGACCCCATCACAAGGCGAGGCTGACATCAGACTGACCCCATCACTAGGCGAGTCTGACACCAGACTGACCCCATCAGGAGGCGAGACTGACACCAGACTGACACCATCACGAGGCGAGACTGACACCAGACTGACCCCATCATGATGTGAGGCTGACACCAAACTGACACCATCACGAGGCGCGGCTGACACCAGACTGACCCCATCACGAGGCGAGGCTGACACCAGACTGACCCCATCACGAGGCGAGGCTGACACCAGACTGACCCCATCACGAGGCGAGGCTGACACCAGACTGACACCATCACGAGGCGAGACTGACACCAGACTGACCCCATCATGATGTGAGGCTGACACCAGACTGACCCCATCACTAGGCGAGGCTTACACCAGACTGACCCCATCACGGGGCGAGGCTGACTCCAGACTGACAGCATCACGAGGCGAGGCTGACACCAGACTGACACCATCACGGGGCGAGGCTGACACCAGACTGACCCCATCACGAGGCAAGGCTGACACCAGACTGACCCAATCACTAGGCGAGACTGACACCAGACTGACCCCATCACGAGGCGAGGCTGACACCAAACTGACCCCATCACGAGGCGAGGCTGACACCAGACTGACCCCATCACGAGGCGAGGCTGATACCAAATTGACCCCATCACGATGTGAGGCTGACACCAGACTGACACCATCACGAGGCGAGACTGACACCAGACTGACACCATCACGAGGCGAGACTGACACCAGACTGACACCATCACTAGGAGAGGCTGACACCAGACTGACACCATCACGAGGCAAGGCTGACACCAGACTGACACCATCATGATGTGAGGCTGACACCAGACTGACCCCATCACTAGGCGAGACTGACACCAGACTGACCCCATCACGAGGCGAGACTGACACCAGACTGACCCCATCACAAGGCGAGGCTGACACCAGACTGACCCCATCACTAGGAGAGGCTGACACCAGACTGACCCCATCACGGGGCGAGGCTGACACCAGACTGACCCCATCACGAGGCAAGACTGACACCAGACTGACCCCATCACGGGGCAAGGCTGACACCAGACTGACCCCATCACGAGGCGAGGCTGACACCAGACTGACCCAATCACGAGACGAGGCTGACACCAGACTGAACCCATCACGAGGCGAGGCTGACACCAGACTGACCTCATCACGAGGCGAGGCTGACACCAGACTGACACCATCATGATGTGAGGCTGACACCAGACTGACCCCATCACGAGGCGAGGCTGACACCAGACTGACCCCATCACGAGGCGAGGCTGACACCAGACTGACCCTATCACGAGGCGAGACTGACACCAGACTGACCCCATCAAGGGGCGAGGCTGACACCAGATTGACCCCATCATGAGGCGAGGCTGACACCAGACTGACACCATCATGATGTGAGGCTGACACCAGACTGACCCCATCACTAGGCGAGGCTGACACCAGACTGACACCATCACGATGTGAGGCTGACACCAGACTGACCCCATCACGAGGCGAGGCTGACACCAGACTGACCCCATCACGAGGCGAGGCTGACACCAGACTGACACCATCACGATGTGAGGCTGACACCAGACTGACCCCATCACGAGGCGAGGCTGACACCAGACTCACCCCATCACGAGGCGAGGCTGACACCAGACTGACCCCATCACAAGGCGAGGCTGACATCAGACTGACCCCATCACTAGGCGAGTCTGACACCAGACTGACCCCATCAGGAGGCGAGACTGACACCAGACTGACACCAACACGAGGCGAGGCTGACATCAGACTGACCCCATCACAAGGCGAGTCTGACACCAGACTGACCCCATCACGAGGCGAGGCTGACACCAGACTGACCCCATCACGAGGCGAGACTGACACCAGACTGACCCCATCACGAGGCGAGGCTGACACCAGACTGACCCCATCACGAGGCGAGGCTGACACCAGACTGACCCTATCACGAGGCGAGACTGACACCAGACTGACCCCATCACGAGGCGAGGCTGATACCAGACTGACCCCATCACGAGGCGAGGCTGACACCAGACTGACACCATCACGATGTGAGGCTGACACCAGATTGACCCCATCATGAGGCGAGGCTGACACCAGACTGACCCCATCACGAGGCGAGGCTGAAACCAGACTGACCCCATCACGAGGCAAGGCTGACACCAGACTGACCCCATCACGAGGCGAGGCTGATACCAGACTGACCCCATCACGAGGCGAGGCTGACACCAGACTGACACCATCACGATGTGAGGCTGACACCAGACTGACACCATTACGAGGCGAGGCTGACACCAGACTGACCCCATCACGAGGCGAGGCTGACACCTGACTGACACCATCAGGATGTGAGGCTAACACCAGACTGACCCCGTCACGAGGCGAGGCTGACACCAGACTGACCCCATCACGAGGCGAGGCTGACACCAGACTGACCCCATCACGAGGCGAGGATGACACCAGACTGACCCCATCACGAGGCAAGACTGACACCAGACTGACCCCATCACGGGGCGAGGCTGACACCAGACTGACCCCATCACGAGGCAAGACTGACACCAGACTGACCCCATCACGGGGCGAGGCTGACACCAGACTGACCCCATCACGAGGCGAGGCTGACACCAGACTGACCCCATCACTAGGAGAGGCTGACACCAGACTGACACCATCACGAGGCAAGGCTGACACCAGACTGACACCATCATGATGTGAGGCTGACACCAGACTGACCCCATCACTAGGCGAGACTGACACCAGACTGACCCCATCACGAGGCGAGGCTGACACCAGACTGACCCCATCACGAGGCGAGACTGACACCAGACTGACCCCATCACAAGGCGAGGCTGACACCAGACTGACCCCATCACGAGGCGAGGCTGACACCAGACTGACCCTATCACGAGGCGAGACTGACACCAGACTGACCCCATCAAGGGGCGAGGCTGACACCAGATTGACCCCATCATGAGGCGAGGCTGACACCAGACTGACACCATCATGATGTGAGGCTGACACCAGACTGACCCCATCACTAGGCGAGGCTGACACCAGACTGACACCATCACGATGTGAGGCTGACACCAGACTGACCCCATCACGAGGCAAGGCTGACACCAGACTGACCCCATCACGAGGCGAGGCTGACACCAGACTGACCCAATCACGAGACGAGGCTGACACCAGACTGAACCCATCACGAGGCGAGGCTGACACCAGACTGACCTCATCACGAGGCGAGGCTGACACCAGACTGACACCATCATGATGTGAGGCTGACACCAGACTGACCCCATCACGAGGCGAGGCTGACACCAGACAGACCCCATCACGAGGCGAGGCTGACACCAGACTGACCCTATCACGAGGCGAGACTGACACCAGACTGACCCCATCAAGGGGCGAGGCTGACACCAGATTGACCCCATCATGAGGCGAGGCTGACACCAGACTGACACCATCATGATGTGAGGCTGACACCAGACTGACCCCATCACTAGGCGAGGCTGACACCAGACTGACACCATCACGATGTGAGGCTGACACCAGACTGACACCATCACGATGTGAGGCTGACACCAGACTGACCCCATCACTAGGCGAGGCTGACACCAGACTGACACCATCACGATGTGAGGCTGACACCAGACTGACCCCATCACGAGGCGTGGATAAGACACCAGACTGACCCCATCACGAGGCGAGGCTGACATCAAACTGACCCCATCACGAGGCGAGGCTGACACCAGACTGACCCCATCACTAGGCGAGGCTGACACCAGACTGACCCCATCACGAGGCGAGGCTGACACCAGAATGACCCCATCACGAGTTGAGGCTGACACCAGACTGACCCCATCACTAGGAGAGGCTGACACCAGACTGACACCATCACGAGTCAAGGCTGACACCAGACTGACACCATCATGATGTGAGGCTGACACCAGACTGACCCCATCACTAGGCGAGACTGACACCAGACTGACCCCATCACGAGGCGAGACTGACACCAGACTGACCCCATCACAAGGCGAGGCTGACACCAGACTGACCCCATCACTAGGAGAGGCTGACACCAGACTGACCCCATCACGGGGCGAGGCTGACACCAGACTGACCCCATCACGAGGCAAGACTGACACCAGACTGACCCCATCACGGGGCGAGGCTGACACCAGACTGACCCCATCACGAGGCGAGGCTGACACCAGACTGACCCAATCACGAGACGAGGCTGACACCAGACTGAACCCATCACGAGGCGAGGCTGACACCAGACTGACCTCATCACGAGGCGAGGCTGACACCAGACTGACACCATCATGATGTGAGGCTGACACCAGACTGACCCCATCACGAGGCGAGGCTGACACCAGACTGACCCCATCACGAGGCGAGGCTGACACCAGACTGACCCTATCACGAGGCGAGACTGACACCAGACTGACCCCATCAAGGGGCGAGGCTGACACCAGATTGACCCCATCATGAGGCGAGGCTGACACCAGACTGACACCATCACGAGGCGAGACTGACACCAGACTGACCCCATCATGATGTGAGGCTGACACCAAACTGACACCATCACGAGGCGCGGCTGACACCAGACTGACCCCATCACGAGGCGAGGCTGACACCAGACTGACCCCATCACGAGGCGAGGCTGACACCAGACTGACCCCATCACGAGGCGAGGCTGACACCAGACTGACACCATCACGAGGCGAGACTGACACCAGACTGACCCCATCATGATGTGAGGCTGACACCAGACTGACCCCATCACTAGGCGAGGCTTACACCAGACTGACCCCATCACGGGGCGAGGCTGACTCCAGACTGACAGCATCACGAGGCGAGGCTGACACCAGACTGACACCATCACGGGGCGAGGCTGACACCAGACTGACCCCATCACGAGGCAAGGCTGACACCAGACTGACCCAATCACTAGGCGAGACTGACACCAGACTGACCCCATCACGAGGCGAGGCTGACACCAAACTGACCCCATCACGAGGCGAGGCTGACACCAGACTGACCCCATCACGAGGCGAGGCTGATACCAAATTGACCCCATCACGATGTGAGGCTGACACCAGACTGACACCATCACGAGGCGAGACTGACACCAGACTGACACCATCACGAGGAGAGACTGACACCAGACTGACACCATCACTAGGAGAGGCTGACACCAGACTGACACCATCACGAGGCAAGGCTGACACGAGACTGACACCATCATGATGTGAGGCTGACACCAGACTGACCCCATCACTAGGCGAGACTGACACCAGACTGACCCCATCACGAGGCGAGACTGACACCAGACTGACCCCATCACAAGGCGAGGCTGACACCAGACTGACCCCATCACTAGGAGAGGCTGACACCAGACTGACCCCATCACGGGGCGAGGCTGACACCAGACTGACCCCATCACGAGGCAAGACTGACACCAGACTGA
Organism: Staurois parvus; assembly: GCF_062004578.1. Lineage (NCBI taxonomy): Eukaryota > Metazoa > Chordata > Amphibia > Anura > Ranidae > Staurois > Staurois parvus. The sequence continues at coordinate 391,794 of NW_028320352.1, read as the reverse complement.
CCCCATCACGGGGCGAGGCTGACACCAGACTGACCCCATCACGAGGCGAGGCTGACACCAGACTGACCCAATCACGAGACGAGGCTGACACCAGACTGAACCCATCACGAGGCGAGGCTGACACCAGACTGACCCCATCACGAGGCGAGGCTGACACCAGACTGACCCCATCACAAGGCGAGGCTGACATCAGACTGACCCCATCACTAGGCGAGTCTGACACCAGACTGACCCCATCAGGAGGCGAGACTGACACCAGACTGACACCATCACGAGGCGAGACTGACACCAGACTGACCCCATCATGATGTGAGGCTGACACCAAACTGACACCATCACGAGGCGCGGCTGACACCAGACTGACCCCATCACGAGGCGAGGCTGACACCAGACTGACCCCATCACGAGGCGAGGCTGACACCAGACTGACCCCATCACGAGGCGAGGCTGACACCAGACTGACACCATCACGAGGCGAGACTGACACCAGACTGACCCCATCATGATGTGAGGCTGACACCAGACTGACCCCATCACTAGGCGAGGCTTACACCAGACTGACCCCATCACGGGGCGAGGCTGACTCCAGACTGACAGCATCACGAGGCGAGGCTGACACCAGACTGACACCATCACGGGGCGAGGCTGACACCAGACTGACCCCATCACGAGGCAAGGCTGACACCAGACTGACCCAATCACTAGGCGAGACTGACACCAGACTGACCCCATCACGAGGCGAGGCTGACACCAAACTGACCCCATCACGAGGCGAGGCTGACACCAGACTGACCCCATCACGAGGCGAGGCTGATACCAAATTGACCCCATCACGATGTGAGGCTGACACCAGACTGACACCATCACGAGGCGAGACTGACACCAGACTGACACCATCACGAGGCGAGACTGACACCAGACTGACACCATCACTAGGAGAGGCTGACACCAGACTGACACCATCACGAGGCAAGGCTGACACCAGACTGACACCATCATGATGTGAGGCTGACACCAGACTGACCCCATCACTAGGCGAGACTGACACCAGACTGACCCCATCACGAGGCGAGACTGACACCAGACTGACCCCATCACAAGGCGAGGCTGACACCAGACTGACCCCATCACTAGGAGAGGCTGACACCAGACTGACCCCATCACGGGGCGAGGCTGACACCAGACTGACCCCATCACGAGGCAAGACTGACACCAGACTGACCCCATCACGGGGCAAGGCTGACACCAGACTGACCCCATCACGAGGCGAGGCTGACACCAGACTGACCCAATCACGAGACGAGGCTGACACCAGACTGAACCCATCACGAGGCGAGGCTGACACCAGACTGACCTCATCACGAGGCGAGGCTGACACCAGACTGACACCATCATGATGTGAGGCTGACACCAGACTGACCCCATCACGAGGCGAGGCTGACACCAGACTGACCCCATCACGAGGCGAGGCTGACACCAGACTGACCCTATCACGAGGCGAGACTGACACCAGACTGACCCCATCAAGGGGCGAGGCTGACACCAGATTGACCCCATCATGAGGCGAGGCTGACACCAGACTGACACCATCATGATGTGAGGCTGACACCAGACTGACCCCATCACTAGGCGAGGCTGACACCAGACTGACACCATCACGATGTGAGGCTGACACCAGACTGACCCCATCACGAGGCGAGGCTGACACCAGACTGACCCCATCACGAGGCGAGACTGACACCAGACTGACCCCATCACGAGGCGAGGCTGACACCAGACTGACCCCATCACGAGGCGAGGCTGACACCAGACTGACCCTATCACGAGGCGAGACTGACACCAGACTGACCCCATCACGAGGCGAGGCTGATACCAGACTGACCCCATCACGAGGCGAGGCTGACACCAGACTGACACCATCACGATGTGAGGCTGACACCAGATTGACCCCATCATGAGGCGAGGCTGACACCAGACTGACCCCATCACGAGGCGAGGCTGAAACCAGACTGACCCCATCACGAGGCAAGGCTGACACCAGACTGACCCCATCACGAGGCGAGGCTGATACCAGACTGACCCCATCACGAGGCGAGGCTGACACCAGACTGACACCATCACGATGTGAGGCTGACACCAGACTGACACCATTACGAGGCGAGGCTGACACCAGACTGACCCCATCACGAGGCGAGGCTGACACCTGACTGACACCATCAGGATGTGAGGCTAACACCAGACTGACCCCGTCACGAGGCGAGGCTGACACCAGACTGACCCCATCACGAGGCGAGGCTGACACCAGACTGACCCCATCACGAGGCGAGGATGACACCAGACTGACCCCATCACGAGGCAAGACTGACACCAGACTGACCCCATCACGGGGCGAGGCTGACACCAGACTGACCCCATCACGAGGCAAGACTGACACCAGACTGACCCCATCACGGGGCGAGGCTGACACCAGACTGACCCCATCACGAGGCGAGGCTGACACCAGACTGACCCCATCACTAGGAGAGGCTGACACCAGACTGACACCATCACGAGGCAAGGCTGACACCAGACTGACACCATCATGATGTGAGGCTGACACCAGACTGACCCCATCACTAGGCGAGACTGACACCAGACTGACCCCATCACGAGGCGAGGCTGACACCAGACTGACCCCATCACGAGGCGAGACTGACACCAGACTGACCCCATCACAAGGCGAGGCTGACACCAGACTGACCCCATCACGAGGCGAGGCTGACACCAGACTGACCCTATCACGAGGCGAGACTGACACCAGACTGACCCCATCAAGGGGCGAGGCTGACACCAGATTGACCCCATCATGAGGCGAGGCTGACACCAGACTGACACCATCATGATGTGAGGCTGACACCAGACTGACCCCATCACTAGGCGAGGCTGACACCAGACTGACACCATCACGATGTGAGGCTGACACCAGACTGACCCCATCACGAGGCAAGGCTGACACCAGACTGACCCCATCACGAGGCGAGGCTGAAACCAGACTGACCCCATCATGAGGCAAGGCTGACACCAGACTGACCCCATCACGAGGCGAGGCTGATACCAGACTGACCCCATCACGAGGCGAGGCTGACACCAGACTGACACCATCACGATGTGAGGCTGACACCAGACTGACCCCATCACGAGGCGAGGCTGACACCAGACTGACCGCATCACGAGGCGAGGCTGACATCAGACTGACCCCATCACGAGGCGAGGCTGACACCAGACTGACCCCATCACGAGGCGAGGCTGACACCAGACTGACCCCATCACGAGGCGAGGCTGACACCAGACTGACCCCATCATGATGTGAGGCTGACACCAGACTGACCTCATCACGAGGCGAGGCTGATACAAGACTGACACCATCACGAGTCGAGGCTGACACCAGACTGACACCATCATGATGTGAGGCTGACACCAGACTGACTTCATCACGAGGCGAGGCTGATACAAGACTGACACCATCACGAGTCGAGGCTGACACCAGACTGACACCATCATGATGTGAGGCTGACACCAGACTGACCCCATCATGAGGCGAGGCTGACACCAGACTGACCCCATCACGAGGCGAGGCTGACACCAGACTGACCCCATCACGAGGCGAGGCTGACACCAGACTAACCCCATCACGAGGCGTGGCTGACACCACACTGACCCCATCACGAGGCGAGGCTGACACCTGACTGACACCATCATGATGTGAGGCTGACACCAGACTGACCCCATCACGAGGCGAGGCTGACACCAGACTGACACTATCACGAGGCGAGGCTGACACCAGACTGACACCATCATGATGTGAGGCTGACACCAGACTGACCTCATCACGAGGCGAGGCTGACACAAGACTGACACCATCACGAGGCGAGGCTGACACCAGACTGACACCATCATGATGTGAGGCTGACACCAGACTGACCCCATCACGAGGTGAGGCTGACACCAGACTGACCCCATCACGAGGCGAGGCTGACACCAGACTGACCCCATCACGAGGCGAGGCTGACACCAGACTGACCCCATCACGAGGCGAGGCTGACACCAGACTGACACCATCACGAGGCGAGACTGACACCAGACTGACCCCATCATGATGTGAGGCTGACACCAAACTGACACCATCACGAGGCGAGGCTGACACCAGACTGACCCCATCACGAGGCGAGGCTGACACCAGACTGACCCCATCACGAGGCGAGGCTGACACCAGACTGACCCCATCACGAGGCGAGGCTGACACCAGACTGACACCATCACGAGGCGAGACTGACACCAGACTGACCCCATCATGATGTGAGGCTGACACCAGACTGACCCCATCACTAGGCGAGGCTTACACCAGACTGACCCCATCACGGGGCGAGGCTGACTCCAGACTGACAGCATCACGAGGCGAGGCTGACACCAGACTGACACCATCACGGGGCGAGGCTGACACCAGACTGACCCCATCACGAGGCAAGGCTGACACCAGACTGACCCAATCACTAGGCGAGACTGACACCAGACTGACCCCATCACGAGGCGAGGCTGACACCAGACTGACCCTATCACTAGGCGAGGCTGACACCAGACTGACACCATCACGAGGCGAGGCTGAAACCCGACTGACCCCATCACGACGCGAGGCTGACACCAGACTGACACCATCATGATGTGAGGCTGACACCAGACTGACCCCATGAAGAGGCGAGGCTGACACCAGACTGACCCCATCACGAGGCGAGGATGACACCAGACTGACCCCATCACGAGGCGAGGCTGACACCAGACTGACACCATCACGAGGCGAGGCTGACACCAGACTGTCACCATCATGATGTGAGGCTGACATCAGACTGACCCCATCACAAGGCGAGTCTGACACCAGACTGACCCCATCACGAGGCGAGGCTGACACCAGACTGACCCCATCACGAGGCGAGACTGACACCAGACTGACCCCATCACGAGGCGAGGCTGACACCAGACTGACCCCATCACTAGGCGAGGCTGACACCAGACTGACACCATCACGATGTGAGGCTGACACCAGACTGACCCCATCACGAGGCAAGGCTGACACCAGACTGACCCCATCACGAGGCGAGGCTGAAACCAGACTGACCCCATCATGAGGCAAGGCTGACACCAGACTGACCCCATCACAAGGCGAGGCTGATACCAGACTGACCCCATCACGAGGCGAGGCTGACACCAGACTGACACCATCACGATGTGAGGCTGACACCAGACTGACCCCATCACGAGGCGAGGCTGACACCAGACTGACCGCATCACGAGGCGAGGCTGACACCAGACTGACCCCATCACGAGGCGAGGCTGACATCAGACTGACCCCATCACTAGGCGAGTCTGACACCAGACTGACCCCATCAGGAGGCGAGACTGACACCAGACTGACCCCTTCACGAGGCGAGGCTGACACCAGACTGACACCATCACGAGGCGAGACTGACACCGGACTGACCCAATCACGAGGCGAGGCTGACACCAGGCTGACACCATCACGAGGCGAGGCTGACACCAGACTGACACCATCACGATGTGAGGCTGACACCAGACTGACCCCATCACGAGGCAAGGCTGACACCAGACTGACCCCATCACGAGGCGAGGCTGAAACCAGACTGACCCCATCACGAGGCAAGGCTGACACCAGACTGACCGCATCACGAGGCGAGGCTGACACCAGACTGACCCCATCACGAGGCGAGGCTGACATCAGACTGACCCCATCACTAGGCGAGTGACACCAGACTGACCCCATCAGGAGGCGAGACTGACACCAGACTGACCCCATCACGAGGCGAGGCTGACACCAGACTGACACCATCACGAGGCGAGACTGACACCGGACTGACCCAATCACGAGGCGAGGCTGACACCAGACTGACACCATCATGAGGCGAGGCTGACACCAGACTGACCCCATCACGAGGCGAGGCTGACACCAGACTGACCCCATCACGAGGCGAGGCTGACACCAGACTGACCCCATCACGAGTCGAGGCTGACACCAGACTGACCCCATCAGGAGGCGAGGCTGACACCAGACTGACCCCATCACGAGGCGAGGCTGACACCAGACTAACCCCATCACGAGGCGTGGCTGACACCACACTGACCCCATCACGAGGCGAGGCTGACACCTGACTGACACCATCATGATGTGAGGCTGACACCAGACTGACCACATCACGAGACAAGGCTGACACCAGACTGACCCAATCACTAGGCGAGACTGACACCAGACTGACCCCATCACGAGGCGAGGCTGACACCAAACTGACCCCATCACGAGGCGAGGCTGACACCAGACTGACCCCATCACGAGGCGAGGCTGACACCAGACTGACCCCATCATGATGTGAGACTGACACCAGACTGACCCCATCACGAGGCGAGGCTGACACCAGACTGACACCATCATGATGTGAGGCTGACACCAGACTGACCCCATCACGAGTCGAGACTGACACCAGACTGACCCCATCACGAGGCGAGGCTGACTCCAGACTGACACCATCATGATGTGAGGCTGACACCAGACTGACCCTATCACTAGGCGAGGCTGACACCAGACTGACACCATCACGAGGCGAGGCTGAAACCCGACTGACCCCATCACGACGCGAGGCTGACACCAGACTGACACCATCATGATGTGAGGCTGACACCAGACTGACCCCATGAAGAGGCGAGGCTGACACCAGACTGACCCCATCACGAGGCGAGGCTGACACCAGACTGACCCCATCACGAGGCGAGGCTGACACCAGACTGACACCATCACGAGGCGAGGCTGACACCAGACTGACACCATCATGATGTGAGGCTGACATCAGACTGACCCCATCACAAGGCGAGTCTGACACCAGACTGACCCCATAACGAGGCGAGGCTGACACCAGACTGACCCCATCACGAGGCGAAACTGACACCAGACTGACCCCATCACGAGGCGAGGCTGACACCAGACTGACCCCATCACGAGGCGAGGCTGACACCAGACTGACCCTATCACGAGGCGAGACTGACACCAGACTGACCCCATCAAGGGGCGAGGCTGACACCAGACTGACCCCATCACGAGTCGAGACTGACACCAGACTGACCCCATCACGAGGCGAGGCTGACTCCAGACTGACACCATCATGATGTGAGGCTGACACCAGACTGACCCTATCACTAGGCGAGGCTGACACCAGACTGACACCATCACGAGGCGAGGCTGAAACCCGACTGACCACTTCACGACGCGAGGCTGACACCAGACTGACACCATCATGATGTGAGGCTGACACCAGACTGACCCCATGAAGAGGCGAGGCTGACACCAGACTGACCCCATCACGAGGCGAGGCTGACACCAGACTGACCCCATCACGAGGCGAGGCTGACACCAGACTGACACCATCACGAGGCGAGGCTGACACCAGACTGACACCATCATGATGTGAGGCTGACATCAGACTGACCCCATCACAAGGCGAGTCTGACACCAGACTGACCCCATCACGAGGCGAGGCTGACACCAGACTGACCCCATCACGAGGCGAAACTGACACCAGACTGACCCCATCACGAGGCGAGGCTGACACCAGACTGACCCCATCACGAGGCGAGGCTGACACCAGACTGACCCTATCACGAGGCGAGACTGACACCAGACTGACCCCATCAAGGGGCGAGGCTGACACCAGATTGACCCCATCATGAGGCGAGGCTGACACCAGACTGACACCATCATGATGTGAGGCTGACACCAGACTGACCCCATCACGAGGCAAGGCTGACACCAGACTGACCGCATCACGAGGCGAGGCTGACACCAGACTGACCCCATCACGAGGCGAGGCTGACATCAGACTGACCCCATCACTAGGCGAGTCTGACACCAGACTGACCCCATCAGTAGGCGAGACTGACACCAGACTGACCCCATCACGAGGCGAGGCTGACACCAGACTGACACCATCACGAGGCGAGACTGACACCGGACTGACCCAATCACGAGGCGAGGCTGACACCAGACTGACACCATCACGAGGCGAGGCTGACACCAGACTGACCCCATCACGAGGCGAGGCTAACACCAGACTGACCCCATCACGAGGCGAGGCTGACACCAGACTGACCCCATCATGATGTGAGGCTGACACCAGACTGACCTCATCACGAGGCGAGGCTGATACAAGACTGACACCATCACGAGTCGAGGCTGACACCAGACTGACACCATCAAGATGTGAGGCTGACACCAGACTGACCCCATCACGAGGCGAGGCTGACACCAGACTGACCCCATCACGAGGCGAGGCTGACACCAGACTGACCCCATCACGAGGCGAGGCTGACACCAGACTAACCCCATCACGAGGCGTGGCTGACACCACACTGACCCCATCACGAGGCGAGGCTGACACCTGACTGACACCATCATGATGTGAGGCTGACACCAGACTGACCCCATCACGAGGCGAGGCTGACACCAGACTGACACTATCACGAGGCGAGGCTGACACCAGACTGACACCATCATGATGTGAGGCTGACACCAGACTGACCTCATCACGAGGCGAGGCTGACACAAGACTGACACCATCACGAGGCGAGGCTGACACCAGACTGACACCATCATGATGTGAGGCTGACACCAGACTGACCCCATCACGAGGCGAGGCTGACACCAGACTGACCCCATCACGAGGCGAGGCTGACACCAGACTGACCCCATCACGAGGCGAGGCTGACACCAGACTGACCCCATCACGAGGCGAGGCTGACACCAGACTAACCCCATCACGAGGCGTGGCTGACACCACACTGACCCCATCACGAGGCGAGGCTGACACCTGACTGACACCATCATGATGTGAGGCTGACACCAGACTGACCCCATCACGAGGCGAGGCTGACACCAGACTGACACTATCACGAGGCGAGGCTGACACCAGACTGACACCATCATGATGTGAGGCTGACACCAGACTGACCTCATCACGAGGCGAGGCTGACACAAGACTGACACCATCACGAGGCGAGGCTGACACCAGACTGACACCATCATGATGTGAGGCTGACACCAGACTGACCCCATCACGAGGCGAGGCTGACACCAGACTGACCCCATCACGAGGCGAGGCTGACACCAGACTGACCCCATCACGAGGCGAGGCTGACACCAGACTGACCCCATCACGAGGCGAGGCTGACACCAGACTGACACCATCACGAGGCGAGACTGACACCAGACTGACCCCATCACAAGGCGAGGCTGACACCAGACTGACCCCATCACGAGGCGAGGCTGACACCAGACTGACCCCATCACGAGGCGAGGCTGACACCAGACTGACACCATCACGAGGCGAGACTGACACCAGACTGACCCCATCATGATGTGAGGCTGACACCAGACTGACCTCATCACGAGGCGAGGCTGACACAAGACTGACACCATCACGAGGCGAGGCTGACACCAGACTGACACCATCATGATGTGAGGCTGACACCAGACTGACCCCATCACGAGGCGAGGCTGACACCAGACTGACCCCATCACGAGGCGAGGCTGACACCAGACTGACCCCATCACGAGGCGAGGCTGACACCAGACTGACACCATCACGAGGCGAGACTGACACCAGACTGACCCCATCATGATGTGAGGCTGACACCAGACTGACCCCATCACTAGGCGAGGCTTACACCAGACTGACCCCATCACGGGGCGAGGCTGACTCCAGACTGACAGCATCACGAGGCGAGGCTGACACCAGACTGACACCATCACGGGGCGAGGCTGACACCAGACTGACCCCATCACGAGGCAAGGCTGACACCAGACTGACCCAATCACTAGGCGACACTGACACCAGACTGACCCCATCACGAGGCGAGGCTGACACCAAACTGACCCCATCACGAGGCGAGGCTGAAACCCGACTGACCCCATCACGACGCGAGGCTGACACCAGACTGACACCATCATGATGTGAGGCTGACACCAGACTGACCCCATGAAGAGGTGAGGCTGACACCAGACTGACCCCATCACGAGGCGAGGCTGACACCAGACTGACCCCATCACGAGGCGAGGCTGACACCAGACTGACACCATCACGAGGCGAGGCTGACACCACACTGACACCATCATGATGTGAGGCTGACATCAGACTGACCCCATCACAAGGAGAGTCTGACACCAGACTGACCCCATCACGAGGCGAGGCTGACACCAGACTGACCCCATCACGAGGCGAAACTGACACCCGACTGACCCCATCACGAGGCGAGGCTGACACCAGACTGACCCCATCACGAGGCGAGGCTGACACCAGACTGACCCTATCACGAGGCGAGACTGACACCAGACTGACCCCATCAAAGGGCGAGGCTGACACCAGATTGACCCCATCATGAGGCGAGGCTGACACCAGACTGACACCATCATGATGTGAGGCTGACACCAGACTGACCCCATCACTAGGCGAGGCTGACACCAGACTGACACCATCACGATGTGAGGCTGACACCAGACTGACCCCATCACGAGGCAAGGCTGACACCAGACTGACCCCATCACGAGGCGAGGCTGAAACCAGACTGACCCCATCACGAGGCAAGGCTGACACCAGACTGACCGCATCACGAGGCGAGGCTGACACCAGACTGACCCCATCACGAGGCGAGGCTGACATCAGACTGACCCCATCACTAGGCGAGTCTGACACCAGACTGACCCCATCAGGAGGCGAGACTGACACCAGACTGACCCCATCACGAGGCGAGGCTGACACCAGACTGAAACCATCACGAGGCGAGACTGACACCGGACTGACCCCATCACGAGGCGAGGCTGACATCAGACTGACCCCATCACTAGGCGAGTCTGACACCAGACTGACCCCATCAGGAGGCGAGACTGACACCAGACTGACCCCATCACGAGGCGAGGCTGACACCAGACTGACCCCATCACGAGGCGAGGCTGACACCAGACTGACCCCATCACGAGGCGAGGCTGACACCAGACTGACCCCATCATGATGTGAGGCTGACACCAGACTGACCTCATCACGAGGCGAGGCTGATACAAGACTGACACCATCACGAGTCGAGGCTGACACCAGACTGACACCATCATGATGTGAGGCTGACACCAGACTGACTTCATCACGAGGCGAGGCTGATACAAGACTGACACCATCACGAGTCGAGGCTGACACCAGACTGACACCATCATGATGTGAGGCTGACACCAGACTGACCCCATCACGAGGCGAGGCTGACACCAGACTGACCCCATCACGAGGCGAGGCTGACAACAGACTGACCCCATCACGAGGCGAGGCTGACACCAGACTAACCCCATCACGAGGCGTGGCTGACACCACACTGACCCCATCACGAGGCGAGGCTGACACCTGACTGACACCATCATGATGTGAGGCTGACACAAGACTGACCCCATCACGAGACAAGGCTGACACCAGACTGACCCAATCACTAGGCGAGACTGACACCAGACTGACCCCATCACGAGGCGAGGCTGACACCAAACTGACCCCATCACGAGGCGAGGCTGACACCAGACTGACCCCATCACGAGGCGAGGCTGACACCAGACTGACCCCATCACGAGGCGAGGCTGATACCAAATTGACCCCATCACGAGGCGAGGCTGACATCAGACTGACACCATCACGAGTCGAGGCTGACACCAGACTGAAACCATCATGATGTGAGACTGACACCAGACTGACCCCATCACGAGGCGAGGCTGACACCAGACTGACACCATCATGATGTGAGGCTGACACCAGACTGACCCCATCACGAGTCGAGACTGACACCAGACTGACCCCATCACGAGGCGAGGCTGACTCCAGACTGACACCATCATGATGTGAGGCTGACACCAGACTGACCCCATCACGAGGCGAGGCTGACACCAGACTGACCCTATCACTAGGCGAGGCTGACACCAGACTGACACCATCACGAGGCGAGGCTGAAACCCGACTGACCCCATCACGACGCGAGGCTGACACCAGACTGACACCATCATGATGTGAGGCTGACACCAGACTGACCCCATGAAGAGGCGAGGCTGACACCAGACTGACCCCATCACGAGGCGAGGCTGACACCAGACTGACCCCATCACGAGGCGAGGCTGACACCAGACTGACACCATCACGAGGCGAGGCTGACACCAGACTGACACCATCATGATGTGAGGCTGACACCAGACTGACCCCATCACGAGGCAAGGCTGACACCAGACTGACCCCATCACGAGGCGAGGCTGAAACCAGACTGACCCCATCACGAGGCAAGGCTGACACCAGACTGACCGCATCACGAGGCGAGGCTGACACCAGACTGACCCCATCACTAGGCGAGTCTGACACCAGACTGACCCCATCAGGAGGCGAGACTGACACCAGACTGACCCCATCACGAGGCAAGGCTGACACCAGACTGACACCATCACGAGGCGAGACTGACACCGGACTGACCCAATCACGAGGCGAGGCTGACACCAGACTGACACCATCACGAGGCGAGGCTGACACCAGACTGACCTCATCACGAGGCGAGGCTGACACCAGACTGACCCCATCACGAGGCGAGGCTGACACCAGACTGACCCCATCATGATGTGAGGCTGACACCAGACTGACCTCATCACGAGGCGAGGCTGATACAAGACTGACACCATCACGAGTCGAGGCTGACACCAGACTGACACCATCATGATGTGAGGCTGACACCAGACTGACTTCATCACGAGGCGAGGCTGATACAAGACTGACACCATCACGAGTCGAGGCTGACACCAGACTGACACCATCATGATGTGAGGCTGACACCAGACTGACCCCATCACGAGGCGAGGCTGACACCAGACTGACCCCATCACGAGGCGAGGCTGACACCAGACTGACCCCATCACGAGGCGAGGCTGACACCAGACTAACCCCTTCACGAGGCGTGGCTGACACCACACTGACCCCATCACGAGGCGAGGCTGACACCTGACTGACACAATCATGATGTGAGGCTGACACCAGACTGACCCCATCACGAGGCGAGGCTGACACCAGACTGACACTATCACGAGGCGAGGCTGACACCAGACTGACACCATCATGATGTGAGGCTGACACCAGACTGACCTCATCACGAGGCGAGGCTGACACAAGACTGACACCATCACGAGGCGAGGCTGACACCAGACTGACACCATCATGATGTGAGGCTGACACCAGACTGACCCCATCACGAGGCGAGGCTGACACCAGACTGACCCCATCACGAGGCGAGGCTGACACCAGACTGACCCCATCACGAGGCGAGGCTGACACCAGACTGACCCCATCACGAGGCGAGGCTGACACCAGACTGACCCCATCACGAGGCGAGGCTGACACCAGACTAACCCCATCACGAGGCGTGGCTGACACCACACTGACCCCATCACGAGGCGAGGCTGACACCTGACTGACACCATCATGATGTGAGGCTGACACCAGACTGACCCCATCACGAGGCGAGGCTGACACCAGACTGACACTATCACGAGGCGAGGCTGACACCAGACTGACACCATCATGATGTGAGGCTGACACCAGACTGACCTCATCACGAGGCGAGGCAGACACCAGACTGACACCATCACGAGGCGAGGCTGACACCAGACTGACACCATCATAATGTGAGGCTGACATCAGACTGACCCCATCACAAGGCGAGTCTGACACCAGACTGACACCATCATGATGTGAGGCTGACACCAGACTGACCCCATCACGAGGCGAGGCTGACACCAGACTTACACCATCACGATGTGAGGCTGACACCAGACTGACCCCATCACTAGGCGAGGCTGACACCAGACTGACCCCATCACGAGGCGAGGCTGACACCAGACTGACCCCATCACGAGGCGAGGCTGACATCAGACTGACCCCATCACTAGGCGAGTCTGACACCAGACTGACACCATCAGGAGGCGAGACTGACACCAGACTGACCCCATCACGAGGCGAGGCTGACACCAGACTGACACCATCACGAGGCGAGACTGACACCGGACTGACCCAATCACGAGGCGAGGCTGACACCAGACTGACACCATCACGAGGCGAGGCTGACACCAGACTGACCCCATCACGAGGCGAGGCTGACACCAGACTGACCCCATCACGAGGCGAGGCTGACACCAGACTGACCCCATCATGATGTGAGGCTGACACCAGACTGACCTCATCACGAGGCGAGGCTGATACAAGACTGACACCATCACGAGTCGAGGCTGACACCAGACTGACACCATCATGATGTGAGGCTGACACCAGACTGACTTCATCACGAGGCGAGGCTGATACAAGACTGACACCATCACGAGTCGAGGCTGACACCAGACTGACACTATCATGATGTGAGGCTGACACCAGACTGACCCCATCACGAGGCGAGGCTGACACCAGACTGACCCATCACGAGGCGAGGCTGACACCAGACTAACCCCATCACGGGGCGAGGCTGACTCCAGACTGACAGCATCACGAGGCGAGGCTGACACCAGACTGACACCATCACGAGGCGAGACTGACACCAGACTGACCCCATCATGATGTGAGGCTGACACCAAACTGACACCATCACGAGGCGAGGCTGACACCAGACTGACCCCATCACGAGGCGAGGCTGACACCAGACTGACCCCATCACGAGGCGAGGCTGACACCAGACTGACCCCATCACGAGGCGAGGCTGACACCAGACTGACACCATCACGAGGCGAGACTGACACCAGACTGACCCCATCAGGATGTGAGGCTGACACCAGACTGACCCCATCACTAGGCGAGGCTTACACCAGACCGACCCCATCACGGGGCGAGGCTGACTCCAGACTGACAGCATCACGAGGCGAGGCTGACACCAGACTGACACCATCACGGGGCGAGGCTGACACCAGACTGACCCCATCACGAGGCAAGGCTGACACCAGACTGACCCAATCACTAGGCGAGACTGACACCAGACTGACCCCATCACGCGGCGAGGCTGACACCAAACTGACCCCATCACGAGGCGAGGCTGACACCAGACTGACCCCATCACGAGGCGAGGCTGACACCAGACTGACCCCATCACGAGGCGAGGCTGATACCAAATTGACCCCATCACGAGGCGAGGCTGACATCAGACTGACACCATCACGAGGCGAGGCTGACACCAGACTGATACCATCATGATGTGAGACTTACACCAGACTGACCCCATCACGAGGCGAGGCTGACACCAGACTGACACCATCATGATGTGAGGCTGACACCAGACTGACCCCATCACGAGTCGAGACTGACACCAGACTGACCCCATCACGAGGCGAGGCTGACACCAGACTGACACCATCATGATGTGAGGCTGACACCAGACTGACCCCATCACGAGGCGAGGCTGACACCAGACTGACCCTATCACTAGGCGAGGCTGACACCAGACTGACACCATCACGAAGCGAGGCTGAAACCCGACTGACCCCATCACGACGCGAGGCTGACACCAGACTGACACCATCATGATGTGAGGCTGACACCAGACTGACCCCATGAAGAGGCGAGGCTGACACCAGACTGACCCCATCACGAGGCAAGGCTGACACCAGACTGACCCCATCACGAGGCGAGGCTGACACCAGACTGACACCATCACGAGGCGAGACTGACACCAGACTGACACCATCATGATGTGAGACTGACACCAGACTGACCCCATCACGAGGCAAGGCTGACACCAGACTGACACCATCATGATGTGAGGCTGACACCAGACTGACCCCATCACGAGTCGAGACTGACACCAGACTGACCCCATCACGAGGCGAGGCTGACACCAGACTGACACCATCATGATGTGAGGCTGACACCAGACTGACCCCATCATGAGGCGAGGCTGACACCAGACTGACCCTATCACTAGGCGAGGCTGACACCAGACTGACACCATCACGAGGCGAGGCTGAAACCCGACTGACCCCATCACGACGCGAGGCTGACACCAGACTGACAACATCACGATGTGAGGCTGACACCAGACTGACCCCATCACGAGGAGAGGCTGACACCAGACTGACCCCATCACGAGGCGAGGCTGACACCAGACTGACACCATCACGAGGCGAGACTGACACCAGACTGACACCATCACGAGGCGAGGCTGACACCAGACTGCCACCATCACGAGGCGAGGCTGACACCAGACTGACCCCATCACGAGGCGAGGCTGACACCAGACTGACACCATCATGATGTGAGGCTGACACCAGACTGACCTCATCACGAGGCGAGGCTGACTCCACACTGACACCATCATGATGTGAGGCTGACACCAGACTGACCCCATCACGAGGCGAGGCTGACACCAGACTGACCCCATCACGAGGCGAGGATGACACCAGACTGACACCATCACGAGGCGAGACTGACACCGGACTGACCCAATCACGAGGCGAGGCTGACACCAGACTGAAACCATCACGAGGCGAGGCTGACACCAGACTGACACCATCACGAGGCGAGGCTGACACCAGACTGACCTCATCACGAGGCGAGGCTGATACAAGACTGACACCATCACGAGTCGAGGCTGACACCAGACTGACACCATCATGATGTGAGGCTGACACCAGACTGACTTCATCACGAGGCGAGGCTGATACAAGACTGACACCATCACGAGTCGAGGCTGACACCAGACTGACACCATCATGATGTGAGGCTGACACCAGACTGACCCCATCACGAGGCGAGGCTGACACCAGACTGACCCCATCACGAGGCGAGGCTGACACCAGACTGACCCCATCACGAGGCGAGGCTGACACCAGACTGACCCCATCACGAGGCGAGGCTGACACCAGACAAACCCCATCACGAGGCGTGGCTGACACCACACTGACCCCATCACGAGGCGAGGCTGACACCTGACTGACACCATCATGATGTGAGGCTGACACCAGACTGACCTCATCACGAGGCGAGGCTGACACCAGACTGACACCATCACGAGGCGAGGTTGACACCAGACTGACACCATCATGATGTGAGGCTGACACCAGACTGACCTCATCACGAGGCGAGGCTGACACAAGACTGACACCATCACGAGGCGAGGCTGACACCAGACTGACACCATCATGATGTGAGGCTGACACCAGACTGACCCCATCACGAGGCAAGGCTGACACCAGACTGACACCATCATGATGTGAGGCTTACACCAGACTGACCCCATCACGAGTCGAGACTGACACCAGACTGACCCCATCACGAGGCGAGGCTGACACCAGACTGACCCTATCACTAGGCGAGGCTGACACCAGACTGACACCATCACGAGGCGAGGCTGAAACCCGACTGACCCCATCACGAGGCGAGGCTGACACCAGACTGACACCATCACGATGTGAGGCTGACACCAGACTGACCCCATAACGAGGCGAGGCTGACACCAGACTGACACCATCACGAGGCGAGGCTGACACCAGACTGACCCCATCACGAGGCGAGGCTGACACCAGACTGACACCATCATGATGTGAGGCTGACACCAGACTGACCCCATCACGAGGCGAGGCTGAAACACAGACTGACCCCATCACGAGGCGAGGCTGACACCAGAATGACCCCATCACGAGGCGAGGCTGACACCAGACTGACCCCATCACGAGGCGAGGCTGACACCAGACTGACCCCATCACGAGGCGAGGCTGACACCAGACTGACCCCATCACGAGGCGAGGCTGATACCAAATTGACCCCATCACGAGGCGAGGCTGACATCAGACTGACACCTTCACGAGGCGAGGCTGACACCAGACTGACACCATCATGATGTGAGACTGACACCAGACTGACCCCATCACGAGGCAAGGCTGACACCAGACTGACACCATCATGATGTGAGGCTGACACCAGACTGACCCCATCACGAGTCGAGACTGACACCAGACTGACCCCATCACGAGGCGAGGCTGACACCAGACTGACACCATCATGATGTGAGGCTGACACCAGACTGACCCCATCACGAGGCGAGGCTGACACCAGACTGACCCTATCACTAGGCGAGGCTGACACCAGACTGACACCATCACGAGGCGAGGCTGAAACCCGACTGACCCCATCACGACGCGAGGCTGACACCAGACTGACACCATCACGATGTGAGGCTGACA
This sequence comes from Staurois parvus, assembly GCF_062004578.1. Taxonomy (NCBI): domain Eukaryota; kingdom Metazoa; phylum Chordata; class Amphibia; order Anura; family Ranidae; genus Staurois; species Staurois parvus. Next base: position 373,490 of record NW_028320352.1, on the reverse strand, counting down.
CCAGACTGACCCCATCACGAGGAGAGGCTGACACCAGACTGACCCCATCACGAGGCAAGGCTGACACCAGACTGACACCATCACGAGGCGAGACTGACACCAGACTGACACCATCACGAGGCGAGGCTGACACCAGACTGCCACCATCACGAGGCGAGGCTGACACCAGACTGACCCCATCACGAGGCGAGGCTGACACCAGACTGACACCATCATGATGTGAGGCTGACACCAGACTGACCTCATCACGAGGCGAGGCTGACACCAGACTGACACCATCACGAGGCGAGGCTGACCCCAGACTGACACCATCATGATGTGAGGCTGACACCAGACTGACACCATCACGAGGCGAGGCTGACCCCAGACTGACACCATCATGATGTGAGGCTGACACCAGACTGACCTCATCACGAGGCGAGGCTGACTCCACACTGACACCATCATGATGTGAGGCTGACACCAGACTGACCCCATCACGAGGCGAGGCTGACACCAGACTGACCCCATCACGAGGCGAGGCTGACACCAGACTGACACCATCACGAGGCGAGACTGACACCGGACTGACCCAATCACGAGGCGAGGCTGACACCAGACTGACACCATCACGAGGCGAGGCTGACACCAGACTGACCCCATCACGAGGCGAGGCTGACACCAGACTGACCCCATCACGAGGCGAGGCTGACACCAGACTGACACCATCATGATGTGAGGCTGACATCAGACTGACCCCATCACAAGGCGAGTCTGACACCAGACTGACCCCATCACGAGTCGAGGCTGACACCAGACTTACCCCATCACGAGGCGAGACTGACACCAGACTGACCCCATCACGAGGCGAGGCTGACATCAGACTGACCCCATCACGAGGCGAGGCTGACACCAGACTGACCCTATCACGAGGCGAGACTGACACCAGACTGACCCCATCAAGGGGCGAGGCTGACACCAGATTGACCCCATCATGAGGCGAGGCTGACACCAGACTGACACCATCATGATGTGAGGCTGACACCAGACTGACCCCATCACGAGGCGAGGCTGACACCAGACTGACCCCATCACGAGGCGAGGCTGACACCAGACTGACCCCATCATGATGTGAGGCTGACACCAGACTGACCTCATCACGAGGCGAGGCTGATACAAGACTGACACCATCACGAGTCGAGGCTGACAACAGACTGACACCATCATGATGTGAGGCTGACACCAGACTGACTTCATCACGAGGCGAGGCTGATACAAGACTGACACCATCACGAGTCGAGGCTGACACCAGACTGACACCATCATGATGTGAGGCTGACACCAGACTGACCCCATCACGAGGCGAGGCTGACACCAGACTGACCCCATCACGAGGCGAGGCTGACACCAGACTGACCCCATCACGAGGCGAGGCTGACACCAGACTAACCCCATCACGAGGCGTGGCTGACACCACACTGACCCCATCACGAGGCGAGGCAGACACCTGACTGACACCATCATGATGTGAGGCTGACACCAGACTGACCCCATCACGAGGCGAGGCTGACACCAGACTGACACTATCACGAGGCGAGGCTGACACCAGACTGACACCATCATGATGTGAGGCTGACACCAGACTGACCTCATCACGAGGCGAGGCTGACACAAGACTGACACCATCACGAGGCGAGGCTGACACCAGACTGACACCATCATGATGTGAGGCTGACACCAGACTGACCCCATCACGAGGCGAGGCTGACACCAGACTGACCCCATCACGAGGCGAGGCTGACACCAGACTGACCCCATCACGAGGCGAGGCTGACACCAGACTGACCCCATCACGAGGCGAGGCTGACACCAGACTGACACCATCACGAGGCGAGGCTGACACCAGACTGACACCATCACGAGGCGAGACTGACACCAGACTGACCCCATCATGATGTGAGGCTGACACCAAACTGACACCATCACGAGGCGAGGCTGACACCAGACTGACCCCATCACGAGGCGAGGCTGACACCAGACTGACACCATCACGAGGCGAGACTGACACCAGACTGACCCCATCATGATGTGAGGCTGACACCAGACTGACCCCATCACTAGGCGAGGCTTACACCAGACTGACCCCATCACGGGGCGAGGCTGACTCCAGACTGACAGCATCACGAGGCGAGGCTGACACCAGACTGACACCATCACGGGGCGAGGCTGACACCAGACTGACCCCATCACGAGGCAAGGCTGACACCAGACTGACCCAATCACTAGGCGAGACTGACACCAGACTGACCCAATCACGAGGCGAGGCTGACACCAAACTGACCCCATCACGAGGCGAGGCTGACACCAGACTGACCCCATCACGAGGCGAGGCTGACAAAAGACTGACCCCATCACGAGGCGAGGCTGATACCAAATTGACCCCATCACGAGGCGAGGCTGACATCAGACTGACACCATCACGAGACGAGGCTGACACCAGACTGACACCATCATGATGTGTGACTGACACCAGACTGACCCCATCACGAGGCGAGGCTGACACCAGACTGACACCATCATGATGTGAGGCTGACACCAGACTGACCCCATCACGAGTCGAGACTGACACCAGACTGACCCCATCACGAGGCGAGGCTGACTCCAGACTGACACCATCATGATGTGAGGCTGACACCAGACTGACCCCATCACGAGGCGAGGCTGACACCAGACTGACCCTATCACTAGGCGAGGCTGACACCAGACTGACACCATCACGAGGCGAGGCTGATACCCGACTGACCCCATCACGACGCGAGGCTGACACCAGACTGACACCATCATGATGTGAGGCTGACACCAGACTGACCCCATGAAGAGGCGAGGCTGACACCAGACTGACCCCATCACGAGGCGAGGCTGACACCAGACTGACCCCATCAAGAGGCGAGGCTGACACCAGACTGACCCCATCACGAGGCGAGGCTGACACCAGACTGACACCATCATGATGTGAGGCTGACATCAGACTGACCCCATCACAAGGCGAGTCTGACACCAGACTGACCCCATCACGAGGCGAGGCTGACACCAGACTGACCCCATCACGAGGCGAGACTGACACCAGACTGACCCCATCACGAGGCGAGGCTGACACCAGACTGACCCCATCACGAGGCGAGGCTGACACCAGACTGACCCTATCACGAGGCGAGACTGACACCAGACTGACCCCATCAAGGGGCGAGGCTGACACCAGATTGACCCCATCATGAGGCGAGGCTGACACCAGACTGACACCATCATGATGTGAGGCTGACACCAGACTGACCCCATCACTAGGCGAGGCTGACACCAGACTGACACCATCACGATGTGAGGCTGACACGAGACTGACCCCATCACGAGGCAAGGCTGACACCAGACTGACCCCATCACGAGGCGAGGCTGAAACCAGACTGACCCCATCATGAGGCAAGGTTGACACCAGACTGACCCCATCACGAGGCGAGGCTGATACCAGACTGACCCCATCACGAGGCGAGGCTGACACCAGACTGACACCATCACGATGTGAGGCTGACACCAGACTGACCCCATCACGAGGCGAGGCTGACACCAGACTGACCGCATCACGAGGCGAGGCTGACACCAGACTGACCCCATCACGAGGCGAGGCTGACATCAGACTGACCCCATCACTAGGCGAGTCTGACACCAGACTGACCCCATCACGAGGCGAGGCTGACATCAGACTGACCCCATCACTAGGCGAGTCTGACACCAGACTGACCCCATCAGGAGGCGAGACTGACACCAGACTGACCCCATCACGAGGCGAGGCTGACACCAGACTGACACCATCACGAGGCGAGACTGACACCGGACTGACCCAATCACGAGGCGAGGCTGACACCAGACTGACACCATCACGAGGCGAGGCTGACACCAGACTGACTACATCACGAGGCGAGGCTGACACCAGACTGACACTATCACGAGGCGAGGCTGACACCAAACTGACACCATCATGATGTGAGGCTGACACCAGACTGACTTCATCACGAGGCGAGGCTGATACAAGACTGACACCATCACGAGTCGAGGCTGACACCAGACTGACACCATCATGATGTGAGGCTGACACCAGACTGACCCCATCACGAGGCGAGGCTGACACCAGACTGACCCCATCACGAGGCGAGGCTGACACCAGACTAACCCCATCACGAGGCGTGGCTGACACCACACTGACCCCATCACGAGGCGAGGCTGACACCTGACTGACACCATCATGATCTGAGGCTGACACCAGACTGACCCCATCACGAGGCGAGGCTGACACCAGACTGACACTATCACGAGGCGAGGCTGACACCAGACTGACACCATCATGATGTGAGGCTGACACCAGACTGACCTCATCACGAGGCGAGGCTGACACAAGACTGACACCATCACGAGGCGAGGCTGACACCAGACTGACACCATCATGATGTGAGGCTGACACCAGACTGACCCCATCACGAGGCGAGGCTGACACCAGACTGACCCCATCACGAGGCGAGGCTGACACCAGACTGACCCCATCACGAGGCGAGGCTGACACCAGACTGACCCCATCACTAGGCGAGGCTGACACCAGACTGACACCATCACGAGGCGAGACTGACACCAGACTGACCCCATCATGATGTGAGGCTGACACCAAACTGACACCATCACGAGGCGAGGCTGACACCAGACTGACCCCATCACGAGGCGAGGCTGACACCAGACTGACCCCATCACGAGGCGAGGCTGACACCAGACTGACCCCATCACGAGGCGAGGCTGACACCAGACTGACACCATCACGAGGCGAGACTGACACCAGACTGACCCCATCATGATGTGAGGCTGACACCAGACTGACCCCATCACTAGGCGAGGCTTACACCAGACTGACCCCATCACGGGGCGAGGCTGACTCCAGACTGACAGCATCACGAGGCGAGGCTAACACAAGACTGACACCATCACGGGGCGAGGCTGACACCAGACTGACCCCATCACGAGGCAAGGCTGACACCAGACTGACCCAATCACTAGGCGAGACTGACACCAGACTGACCCCATCACGAGGCGAGGCTGACACCAAACTGACCCCATCACGAGGCGAGGCTGAAACCCGACTGACCCCATCACGACGCGAGGCTGAAACCAGACTGACACCATCATGATGTGAGGCTGACACCAGACTGACCCCATGAAGAGGTGAGGCTGACACCAGACTGACCCCATAACGAGGCGAGGCTGACACCAGACTGACCCCATCACGAGGCGAGGCTGACACCAGACTGACACCATCACGAGGCGAGGCTGACACCAGACTGACACCATCATGATGTGAGGCTGACACCAGACTGACCCCATCACGAGGCGAAACTGACACCAGACTGACCCCATCACGAGGCGAGGCTGACACCAGACTGACCCCATCACGAGGCGAGGCTGACAAAAGACTGACCCTATCACGAGGCGAGACTGACACCAGACTGACCCCATCAAGGGGCGAGGCTGACACCAGATTGACCCCATCATGAGGCGAGGCTGACACCAGACTGACACCATCATGATGTGAGGCTGACACCAGACTGAGCCCATCACTAGGCGAGGCTGACACCAGACTGACACCATCACGATGTGAGGCTGACACCAGACTGACCCCATCACGAGGCAAGGATGACACCAGACTGACCCCATCACGAGGCGAGGCTGAAACCAGACTGACCCCATCACGAGGCAAGGCTGACACCAGACTGACCGCATCACGAGGCGAGGCTGACACCAGACTGACCCCATCACGAGGCGAGGCTGACATCAGACTGACCCCATCACTAGGCGAGTCTGACACCAGACTGACCCCATCAGGAGGCGAGACTGACACCAGACTGACCCCATCACGAGGCGAGGCTGACACCAGACTGACACCATCACGAGGCGAGACTGACACCGGACTGACCCAATCACGAGGCGAGGCTGACACCAGACTGAAACCATCACGAGGCGAGGCTGACACCAGACTGACCCCATCACGAGGCGAGGCTGACACCAGACTGACCCCATCACGAGGCGAGGCTGACACCAGACTGACCCCATCATGATGTGAGGCTGACACCAGACTGACCTCATCACGAGGCAAGGCTGATACAAGACTGACACCATCACGAGTCGAGGCTGACACCAGACTGACACCATCATGATGTGAGGCTGACACCAGACTGACCCCATCACGAGGCGAGGCTGACACCAGACTGACCCCATCACGAGGCGAGGCTGACATCAGACTGACCCCATCACGAGGCGAGGCTGACACCAGACTAACCCCATCACGAGGCGTGGCTGACACCACACTGACCCCATCACGAGGCGAGGCTGACACCTGACTGACACCATCATGATGTGAGGCTGACACCAGACTGACCCCATCACGAGGCAAGGCTGACACCAGACTGACCCAATCACTAGGCGAGACTGACACCAGACTGACCCCATCACGAGGCGAGGCTGACACCAAACTGACCCCATCACGAGGCGAGGCTGATACCAAATTGACCCCATCACGAGGCGAGGCTGACATCAGACTGACACCATCACGAGGCGAGGCTGACACCAGACTGACCCCATCACGAGGCAAGGCTGACACCAGACTGACCCAATCACTAGGCGAGACTGATACAAGACTGACACCATCACGAGTCGAGGCTGACACCAGACTGACACCATCACGAGGCGAGGCTGACACCAGACTGACCCCATCACGAGGCAAGGCTGACACCAGACTGACCCAATCACTAGGCGAGACTGATACAAGACTGACACCATCACGAGTCGAGGCTGACACCAGACTGACACCATCATGATGTGAGGCTGACACCAGACTGACTTCATCACGAGGCGAGGCTGATACAAGACTGACACCATCACGAGTCGAGGCTGACACCAGACTGACACCAACATGATGTGAGGCTGACACCAGACTGACCCCATCACGAGGCGAGGCTGACACCAGACTGACCCCATCACGAGGCGAGGCTGACACCAGACTAACCCCATCACGAGGCGTGGCTGACACCACACTGACCCCATCACGAGGCGAGGCTGACACCTGACTGACACCATCATGATGTGAGGCTGACACCAGACTGACCCCATCACGAGGCGAGGCTGACACCAGACTCACACTATCACGAGGCGAGGCTGACACCAGACTGACACCATCATGATGTGAGGCTGACACCAGACTGACCTCATCACGAGGCGAGGCTGACACAAGACTGACACCATCACGAGGCGAGGCTGACACCAGACTGACACCATCATGATGTGAGGCTGACACCAGACTGACCCCATCACGAGGCGAGGCTGACACCAGACTGACCCCATCACGAGGCGAGGCTAACACCAGACTTACCCCATCACGAGGCGAGGCTGACACCAGACTGACCCCATCACGAGGCGAGGCTGACACCAGACTGACACCATCACGAGGCGAGACTGACACCAGACTGATCCCATCATGATGTGAGGCTGACACCAGACTGACACCATCACTAGGCGAGGCTTACACCAGACTGACCCCATCACGGGGCGAGGCTGACTCCAGACTGACAGCATCACGAGGCGAGGCTGACACCAGACTGACACCATCACGAGGCGAGACTGACACCAGACTGACCCCATCATGATGTGAGGCTGACACCAAACTGACACCATCACGAGGCGAGGCTGACACCAGACTGACCCCATCACGAGGCGAGGCTGACACCAGACTGACCCCATCACGAGGCGAGGCTGACACCAGACTGACCCCATCACGAGGCGAGGCTGACACCAGACTGACACCATCACGAGGCGAGACTGACACCAGACTGACCCCATCATGATGTGAGGCTGACACCAGACTGACCCCATCACTAGGCGAGGCTTACACCAGACCGACCCCATCACGGGGCGAGGCTGACTCCAGACTGACAGCATCACGAGGCGAGGCTGACACCAGACTGACACCATCACGGGGTGAGGCTGACACCAGACTGACCCCATCACGAGGCAAGGCTGACACCAGACTGACCCAATCACTAGGCGAGACTGACACCAGACTGACCCCATCACGAGGCGAGGCTGACACCAAACTGACCCCATCACGAGGCGAGGCTGACACCAGACTGACCCCATCACGAGGCGAGGCTGACACCAGACTGACCCCATCACGAGGCGAGGCTGATACCAAATTGACCCCATCACGAGGCGAGGCTGACATCAGACTGACACCATCACGAGGCGAGGCTGACACCAGACTGATACCATCATGATGTGAGACTGACACCAGACTGACCCCATCACGAGGCGAGGCTGACACCAGACTGACACCATCATGATGTGAGGCTGACACCAGACTGACCCCATCACGAGTCGAGACTGACACCAGACTGACCCCATCACGAGGCGAGGCTGACACCAGACTGACACCATCATGATGTGAGGCTGACACCAGACTGACCCCATCACGAGGCGAGGCTGACACCAGACTGACCCTATCACTAGGCGAGGCTGACACCAGACTGACACCATCACGAAGCGAGGCTGAAACCCGACTGACCCCATCACGACGCGAGGCTGACACCAGACTGACACCATCATGATGTGAGGCTGACACCAGACTGACCCCATGAAGAGGCGAGGCTGACACCAGACTGACCCCATCACGAGGCAAGGCTGACACCAGACTGACCCCATCACGAGGCGAGGCTGACACCAGACTGACACCATCACGAGGCGAGACTGACACCAGACTGACCCCATCACGAGGCGAGGCTGACACCAGACTGACCCCATCACGAGGCGAGGCTGACACCAGACTGACCCCATCACGAGGCGAGGCTGACACCAGACTGACCCCATCACGAGGCGAGGCTGATACCAAATTGACCCCATCACGAGGCGAGGCTGACATCAGACTGACACCTTCACGAGGCGAGGCTGACACCAGACTGACACCATCATGATGTGAGACTGACACCAGACTGACCCCATCACGAGGCAAGGCTGACACCAGACTGACACCATCATGATGTGAGGCTGACACCAGACTGACCCCATCACGAGTCGAGACTGACACCAGACTGACCCCATCACGAGGCGAGGCTGACACCAGACTGACACCATCATGATGTGAGGCTGACACCAGACTGACCCCATCATGAGGCGAGGCTGACACCAGACTGACCCTATCACTAGGCGAGGCTGACACCAGACTGACACCATCACGAGGCGAGGCTGAAACCCGACTGACCCCATCACGACGCGAGGCTGACACCAGACTGACACCATCACGATGTGAGGCTGACACCAGACTGACCCCATCACGAGGAGAGGCTGACACCAGACTGACCCCATCACGAGGCGAGGCTGACACCAGACTGACACCATCACGAGGCGAGACTGACACCAGACTGACACCACCACGAGGCGAGGCTGACACCAGACTGCCACCATCACGAGGCGAGGCTGACACCAGACTGACCCCATCACGAGGCGAGGCTGACACCAGACTGACACCATCATGATGTGAGGCTGACACCAGACTGACCTCATCACGAGGCGAGGCTGACTCCACACTGACACCATCATGATGTGAGGCTGACACCAGACTGACCCCATCACGAGGCGAGGCTGACACCAGACTGACCCCATCACGAGGCGAGGATGACACCAGACTGACACCATCACGAGGCGTGGCTGACACCAGACTGACACCATCATGATGTGAGGCTGACACCAGACTGACCCCATCACGAGGCGAGGCTGACACCGGACTGACCCCATCACGAGGCGAGGCTGACACCAGACTGACACCTTCATGATGTGAGGCTGACGTCAGACTGACCCCATCACGAGGCGAGGCTGACACCAGACTGACCCCATCACGAGGCGAGGCTGACACCAGACTGACCCCATCACGAGGCGAGGCTGACACCAGACTGACCCCATCACGAGGCGAGACTGACACCGGACTGACCCCATCACGAGGCGAGGCTAACACCGGACTGACACCATCACGAGGCGAGGCTGACACCATACTCACACCATCACGAGGCGAGGCGGACACCAGACTGACACCATCACGAGGCGAGGCTGACACCAGACTGACCCCATCACGAGGCGAGGCTGACACCAGACTGACCCTATCACTAGGCGAGGCTGACACCAGACTGACACCATCACGAGGCGAGGCTGAAACCCGACTGACCGCATCACGAGGCGAGGCTGATACAAGACTGACACCATCACGAGGCGAGGCTGTCACCAGACTGACACCATCATGATGTGAGGCTGACACCAGACTGACCCCATCACGAGGCGAGGCTGACACCAGACTGACCACATCAAGATGTGAGGCTGACACCAGACTGACCCCATCACTAGGCGAGGCTGACACCAGACTGACACCATCACGAGGCGTGGCTGACACCAGACTGACACCATCATGATGTGAGGCTGACACCAGACTGACCCCATCACGAGGCGAGGCTGACACCAGACTGACCCCATCACGAGGCGAGGCTGACACCAGACTGACACCTTCATGATGTGAGGCTGACGTCAGACTGACCCCATCACGAGGCGAGGCTGACACCAGACTGACCCCATCACGAGGCGAGGCTGACACCAGACTGACCCCATCACGAGGCGAGACTGACACCGGACTGACCCCATCACGAGGCGAGGCTAACACCGGACTGACACCATCACGAGGCGAGGCTGACACCATACTCACACCATCACGAGGCGAGGCGGACACCAGACTGACACCATCACGAGGCGAGGCTGACACCAGACTGACCGCATCACGACGCGAGGCTGACACCAGACTGACCCTATCACGAGGCGAGGCTGACACCTGACTGACACCATCATGATGTGAGCCTGACACCAGACTGACCCCATCACGAGGCGAGGCTGACACCAGACTGATACAATCACGAGGCGAGGCTGACACCAGACTGACACCATCATGATGTGAGGATGACTCCAGACTGACACCATCATGATGTGAGGCTGACACCAGACTGACCCCATCACGAGTCGAGGCTGACACCAGACTGACCCCATCACGAGGCGAGGCTGACACCAGACTGACCCCATCACGAGGCGAGGCTGACACCAAACTGACCCCATCACCAGGCGAGGCTGACACCAGACTGACACCATCATGATGTGATGCTGACACCAGACTGACCCCATCACGAGGCGAGGCTGACACCAGACTGACCCCATCACGAGGCGAGACTGACACCGGACTGACCCCATCACGAGGTGAGGCTGACACCGGACTGACACCATCATGATGTGAGGCTGACACAAGACTGACCCCATCACGAGGCGAGGCTGACACCAGACTGACCCCATCACGAGGCGAGTCTGACACCAGACTGACACCATCACGAGGCGAGACTGACACCAGACTGACCCCATCACGAGGCGAGGCTGACACCAGACTGACCCCATCAAGATGTGAGGCTGACACCAGACTGACCCCATCACTAGGCGAGGCTGAAACCAGACTAACCCCATCACGAGGCGAGGCTGACACCAGACTGACACCATCACGAGGCGAGGCTGACACCAGACTGACACCATCATGATGTGAGGCTGACACCAGACTGACCCCATCACGAGGCGAGGCTGACACCAGACTGACCCCATCACGAGGCGAGGCTGACACCAGACTGACCCCATCACGAGGCGAGGCTGACACCAGACTGACCCCATCACTAGGCGAGACTGACACCGGACTGACCCCATAACGAGGCGAGGCTAGCACCGGACTGACACCATCATGATTTGAGGCTGACACAAGACTGACCCCATCACGAGGCGAGGCTGACACCAGACTGACCACATCACGAGGCGAGGCTGACACCAGACTGACACCATCACGAGGCGAGGCTGACACCAGACTGACACCATCACGGGGCGAGACTGACACCGGACTGACCCCATCACGAGGCGAGGCTGACACCAGACTGACACCATCATGAGGCGAGGCTGACACCAGACTGACCCCATCACGAGGCGAGGCTGACACCAGACTGACCCTATCACTAGGCGAGGCTGACACCAGACTGACACCATCACGAGGCGAGGCTGAAACCCGACTGACCCCAGCATGAGGCGAGGCTGATACAAGACTGACACCATCACGAGGCGAGGCTGTCACCAGACTGACACCATCATGATGTGAGGCTGACACCAGACTGACCCCATCACGAGGCGAGGCTGACACCAGACTGACCCCATCACGAGGTGAGGCTGACACCAGACTGACCCCATCACGAGGCGAGGCTGACACCATACTCACACCATCACGAGGCGAGGCTGACACCAGACTGACCCCATCACGAGGCGAGGCTGACACCAGACTGACCCCATCACGAGGCGAGGCTGACACCAGACTGACCCCATCACGAGGCGAGGCTGACACCAAACTGACCGCATCACGAGGCGAGGCTGACACCAGACTGACACCATCATGATGTGATGCTGACACCAGACTGTCCCCATCACGAGGCGAGGCTGACACCAGACTGACCCCATCACGAGGCAAGACTGACACCGGACTGACCCCATCACGAGGTGAGGCTGACACCGGACTGACACCATCATGATGTGAGGCTGACACAAGACTGACCCCATCACGAGGCGAGGCTGACACCAGACTGACCCCATCACGAGGCGAGGCTGACACCAGACTGACCCCATCACGAGGCGAGGCTGACACCAGACTGACACCATCACGAGGCGAGACTGACACCAGACTGACCCCATCACGAGGCGACGCTGACACCAGACTGACCCCATCAAGATGTGAGGCTGACACCAGACTGACCCCATCACTAGGCGAGGCTGAAACCAGACTAACCTCATCACGAGGTGAGGCTGACACCAGACTGACACCATCACGAGGCGAGGCTGACACCAGACTGACACCATCATGATGTGAGGCTGACACCAGACTGACCCCATCACGAGTCGAGGCTGACACCAGACTGACCCCATCACGAGGCGAGGCTGACACCAGACTGACCCCATCACGAGGCGTTGCTGACACCAGACTGACACCTTCATGATGTGAGGCTGACACCAGACTGACCCCATCACGAGGCGAGGCTGACACCAGACTGACCCCATCAAGATGTGAGGCTGACACCAGACTGACCCCATCACTAGGCGAGGCTGACACCAGACTAACCCCATCACGAGGCGAGGCTGACACCAGACTGACACCATCACGAGGCGAGGCTGACACCAGACTGACACCATCATGATGTGAGGCTGACACCAGACTGACCCCATCACGAGGCGAGGCTGACACCAGACTGACCCCATCACGAGGCGAGGCTGACACCAGACTGACACCATCATGATGTGAGGCTGACACCAGACTGACCCTATCATGAGGCGAGGCTGACACCAGACTGACCCCATCACTAGGAGAGGCTGACACCAGACTAACACCATCACGAGGCGAGGCTGACACCAGACTGACACCATCACGAGGCGAGGCTGACACCAGACTGACACCATCATGATGTGAGGCTGTCACCACACTGACCCCATCACGAGGAGAGGCTGACACCAGACTGACACCATCACGAGGCGAGGCTGACACCAGACTGACACCATCATGATGTGAGGCTGACACCAGACTGACCTCATCACGAGGCGAGGCTGACACCAGACTGACACCATCACAAGGCGAGTCTGACGCCAGACTGACACCATCATGATGTGAGGCTGACACCAGACTGACCCCATCAGAAGGCGAGACTGACACCAGACTGACCCCATCACGAGGCGAGGCTGACACCAGACTGACCCCATCACGAGGCGAGGCTGACACCAGACTGACCCCATCACGAGGCGAGGCTGACACCAGACTGACCCCATCACGAGGCGAGGCTGACACCAGACTGACACCATCACGAGGCGAAGCTGACACCAGACTGACACCATCATGATGTGAGGCTGACACCAGACTGACCTCATCACGAGGCGAGGCTGATACAAGACTGACACCATCACGAGTCGAGGCTGACACCAGACTGACACCATCATGATGTGAGGCTGACACCAGACTGACCCCATCACGAGGCGAGGCTGACACCAGACTGACCCCATCACGAGGCGAGGCTGACACCAGACTGACCCCATCACGAGGCGAGGCTGACACCAGACTAACCCCATCATGAGGCGTGGCTGACACCACACTGTCCCCATCACGAGGCGAGGCTGACACCTGACTGACACCATCATGATGTGAGGCTGACACCAGACTGACACCATCACAAGGCGAAGCTGACACCTGACTGACACCATCATGATGTGAGGCTGACACCAGACTGACCCTATCACGAGGCGAGGCTGACACCAGACTGACCCCATCACTAGGCGAGGCTGACACCAGACTGACCCCATCACGAGGCGAGGCTGACACCAGACTGACCCCATCACGAGGCGAGGCTGACACCAGACTGACACCATCACGAGGCGAGGCTGACACCAGACTGACCCCATCATGATGTGAGGCTGACACCAGACTGACCCAATCACTAGGCGAGACTGACACCAGACTGACACCATCACGAGGCGAGGCTGACACCAGACTGACACCATCACGAGGCAAGGCTGACACCAGACTGACCCCATCACGAAGCGAGGCTGACACCATACTGACCTCATCACGAGGCGAGACTGACATCGGACTGACCCCATCACGAGGCGAGGCTTACACCAGACTGACACCATCACGAGGCGAGGCTGACACCAGACTGACACCATCACGATGTGAGGCTGACACCAGACTGACCCCATCACGAGGCGAGGCTGACACCAGACTGACCCCATCACGAGGCGAGGCTGACACCAGACTGACCCCATCACATGGCGAGGCTGACACCAGACTGACCCCATCACGAGGCAAGACTGACACCAGACTGACCCCATCACAAGGCGAGGCTGACACCAGACTGACCCCATCACGAGGCAAGACTGACACCAGACTGACCCCATCACGGGGTGAGGCTGACACCAGACTGACCCCATCACGAGGCGAGGCTGACACCAGACTGACCCCATCACGAGGCAAGGCTGACACCAGACTGACACCATCACGAGGCGAGGCTGACACCAGACTGAAACCATCACGAGGCGAGGCTGACACCAGACTGACACCATCACGAGGCGAGGCTGACACCAGACTGAAACCATCACGAGGCGAGGCTGACACCTGACTGACACCATCATGATGTGAGGCTGACACCAGACTGACCCTATCACGAGGCGAGGCTGACACCAGACTGACCCCATCACGAGGCGAGACTGAAACCAGACTGACCCCATCACTAGGCGAGGCTGACACCAGACTGACCCCATCACGAGGCGAGGCTGACACCAGACTGACCCCATCACGAGGCGAGGCTGACACCAGACTGACACCATCACGAGGCGAGGCTGACACCAGACTGACCCCATCATGATGTGAGGCTGACACCAGACTGACCCAATCACTAGGCGAGACTGACACCAGACTGACACCATCACGAGGCGAGGCTGACACCAGACTGACACCATCATGATGTGAGGCTGACACCAGACTGACCCCATCACGAGGCGAGGCTGACACCAGACTGACCCCATCACGAGGCGAGGCTGACACCAGACTGACACCATCACGAGGCGAGGCTGACACCAGACTGACCCCATCATGATGTGAGGCTGACACCAGACTGACCCAATCACTAGGCGAGGCTGACACCAGACTGACACCATCACGAGGCGAGGCTGACACCAGACTGACACCATCATGATGTGAGGCTGACACCAGACTGACCCCATCACTAGGTGAGGCTGACACCAGACTGACCCCATTACTAGGCGAGACTGACACCAGACTGACACCATCATGATGTGAGGCTGACACCAGACTGACCCCATCGAGAGGCGAGGCTGACACCAGACTGACACCATCATGATATGAGACTGACACCAGACTGACCCCATCACGAGGCGCGGCTGACACCAGACTGACACCATCAGGAGGCGAGGCTGACACCAGACTGACACCATCACGAGGCGAGGCTGACACCAGACTGACCCCATTACTAGGCGAGACTGACACCAGACTGACACCATCATGATTTGAGGCTGACACCAGACTGACCCCATCGAGAGGCGAGGCTGACACCAGACTGACACCATCATGATATGAGACTGACACCAGACTGACCCCATCACGAGGCGAGGCTGACACCAGACTGACCCCATCACGAGGCGAGGCTGACACCAGACTGACACTATCATGATGTGAGGCTGACACCAGACTGACCCCATCACGAGCCGAGACTGACACCAGACTGGGTTTCATCCAGCAGAGGGCGCGTTGACCAATTCTCCAGCCTGCAGTGCATGGTTTCCTCCAGCAGAGGGTGCGTTGACCAATTCTCCAGCCTGCAGTGCATGGTTTCCTCCAGCAGAGGGCGCGTTGACCAATCCTCCAGCCTGCAGCGCAGGGTTTCGTCCAGCAGGGGGCTTGTTGGCAATCTTCCAGCCTGCAGCGCAGGGTTTCGTCCAGCAGAGGGTGCGTTGACCAATCCTCCAGCCTGCAGCGCAGGGTTTCGTCCAGCAGGGAGCTTGTTGGCAATCCTCCAGCCTGCAGCGCAGGGTTTCGTCCAGCAGAGGGTGCGTTGACCAATCCTCCAGCCTGCAGTGCACAGTTTCCTCCAGCAGAGGGTGCGTTGACCAATCCTCCAGCCTGCAGCGCAGGGTTTCGTCCAGCAGAGGGCACGTTGACCAATCCTCCAGCCTGCAGCGCAGGGTTTCGTCCAGCAGAGGGCACGTTGACCAATCCTCCAGCCTGCAGTCTGGGGAAGGATGTACAATAGAAGGCAGTGCAGGTGTATGCTGTCCTGGTTGGGCCCCCAGTCTGCAGGGGCCCCAGTGATATCACACGTTAATGGCGTTCTCCAGCACTCGGGGGGTCTGCATGGATGGTGGTCTCAGGGTTAAACCTGCATGCTGACCAATCAGATTCCAGTATTTATTGTCAGAGCTTCATAGAACAAGCTGAAGGTAGAAGATGATTGGCTGCCATGTACAGGTGTGCCAGATCCTGCGTGATCCGGTCTTAGTACATCTCCTGCACTGCCTGTTATCCTCTGAGGAGTCCTGATCCCCGACACACACGGGCAGATGGGGGATCGCTGACAGGTGAGTGCAGATCTGAGGGGCGGGGGATGGGGGGGATCGCTGTCAGGTGAGTGGAGATCTCAGTGTTGGGGGATGGACAGAGGAAGTGGATTGGATACATTGTATACAGCGGCCTCAGGTTAGTTACGGCCCATACACGATACAATTTTCCTGAGATTTCCCGTGTTGTACAGATACGGGGAGGGTTCTGGTCTGACCTCCTATTATACGGTTTTGGTCAATCTGAAGGACGATTGTATGATGTATGGCCGGCTGTAGGAGCCCCTCAGGTCAGGTTGTCACCTCGTCCCTCTAATCCTGAATTCACACAATGACTCGGGTCCCGGGGGCCGATCTAATGCAGACCGGACACCGAGTGTAATCGTATGTGTGTGGGGTGACAGGGACCCCCCCCCACCATCCCCTCCCACTGTATTGCTTCTACTGTGCCCCCCCCGCCCACTGTTTGATCTGCCCCCCCCCCCCACTGGTTCATCCCCCCATACGCCTCCCACTGTACCCCCCCACTGTTTGATCTGCCCCCCCACCATTTTATCCCCCTGTACCCCTCCCACTGTGCCCCCCCTAATGTACCCCTCACTGTATTGCTTCCACCGTACCCCCCAACTGTTTGATCTGCCCCCCCCCCACCGTTTCATCCCCCCGTACTCCTCCCACTGTACCCCCACACTGTTTGATCTGCCCCCCCACCGTTTCATCGCCCCATACCCCTCCCACTGTGCCCCCCCCATGTACCCCTCACTGTACTGCTTCCACTGCCCCCCCACCGTTTCATCCCCCCATACCCCTCCCACTGTGCCGCCCCCCCCCCACACTGTACCCCCCATGTCTATCAATGTCATCATTCGTGTTGTATGTTGGATTGTCTATGAGGGGTTAACCCTTCCGGCACCGTCCTACTTCCTGACTTCTGCCCCCAACTCCACACCACCCCGTGGTCAGTCTGTAGTACCCTGTCTCAGCACCCCCGCCCCGTGGTCAGTCTGTAGTACCCTGTCTCAGCACCCCCGCCCTGTGGTCAGTCTGTAGTACCCTGTCTCAGCATGGTCGCCCCGTGGTCAGTCTGTAGTATCCTGTCTCAGCACGGCCGCCCCGTGGTCAGTCTGTAGTACTGTCTCAGCACCGCCGCCCCGTGGTCAGTCTGTAGTACCCTGTCTCAGCACGGCCGCCCCGTGGTCAGTCTGTAGTACTGTCTCAGCACGGCCGCCCCGTGGTCAGTCTGTAGTACCCTGTCTCAGCATGGTCGCCCCGTGGTCAGTCTGTAGTATCCTGTCTCAGCACGGCCGCCCCGTGGTCAGTCTGTAGTACTGTCTCAGCACCGCCGCCCCGTGGTCAGTCTGTAGTACCCTGTCTCAGCACGGCCGCCCCGTGGTCAGTCTGTAGTACTGTCTCAGCACCGCCGCCCCGTGGTCAGTCTGTAGTACCCTGTCTCAGCACGGCTGCCCCGTGGTCAGTCTGTAGTACCCTCTCTCAGCACGGCCGCCCCGTGGTCAGTCTGTAGTACCCTGTCTCAGCACGGCCGCCCCGTGGTCAGTCTGTAGTACCCTGTCTCAGCACGGCCGCCCCGTGGTCAGTCTGTAGTACCCTGTCTCAGCACGGCCGCCCTGTGGTCAGTCTGTAGTACCCTGTCTCAGCACGGCCGCCCCGTGGTCAATCTGTAGTACCCTGTCTCAGCACGGCCACCCCGTGGTCAGTCTGTAGTACCCTGTCTCAGCACGACCGCCCCGTGGTCAGTCTGTAGTACCCTCTCTCAGCACGGCCACCCCGTGGTCAGTCTGTAGTACCCTGTCTCAGCACGGCCGCCCCGTGGTCAGTCTGTAGTACCCTGTCTCAGCACGGCCGCCCCGTGGTCAGTCTGTAGTACCCTGTCTCAGCACCGCCGCCCCGTGGTCAGTCTGTAGTACCCTGTCTCAGCACGGCCGCCCCGTGGTCAGTCTGTAGTACCCTGTCTCAGCACCGCCGCCCCTCGCCTGCCTACCTCTCCTGTCCGCCCCTCGCCTGCCTCCCTCTCTTGTCCGCCCCTCGTCTGCCTCCCTCGCCTGCCCGCCCCTCGCCTGCCTCCCTCGCCTGCCCGCCCCTCGCCTGCCTACCTCTCCTGCCCGCCCCTCGCCTGCCTACCTCTCCTGTCCGCCCCTCGCCTGCCTCCCTCTCTTGTCCGCCCCTCGCCTGCCTCCCTCTCCTGTCCGCCCCTCGCCTGCCTACCTCTCCTGTCCGCCCCTCGCCTGCCTCCCTCTCCTGTCCGCCCCTCGCCTGCCTCCCTCTCCTGTCCGCCCCTCGCCTGCCTCCCTCTCCTGTCCGCCCCTCGCCTGCCTACCTCTCCTGTCCGCCCCTCGCCTGCCTCCCTCTCCTGTCCGCCCCTCGCCTGCCTCCCTCTCCTGTCCGCCCCTCGCCTGCCTCCCTCGCCTGCCCGCCCCTCGCCTGCCTCCCTCGCCTGCCTCCCTCTCCTGTCCGCCCCTCGCCTGCCTCCCTCGCCTGCCCGCCCCTCGCCTGCCTCCCTCTCCTGCCCGCCCCTCGCCTGCCTCCCTCTCCTGCCCGCCCCTCGCCTGCCTCCCTCTCCTGCCCGCCCCTCGCCTGCCTCCCTCTCCTGTCCGCCCCTCGCATGCCTCCCTCTCCTGTCCGCCCCTCGCCTGCCTACCTCTCCTGTCCGCTCCTCGCCTGCCTCCCTCTCCTTACTCTGAAATATAAACAAGGCAGTGCCTGTGTGATAAAATTTCCATTTCAGCATGTGGGCAGCTGTCAGTTTTGGGGTGCGGGGAGGGGCATGATGCGTCTCTTAGTTTATCTTAAAGCTCTTTTTTGCCAAACTTTATTTGAAGTGCACAAAGTGACACTACATTCATGTCCATGCGCATTCCTCGATAAGAGTGGGTCTCTGACGCAGACTGGGACGTAGGCGGGGACTGGGACGCAGATGGGGACTGAGACATAGATTGGGATTGGGACGCAGATGGGGACTGGGGCGCAGGCGGGGACTGGGGCGCAGGCGGGGACTGGGACGCAGACGGGGACTGGGACGCAGACGGGGACTGGGACGCAGACGGGGACTGGGATTGGGACGCAGACGGGGACTGGGACATGGATTGGGATGCAGACGGGGACTGGGACATAGATTGAGATTGGGACGCAGACGGGGACTGGGACATAGATTGGGATTGGGATGCAGACGGGGACTGGGGCGCAGATGGGGACTGGGGCGCAGATGGGGACTGGGACGCAGATGGGGACTGGGACGCAGGCGGGGACTGGGACGCAGGCGGGGACTGGGGTGCAGGCGGGGACTGGGGCGCAGGCGGGGACTGGGACATAGATTGGGATTGGGACGCAGACGGGGACTGGGACATAGATTGAGATTGGGACGCAGACGGGGACTGGGACATAGATTGGGATTGGGATGCAGACGGGGACTGGGGCGCAGACTGGGGCGCAGGCGGGGACTGGGACATAGATTGGGATTGGGACGCATACGGGGACTGGGGCGCAGGCGGGGAGTGGGGCGCAGGCGGGGACTGGGACATAGATTGGGATTGGGACGCAGACGGGGACGGGGACTGGGGCGCAGGCGGGGACTGGGGCGCAGGCGGGGACTGGGGCGCAGGCGAGGACTGGGACATAGATTGGGATTGGGACGCAGACGGGGGCTGGGACATAGACTGGGACTGGGGCGCAGACTGGGACTGGGGCGCAGACTGGGACTGGGGCGCAGACTGGGACTGGGGCGCAGACGGGGACTGGGACATAGATTGGGATTGGGACGCAGGCGGGGACTGGGGCGCAGGCGGGGACTGGGACATAGATTGGGATTGGGACGCAGACGGGGACGGGGACTCAGACGGGGACTGGAACGTAGTACCCTGACAGGGTACTACAGACTGACTACATAGGCGGGGACTGGGGCGCAGGTGGGGACTGGGGCGCAGGTGGGGACTGGGGCGCAGGCGGGGACTGGGACATGGATTGGGACGGGGACTGGGGCGCAGACGGGGACTGGGACGCAGATTGTGACAGCAGGATTTCAATCCATCCAATAGATTGTATTGCCACTGCCAATGTATGGGGGGAACTCTGGAGGCGGACAGCACTGGCGGGTGGTAGATTGCTCAGCGCCCCCCTCTGGTAGAGGACAGAACAACAGCCGGGGAAGGCTCCCCACTTCATCTACAGCTGCTGCGTGGGCCGGAGTTGGGCTTTAATGTGGACAGAATCGACAGCCGCCTCTTCCCGGATCCATAGACAGTGAGGCTGGGCCCCTCCGGGGACACACAATTACATCTGCTGTGTATGGTGGTGTGTACGCCGAGGGATGACTATTGGAGGAGAATGAGAGCGCGGCTTGCCGGGGCAGAACATGGAATGGTCCTTCAAAGAAGAAAAGTCCTGATCATCCGACACCCATCACCACATTCCCCGACATAGGAGACCAAAGAAGGATCTGTGGAGAGAGGAGAGGGAGAAACGTCACTACAGAACACCAACTACACCATCAGCAACAGCCTTTCATACTGCACCCTCCCCGTGAGGGGGACTACAAATCTCCTCCACCCGAGGGGGGACTACAAGTCTCCTTCACCCGGGGGGGGACTACAAGTCTCCTTCACCCGGGGGGGGACTACAAGTCTCCTTCACCCGGGGGGGGACTACAAGTCTCCTTCACCCGGGGGGGACTACAAGTCTCCTTCACCCGGGGGGGGGCTACAAGTCTCCTCCACCCGGGGGGGGGGGGGACTACAAGTCTCCTTCACCCGGGGGGGGGGGACTACAAGTCTCCTTCACCCAAGAGGGAACTACAAGTCTCCTCCCCCTATATATACACAGTACTGTATATACTTTTCATTTCTTCATCCAGAGAAGACTGTGAAGACAAATCACATAGTTTCTCTATATAGGACGATCTCCTGAGTTCTAGGGACAAATATTCTGCAGGGAACATGTCGGGGTAACAGGGAACCTTCCTCAGGCGGCACTTTCTTTGTTCCCCCCAATGTCTCCAATTTACATTTTGTTTTTACTTTTCCAACTTTGAACATGTAACAAAGTCCAGTGACACCATAAAGGAATGATCTCTCTCACAAGTAACAAAGTCCAGTGACACCATAAAGGAATGGTCTCTCTCACAAGGAAAGTTCAGTGACACCATAAAGGAATGATCTCTCTCACAAGTAATAAAGTCCAGTGACACCATAAAGGAATGGTCTCTCTCACAAGGAAAGTCCAGTGACACCATAAAGGAATGGTCTCTCTCACAAGTAACAAATTCCAGTGACACCATAAAGGAATGGTCTCTCTCACAAGGAAAGTCCAGTGACACCATAAAGGAATGATCTCTCTCACAAGGAAAGTCCAGTGACACCATAAAGGAATGATCTCGCTCACAAGTAAAGGCCAGTGACACCATTTATGGTGTCACTGGACTTTGTTACATGTTCAAAGTTGGAAAAGTAAAAACAAAATGTAAATTGGAGACATTGGGGGGAACAAAGAAAGTGCCGCCTGAGGAAGGTTCCCTGTTACCCCGACATGTTCCCTGCAGAATATTTGTCCCTAGAACTCAGGAGATCGTCCTATATAGAGAAACTATGTGATTTGTCTTCACAGTCTTCTCTGGATGAAGAAATGAAAAGTATATACAGTACTGTGTATATATAGGGGGAGGAGACTTGTAGTTCCCTCTTGGGTGAAGGAGACTTGTAGTCCCTCCCCCGGGTGAAGGAGACTTGTAGTCCCCCCCCCCTCGGGTGGAGGAGACTTGTAGCCCCCCCCGGGTGAAGGAGACTTGTAGTCCCCCCCGGGTGAAGGAGACTTGTAGTCCCCCCCCGGGTGAAGGAGACTTGTAGTCCCCCCCCGGGTGAAGGAGACTTCCAGTGACACCATAAAGGAATGGTCTCTCTCACAAGGAAAGTCCAGTGACCCCATAAAGGAATGCTCTCTTACAAGGAAAGTCCAGTGACACCATAAAGGAATGATCTCTCTCACAAGGAAAGTCCAGTGACACCATAAAGGAATGGTCTCTCTCACAAGTAACAAAGTCCAGTGACACCATAAAGGAATGGTCTCTCTCACAAGTAACAAAGTCCAGTGACACCATAAAGGAATGATCTCTCTCACAAGGAAAGTCCAGTGACACCATAAAGGAATGGTCTCTCTCACAAGTAACAAAGTCCAGTGACACCATAAAGGAATGGTCTCTCTCACAAGGAAAGTCCAGTGACACCATAAAGGAATGATCTCTCTCACAAGGAAAGTCCAGTGACACCATAAAGGAATGATCTCGCTCACAAGTAAAGGCCAGTGACACCATTTATGGTGTCACTGGACTTTGTTACATGTTCAAAGTTGGAAAAGTAAAAACAAAATGTAAATTGGAGACATTGGGGGGAACAAAGAAAGTGCCGCCTGAGGAAGGTTCCCTGTTACCCCGACATGTTCCCTGCAGAATATTTGTCCCTAGAACTCAGGAGATCGTCCTATATAGAGAAACTATGTGATTTGTCTTCACAGTCTTCTCTGGATGAAGAAATGAAAAGTATATACAGTACTGTGTATATATAGGGGGAGGAGACTTGTAGTTCCCTCTTGGGTGAAGGAGACTTGTAGTCCCCCCCCCGGGTGAAGGAGACTTGTAGTCCCCCCCCCCTCGGGTGGAGGAGACTTGTAGCCCCCCCCCGGGTGAAGGAGACTTGTAGTCCCCCCCGGGTGAAGGAGACTTGTAGTCCCCCCCCCGGGTGAAGGAGACTTGTAGTCCCCCCCCGGGTGAAGGAGACTTCCAGTGACACCATAAAGGAATGGTCTCTCTCACAAGGAAAGTCCAGTGACCCCATAAAGGAATGCTCTCTTACAAGGAAAGTCCAGTGACACCATAAAGGAATGATCTCTCTCACAAGGAAAGTCCAGTGACACCATAAAGGAATGGTCTCTCTCACAAGTAACAAAGTCCAGTGACACCATAAAGGAATGGTCTCTCTCACAAGTAACAAAGTCCAGTGACACCATAAAGGAATGATCTCTCTCACAAGGAAAGTCCAGTGACACCATAAAGGAATGGTCTCTCTCACAAGTAACAAAGTCCAGTGACACCATAAAGGAATGGTCTCTCTCACAAGTAACAAAGTCCAGTGACACCATAAAGGAATGATCTCTCTCACAAGGAAAGTCCAGTGACACCATAAAGGAATGGTCTCTCTCACAAGGAAAGTTCAGTGACACCATAAAGGAATGATCTCTCTCACAAGGAAAGTCCAGTGACACCATAAAGGAATGGTCTCTCTCACAAGTAACAAAGTTCAGTGACACCATAAAGGAATGGTCTCTCTCACATATATGTGTGTGTGTCACCACCCCCCCCCTGTATTATATATGTGTGTGTGTGTGTGTGTGTGTGTGTGTGTGTGTGTGTGTGTGTGTGTGTGTGTATTTGCCCCTCACACAGAAATGATCGGTCTAACAATGGAATGTTCGTCCCTCACACAGAAATGATCGGTCTAACAATGGAATGTTCGCCCCTCACACAGAAATGATCGGTCTAACAATGGAATGTTCGCCCCTCACACAGAAATGATCGGTCTAACAATGGAATGTTCGCCCCTCACACAGAAACGATCGGTCTAACAATGGAATGTTCGGTGTAACACTGAGAGACAGAATACAACAACAAATTCAGCAGAAATTGGTCTAACAAATGATGACGGATCTGCATGTTCATGAGGGAAAGAAGGATTGGATCCCCTTCACAAAACATGACTTAGTACTTGGTGGCCAATCCCTTGTTGGCAATCACAGAGGTCAGACATTTCCTGGAGTTGGCCCCCAGGTTCGCACACATCTCAGGAGGGATTTTGGCCCACTCCTCTTGGCACATCCTCTCCAAGTCATTAAGGTTTGGTGGCTGACGTTTGGCAACTCAAACTTTCAGCTCCTCCACAGATTCTCAATCAGATGAAGGTCTGGAGACTGGCTAGGCCACTCCAGGACCTTAACCTCCTTGGCGGTATGATTCCTTCTGGTTTTTTGTGCTGAAAGCGGTACCATTTTTTGCATGGAAATAGTTTTTTATTGTAGGCTGTAATTTTTAGGAAAATTTCCCCACAAATCATTATCACTCAATTCTGAAAGTGCTTCTGATTTACTATCGCTGTTCTCTAGCCGGTCTAAAACCGCTTTTGACGTAAAGGGACGCTTTTTGGACGCCAAGGACTTTTCTAAGTTTCCAGGCAGAAAGAACAGACAAAATGCAGGCAGGGCGCAGGACAAAGCACTAGGGACAATATGTATGTGAAATGGGATGAAACAGCAATGTTTTACTATTTAAAATTGAAAAAAAAAAAAAATGACATTTTTTAAATTTTTTAAATTTCCCGCCGCCGCCCGTACGTCCCGACGTCACGGGGACCGGAACACGGAAGCCGGATGCCGGCATCCGCCGGAGGAGATGGACGGGGACGCTGCAGGGGACACATCGTGGGAACGAAGGACAAGGTAAGTGCTGCAGGGACCCCCAGAGAACGCCGCATGGTAAGCCCGAGTGTAGCTCGGGGTTACCGCTTGTGGTATAGAAATTCTACCCCGAGCTACACTCGGGATAACCGCTAAGGAGGTTAATGTGCTTCTTCTTGAGCCGCTCCTTTGTTGCCTTGGCCGTGTGTTTTGGGTCATTGTCATGCTGGAACACCCATCCACCACCCATTTTCAATGCCCTGGCTGAGGGAAGAAGGTTCTCACCCAAGATTTGAGGGTACATTGCCCCGTCCATCGTCCCTTTGATGCGGTGCAGTTGTCCTGTCCCCTTAGTAGAAAAACACCCCCAAAGCAGAATGTTTCCACCACCATGTTTCACAGTTGGGATGGTGTTCTTGGAGTCATAGGCAGCATTCCTCCTCCTCCAAACACGGCGAGTTGAGTTGATGCCAAAGAGCTGGATTTTGGTCTCCTCTGACCACAACACTTCCACCAGTCCTCCTCTGCATCATTCAGATGTTCAGTGGCAGACTTCAGACGGGCCTGGACATGGGCTTTCTTGAGCAGAGGGACCTTGCGGGCACTGCAGGATTTCAGTCCTTGTCGGCGTAGTGTGTTACCAATTGTTTTCTTGGTGACTGTGGTCCCAGCTGCCTGGAGATCATTGACAAGATCCTCACGTGTAGTTCTGGGATGATTCCTCACTGTTCTCATGATCATTGACACTCCACGAGGTGAGATCTTGCATGGGGCACCAGACCTAGGGAGACTGACACTTGTTTTGTGTTTCTTCCATTTGTGAATGATTGCACCAACTGTTGTCACCTTCTCACCAAGCTGCTTGGCCATAGTTTGGTAGCCCAGTCCAGCCTTGTGTAGGTCTACCATCTTGTCCCTGACATCCTTGGACAGCTCTTTGGTCTTTGCCATGGTGGAGAGTTTGGAATCTGATGGTTTGATGGCTCCTGTGGACAGGTGTCTTTTATACAGGTAACACAATGAGATTAGCAGCACTCTTGTCAGGGATCCCTCCATGCAGCCATGCAACGGCGATGGATCCCCTCGGGCTGTGGCGGTGCGAGGAGCGTACATCAATGGCTTCTGGTCAATAACGTCCTGCACTCCATAACCTGATTCTGTTGCCTGTATCCTGATCTGACCTAAGAAAGAACTCCGCCTGTACCGACCCGGCTATCCCTGACTATCCGCTTGCTTTCTCCCTTGTACTTGATTTGCTCGTTTGGTCCTGACCCGGCTTGTCTGGCTTTGTTGCACCTACTTACCTGTATCTGCACCTGGCTTGTATCCTGATTACTGCCATACTTACCTGCTGATGCACCCACGGTCCTGCACCTGGCCTGCATCCTGGTCACCGCCATACTTGCCTGCTGATGCACCCACGCTCCTGCACCTGGCCTGCATCCTGGTCACCGCCATACTTACCTGCTGCCGCACCCACGGTCCTGCACCTGGCCTGCATTCTGGTCACCGCCATACTTACCTGCTGATGCACCCACGGTCCTGCACCTGGCCTGCATCCTGGTCACCGCCATACTTACCTGCTGATGCACCCACGCTCCTGCACCTGGCCTGCATCCTGGTCACCGCCATACTTACCTGCTGATGCACCCACGGTCCTGCACCTGGCCTGCATCCTGGTCACCGCCATACTTACCTGCTGATGCACCCACGGTCCTGCACCTGGCCTGCATCCTGGTCACCGCCATACTTACCTGCTGATGCACCCACGCTCCTGCACCTGGCCTGCATCCTGGTCACCGCCATACTTACCTGCTGATGCACCCACGGTCCTGCACCTGGCCTGCATCCTGGTCACCGCCATACTTACCTGCTGATGCACCCACGGTCCTGCACCTGGCCTGCATCCTGGTCACCGCCATACTTACCTGCTGATGCACCCACGGTCCTGCACCTGGCCTGCATCCTGGTCACCGCCATACTTACCTGCTGATGCACCCACGCTCCTGCACCTGGCCTGCATCCTGGTCACCGCCATACTTACCTGCTGATGCACCCACGGTCCTGCACCTGGCCTGCATCCTGGTCACCGCCATACTTACCTGCTGCCGCACCCACGCTCCTGCACCTGGCCTGCATCCTGGTCACCGCCATACTTGCCTGCTGCCGCACCCACGCTCCTGTGTCCAGTCCCAGTCTGCATCCTGATCCTATAGGGGGGCTACAGCACATGGACATCTAGCCACCACATGTGGCCAACATTCTATGGTCAGTAATTTCTTGTGTTTTATTCCTTTGACTAATAAACCTAAGTCACACAGCATCACACTATGTGGCGTCCTTTATTGGGCTCTCCTTGAGAGCACCATCTCCCACAGTGCCTATCTGGACTAAGGAGTACCTTGACGCTCATACTGCTTGATGAATCCTGGTAACTGCTCTTCGCGGTGAGACAGAGGATGATATGGAGTGCGATCTGACCAGAGCTTTGATGCCAGAGATATTTTGAAGATTATACCTCTCTACATGCGTATTTTATACGCACTTCTGGTGAGTGCGCACTCTATTCGCTCCTAGGATTTTTCACCTCTCTTACAGCCATTGACTTGGGATGTGGACTTTGTGTGTGCTCTAACATTTCCCACTGATTAGCGCACTGTTTACTATTGTATCACATTTGTACCTATTTTATTGAGCATTTATATTTATATGCATATACACCTTTACAGAGCACTCTTTTTGTACTCTGATTCAAGCGCTGCACCTATCCCTCTCCTTTTATTGTTTATTGTAAGGTTGGTTGGTTACCTTTTTTGGTGTTCTAGCTGCTTATACAGACCTGTTTGTAGCACTCGCGATACCTTTTTTACACATCCTGATTGCCCCCATACCTGCCTGCTGCTGCACCTACATTCCTGCATCCGCACTGGGCCTGCATCCGGATCTCCTGGGTCTTCAGCTACCTGCCGCCAGCTCCAGACCTACCCGGCACTCGTGCCACTTGTGGCTCTGCGCCCTCTGTTCCCAGTATCAGGGGCTCCGAGCGGGAGTGGTAAGAGGACACCTTCTCTCCACGTCAGGCTCCCCAAACAGGTACGTGACAGTACCAGAAGGCCATGTCGGAGCCCGAGAGACGGGCCTCTCCTCTGGAAGAGATCTGCCAAATTGCGGCATTGACTCAAGCCATCAAGGGCCTGCAAGAAGGGTACAACTGTCTGGAGGACCGTTTTCAGGCCCTATCTGCACCTGCACCCTCTGCTAGCACCACAGTGACATCTACTCCAACTGTCGCTCCCGGAGCCATGGTGAACCCTGCAGTGATGATGTTGCCCCCTGAGCCTAGGGTACCTACACCCCGAAGATTTACTGGCGACCGCCACAAATCCAGGACCTTCCGCAACACCTGTGCACTTTATTTTGCGTTGCAACCTCGCACCTTTTCCTTAGAGGCAACCAAGGTGGGATTCGTGATCTCACTTCTCCAGGGCGAACCGCAAGCATGGGCCCACCATTTTCTGGAGAAGGAAGATGCCAAACTGTCTTCCGTAAATCGTTTCCTTGAGGCTATGGCGCAGCTCTATGACGATCCCCAGCGATCTGCGTCTGCAGAAGCCGCACTACACTCTCTTCAGCAGGGTCGCGGGGCAGCTGAGAACTATGTAACAGAATTCCGGCGTTGGAGCGCCGATACCAATTGGAATGACACTGCCCTACGATATCAGCTCCGCTTAGGCCTAGCCGAACCTCTGAAAGATGAGTTAGCTCGAGTCAAAGTACCTAACACATTGGAAGAGCTTAGTAATCTAGCTATCCAAATTCACCGCTGACTTAGGGAACGAAGATTGGAAAGGTCCGCAGGCCAAGTTTCACCCCATATGGATGCTACCCAGGGTACCACCTCCAGCGAGCATGGCACCAACCAGTTCTGCTACACCCAGTTCTGATGAATCTTGTGATAGATATTTTCTGCCTACAATAATTTTTAATATTATTGTGAACTTCTGATAGGGGTCTTAATTCCTGTAACGTATTTACCATCTGTTGCATCACCTCAACCCCCCCCCCCCCCCACACACACACACACCTTCCTTAGAAGTTTCCTGTAGAAGGTTATGACCCTAAGGCCATCAGGCTGAAAAAGCCCTGGAACCGTCATTTCTAACACCTCCTAGGGAGTAACTGGCTTCCAGGGAGGTATGCTTCCTGGACATTGGCCCATCCTAAATTCCATCTGGGGAGCTACAGTTGGCCAATGTCTGTCACAAATCACAGAACCCACCTTTGAACAGAAATGACAAAATGCTGGAACCTATTGAAGGGTGGGACTACCTAGAAGGGAGGGGGGAGGGGGTATAAAGTTCTGCCTCTATGTCCCTTTGTTCTCTATGTCCCTTTGTTCTCTTCTAGAGCCCAGACCTCAGAACATCAGGATGTCTGTAATGTATCTGCATGGCTCTGTTTCTTTTCTAGATCTTTCTTTCCTATAGTCGTCTCTCTATACTGATAATATACTGTAAATATTCAAAAATGGGGGTGCAGCGCTATACAAAATAACAGACACTGATAAAATTAAAAGTCAAACATATAATGTATAGTGACTGTGTGCAAATAAAATAAAGCCACTAGATGGTGGCCTATAAAGTGAAAGAGGTGCAAAATAAACAAAATAAAAAAGAGTCCAATGAAGGGGTGCTCTTAAGATCCAGGATGATCCTCAGACGTCCAATCTATCCGAGTGCCAGGCAGCAAGAGCCACATGACCAGATCTGACCAGACCAATTTGATGACACCAGAGGTCCAGTGATTTGATAAACAAATGCGCATAAAGATTGGTATCTGGTGAGTGCGCAATCCTTACATTATTTATCGCCTGGCTGTTCCAATCATTGGACGTCTGAGGATCATCCTGGATCTTAAGAGCACCCCTTCATTGGACTCTTTTTTTTATTTTGTTTATTTTGCACCTCTTTCACTTTATAGCCACCATCTAGTGGCTTTATTTTATTTGCACATAGTCACTATACATTATATGTTTGACTTTTAATTTTATCAGTGTCTGTTATTTTGTATAGCGCTGCACCCCCATTTTTGAATATTTACGTTTCAGAAGGTTGTATACGGTGCCTTTTTTGGTGTACAGCTGCTGTGTATTTGTTCAAGCGCTCACTAAACTCTGTTTTTCTGATAATATACTGTAACCTCAATTATATATCTTTGTTTGATTCGATTAGGAACTACTTTTCTTCTGTGTAAATAAATTTGATCTTTATTGTTTGCTATTGACATTATAGGTAATAGCCGCATGAGGATTGGCTGAATTCCTGTATAGACCAAAGGTCGTAATCACTTATTACATTTATAATCTTAGAAACTTAGAAGTAAATAAGTGCGGGAGAAAAGCCGCCAAAACAATCTGAGCCCATGCAAATAGGGTGGCTACGAACCTCACTTACCCCGGAGGACAGGGCAACCTATGCCTCTACTGTGGAGAACCGGACCATTACGGTCGGAACTGCCCTGCAAAATGACGTAAGTCTCTGACCACCCTGCCCGCTAAAATACCGACTGTCAACCCGGCTCATCTCACCGTTTCCATCTCATTCCAGCTTTCGGGAAGAACCTTACCGGTACCCGCTATCATCGATTCTGGGGCCTGCAGTTGCTTTATCGATGCAACCTTCGCTCAGCAACACAGATCCCCTTAAAACTCAGAGACTGACAGTATATCTGGCCGACGGATCTAACAGTAAGTCTGGGGCAGTCACACAGGAAACCATCCCACTCCCTGTGATATCCC
Organism: Staurois parvus; assembly: GCF_062004578.1. Taxonomy (NCBI): domain Eukaryota; kingdom Metazoa; phylum Chordata; class Amphibia; order Anura; family Ranidae; genus Staurois; species Staurois parvus. The sequence goes on along the minus strand of NW_028320352.1, from coordinate 341,974 downwards.
CATCTGGTCACAAGGAACTGCTATGCCTGGATATTATTGCATCACCACTGTTTCCAGTCATCTTGGGGATCCCATGGTTGCAGGCCCACAACCCCAGTGTAAACTGGGTATCTGGTGAAGTGGACTTTCAATCGGCCTACTGCCATGAGCACTGCTTGCCCCAAGGTTCTGCTCTATCCGGGCCCCTGTTGTGCATGGAAAATGATACCGAAGTAGGCCAAATGGTTCCGGCAGCATACCATAACTTTCTGGACGTCTTCAGTAAACGTGGTGCAGACAGCCTTCCACCTCACAGACCCTACAACTGCCCGATTGAACTACCTGGAGCTGAGATTCCTTTTGGTCGGATCTTTCCACTGTCAGAGCGTGAGTTGGAGGCATTAAAGGACTACATTGACAATAATCTCAAAAAGGGGTTCATCCGCCCCTCCACCTCACCAGCAGGGGCAGGAATCTTCTTTGTAAAAAACAAAGGATCGCTCCCTCTGTCCATGTGTGGACTACCAGGAATGAAATAATATCACGGTGAAGAATAGATATCCTCTTCCACTAGTCCCAGAACTCTTCCAGAGACTCAGATCCGCAACCATATTCACTAAATTAGATCTAAGAGGAGCCTACAATCTCGTAAGGGATGAGTGGAAAACAGCCTTCTGTACCAGGTTTGGGCACTATGAATATTTAGTTATGCCCTTCGGACTGTGCAATGCTCCTGCAACCTTCCAGCATCTAGTGAATGACATCTTCATGACTTCTTAGACATATTCGTGATTGTGTATCTCGATGACATCCTGATCTTTTCTGCATCCATCGAGCTTCACCGGGGTTATGTGCAGAAGGTCCTTGGTCGCCTCCAACTACACGGACTTTACGTTAAACCAGAGAAGTGTGAATCTGAACGTCAGAGCATTCAATTCTTAGGATTGATTATATCCACTGAAGGCTTCTAGATGGATCTCCAGAAAGTCTCCGCCATCCTGGAATGGCCTGCACCATCTGATAAAAAGGGAGTACAGCGCTTCATAGGCTTCGCCAACTTTTACAGGAGGTTCATCAAAGGATTCTCAGCCATCATCACTACTATCAATCAACTGACTAAACAGGGAGTCTGATTCTGTTGGACATCGGAAGCCCAAAACGCTTTTGATGCATTAAAGGGACTTTTTACCTCAGCGCCCATATTAAGCCATCCGGATCCAGCACTACCCTTTGTGGTAGAAGTGGATGCCTCGGAGAGTGCTGTTGGGGCCGTCCTATCGCAGCGGCAAGGTCTGAAACTTCTGCTTCATCCTGTTGCTTTCTTTTCCAGAAAATGATCCTCGGCGGAGAGAAACTATGATGTAGGGGATGAGAATTACTGGCCATCAAATCAGCCTTGGAGGAATGGAGGTACCTTTTAGAGGGAGCTGCACATCCCATTCTGATCTACACCGATCACAAAAATCTGGAGTACCTGAAGACGGCAAAACGTCTAAAACCCCGACAAGCCAGGTGGGCACTCTTCTTTTCCAGATTCAGCTTCCCCACTACCTATATACCAGGTGTGACATAAATATAAAGATTTGGGTAGCTGAGATGTGATCTGTAGAAATATGACAATGTAGATTTAGCATTCCATGTTCTAATAATATAAGATGTGTTCAGAGTTCAGTCAGAGACAGATGGTCACCAATTAGCATCTGAAAGGGACAGAGCTTCCTCTGGAAGTGACACCTGGGTGCCAATAAGATTTGTCACCTTCTGGGAAATCTGAAAAGAAAAGGGCTCTAGACGGTTTGGCTTCATGACACAGCGGGAGACCAGAGGTGGTTCCAATGTGTCTGGGAGCTTTGACGTATATACACAGATCAAAGGAATATATTTCATCTCTCATAAAAGCTAAAATATTAGTTGCAGAGAGATGAAAATACTTCCTTCTGATTGGACACTCTGTAGGCTACATTTGCATGTAAAACTGTATTTGTAGCCTCTGTAGAATCCCAGCGAAATGCAGAAAATGGTTATATTGCTCCGGATTGCGACAGCTGAACAGAGATTGGTACTGTCGCGATCGGACTGATGCGCTAGTGTTGGAAATTTAATCCCTGACTTGGTGATTCAAACCGTTCCTGGTCCAATCGACTTTGGCCATTTCAGCACCCAGAATGTCCTGATGTCCTGTGGGCTGGTACAAGAACACCCCCCCCAGTCAATTGGCCGAGGACTAATGTCCTACCTACGTCCATATTCGCATTGAGGACCTGGGATATGGCCGAGGAGATTCGTATGGAGCCGGTTCTATTGACTGACGGATTGCGAACTCTGACTTGCTCGCAGGATAAATCTTGGTAAAAGTTTTATTTCTGTTTTTATTTCATAGTCAATAGCCAATGTGTGTCTTCTTGTATTTTCTGTAACTTTTTATACTTTGTACATATTTTATGCTCCGCCCACTTTCAGGATATTAAATCATAAAATTAATAAGTGACTTCTGGGTATTTAAGCTCGGGCTCATATCTCCGGAGAGATTAGATTGTATGTATTGTATTTTAGTGTCTATATATGCTCGGTCAAGTTCATTGCCAATCTGTATGCAATTGAACTGCGTGTTGGCAGATTGCATGCAAATTGTAAAGTAGATCTGCCAGACGGAGATCTGTGTGTGTGTGGTGGCCCAGCAGGCCAGTAAAACTGTTGGGTGGTGGCAGGCTACCATTTGTTGTGTGTCTGGTGTGGGGGAGTGTGGACAGTGGAAGAGTGATTAACACCGGGGTTCTAGCTTGTAGGATAGCTGGAGGGATCCTAGAAGGGTGTGCGATTGCTAGGCTGCTCCTCAACCCTTAGTGTGCACCAGATTGTATGTAAGATTTTGTATCTGCCAGTGTGTGGTCAGCCAGCTGGATTGGAGTGGAGTCTCCCTCTAGTGGTGGCCAAGAGGTAGTGCAGGCTGTGAAAGTGTATCACGGCTGATCTTTTATATACGTGTGTATATATATATTCAGATTAAGTCCCCCTTATTCCCTCTTACCCCCAGTCACAGCCGCACGTGCGCACCTCGGTTAGCTAGTCACTATGGGCGTGGCGTGTGGGGTGGATCCGTGACACCCCGCGTGTCTTCTGTCCTCTTCAGTTGGTGCAGAGGGGTCACTACAGGATGAAGTCAGTGTGTGATGTCATGAAGTGGGTGTGGATCTCATACATGGAATGTGGTTGTTCTCTGTGTCCTGTCCAGGGAAGAAGCAGGGCGTATGGTACATGGTTGACCTGATAACGGGGAGAAGCAGCAGACTCTAACCTCGTCCTTCGCAGAAAGTGTCTGTCCATCCACCACTCTGCTGTACTTGGGCAGGACAGGTGAGTCCCTCCATCTCTGGATGTGATGTCATCATTCGTGGATGATGTCCCTCTATCTCTGGGTGTGATGTCATCATTTATGGATGATGTCATGGCTCTGGATAAGGCAGACCTCCACTGATATGATGCTGCACTCCATATTCTGTTCAGTGAGTTGGATGAATGTCTGATGTCCCCATTTGGCCAGCACACTCCTCTCCTGTACGTACCGATCACTGTCATACCTCCACACTCCTCTCCTGTATATACCGATCACTGTCACACCCCCCACACTCCTCCTGTACGTACCGATCACTGTCACACTCCTCTCCTGTACGTACCGATCACTGTCACACCTCCACACTCCTCTCCTGTACGTACCGATCACTGTCACACCTCCACACTCCTCTCCTGTATATACCGATCACTGTCACACCTCCCACACTCCTCTCCTGTACATACCGATCACTGTCACACCCCCCACACTCCTCTCCTGTACATACCGATCACTGTCATACCCTCCACACTCCTCTCCTGTACATACTGATCACTGTCATACCCTCCACACTCCTCTCCTGTACATACCGATCACTGTCATACCTCCACACTCCTCTCCTGTACATACCGATCACTGTCACACTCCTCCTGTACGTACCGATCACTGTCACACTCCTCTCCTGTACGTACCGATCACTGTCACACCTCCACACTCCTCTCCTGTACATACCGATCACTGTCCTACCCCCCACACTCCTCTCCTGTACATACCGATCACTGTCATACCCCCCACACTCCTCTCCTGTACATACCGATCACTGTCATACCCCCCACACTCCTCCTGTACGTACCGATCACTGTCATACCCTCCACACTCCTCTCCTGTACGTACCGATCACTGTCATACCCTCCACACTCCTCTCCTGTACGTACCGATCACTGTCATACCCTCCACACTCCTCTCCTGTACGTACCGATCACTGTCACACCTCCACACTCCTCTCCTGTACGTACCGATCACTGTCACACCCCCCACACTCCTCCTGTACGTACCGATCACTGTCACACCTCCACACTCCTCTCCTGTACATACTGATCACTGTCACACTTCCACACTCCTCCTGTACGTACCGATCACTGTCATACCCTCCACACTCCTCTCCTGTACGTACCGATCACTGTCATACCCTCCACACTCCTCTCCTGTACGTACCGATCACTGTCATACCCTCCACACTCCTCTCCTGTACGTACCGATCACTGTCATACCTCCACACTCCTCTCCTGTACGTACCGATCACTGTCATACCTCCACACTCCTCTCCTGTACATACCGATCACTGTCACACCCCCCACACTCCTCCTGTACGTACCGATCACTGTCACACCTCCACACTCCTCTCCTGTACATACTGATCACTGTCACACTTCCACACTCCTCTCCTGTACATACCGATCACTGTCCTACCCCCCACACTCCTCTCCTGTACATACCGATCACTGTCATACACTCCACACTCCTCTCCTGTACATACTGATCACTGTCATACCCTCCACACTCCTCTCCTGTACATACCGATCACTGTCACACCTCCACACTCCTCCCCTGTACATACCGATCACTGTCACACCCCCCACATTCCTCTCCTGTACATACCGATCACTGTCACACCTCCACACTCCTCTCCTGTACATACCGATCACTGTCACACCTCCACACTCCTCTCCTGTACATACCGATCACTGTCACACCTCCACACTCCTCTCCTGTACATACCGATCACTGTCCTACCCCCCACACTCCTCTCCTGTACATACCGATCACTGTCACACTCCTCTCCTGTACATACCCATCACTGTCATACCTCCGTACTCCTCTCCTGTACACACCGATCACTGTCATACCTCCACACTTCTCTCCTGTACATACCGATCACTGTCACACCCCCACACTCCTCTCCTGTACATACCGATCACTGTCACACTCCTCTCCTGTACATACCCATCACTGTCATACCTCCGTACTCCTCTCCTGTACACACCGATCACTGTCATACCCCCCACACTCCTCTCCTGTACATACCGATCACTGTCACACCCCCCACACTCCTCTCCTGTACATACCGATCACTGTCATACCCTCCACACTCCTCTCCTGTACATACCGATCACTGTCATACCTCCGTACTCCTTTCCTGTACACACCGATCACTGTCATACCTCCACACTCCTCTCCTGTACATACTGATCACTATTTGTCATTTTCTTTACCTCTTCGGCCCGATTCTTGCACCTTTTCTCCAGTTTTCTCTGTTAATGGTCCTCATCTCACCCAGGAGGTGAGGGCTCTGTATTGGGGTTTGGACCTCAGTGGCCCTCCACACCTGGCATAGTTCTAGACCCCAGCAGAGCCAATCAAGCATCCGCTGTTAGTGCCAGCAGCTGATTGGCTCTTTTTTCTCGCTATCTGTTGTATGGAGTGTTTCTATAGCCAATGTTTTTAGTTTTGTATGGTGTGTGGACGGGTTAGATTTCCTCTCAGATTATAATTCCTGTGGGGCCCCCCAGGGAGAGTCACCCTTTGTATGTGTCTTGGTGACAAAATCTCTGGGGCACAAAGTGAGGGGGAAATCCAAAACTTGGAGTTGTCACCAGAACAGGAAGAGAGGGGAAATCTTCCAATGGGGACACCTGTTATATTTCTTCTCTCTTTGGAGTGATTTCCTGTTGTGTTTATAGTGAAAGTGAAAAAAATCTCCCCTGTGGGGCAATAACAATGTACCTGAGGTGTTGGATCTCCTCTCTCCCCTCTGTGTCCAGGCATGAAGACTTCAATCTCGTATTTCGGATTATACCATCACATGTATGACATGAAGAATCAGGAACTGCACTGGAGCGCCACCTACTGGACCACGCAGCCACCTTGTCCAATGAGGGCAGGAAACATGGTAAGCTGCAGCTGAAGCTGTCATTGGTCAGATCTTACCATGTGGGGCGGGGGGTGTCTATTCCTAGATAGGACTGTGATTTCAGTATTGGTGTTTCTTCCAGCCATGACACACGTTGTGTTCCTCGGGGGCGGTCCAATGGGAACGATGGACGGCGATTCTGGAGATGTTCGGTGGATTCAGAGTTTCTCCTCTCCCAAAGTGGCTTTTTATATCTGGCAGGCAATATCCCATCCCCCTCTAAGAGACGGAGCCCATAAATACTGATGTGAGTATACAGGAAATGTGTATTTGCCCCCCCCCCCCCGATGGTGAATGTTTGCCCCTCACACAGAAATGATCGGTCTAACAATGGAATGTTCGCCCCTCACACAGAAATGATCGGTCTAACAATGGAATGTTCGGTGTAACACTGAGAGACAGAATACAACAACAAATTCAGCAGAAATGCGTCTAACAAATGATGACGGATCTGCATGTTCATGAGGGAAAGAAGGATTTGATCCCCTTCACAAAACATGACTTAGTACTTGGTGGCCAATCCCTTGTTGGTAATCACAGAGGTCAGACGTTTCCTGGAGTTGGCCCCCAGGTTTGCACACATCTCAGGAGGGATTTTGGCCTACTCCTTTGTTGCCTTGGCCATGTGTTTTGGGTCATTGTCATGCTGGAACACCCATCCACCACCCATTTTCAATGCCCTGGCTGAGGGAAGAAGGTTCTCACCCAAGATTTGAGGGTACATTGCCCCGTCCATCGTCCCTTTGATGCGGTGCAGTTGTCCTGTCCCCTTAGCAGAAAAACACCCCCAAAGCAGAATGTTTCCACCACCATGTTTCACAGTTGGGATGGCGTTCTTGGAGTCATAGGCAGCATTGCTCCTCCTCCAAACACGGCGAGTTGAGTTGATGCCAAAGAGCTGGATTTTGGTCTCCTCTGACCACAACACTTCCCACCAGTCCTCCTCTGCATCATTCAGATGTTCAATGGCAGACTTCAGACGGGCCTGGACATGGGCTTTCTTGAGCAGAGGGACCTTGCGGGCACTGCAGGATTTCAGTCCTTGTCGGCGTAGTGTGTTACAAATTGTTTTCTTGGTGACTGTGGTCCCAGCTGCCTGGAGATCATTGACAAGATCCTCACGTGTAGTTCTGGGATGATTCCACACTGTTCTCATGATCATTGACACTCCACGAGGTGAGATCTTGCATGGTGCACCAGACCTAGGGAGACTGACACTTGTTTTGTGTTTCTTCCATTTGTGAATGATTGCACCAACTGTTGTCACCTTCTCACCAAGCTGCTTGGCCATTGTTTGGTAGCCCAGTCCAGCCTTGTGTAGGTCTACCATCTTGTCCCTGACATCCTTGGACAGCTCTTTGGTCTTTGCCATGGTGGAGAGTTTGGAATCTGATGGTTTGATGGCTCCTGTGGACAGGTGTCTTTTATACAGGTAACACAATGAGATTAGCAGCACTCCCTTTAAGAGACTGCTTCTAATCTCAGCTTGTTACCTGTATGAAAGACACCTGGGAGCCAGAAATCCTGCTGAATGATAGGGGATCAAATCCTTCTTTCCCTCATGAACATGCAGATCCGTCATCATTTGTTAGACGCATTTCTGCTGAATTTGTTGTTGTATTCTGTCTCTCAGTGTTACACCGAACATTCCATTGTTAGACCGATCGTTTCTGTGTGAGGGGCGAACATTCCATTGTTAGACCGATCATTTCTGTGTGAGGGGCGGACATTCCATTGTTAGACCGATCATTTCTGTGTGAGGGGCGAACATTCACCATCAGGGGGGGGCAAATACACATTTCCTGCACTGTATATTAGGAGTGACAACTGTACAATTCCTTGTCATGAAATCCAATAAAGGGCTGAGCTTTGGTCTGAACCTTTGTCTGCGATTCTTGTGTTTCTGATTGGACGTTCATTGTGTTGGGTTCTCTTCCCATTGTAACATATCAGAGAAGATTTGTGATTGGTTGGAAACTAAAAAATACTTCATTCAAATCTCTTTAGATACAATCTATCATTCTTCCATTCTGGAGATTTTCACCCAAAATCTGGAACATCGTCTGGCCAAGTTCTGCTCACCTCATACCATCAGTGATCGCTTAAAGCCAGTTCCTATTCAGGGCCCCACATGGATGGGGAGGGGGTCATTTCTGCTGCCAGTTCAGGATCACTGGGGAAGGGGGGAGGGTAATGACCCCCCATTACCCCCCCCCCCCCCCCTCAGTTATCCTGAACCGGCAGCAGAAATGACCCGCAACTCCAATGCTGACCATTGTGTAGAGTTGATGATACTCCAGTTATTTAGTGTGTGATCTGAGCAGCCAGCAGGGGCCTCCGTCAGCATGGGGTCTCTTTTTTTCTTTTTTTTAATGCTTCATCATCTGCACAGTCCTGACGTATGACATTCAGTACCTAGGTTGGTGTGAAGCAGAGATGGCTTGGTGGGCAAGAACTGTGGCTGGTCTGCTGGAGACCTGAGTTCGAATCCCTGAGTAAGCCTCATGTGTGATCCCGGGTGCTGTGTGGTTCCTGAACCCCCTGTTGGTGGAGCAAGGTGGTGGGAAATGTTTCTGACTCACTACCCTGTCCCACCTCTAGGGGGTTCAGGAACTGCGCAGTGCCTGGGGGAGGGGTATATATATAGGGTGAGGCCAATAGAAAACCCTAAGTCCCTGCTTTTGGAAAGGGCTGCCCCGGTAAGACAGCCCATTGTATTTATATATGTTGCAGTGATGTCACAGACCGTGGACCGAAGAGGGGGGGTGTCCACAACCTAATGTGATGCCCACACATGTTACAGGCCTGTGGGGACCTGGGACTGGAGCAGACTGGTGGGTTGTCCATGGCCTCCAAGCTTTCACACAGTGATTTGAGCATGGGGTCTGCAGGATTTGCACTCGGGTCTACGGTCCTTCCATCACTGAGTGATTCATAGCCGCCCAATTCACTCAGATTTGTACTCAAGTCAATGCTGCCTCTGTCAGCGAGTGATTTATTCCGCCCATCTCACTCACAGACTTGACCTGGGGACTACGGGATTTGAACTTGAGTCAATGGCGCCCTTGGTTACTGCTCTTATCCACTGAGCTACTCGCCTCTGCTCAATCACTTAGGTGTTTGTTCTGCTATTTCAGGAGCAAAAAAAGTCATGAAGGAAAAAAAAAAAATTCCAAAAGGGGAAAGAGAGATTCGAACCGGCAACTCCGAGGTCATGGCTGGGCTGCCAGCTGGCTGCTAAACCCCCAGGCCAGAGCTAAGGGTTTAGCAGCCAGCCCCTTAACATCAAGGCTGCAAAAAGACTTAGTAAAAAAAATTGTGATCCCAAATTACAATGATCTGCAATTTCCAACAAATGTTAGTTTTCTGGCCTTGGGGTCACCAGCCAGCTCTTTGGACATCACTTGATCTGATTACTTAGAGTCAATGTTGATGGTGTCTCATGGTGTGTGAACTCAGTGGATCCATGGTAAGCCATCATAGTGGATACCAGAACTCAGGGGAATGGATGAGACTCATCGTTCTCAGACTCAATTGATTAGGGACTCTCATTGGTCAATGTTGATTCATGGTCTGCTAACTCATTGAGAGGCCTTAGCGGATAGCAGGATCCAGTGGAATGGATCAGACTCAATTGATCATGGATTCCTAATAGTCAATGTTGATTCATGGGGGTTCATTTACTAAAGCTCAGACTCTCATTGACTTTTACATGGAAACCAATCAGCTTCCAGGTTTTGTTGCTAAAGCTTAATTGAACAAGCTGAGGTTAGAAGCTGATTGGATACCAGGCACAGCTGCACCAGATTCTGAGTGAACCAGCTTTAGTAAATCCCCCCCATGGTGTGCTAACTCATGGAGAGGCCTTGGATTTATGGAAGCCCATCATCGTGGACACCAGGACTGAGGGGAATGGAATGAGACTCATCGTTCTCAGACTCAATGAATATGAGTGGAGATAAGGGGTTCAAACCCCACTGTTGACATCATTTATTTTTCATGCTACAACAGAGTGTAAGACGATTTTCCCCGCAGCGGTCTTGCTCCTTCTAGTGGGCGATAGCCCGGTATTGATGCCATGTAGAGCTCCAGTTTGTAGACATAAGGTCAGGAAAAATATCTTTGACCACCGAGGAATACAATTTATTTCTTTATAAAAGAAGACAGAATTGCTGAAGAAGTTAATCTCTCCAATTATCCAATCATACATAAAGCAGAGTCCCGTTCATTCACACCCTATATGAGTATCCAGAGGGAACAGATGTATAAAGGAAAGGCCACCAGTTCCATCAGAAGACCATCCTCCATGTTTATGTGTTGTGGGGATTGTATTGTTTAGGCTGAGAGGATAGAAGCAAATTGATGAGGTTGACATTGAGCTCAACTCTGCAACAAGCTGTCACTTTTCTCATCTTTGGAGCCATTATAGGTTTGCTTTTACTTACAGATATGGAAAATTCATCAATTATCTACACATCCAGGTCAGAATGAGGTTTTCCTTCAATAGGTGGAGGCCCCTTCTAGCTGATTAACCACCCCCAAATACCTCCAGCAATCACAGCTATAATGGTATTTCCCACCACTCTGTACCATTCACATTTCTTTTTCCCACTTAACCAGCATGGTGGAGAGGAGGAAAAAAAAATAAAAAGTTCACATTTCCCATTGGATGCGGATGAAGAAGTATTCCTGCTGAACGATTATATTCTGCTGGTGGAGAATATTCCCCACCACCAAAACCCAATGATCATTGCTGCTGCCGGAACTGATTGAGGGGAAAAAAGAAAACAGAGAGGCTGGTTGTATATAAGTCGATCAATAGAATTGTAGCCAGGCAGCCAATACATGGATCCAAAGTCAGCCAATCAATGCTACACTGTTCAAATTTCGATTCATATTTGGCCACCATAACATTGGCACTATAGTCTGCAAACATGAGCAGATCTACAACTGACTAGGTATAATGGTACATTGGAAGGAGACTCACAAAGAAATTAGGTGGAGAATAATTTCATAGTTTTGTCTAAATTACCACATCGACTTTGTTAGCTACCCAACTGGCAGATGTCTGTTCCATCACCTGGGAATATAAAGCAAGTATCATGGAGCCAATAACGCAAATCATCCCTGCACCATCTTAAACTGGACCTTCCATGGTCAAAGGTGGTAGGAACCGCTGTGTCCTCTTACTTGAGCAGATAACTTACTCTACTCTCTCCTCTCAAAATGGAAGAGAACTTCCCCTTACTGTATCCTTTCACAATGGAACAGAATCTAACACACCCTCTTTGAATGACCCAACCTTCCCCTCTCAGAATGGCAAATACATTCATTTACACCCCCTCCCCAAAGAGCAAAGAACTTACCCTACTGTCCACTCTTAGAAAAAAAGAGAACTTACCCTGCTATCCTCTCAAAATGGAAGAGAACTTACCATGCCCTCATAGAATGGCACAGAATCTACCCTATTGTCCCTTTTCAGAAAGGACAACTTTCTCTACACTCTTGGAATAGCAGTGAAGAAACCCCACTGTGCCCTATTAGAATGTCTCGGCATTTACCACATCGTCCAGTCTGAAAATGGCAGAGAAGTTACTCTACTATCCCCTCTGTGAGGGACAGATAAATTACTTCACCATCCATCCCTTCGTGGAAGGGCCCAGACCGGACCGCACCACACCACAAGGGTAGAAAAGCTACGATACTGTCCCCTCTCTGAATGGTAGAGAACTTTCACTGTCCCTTCCATGAGTGGCAGATCATTTATTTTACTGTCAGCTCTCTGACTAGGAGATAAAACACCCTACCAAATTCATAAAAAAAGAGAAGAGGTTATAAATAAACCAGGTATCCGCTACACTCTATGTGCAGTCCAGTAACTGAATGAACCTAACAACACAAAAAAAGACGTGAACAAGATGTCCGCCAACTTAGTTATAAGAACAGGACCATGCGGTAAACCATTACACGGTGAGTGTGTGAGACAACACAATGTTTAGGATTCAGAATATAAATACATACAATTGCCAGTCAGTTCACGTACATTTCCTTTAACTGCAGTGTATGCTGGGAAGTGTACAATGTGGGGAGCACCTGATGGAAGGTTCCATTGTGTCATAACCTCGTCCTGTAAAATGTTCCCAGTCTTGGGGAGTCGACTTGAAGAGCAGATTTACAAAGTGTGTTGTGTAGAATGCATTAACCACTCGAGGGTACTAGATGGTCTACTGCTCTTCATGAGTCTGGACCAAGGGAAGTTCTCTGCCCTTTGGAGAGAGGGCCGGAGGTGACCTTTCTGCCCTTCGGAGAGGATGGATGGCAGTAGGCTATTTTATCTCTGAAAAAAAAGACCTCAACAAGATGTTCACCAAAGTGGTTCCAAGTGTTTTTTGGGGTCACTTGGGGTAGGGAGGGAGCGCAGGAGGATCATCTCTGTACTAAGAACAGGACCATGCGTTAAACCATTACCCGGTGAGCGTGTGAAACAATCCAATGATTAGGATTCAGAATATAAATACATACAATTGCCAATCAGTTCACGTAAAGAAGAGCTGAAACTCCGATATCCATCACCTCACCAGACAACGTTGTCTAGATCACCATTCATATATATACATGACGTCACGGTTCAGCCTGTTGTATACAAGAACATGTGGCACGGCCGCGACCACTACCAGTCATCTGTCGGGCGATTTCTAACCACCCTTTGGGCGATCAGCAACGGGACATTCTAGCATGGACCATACCAACAACTTGTCCATTAGTGGCTTTACTATCCAGTGATTCCTGGATGGAAATATGGGAGACAAACTCCAAGTGGACTAATAAGAAAACAATCTTAGTTGGGATATGGTGGTATATTTTGCAGCCATTGGGCATCGGCATGGATAGGTAGGAAAATCGCAACAAGATAGGAGCGGCAGGAGTTTGTGAATGTAGAAGGACTAGGTGAGCGTAGGCAGTAGGCCATGAGTTCATTGTAGAGAGGCTATCATGCCGAGATAAACAGCTGTGAGGCCGGGTTCACACTCGTGTGGTGCATCACGTGATTCACAGAGGAACCGCATCGCATTCCTGTCCCAATCACATGTGCATTGTGTGTGGTGCGATTGGAGCCATAGATTATGTACGCCTCAAATCACACCAAAAACACGCAGGACTCTCTTCTTGGTCCGCACTAGAATCAGATCGCACGGGTACTCACACCTACAGATCGCACGGGTACTCACACCTACAGTTGTGTTCAAAATAATAGCCGTGTGTTGAAAAAAGTGACTAAAGCTGAAAATCCTTCTAATACTTTTATTTCCATCCACACAAATGCATTGGGAACACGACACATTCTATTCCAAATCACAACATGAAGAAAAATACATCAAATTTGTGTTGTTCCTCTAAAAAAATGGAAGAAAAGTGAATATTAGACGGTTCAAAAAAATGGCCGTGTTTGTATTCTTCTTCACAAACTCAAACATTCACTATATAACCTGAGAAATGTTTGAAGATTTTGCTTTCCTTTGAATGACTTCATGAATATTTGGTTGTAGTCGCACTGTTTCTGAGAACTGCTGTACATCTGTGTTGCATGGAGTCACCCAACTTCTGGCCCCTGTGATCAGGTATTCCAGCCCAGGATGATTGGACCACATTCCACAGTTCTTCTCGATTTCTTGGTTTTGCCTCAGAAACGGCATTTTTGATGTCACCCCACAAGTTTTCTATTGGATGAAGATCCGGGGATTGGGCTGGCCACTCCAATAACGTCCATCTTGTTGGTCTGGAACCAAGATGTTGCCCGTTTACTGGTGTGTTTGGGGTCGTTGTCTTGTTGGAACACCCATTTCAAGGGCATTTCCTCTTCAGCATAAGGCAGCATGACCTCTTCAAGTATTCTGATGGATTCAAACTGATCCATGATCCCTGGTATGCGATAAATAGGCCCAACACCGTAGTATGAGAAACATCCCCATATCATGATGCTTGCACCACCATGCTTCACGGTCTTCACAGTGTACTGTGGCTTGAATTCAGTGTTTGGGGTCATCTGACAAACTGTCTCCGGCCACTAGACCCAAAAAGAACAATCTTACTTTCATCAGTCCACAAAATGTTGCGTCATTTCTCTTTAGGCCGGTCAATGTGCTCTTTGGCAGATTGTAACCTCTTCAGCACGTCTTTTTCCCAACAGTGGGACTTTGCGGGGACTTCTTGCAGATAGCTTGGCTTCACATAGGCGTCTTCTAATTGTAACAGTCCTCACAGGGAACGTCACACCTTCTTTCATCTTCCTGGAGCTGATTGTTGGCTGAGTCCTCACAGGGAACGTCACACCTTCTTTCATCTTCCTGGAGCTGATTGTTGGCTGAGTCCGCCCCATTTTGGCTATTCTTCTATCCATTCCAATGGTAGTTTTTCGCTTTCTTCCACATCTTTCAGGTTTTGGTTGCCATTTTAAAGCATTTGCCATCATTTTAGCTGAGCAGCCGATCATTTACTGCACTTCTTTATATGTTTTCCCCTCCAATCAACTTTTTAATCAAGGTACGCTGTTCTTCTGAACAATGTCTGGAACGACCCATTTTCCTCAGAATTTCAGAGAGAAATGCACTGTAACCAGCATGTCCAACATTTGCTGCCTTCCTTCCTTAAATAAGGGCAATAATTGCCACCTGTTTATCAAAGAATGAATGACGCCACTAATAGAATTCCACACGGCTATTATTTTGAACACGCCCCTTTCAATGAGTGATTCAATGACACAGAATCAGCAGCATGCATGTCATGACTGTTGGGTCTGTTGGATTTCTATGACTCTACTACACCTGCTAGGAAATTATTTGCCATGTAGAAATATCATTTCCACCAAAAACAGTGATTGATCCGGTTAGTGATGTCTGACTGCTAGTATTTTCAACACAACTGTATGTGATCCGATTCTGCACATCGCACCGCGTTTTGGGGACCGATTTTGGGGTGTTATCATACACACCCGCAGCGGTTCACATGAATGGGGGGCGATTCTGATGCGGTGCAGAATTCACACAGAAAACACAGAGAATTCTGCACCACATCAGTGTGAACCCGGGCTGAATGCTGACAGAGCTTTGCTGCTCACCACCACAATGCAAGTCGGCTCACCCTTCCTGCCGGTGACATTCCATCCTTTGTGGGAGTTGTCTGTGAGAGTTCATCAGTAGCCTTCATCCAGGGAGTTCATCAGTAGCCTTCATCCAGGGAGTTCATCCAGGGAGTTCATCGGTAGCCTTCATCCAGGCAGTTCATCCAGGCAGTTCATCCAGGGACATTAAGGATGTATATTGAGCCCCTGGGCAGTAGGGAAATGAATAGATGGTACAAACAAATGGTCTGGGGTCAGATGTGTATGTATACACAATTACTCCATAGGCCTTACAGACCCAATCATCATTTAGCATTAATTAGTCTAAAGCCAGGTTTCTGGATGTGACAACTTTTGTGTGTCAATCAGGTTATCACCTTCTGGGAAAACCAGTGACAGCAGACAGACTGTCTGCCTTTTGTGGAAAGCTCTATAAGTAATATTCACATCAAAGAAGTATGTTTAATCTCTTATAAAAGCCAAAATATTAGTTGGAGATATGAACAAGCTTCCTTCTTGTAGGCCATTCTGTGCGCTACATTTACATATAAGAATCATGTTTGTGGCTTGGGGAGGAAGCCAGGGAAATGCATGGAATGATTAGATGACGCGGGGGTGCGACAGTAGATTGGTGTTTGGTATTGTTGCGATCGGGCTGACGCGCTGGTGTCAGAAATCCAATCCCCGACTTGGTGTTCAGGCCAGTCTCGGTCCAATTGAACTTGGGCAGGTCCATACACAGTACCTCTTGTGGGCAGGTCAGGGCCACCTCCCCCAGAGTCAATTGGCCGAAGACTAATGTCCCGCCCATGTCCAAATCGCAATAAATTGACCGCACAGACATTTGGACAGGGTGATCCGTATGGAGCTGGTTCGATTGACCAATGGATTGCTAAGTTTCTGGCTTGCTCCAGCCGCAGGGTAAAGTGTTATTCT
This sequence comes from Staurois parvus, assembly GCF_062004578.1. Classification (NCBI taxonomy): domain Eukaryota; kingdom Metazoa; phylum Chordata; class Amphibia; order Anura; family Ranidae; genus Staurois; species Staurois parvus. The sequence continues at coordinate 325,642 of NW_028320352.1, read as the reverse complement.
GTCTTTTTATTCCCTTTTATTTTATAGTAATTAGTCATTTGTGTGTCTTCTTATATCTTTTGTATTTTCTGTAACTTTTTTATATTTTGTACATATTTTATGCACTGCCCACTTTGGGAAATTAAATCTTAAAATTAATTAGTGAACTTCTGTGTATTTAAGCACGTGCTCATATCTTCGGAGAGACGAGATCGGAGAGATTAGATTGGGTTATATTGTATTGTATTTTAGTGCCTTTAAAACGCTCGGTTAAGCTCATTGCCAATCTGTATGCAACTGCACTGTGAGTGGGCAGATTGCACGCAGAAAGGTAACAGATCTGCCAGACGGAGATCTGTGTGTGTGGGGTGTCTCAACAGACCATTCTGCGGATAAACTGTTGGGTGGTGGCAGGCTACCTTTGTGATGCGTCTGGTGTGGGGGTGTGTGGACAGTGGAAGGGTTATCAACACCGGGGTTCAAGTTAGGATAGCTGAAGGGACCTTTAGAAGGGTGTGTGATTACTAAGCTGGTCCTCAACTCTAATCAGGGCACCAGGTTGTATGTAAGATCCTATCTGCCAGTGTGTGGTCGACCAGCTGGATTGGAATGGAGTCTCCATCTGGTGGTGGCCAGAGGTAGTGCGGGCTGTGAAAAGGTATCACGGCTGATCTTATATACGGTTTGAGATATTTAAGTGTAAATTCCTTTATTATCCCCTCTTTACCACCCTGTCACGGCCGCACGCACGCGTCTTGGTTAGCTAGTCGCTGTGGGCGTGGCGTGTGGTGGACACGTGACAGGGTGAACTTTAATGGATCCTTGACACCACCAATCTGCATTCTATCCAGCAACGTGTGCTGTGGGACGAGATATACCACTATATCCCAACTAGGATTGTTTTCTTATTAGTCCACTTGGAGTTTGTCTCCCATATTTCCACCCAGGAATCACTGGATAGTAAAGCCACTAATGGACAAATTGTTGGTAAGGTCCATGCTAGAATGTCCCGTTGCTGATCGCCCAAAGGGTGGTTATAAATCGCCGGACGGATGACTGGTAGTGGTCGCGGCCGTGCCACATGTTTTTGTATAAAACAGGCTGAACCATGACGTCATGTATATATATGAATGGTGATCTAGACAACGTTGTCTGGTGAGGTGATGGATATCGGGGTTTCAGCTCTTCTTGTCAATTGTATGTATTTATATTCTGAATCCTAATCATTGGATTGTTTCACACGCTCACCAGGTAATGGTTTACCGCATGGTCCTGTTCTTAGTACTGAGATGATCCTCCTGCGCTCCCTCCCTACCCCAAGTGACCCCAAAAAAACCAAACGTAACCACTTTGAAGAACATCTTGTTGACGTCTTTTTTTTCAGAGATAAAATAGCCTACCGCCATCCATCCTCTCCGAAGGGCAGAGAACTTCCCTTGGTCCAGACTCATGAAGAGCAGTAGACCATCTAGTACCCTCGAGTGGTTAATGCATTCTACACGACACACTTTGTAAATCTGCTCTTCCAGTTGACCCCCCAAGACTGGGAACATTTTACAGGACGAGGTTATGACACAATGGAACCTTCCATCAGGTGCTCCCCACATTGTACACTTCCCAGCATACACTGCATTTAAAGGAAATGTACGTGAACTGGCTGGCAATTGTATGTATTTATATTCTGAATCCTAATCATTGGATTGTTTCACACGCTCACCGTGTAATGGTTTAACGCATGGTCCTGTTCTTGGTACTGAGATGATCCTCCTGCGCTCCCTCCCTACCCCAAGTGACCCCAAAAAACAAAGTGGCCGCAGACACCCAACTATATTCCAAAATAGTGAAAAAACAATTCTAAGTGTGACAGGGGCTGCAACACTTAATGATCAGTGGAAAAATAAATGACATAAAACCAAATGTAAGCATGTCTCTCATCCCAGAACATATAAAACATAAAAATGGTGCAAACATTGCCAAGTGACAGCGAAGGCCGCAGAAAAACGGCTAGATAGTGCCGGTGACACAAGTGAATGACTCAATATTGCTGATGTATACAAACGTGACTCTGTCCCAAATGATCAATCCAAAATAACTGATCAGTGACTCAATCCAAAAAAATCAAAAAGTGACCCAGTCCCAAATATATATATATATGTATGTATGTATGACAGTCCCATGTCACCACTTTGGCAGACATCTTGTTCACATCTTTTGTTTCAGAGATAAAATAACTCACTACCATCCATCCTCTCCGAAGGGCAGAAAGGTCACCTCCGGCCCTCTCTCCGAAGGGCGGAGAACTTCCCCTTGGTCCAGACTCATGAAGAGCAGTAGACCATCTAGTACCCTCGAGTGGTTAATGCATTCTACACAACACACTTTGTAAATCTGGTCTTCCAGTTGACCCCCCAAGACTGGGAACATTTTACGGGATGAGGTTATGACACAATGGAACCTTCCATCAGGTGCTCCCCACATTGTACACTTCCCAGCACACTATACAATCCAAAGAAATGTATACATGTCAGGCCAAGCTTTCAGAGGTCTTCTACTTACCTGAACCTGAAGATGAGGAATGTTTGGACCACGGCAAGAACAATCAAGCAGACAAGGGCGCCAGCATCTAAAGTGTAGAGGGTTATGGAGATGCAGATAACAGAGGGAATAAAATGCACTCCTGGGATGGAGAGGGTTGAGCAGCAATGTGAGTGGAACCATCTGTGGAGAGATGTGATGTTGCAGAGATCGTCAGGAATGTGGCTGGAGAAATGCAGAGTTGCCCCAGGAAGCCGCAGGCGCGTGGTCATTGCTGTCCAACTTGGAACACAAGCAGGAGGTGGTGAGATGTAGGTGTTGTAGGCCGGGATGTCTCCTCTGGTGGTGCCAACAGTGACCACATGCCGGCAGCTTCCTGGTGCAGCTCTGCATCATTCCTGAGGATCTCTGCAGCATCACCTCTCTCCCCAGAGGTCTCCACCTGCATTGGATCACATTGCTGCTCAACCCTCTCCATCCAGTGAGTGCAATTTATTCCCTCTCTTATCTGCATTCCTATTACCTGCTACACTTGGAAGCTGGCGCCCTCGTCTGTTCTTACATGTGCACCAGGTTGCTCAAGACCTTCCCTAAGGAGCTGCACACATCTACAACGCTCTGAAAGAGACCTCAACCCCAATGTTCCATCCTAACCCTGCACTCCTCTGTATTTCAACATGGTGCCATAGCATTTCCCTCGATTCTGGGCCAGGAGAAGGGGCGGACTACTGAAAGCCAAGCCAGAAAAGTGAGCCAAGAACAAAGTATCCCAGACAGAACTCAACATGGAGACTAAGCCCGGCTAATCATTGGCCACAGAGCTGAGGAATGAGGACTTCTCACTATGAAGCCGGGAAGTAGAATGGAGACAAGAACACAATGGGATGAGTGGAGAGACCACAGACAGTTCAGTCTTCACACTTCATTGCTCTTAAAGGAAGAGGATCCATCTCATCTCTGCCTGTCAATGGGCAAGTCATGCATGTCCACCATAGGCTGGAGCGCTGTACAAATATTAGGGGGTAATGAGATGAAGGACAATACAAGACCTTTCAGAGGGAAGAACTATTTACCACCATAGAGTCATCTTGTACAGACGGGTCCAACCGAACCTCCATGTACAACAAAACAACGAGCCAGATCCAAGCAGCCTTGTACAAGAAGATGCCACTCCTTTGTGGGGTCATTAAATGGGAGCGCTGTCACTTTAACAAGGTGCTGGGAAGTTGGATGGAGGGCACAGAGGTGGTACAGATCGCCCATACACAGGGCAGATTTCTATGTAATCTGGAGATAAAGACCAAGCTGTCCAAATCTACATGACTACAGGAAGTAGAGAAGACCCAATCTCCCCCAACTCAATACAGACACACAATGGCTGACCTCTTCCTGAAAATTCTCATTGCCTGGCTCTACTACAGAGTCACTGAGACAAAGCAAGCTGTCCACAGAAGTCATGACTTGGTTCCAGGACAATAACTCCATGCTGAAGCCAGGGGACCACCATAACAGGCCACAGAAGTGTCACCGGGACTTGGAGAGCCGTGGTAGTCCCAAACTTCCCTCATAGAGACCCAATCTTCAATCATTTGTCTGAAATAGAAAATCAAACATCAGTGAGGACTTCCAGAAATTCCCTGACTCCTGCCACCGAGCGCCTGCACCGTGCCGGGGGGGGGGGGACTGGACGCAACTCAGCACCAGCAGTTCTTAAACCCCCCCACTCCAAACGCACCCCCACCCCGAACGCACCCCCACCCTCCAAACGCACCCCCACCCCGAACGCACCCCCACCCTCCAAACGCACCCCCCCCCCGAACACTCATACAACAACATGTCTAGACAGGAGCCTCTATAACAAGAGATGGGGGGATACACAGGGGCCCTCAAAGTAGGAGAAGAGAGGGGAGGATATACCAGGGCCCCCATAGTAATAAGGGGGGAGGGATAGAGGCCCCCATAGTAGAAGAGAGGGGGAGATAGAAAAGGGCCCCCATAGTAGGAGAGGAGGGGGAAAGACAGGGGCCCCCATAGTAGAAGAGGGGGGTAGACGGGCCCCCATAGTAGGAGAGGGGAGGATATACCAGCGCACCCATAGTAGGAAAAGGGGGGAGGGATAGAGGCCCCCATAGTAGGAAAGGAGGGAGATAGACAGGGGCCCCCATAGTAGAAGGGGGGGGGGAGTAGACTGGAGTCCCTATAGGAGAAAGGGGGGGAACAAGCAGGGGCCCTCATAGTAGAAGGAGGGGAGTAGACAGGAGTCCCCATAGTAGGAGAAAAAGGGGGAACAGGCAGGGGCCCCCATAGTAGAAGGGGGGGGAGTAGGCAGGAGTACCCATAGTAGGAGAGAGGGGGGAGACAGGCAGGGGCCCCCATAATAGAAGGGGGGGAGTAGACAGGGGCCCTCATAGTAGAAGGGGGGGGGAGACAGGAGTCTCCATAGTAGGAGAGAGGGGGGAGACAGGCAGGGGCCCCCATAGTAGAAGGGGGGGAGTAGACAGGGGCCCTCATAGTAGAAGGGGGGGGAGTAGGCAGGAGTCCCCAATAGTAGGAGAGAGGGGGGAGACAGGCAGGGGCCCCCATAGTAGAAGGGGGGGGGTAGACAGGAGTCTCCATAGTAGGAGAGAGGGGGGAGACAGGCAGGGGCCCCCATAGTAGAAGGGGGGAGTAGACAGGAGTCCCCATAGTAGGAGAGAGGGGGGAGACAGGCAGGGGCCCCCATAGTAGAAGGGGGGGAGTAGACAGGGGCCCTCATAGTAGAAGGGGGGGGGAGTAGGCAGGAGTCCCCATAGTAGGAGAGAGGGGGGAGTAGATAGGTGCCCCCATAATAGAAGGGAGGGGGGAGTAGACAGGAATCCCCATAGTAGGAGAGAGGGGGGAGTAGACAGGTGCCCCCATAGTAGAAGGGGGGGAGTAGACAGAAGTCCCCATAGTAGAAGGGGGGGAGTAGACAGGAGTCCCCATAGTAGGAGAGAGGGGGGAGACAGGCAGGGGCCCCCATAGTAGAAGGGGGGAGTAGACAGGGGTCCCCATAGTAGAAGGAGGGGAGTAGACAGGGGCCCCCATAGTAGAAGGGGGGAGTAGACAGGGGCCCTCATAGTAGGAGAGAGGGGGGAGACAGGCAGGGGCCCCCATAGTAGAAGGGGGGGAGTAGACAGGGGCCCCCATAGTAGAAGGGGGGGAGTAGAAAGGGGCCCCCATAGTAGGAGAGAGGGGGGGAGACAGGCAGGGGCCCCCATAGTAGAAGGGGGGAGTAGACAGGGGCCCCCATAGTAGGAGAGAGGGGGGAAACAGGCAGGGGCCCCCATAGTAGAAGGGGGGAGTAGACAGGGGCCCCCATAGTAGAAGGGGGGGAGTAGACAGGGGCCCCCATAGTAGAAGGGGGGAGTAGACAGGGGCCCCCATAGACATTTGTAGCACAGAAACATCACCAGCTACCTGGACAGATCACACCGACCTCCATCACCTGACCCATCCATACACTACCTGCAGTCACCTGTTCACACCTACAGGGAGGAGCTACACATCACCACTCCCACCTCTCTGATTGGCTTCTCCCAAACTGAAATGGGAGGGAGCGATGTTCTGCCTGTCAGGAGGGGGATGGGAGGGAGCGATATTCTGCCTGTCAGAAGGGGGATGGGAGGGAGCGATATTCTGCAGATCTCTAGAGGGGTCAGTGGTGGAATAATCTGCAGAATATACCAATATGGATCTGTTAGGAGGGGGATGGGAGGAGCGATGTTCTGCAGATCTGTATAGAGGTCAGTGATGGGATAATCTGCAGAATATATCAATATGGAACTGTCAGGAGGGGAGGGAGCGATGTTCTGCAGATCTCTAAGGGGTCAGTGATGGGATAATCTGTAGAATATATCAATATGGGTCTGTCAGGAGGGGGAGGGGAGGAAGCGATGTTCTGCAAAATATATCAATATGGATCTGTCGGGAGGGGATGGAGCGATGTTCTGCAGAATATATCAATATGGATCTGTCAGGAGGGGGATGGATGGAGCGATGTTCTGCAGAATATATCAATATGGATCTGTCAGGAGGGGGATGGAGGGAGCGATGTTCTGCAGAATATATCAATATGGATCTGTCAGGAGGGGGAGGGGACGGAGCGATGCTCCTGATCCTGATGATGTGAGGCTGACACCAGACTGACCCCATCACTAGGTGAGGCTGACACCAGACTGACCCCATCACTAGGCGAGACTGACACCAGACTGACCCCATCACGAGGCGAGACAGACACCAGACTGACACCATCACGAGGCGAGGCTGACACCAGACTGACACCATCACGAGGCGAGACTGACACCAGACTGACACCATCATGATGTGAGGCTGACACCAGACTGACACCATCACGAGGCGAGGCTGACACCAGACTGACACCATCACGAGGCGAGGCTGACACCAGACTGACACCATCATGATGTGAGGCTGACACCAGACTGACCCCATCACTAGGCGAGACTGACACTAGACTGACCCCATCACGAGGCGAGTCTGACACCAGACTGACCCCATCACGAGGCGAGGCTGACACCAGACTGACACCATCACGAGGCGAGACTGACACCAGACTGACACCATCACGAGGCGAGAATGACACCAGACTGACCCCATCACGAGGCGAGGCTGACACCAGACTGACCCCATCACGAGGCGAGGCTGACACCTGGCTGACACCATCATGATGTGAGGCTGACACCAGACTGACCCCATCAAGAGGCCAGGCTGACACCAGACTGACACCATCATGATGTGAGGCTGACACCAGACTGACCCCATCACTAGGCGAGGCTGACAACAGACTGATCCCATCATGAGGCGAGGCTGACACCAGACTGACACCATCATGATGTGAGGCTGACACCAGACTGACCTCATCACGAGGCGAGACTGACACCTGACTGACACCATCATGATGTGAGGCTGACACCAGACTGACCCAATCACGAGGCTAGACTGACACCAGACTGACCCCATCACGAGGCGAGGCTGACACCAGACTGACCCCATCACGAGGCGAGGCTGACACCAGACTGACACCATCATGATGTGAGGCTGACACCAGACTGACCCCATCACAAGGCGAGACTGACACCAGACTGACCCCATCACGAGGCGAGGCTGACACCAGACTGACCCCATCACGAGGCGAGGCTGACACCAGACTGACCCCATCACGAGGCGAGGCTGAAACCAGACTGACCCTATCACTAGGCGAGGCTGACACCAGACTGAAACCATCACGAGGCGAGACTGACACCAGACTGACCCCATCATGATGTGAGGCTGACACCAGACTGACCCCATCACGAGGAGAGGCTGACACCAGACTGACCCCATCATGATGTGAGGCTGACACCAGACTGACCCCATCACGAGGCGAGGCTGAAACCAGACTGACCCTATCACTAGGCGAGGCTGACACCAGACTGACACCATCACGAGGCAAGGCTGACACCAGACTGACACCATCACGAGGCGAGACTGACACCAGACTGAACCCATCATGATGTGAGGCTGACACCAGACTGACCCCATCACTAGGCGAGGCTGACACCAGACTGACACCATCATGATGTGAGGCTGACACCAGACTGACCTCATCATGAGGCGAGACTGACTCCAGACTGACACCATTATGATGTGAGGCTTACACCAGACTGACCCCATCACTAGGCGAGGCTGACACCAGACTGACCCCATCACGAGGCGAGGCTGACACCAGACTGACCCCATCATGATGTGAGGCTGACACCAGACTGACACCATCACGAGGCGAGGCTGAAACCAGACTGACCCTATCACTAGGCGAGGCTGACACCAGACTGACACCATCACGAGGCAAGGCTGACACCAGACTGACCCCATCACGAGGCGAGGCTGACACCAGACTGACCTCATCACGAGGCGAGACTGACACCGGACTGACCCCATCACGAGGCGAGGCTTACACCAGACTGACACCATCACGAGGCGAGGCTGACACCAGACTGACACCATCACGATGTGAGGCTGACACCAGACTGACCCCATCATGAGGCGAGGCTGACACCAGACTGACCCCATCACGAGGCGAGGCTGACACCAGACTGACCCCATCACGAGGTGAGGCTGACACCAGACTGACCCCATCACGGGGCGAGGCTGACACCAGACTGACCCCATCACGAGGCGAGACTGACACCAGACTGACCCCATCACGAGGCGAGGCTGACACCAGACTGAACCCATCACGAGGCGAGTCTGACACCAGACTGACACCATCACGAGGCGAGACTGACACCAGACTGACACCATCACGAGGCGAGGCTGACACCAGACTGACCCCATCACGAGGCGAGGCTGACACCAGACTGACACCATCATGATGTGAGGCTGACACCAGACTGACACCATCACGAGGCGAGGCTGACACCAGACTGACACCATCACGAGGCGAGGCTGACACCAGACTGACACCAGACTGACACCATCATGATGTGAGGCTGACACCAGACTGACCCCATCACTAGGCGAGACTGACACTAGACTGACCCCATCACGAGGCGAGGCTGACACCAGACTGACCCCATCACGAGGTGAGGCTTTCACCAGACTGACCCCATCACGAGGCGAGGCTGACACCAGACTGACACAATCATGAGGCGAGGCTGACACCAGACTGACACCATCACGAGGCGAGACTGACACCAGACTGACCCCATCATGATGTGAGGCTGACACCAGACTGATCCCATCACTAGGCGAGGCTGACACCTGACTGACACCATCATGATGTGAGGCTGACACCAGACTGACACCATCACGATGCGAGACTGACACCAGACTGACCCCATCACGAGGCGAGACTGACACCGGACTGACACCATCACGAGGCGAGACTGACACCAGACTGACCCCATCACGAGGCTAGGCTGACACCAGACTGACCCCATCACGACGCGAGGCTGACACCAGACTGACACCATCACGATGCGAGACTGACACCAGACTAACCCCATCACGAGGCGAGATTGACACCAGACTGACCCCATCACGACGCGAGGCTGACACCAGACTGACCCCATCACGATGCGAGGCTGACACCGGACTGACACCATCACGAGGCGAGACTGACACCAGACTGACCCCATCACGAGGCGAGGCTTTCACGAGACTGACCCCATCACGAGGCGAGGCTGACACCAGACTGACAAAATCATGAGGCGAGGCTGACACCAGACTGACACCATCACGAGGCGAGACTGACACCAGACTGACCCCATCATGATGTGAGGCTGACACCAGACTGATCCCATCACTAGGCGAGGCTGACACCAGACTGAAACCATCACGAGGCGAAGCTGACACCAGACTGACACCATCACGAGGCGAGGCTGACACCAGACTGACACCATCATGATGTGAGGCTGACACTAGACTGACCCCATGAAGAGGCTAGGCTGACACCAGACAGACCCCATCACGAGGCGAGGCTGACACCAGACTTACACCATCATGATGTGAGGCTGACACCAGACTGACCCTATCACGATGTGAGGCTGACACCAGACTGACACCATCACGAGGTGAGACTGACACCAGACTGACCCCATCACGACACGAGGCTGACACCAGACTGACACCATCACGAGGCGAGGCTGACACCAGACTGACCCCATCACGAGGCGAGGCTGACACCAGACTGACCCCATCACGAGGCGAGGCTGGCACGAGACTGACCCCATCACGAGGCGAGGCTGACACCAGACTGACCCCATCACGAGGCGAGGCTGACACCAGACTGACACCATCACGAGGCGAGGCTGACACCAGACTGACACCATCATGATGTGAGGCTGACACCAGACTGACCCCATCACTAGGCGAGGCTGACACCAGACTGACCCCATCACGAGGCGAGACTGACACCAGACTGACCCCATCACGAGGTAAGACTGACACCAGACTGACACCATCACGAGGCGAGGCTGACACCAGACTGACCCCATCACGAGGCGAGGCTGACACCAGACTGACCCCATCACGAGGCGAGGCTGACACCAGACTGACCCCATCACGAGGCGAGGCTGACACCAGACTGACCCCATCACGAGGCGAGGCTGACACCAGACTGACCCCATCACGAGGCGAGACTGACACCAGACTGACCCCATCACGAGGCGAGGCAGACACCAGACTGACCCCATCACGAGGCGAGACTGACACCAGACTGACCCCATCACGAGGCGAGGCTGACACCAGACTGACCCCATCACGGGCGAGGCTGACACCAGACTGACCCCATCACGAGGCGAGACTGACACCAGACTGACCCCATCACGAGGTAAGACTGACACCAGACTGACACCATCACGAGGCGAGGCTGACACCAGACTGACCCCTTCACGAGGCGAGGCTGACACCAGACTGACCCCATCACGAGGCGAGGCTGACACCAGACTGACCCCATCACGAGGCGAGGCTGGCACCAGACTGACCCCATCACGAGGCGAGGCTGACACCAGACTGACCCCATCACGAGGCGAGGCTGACACCAGACTGACCCCATCACGAGGCGAGGCTGACACCAGACTGACCCCATCACGAGGCGAGGCTTTCACCAGACTGACCCCATCACGAGGCGAGGCTGACACCAGACTGACCCCATCACGATGCGAGACTGACACCAGACTGACCCCATCACGAGGCGAGATTGACACCAGACTGACCCCATCACGAGGCGAGACTGACACCGGACTGACACCATCACGAGGCGAGACTGACACCAGACTGACCCCATCACGAGGCTAGGCTGAAACCAGACTGACCCCATCACGACGCGAGGCTGACACCAGACTGACACCATCACGATGCGAGACTGACACCAGACTAACCCCATCACGAGGCGAGATTGACACCAGACTGACCCCATCACGACGCGAGGCTGACACCAGACTGACCCCATCACGATGCGAGGCTGACACCGGACTGACACCATCACGAGGCGAGACTGACACCAGACTGACCCCATCACGAGGCGAGGCTGACACCAGACTGACCCCATCACGAGGCGAGGCTTTCACCAGACTGACCCCATAACGAGGCGAGGCTGACACCAGACTGACACAATCATGAGGCGAGGCTGACACCAGACTGACACCATCACGAGGCGAGACTGACACCAGACTGACCCCATCATGATGTGAGGCTGACACCAGACTGATCCCATCACTAGGCGAGGCTGACACCAGACTGAAACCATCACGAGGCGAAGCTGACACCAGACTGACACCATCACGAGGCGAGGCTGACACCAGACTGACACCATCATGATGTGAGGCTGACACCAGACTGACCCCATGAAGAGGCTAGGCTGACACCAGACTGACCCCATCACGAGGCGAGGCTGACACCAGACTTACACCATCATGATGTGAGGCTGACACCAGACTGACCCTATCACGATGTGAGGCTGACACCAGACTGACACCATCACGAGGTGAGACTGACACCAGACTGACCCCATCACGACACGAGGCTGACACCAGACTGACACCATCACGAGGCGAGGCTGACACCAGACTGACCCCATCACGAGGCGAGACTGACACCAGACTGACACCATCACGAGGAGAGACTGACACCAGACTGACACCATCACGAGGCGAGGCTGACACCAGACTGACACCATCATGATGTGAGGCTGACACCAGACTGACCCCGTCACGAGGTGAGGCTGACACCAGACTGACACCATCACGAGGCGAGGCTGACACCAGACTGACACCATTACGATGTGAGGCTGACACCAGACTGACCCCATCACGAGGCGAGGCTGACACCAGACTGACACCATAATGATGTGAGGCTGACACCAGACTGACCCCATCACGTGGTGAGGCTGACACCAGACTGACCCCATCACGAGGCGAGGCTGACACCAGCCTGACACCAACATGATGTGAGGCTGACACCAGACTGACCCCATCACGTGGTGAGGCTGACACCAGACTGACCCCATCACGAGGCGAGGCTGACACCAGCCTGACACCATCATGATGTGAGGCTGACACCAGACTGACCCCATCACGTGGTGAGGCTGACACCAGACTGACCCCATCACGAGGCGAGGCTGACACCAGACTGACCCCATCACGAGGCGAGGCTGACACCAGACTGACACCATCACGAGTTGAGACTGACACCAGACTGACCCCATCACGAGGCGAGGCTAACACCAGACTGACACCATCATGATGTGAGGCTGACACCAGACTGACCCCATCACGAGGTGAGTCTGACACCAGACTGACACCATCATGATGTGAGGCTGACACCAGACTGACCCCATCACGAGGTGAGGCTGACACCAGACTGACCCCATCACGAGGCGAGGCTGACACCAGACTGACCCCATCACGAGGCGAGGCTGACACCAGACTGACCCCATCACGAGGCGAGGCTGAAACCAGACTGACACCATCATGATGTGAGGCTGACACCAGACTGACCCCATCACGAGGCAAGGCTGACACCAGACTGACACCATCATGATGTGAGGCTGACACCAGACTGACCTCATCACGAGGCGAGGCTGACACCAGACTGACCCCATCACGAGGTGAGGCTGACACCAGACTGACACCATCACGAGGCGAGGCTGACACCAGACTGACACCATCACGAGGCGATGCTGACACCAGACTGACCCCATCACTAGGCGAGGCTGACACCAGACTGACACCATCACGAGGCGAGGCTGACACCAGACTGACCCCATCACGAGGCGAGGCTGACACCAGACTGACCCCATCACGAGGCGAGGCTAACACCAGACTGACACCATCACGAGGCAAGGCTGACACCAGACTGACACCATCATGATGTGAGGCTGACACCAGACTGACCCCATCACGAGGCGAGGCTGACACCAGACTGACCTCATCACGAGGCGAGACTGACACCAGACTGACCCCATCACGAGGCGAGGCTGACACCAGACTGACACCATCACGAGGTGAGGCTGACACCAGACTGACCCCATCACGAGGCGAGGCTGACACCAGACTGACCCCATCATGAGGCGAGGCTGACACCAGACTGACACCATCATGATGTGAGGCTGACACCAGACTGACCCCATCACGAGGCGAGGCTGACACCAGACTGACCCCATCACGAGGCGAGGCTGAAACCAGACTGACCCCATCACGAGGCGAGGCTGACACCAGACTGACCCCATCACGAGGCGAGGCTGACACCAGACTGACCCCGTCACGGGGCGAGGCTGACACCAGACTGACCCCATCACGTGGCGAGGCTGACACCAGACTGACGCCATCACGAGGCGATACTGACACAGGACTGACCCCATCACGGGGCGAGGCTGACACCAGACTGACCCCATCACGAGGCGAGGCTGACACCAGACTAACACCATCACGAGACGTGGCTGACACCAGACTGACCCCATCATGATGTGAGGCTGACACCAGACTGACCCCATCACTAGGCGAGGCTGACACCAGACTGACCCCATCGCGAGGCAAGGCTGACACCAGACTGACACCATCACGAGGCGAGGCTGACACCAGACTGACACCATCATAATGTGAGGCTGACACCAGACTGACCCCATCACGAGGCGAGACTGACACCAGACTGACCCCATCACGAGGCGAGACTGACACCAGACTGACCCCATCACGAGGCGAGACTGACACCAGACTGACCCCATCACGAGGCGAGGCTGACACCAGACTGACCCCATCACGAGGAGAGACTGACACCGGACTGACCCCATCACGAGGCGAGGCTGACACCAGACTGACACCATCATGATGTGAGGCTGACACCAGACTGACCCCATCACGAGGCGAGGCTGACACCAGACTGACCCCATCACGAGGCGAGGCTGACACCAGACTGACCCCATCACGAGGCGAGGCTAACACCAGACTGACACCATCACGAGGCAAGGCTGACACCAGACTGACACCATCATGATGTGAGGCTGACACCAGACTGACCCCATCACGAGGCGAGGCTGACACCAGACTGACCTCATCACGAGGCGAGGCTGATACCAGACTGACACCATCATGATGTGAGACTGACACCAGACTGACCCCATCACGAGGCGAGGCTGACTCCAGACTGACACCATAATGATGTGAGGCTGACACCAGACTGACCCCATCACTAGGCGAGACTGACACCAGACTGACCCCATCACTAGGCGAGACTGACACAAGACTGACCCCATCACGGGGCGAGACTGACACCAGACTGACCCCATCACGAGGCGAGACTGACACCAGACTGACCCCATCACGAGGCGAGGCTGACACCAGACTGACCCAATCACAAGGCGAGGCTGACACCAGACTGACACCATCACGAGGCGAGACTGACACCAGACTGACCACCTCAGGAGGCGAGGCTGACACCAGACTGACCTCGTCACGAGGCGGGGCTGACACCAGACTGACCCCATCACGGGGCGAGGCTGACACCAGACTGACCCCATCACGAGGCGAGACTGACACCAGACTGACCCCATTACGAGGCGAGACTGACTCCAGACTGACCCCATCATGATGTGAGGCTAACACCAGACTGACCCCATCACGAGGCGATGCTGACACCAGACTGACCCCATCGCGAGGCGAGGCTGACACCAGACTGACCCCATCACGAGGCGAGGCTGACAATAGACTGACCCCATCACGAGGCGAGACTGACACCGGAATGACCCAATCACGGGGCGAGGCTGACACCAGACTGACCCCATCACGAGGCGAGGCTGACACCAGACTGACACCATCACGAGGCGTGGCTGACACCAGACTGACCCCATCATGATGTGAGGCTGACACCAGACTGACCCCATCACGAGGCGATGCTGACACCAGACTGACACTATCATGATATAAAGCTGACACCAGACTGACCCCGTCACGGGGCGAGGCTGACACCAGACTGACCCCATCACGAGGCGAGGCTGACACCAGACTGACGCCATCACGAGGCGAGACTGACACAGGACTGACCCCATCACGGGGCGAGGCTGACACCAGACTGACCCCATCACGAGGCGAGGCTCACACCAGACTGACACCATCACGAGGCGTGGCTGACACCAGACTGACCCCATCATGATGTGAGGCTGACACCAGACTGACCCCATCACTAGGCGAGGCTGACACCAGACTGACCCCATCACGAGGCGAGGCTGACATCAGACTGACACCATCACGAGGCGAGGCTGACACCAGACTGACACCATCATAATGCGAGGTTGACACAAGACTGACCCCATCACGAGGCGAGATTGACACCAGACTGACCCCATCAATAGGCGAGACTGACACCAGACTGACACCATCACTAGGCGAGACTGACACCAGACTGACCCAATCACGAGGCGAGGCTGACACTAGACTGACCCCATCACGAGGCGAGACTGACACCAGACTGACCCCATCATGAGGCGAAGCTGACACCAGACTGACCCCATCACGAGGCGAGACTGACACCAGACTGACACAGGACTGACCCCATCACGGGGCGAGGCTGACACCAGACTGACCCCATCACTAGGCGAGGCTGACACCAGACTGACCCCATCACGAGGCGAGGCTGACACCAGACTGACCCCATCATGATGTGAGGCTCACACTAGACTGACCACATCACTAGGCGAGGCTGACACCAGACTGACCCCATCACGAGGCGTGGCTGACACCAGACTGACCCCATCACGAGGCGAAGCTGACACCAGACTGACCCCATCACGAGGCGAGGCTGACACCAGACTGACCCCATCACGAAGCGAGGCTGACACCAGACTGACACCATCACAAGGCGAAGCTGACACAAGATTGACACCATCATGATGTGAGGCTGACACCAGACTGACCCCGTCACGGGGCGAGGCTGACACCAGACTGACCCCATCACGGGGCGAGGCTGACACCAGACTGACCCCATCACGAGACGAGACTGACACCAGACTGACCCCATCAAGAGGCGAGGCTGACACCAGACTGACCCCATCACGAGGAGAGGCTGAAACCAGACTGACCCCGTCACGAGGCAAGGCTGAAACCAGACTGACCCCATCACGAGGCGAGACTGACACCGGACTGACCCCATCACGAGGCGAGGCTGACACCAAACTGACACCATCATGATGTGAGGCTGACACCAGACTGACCCCATCACGAGGTGAGGCTGACACCAGACTGACTCCATCACGAAGCGAGGCTGACACCAGACTTACCCCATCACGGGGCGAGGCTGACACCAGACTAACCCCATCACGAGGCGAGACTGACACCAGACTGACCCCATCACGAGGCGAGACTGACACCAGACTGACCCCATCATGATGTGAGGCTGACACCAGACTGACCCCATCACGAGGCGATGCTGACACCAGACTGACCCCATCACGAGGCGAGACTGACACCAGACTGACCCCATCACGAGGCGAGACTGACACCAGACTGACCCTATCACAAGGCGAGACTGACACCAGACTGACCCCATCACGAGGCGAGGCTGACACCAGACTGACCCCATCATGAGGCGAGGCTGACACCAGACTGACACGATCACGAGGCGAGGCTGACACCAGACTGACCCCATCACGAGGCGAGGCTGACACCAGACTGACCCCATCACGAGGCGAGACTGACACCAGACTGACCCTATCACAAGGCGAGACTGACACCAGACTGACCCCATCACGAGGCGAGGCTGACACCAGACTGACCCCATCATGAGGCGAGGCTGACACCAGACTGACACGATCACGAGGCGAGGCTGACACCAGACTGACCCCATCACGAGGCGAGGCTGACACCAGACTGACCCCATCATGAGGCGAGGCTGACACCAGAATGACACGATCACGAGGCGAGGCTGACACCAGACTGACCCCATCACGAGGCGAGACAGACACCAGACTGACCCCATCACGAGGCGAGACTGACACCAGACTGACCCCATCACGAGGCGAGGCTGACACCAGACTGATCCCATCACGAGGCGAGGCTGACACCAGACTGTCCCCATCACTAGGCGAGGCTGACACCAGACTGACCCCATCATGAGGCGAGGCTGACACCAGACTGACCCCATCACGAGGCGAGACTGACACCAGACTGACCCCATTACGAGGCGAGACTGACTCCAGACTGACCCCATCATGATGTGAGGCTAACACCAGACTGACCCCATCACGAGGCGATGCTGACACCAGACTGACCCCATCGCGAGGCGAGGCTGACACCAGACTGACCCCATCACGAGGCGAGGCTGACAATAGACTGACCCCATCACGAGGCGAGACTGACACCGGAATGACCCAATCACGGGGCGAGGCTGACACCAGACTGACCCCATCACGAGGCGAGGCTGACACCAGACTGACACCATCACGAGGCGTGGCTGACACCAGACTGACCCCATCATGATGTGAGGCTGACACCAGACTGACCCCATCACGAGGCGATGCTGACACCAGACTGACACTATCATGATATAAAGCTGACACCAGACTGACCCCGTCACGGGGCGAGGCTGACACCAGACTGACCCCATCACGAGGCGAGGCTGACACCAGACTGACGCCATCACGAGGCGAGACTGACACAGGACTGACCCCATCACGGGGCGAGGCTGACACCAGACTGACCCCATCACGAGGCGAGGCTCACACCAGACTGACACCATCACGAGGCGTGGCTGACACCAGACTGACCCCATCATGATGTGAGGCTGACACCAGACTGACCCCATCACTAGGCGAGGCTGACACCAGACTGACCCCATCACGAGGCGAGGCTGACATCAGACTGACACCATCACGAGGCGAGGCTGACACCAGACTGACACCATCATAATGCGAGGTTGACACAAGACTGACCCCATCACGAGGCGAGATTGACACCAGACTGACCCCATCAATAGGCGAGACTGACACCAGACTGACACCATCACTAGGCGAGACTGACACCAGACTGACCCAATCACGAGGCGAGGCTGACACTAGACTGACCCCATCACGAGGCGAGACTGACACCAGACTGACCCCATCATGAGGCAAAGCTGACACCAGACTGACCCCATCACGAGGCGAGACTGACACCAGACTGACACAGGACTGACCCCATCACGGGGCGAGGCTGACACCAGACTGACCCCATCACTAGGCGAGGCTGACACCAGACTGACCCCATCACGAGGCGAGGCTGACACCAGACTGACCCCATCACGAGGCGAGGCTGACACCAGACTGACCCCATCACGAGGCGAGGCTGACACCAGACTGACCCCATCACGAAGCGAGGCTGACACCAGACTGACACCATCACAAGGCGAAGCTGACACAAGATTGACACCATCATGATGTGAGGCTGACACCAGACTGACCCCATCACGGGGCGAGGCTGACACCAGACTGACCCCATCACGGGGCGAGACTGACACCAGACTGACCCCATCAAGAGGCGAGGCTGACACCAGACTGACCCCATCACGAGGAGAGGCTGAAACCAGACTGACCCCGTCACGAGGCAAGGCTGAAACCAGACTGACCCCATCACGAGGCGAGACTGACACCGGACTGACCCCATCACGAGGCGAGGCTGACACCAGACTGACACCATCATGATGTGAGGCTGACACCAGACTGACCCCATCACGAGGTGAGGCTGACACCAGACTGACTCCATCACGAAGCGAGGCTGACACCAGACTTACCCCATCACGGGGCGAGGCTGACACCAGACTAACCCCATCACGAGGCGAGACTGACACCAGACTGACCCCATCACGAGGCGAGACTGACACCAGACTGACCCCATCATGATGTGAGGCTGACACCAGACTGACCCCATCACGAGGCGATGCTGACACCAGACTGACCCCATCACGAGGCGAGACTGACACCAGACTGACCCTATCACAAGGCGAGACTGACACCAGACTGACCCCATCACGAGGCGAGGCTGACACCAGACTGACCCCATCATGAGGCGAGGCTGACACCAGACTGACACGATCACGAGGCGAGGCTGACACCAGACTGACCCCATCACGAGGCGAGGCTGACACCAGACTGACCCCATCATGAGGCGAGGCTGACACCAGACTGACACGATCACGAGGCGAGGCTGACACCAGACTGACCCCATCACGAGGCGAGACAGACACCAGACTGACCCCATCACGAGGCGAGACTGACACCAGACTGACCCCATCACGAGGCGAGGCTGACACCAGACTGATCCCATCACGAGGCGAGGCTGACACCAGACTGTCCCCATCACTAGGCGAGGCTGACACCAGACTGACCCCATCATGAGGCGAGGCTGACACCAGACTGACCCCATGACGATGCGAGACTGACTCCAGACTGACCCCATCATGTTGTGAGACTGACACCAGACTGACCCCATCACGAGGCGAGGCTGACACCAGACTGATCCCATCACGAGGCGAGGCTGACACCAGACTGACCCCATCACTAGGCAAGGCTGACACCAGACTGACCCCATCATGAGGCGAGGCTGACACCAGACTGACACGATCACGAGGCGAGGCTGACACCAGACTGCCACCATCATGATGTGAGGCTGACACCAGACTGACCCCATCACTAGGCAAGGCTGACACCAGGCTGACCCCATGACGAGGCGAGACTGACTCCAGACTGACCCCATCATGTTGTGAGGCTGACACCAGACTGACACCATCATGATGTGAGGCTGACACCAGACTGACACCATCACAAGGCGAGACTGACACCAGACTGACCCCATCACGAGGCGAGACTGACACCAGACTGACCCCATCATAATGTGAGGCTGACACCAGACTGACCCCATCATGAGGCGATGCTGACACCAGACTGACCCCATCACGAGGCGAGGCTGACACCAGACTGACACCATCACAAGGCGAAGCTGACACCAGATTGACACCATCATGATGTGAGGATGACACCAGAATGACCCCGTCACGGAGCGAGGCTGACACCAGACTGACCCCATCACGAGGCGAGACTGACACCAGACTGACACCATCACTAGGCGAGACTGACACCAGACTGACCCAATCACGAGGCGAGACTGACACCAGACTGACACCATCATGAGGCGAAGCTGACACCAGACTGACCCCATCACGAGGCGAGACTGACACCAGACTGACCCCATCACGAGGCGAGACTGACACCAGACTGACCCCATCATGATGTGAGGCTGACACCAGACTGAGCCCATCACGAGGCGAGGCTGACAGCAGACTGACCCAATCACTAGGCGAGGCTGACACCAGACTGACCCCATCACGAGGCGAGGCTGACACCAGACTGACCCCATCACGAGGCGAGACTGACACCAGACTGACCCCATCATGATGTGAGGCTGACACCAGACTGAGCCCATCACGAGGCGAGGCTGACAGCAGACTGACCCCATCACTAGGCGAGGCTGACACCAGACTGACCCCATCACGAGGCGAGGCTGACACCAGACTGACCCCATCACGAGGCGAGGCTGACACCAGACTGACCCCATCACGAGGCGAGACTGACACCAGACTTAACCCATCACGAGGCAAGGCTGACACCAGACTGACACCATCACAAGGCGAAGCTGACACCAGATTGACACCATCATGATGTGAGGCTGACACCAGACGGACCTCATCACGAGGCGACACTGACACCAGACTGACACCATCACGAGGCGAGACTGACACCAGACTGACCCCATCACGAGGCGATACTGACACCAGACTGACCCCATCACAAGGCGAGACTGACACCAGACTGACCCCATCACGAGGCGAGGCTGACACCAGACTGATCCCATCATGAGGCGAGGCTGACACCAGACTGACCCCATCACTAGGCGAGGCTGACACCAGACTGTCCCCATCATGAGGCGAGGCTGACACCAGACTGACACGATCACGAGGCGAGGCTGACACCAGACTGACCCCATCACGAGGCGATGCTGACACCAGACTGTCGCCATCATGAGGCGAGACTGACACCAGACTGACCCCATCACGAGGCGAGACTGACACCAGACTGACCCCATCACGGGACGAGGCTGACACCAGACTGACCCCATCACGAGGCGAGACTGACACCAGACTGACACCATCACGAGGCGAGGCTGACACCAGACTGACACCATCATGATGTGAGGCTGACACCAGACTGACCCCATCACGAGGCGAGACTGACACCAGACTGACCCCATCACGAGGCGAGGCTGACACCAGACTGACCCAATCACAAGGCGAGGCTGACAGCAGACTGACACCATCACGAGGCGATGCTGATACCAGACTGACGCCATCACGAGGCGAGACTGACACCAGACTGACCCCATCACGAGGCGAGACTGACACCAGACTGACCCCATCACGGGACGAGGCTGACACCAGACTGACCCCATCATGATGTGAGGCTGACACCAGACTGACCCCATCACGAGGCGATGCTGACACCAGACTGACCCCATCACGAGGCGAGACTGACACCAGACTGACCCCTTCATGAGGCGAGACTGACACCAGACTGACCCCATCACGAGGCGAGACTGACATCAGACTGACCCCATCACGAGGCGAGGCTGACACCAGACTGACCCCATCACGAGTTGGGGCTGACACCAGACTGACCCCATCACGAGGCGAGGCTGACACCAGACTGACACCATCACGAGGCGAGGCTGACACCAGACTGACACCATCATGATGTGAGGCTGACACCAGACGGACCTCATCACGAGGCGACACTGACACCAGACTGACACCATCACGAGGCGAGACTGACACCAGACTGACCCCATCACGAGGCGATACTGACACCAGACTGACCCCATCACAAGGCGAGACTGACACCAGACTGACCCCATCACGAGGCGAGGCTGACACCAGACTGATCCCATCATGAGGCGAGGCTGACACCAGACTGACCCCATCACTAGGCGAGGCTGACACCAGACTGTCCCCATCATGAGGCGAGGCTGACACCAGACTGACACGATCACGAGGCGAGGCTGACACCAGACTGACCCCATCACGAGGCGATGCTGACACCAGACTGTCGCCATCATGAGGCGAGACTGACACCAGACTGACCCCATCACGAGGCGAGACTGACACCAGACTGACCCCATCACGGGACGAGGCTGACACCAGACTGACCCCATCACGAGGCGAGACTGACACCAGACTGACACCATCACGAGGCGAGGCTGACACCAGACTGACACCATCATGATGTGAGGCTGACACCAGACTGACCCCATCACGAGGCGAGACTGACACCAGACTGACCCCATCACGAGGCGAGGCTGACACCAGACTGACCCAATCACAAGGCGAGGCTGACAGCAGACTGACACCATCACGAGGCGATGCTGATACCAGACTGACGCCATCACGAGGCGAGACTGACACCAGACTGACCCCATCACGAGGCGAGACTGACACCAGACTGACCCCATCACGGGACGAGGCTGACACCAGACTGACCCCATCATGATGTGAGGCTGACACCAGACTGACCCCATCACGAGGCGATGCTGACACCAGACTGACCCCATCACGAGGCGAGACTGACACCAGACTGACCCCTTCATGAGGCGAGACTGACACCAGACTGACCCCATCACGAGGCGAGACTGACATCAGACTGACCCCATCACGAGGCGAGGCTGACACCAGACTGACCCCATCACGAGTTGGGGCTGACACCAGACTGACCCCATCACGAGGCGAGGCTGACACCAGACTGACACCATCACGAGGCGAGGCTGACACCAGACTGACACCATCACGAGACGAGGCTGACACCAGACTGACACCATCATGATGTGAGGCTGACACCAGACTGACCCCATCACGATGCGAGACTGACACCAGACTGACCCCATCACGAGGCGAGGCTGACACCAGACTGACCCAATCACAAGGCGAGGCTGACACCAGACTGACACCATCACGAGGCGAGACTGACACCAGACTGACCCCCTCACGAGGCGAGGCTGACACCAGACTGACCCCATCACGAGGTGAGGCTGAAACCATACTGACTCCATCACGAGGCGAGGCTGACACCAGACTGACCCCATCACGAGGCGAGACTGACACCAGACTGACCCCATCATGATGTGAGGCTGACACCAGACTGACCCCATCACGAGGCGATGCTGACACCAGTCTTACCCAATCACGAGGCGAGGCTGACACCAGACTGACACCATCAGAAGGCGAAGCTGACACCAGATTGACACCATCATGATGTGAGGCTGACACCAGACTGACCCCGTCACGGAGCGAGGCTGACACCAGACTGACCCCATCACGAGGCGAGGCTGACACCAGACTGACACCATCACGAGGCGAGGCTGACTCCAGACTGACCCCATCACGAGGCGAGACTGACACCGGACTGACCCCATCACGAGGCGAGGCTGACACCTGACTGATACCATCATGATGTGAGGCTGACACCAGACTGACCCCATCACTAGGCGAGGCTGACACCAGACTGACCCCATCACGAGGCAAGGCTGACACCAGACTGACCCCATCACGAGGCGAGGCTGACACCAGACGGACACCATCACGAGGTTAGGCTGACACCAGACTGACCCCATCACGAGGCGAGGCTGACACCAGACTGACCCCATCATGAGGCAAGGCTGACACCAGACTGACCCCATCACGAGGCGAGGCTGACACCAGACTGACACCATCATGATGTGAGGCTGACACCAGACTGACTCCATCACTAGGCGAGACTGACACCAGACTGACCCCATCACTAGGCGAGACTGACACCAGACTGACCCCATCACGAGGCGAGACTGACACCAGACTGACCCCATCACGAGGCGAGACTGACACCAGACTGACCCCATCACGAGGCGAGGCTGACACCAGACTGACCCAATCACAAGGCGAGGCTGACACCAGACTGACACCATCACGAGGCGAGTATGACACCAGACTGACCCCCTCACGAGGCGAGGCTGACACCAGACAGACATCGTCACGAGGCGGGGCTGACACCAGACTGACCCCATCACGGGGAGAGGCTGACACCAGACTGACCCCATCACGAGGCGAGACTGACACCAGACTGACCCCATTACGATGCGAGACTGAATCCAGATTGACCCCATCATGATGTGAGGCTAACACAAGACTGACCCCATCACGAGGCGATGCTGACACCAGACTGACCCCATCGCGAGGAGAGGCTGACACCAGACTGACCCCATCGCGAGGCAAGGCTGACTCCAGACTGACCCCATCGCGAGGCGAGGCTGACACCAGCCTGACCCCATCGCGAGGCGAGGCTGACACCAGACTGACCCCATCACGAGGCGAGGCTGACACCAGACTGACACCATCACAAGGCAAAGCTGACACCAGATTGACACCATCACGAGGCGAGGCTGACACCAGTCTTACCCAATCACGAGGCGAGGCTGACACCAGACTGACACCATCACAAGGCGAGGCTGACACCAGACTGACCCCATCATGATGTGAGGCTGACACCAGACTGACCCCGTCACAGAGCTAGGCTGACACCAGACTGACCCCATCACGAGGCGAGGCTGACACCAGACTGACACCGTCACGAGGCGAGGCTGACTCCAGACTGACCCCATCACGAGGCGAGGCGGACACCGGACTGACCCCATCACGAGGCGAGGCTGACACCAGACTGACCCCATCACGAGGTGAGGCTGACACCAGACTGACCCCATCACTAGCGAGGCTGACACCAGACTGACCCATCACTAGCGAGGCTGACACCGGACTGACCCCATCACGAGGCGAGGCTGACACCAGACTGACACCATCATGATGTGAGGCTGACACCAGACTGACACCATCACAAGGCGAGACTGACACCAGACTGACCCCATCACGAGGCGAGACTGACACCAGACTGACCCCATCATGATGTGAGGCTGACACCAGACTGACCCCATCATGAGGCGATGCTGACACCAGACTGACCCCATCACGAGGCGAGGCTGACACCAGACTGACACCATCACAAGGCGAAGCTGACTTCAGATTGACACCATCATGATGTGAGGATGACACCAGACTGACCCCGTCACGGAGCGAGGCTGACACCAGACTGACCCCATCACGAGGCGAGGCTGACACCAGACTGACACCTTCACGAGGCTAGGCTGACACCAGACTGACCCCATCATGATGTGAGGCTGACACCAGACTGATCCCATCACTAGGCGAGGCTGACACCAGACTGACCCCATCACGAGGCGAGGCTGACACCAGACTGACACCATCACGAGGCGAGGCTGACACCAGACTGACACCATCATGATGTGAGGCTGACACCAGACTGACCCCATCACGAGGCGAGACTGACAACAGACTGACCCCATCACGAGGCGAGACTGACACCAGACTGACCCCATCACGAGGCGAGACTGACACCAGACTGACCCCATCATGATGTGAGGCTGACACCAGACTGACCCCATCACGAAGCGATGCTGACACCAGACTTACCCCATCACGAGGCGAGGCTGACACCAGACTGACACCATCACAAGGCGAAGCTGACACCAGATTGACACCATCATGATGTGAGGCTGACACCAGACTGACCCCGTCACGGAGCGAGGCTGACACCAGACTGACCCCATCACGAGGCGAGACTGACACCAGACTGACACCATCACTAGGCGAGACTGACACCAGACTGACCCCATCACGAGGCGAGACTGACACCAGACTGACACCATCACGAGGCGAGACTGACCCCAGACTGACCCCATCATGATGTGAGGCTGACACTAGACTGACACCATCACTAGGCGAGACTGACACAAAACTGACCCCATCACGAGGCGAGGCTGACACCAGACTGACCCCATCACGAGGCGAGGCTGACACCAGACTGACCCCATCACGAGGCGAGGCTGACACCAGACTGACCCCATCACGAGGCGAGGCTGACACCAGACTGAAACCATCACGATGTGAGGCTGACACCAGACTTACCCCATCATGAGTCGAGGCTGACACCAGACTGACCCCATCACGAGGCGAGGCTGACACCAGACTGACACCATCATGATGTGAGGTTGACACCAGACTCACCCCATCACGTTGCGAGACTGACACCAGACTGACCCCATCACGAGGCGAGGCTGACAACAGACTGACCCCATCACGAGGCGAGGCTGACACCAGACTGACCCCATCACGAGGCGAGGCTGACACCAGACTGACCCCATCACGAGGCGAGGATGACACCAGACTGACACCATCACGAGGCGAGGCTGACACCAGACTGACACCATCATGATGTGAGGTTGACACCAGACTCACCCCATCACGTTGCGAGACTGACACCAGACTGACCCCATCACGAGGCGAGGCTGACACCAGACTGACCCCATCACGAGGCGAGGATGACACCAGACTGACACCATCACGAGGCGAGGCTGACACCAGACTGACCCCATCATGATGTGAGGCTGACACTAGGCTGACACCATCACTAGGCGAGACTGACACCAGACTGACCCCATCACGAGGCGAGTCTGACACCAGACTGACACCATCATGATGTGAGGCTGACACCAGACTGACCCCATCACGAGGTGAGGCTGACACCAGACTGACCCTATCACTAGGCGAGGCTGACACCAGACTGACCCCATCACGAGGCGAGGCTGACACCAGACTGACACCATCATGAGGCGAGGCTGACACCAGACTGACACCATCATGATGTGAGGCTGACACCAGACTGACACCATCACGAGGCGAGGTTGACACCAGACGGACACCATCACGAGGCGAGGCTGACACCAGACTGACCCAATCACGAGGCGAGGCTGACACCAGACGGACACCATCACGAGGTGAGGCTGACACCAGACTGACACCATCACGAGGCGAGGCTGACACCAGACTGACACCATCATGATGTGAGGCTGACACCAGACTGACCCCATCATGAGGCGAGACTGACACCAGACTGACCCCATCACGAGGCGAGGCTGACACCAGACTGACCCCATCACGAGGCGAGGCTGACACCAGACTGACCCCATTACGAGGCGAGGCTGACACCAGACTGACACCATCACGAGGCGAGGCTGACACCAGACTGACACCATCACGAGGCGAGGCTGACACCAGACTGAGCCCATCACGAGGCAAGGCTGACACCAGACTGACACCATCATGATGTGAGACTGACACAAGACTGACCCCATCACGAGGCGAGGTTGACACCAGACTGACCCCATCACGAGGCGAGGCTGACACCAGACTGACCCCATCACGAGGCGAGGCTGACACCAGACTGACCCCATCACGAGGCGAGGCTGACACCAGACTGACCCCATCACGAGGCGAGGCTGACACCAGACTGACCCCATCACTAGGCGAGGCTGACACCAGACTGACCCCATCACGAGGCAAGGCTGACACCAGACTGACCCCATCACGAGGCGAGGCTGACACCAGACTGACCCCATCACGAGGCGAGGCTGACACCAGACTGACACCATCATGATGTGAGGCTGACACCAGACAGATCCCATCACGAGGTGAGGCTGACACAAGACTGACACCATCACGAGGTGAGGCTGACACAGGACTGACCCCATCACGAGGCGAGACTGACACCGGACTGACCCCATCACGAGGCGAGGCTGACACCAGAATGACACCATCATGATAAGAGGCTGACACCAGACTGAACCCATCACGAGGCAAGGCTGACACCAGACTGACCCTATCACTAGGCGAGGCTGACACCAGACTGACACCATCACGAGGTGAGGCTGACACCAGACTGACCCCATCACGAGGCGAGGCTGACATCAGACTGACCCCATCACGAGTCGAGGCTGACACCGGACTGACCCCACCACGAGGCGAGGCTGACACCAGACTGACACCATTATGATGTGAGGCTGACACGAGACTGACACCATCACGACTCGAGGCTGACACCAGACTGACCCCATTACGAGGCGAGGCTGACACCAGACTGACAGCATCACGATGTGAGGCTGAAACCAGACTGACCCCATCAAGAGGCGAGACTGAAACCAGACTGACCCCATCACGAGGCGAGGCTGACACCAGACTGACCCCATCACGAGGCGAGGCTGACACCAGACTGACCCCATCACGAGGCGAGGCTGACACCAGACTGACCCCATCACGAGGCGAGGCTGACACCAGACTGACACCATCACGATGTGAGGCTTACACCAGACTGACCCCATCACGAGGCGAGGCTGACACCAGACTGACCCCATCACGAGTCGAGGCTGACACCGGACTGACCCCACCACGAGGCGAGGCTGACACCAGACTGACACCATCATGATGTGAGGCTGACACCAGACTGACCCCATCACGAGGCGAGGCTGACACCAGACTGACCCTATCACTAGGCGAGGCTTATACCAGACTGACACCATCTCGAGGCGAGGCTGACACCAGACTGACCACATAACGAGGCGAGGCTGACACCAGACTGACCCCATCATGATGTGAGGCTGACACCAGACTGACCCCATCACTAGGCGAATCTGACACCAGACTGACCCCATCACGAGGCGAGGCTGACACCAGACTGACACCATCACGAGGCGAGGCTGACACCAGACTGACACCATCATAATGTGAGGCTGACACCAGACTGACCCCATCACGAGGCGAGGCTGACACCAGACTGACCCCATCACGAGGCGAGGCTGACACCAGACGGACACCATCACGAGGTGAGGCTGACACCAGACTGACCCCATCACGAGGCGAGGATGACACCAGACTGACCCCATCACGAGGCGAGGCTGACACCAGACTGAACCCATCATGAGGCGAGACTGACACCAGACGGACACCATCACGAGGTGAGGCTGACACCAGACTGACACCATCACGAGGCGAGGCTGACACCAGACTGACACCATCATGATGTGAGGCTGACACCAGACTGACCCCATCATGAGGTGAGACTGACACCAGACTGACCCCATCACGAGGCGAGGCTGACACCAGACTGACAACATCACGAGGCAAGGCTGACACCAGACTGACCCCATCACGAGGCAAGGCTGACATCAGACTGACACCATCATGATGTGAGACTGACACAAGACTGACCCCATCACGAGGCGAGGCTGACACCAGACTGACCCCATCACGAGGCGAGGCTGACACCAGACTGACCCCATCACGAGGCGAGGCTGACACCTGACTGATACCATCATGATGTGAGGCTGACACCAGACTGACCCCATCACTAGGCGAGGTTGACACCAGACTGACCCCATCACGAGGCAAGGCTGACACCAGACTGACCCCATCACGAGGCGAGGCTGACACCAGACAGATCCCATCACGAGGTGAGGCTGACACAAGACTGACACCATCACGAGGCGAGGCTGACACCAGACTGACACCATCACGAGGCGAGGCTGACACCAGACTGACCCCATCACGAGGCGAGGCTGACACCAGACTGACACCATCATGATGTGAGGCTGACACCAGACTGACCCCATCACGAGGCGAGGCTGACACCAGACTGACCCTATCACTAGGCGAGGCTGATACCAGACTGACCCCATCACGAGGCGAGGCTGACACCGGACTGACCCCATCACGAGGTGAGGCTGACACCAGACTGACCCCATCACGAGGCGAGACTGACACCAGACTGACCCCATCACGAGGCGAGGCTGACACCAGACTGACACGATCACGAGGCGATGCTGACACCAGACTGACACCATCATGATGTGAGGCTGACACCGGACTGACCCCATCACGAGGCGAGGCTGACACCAGACTGACACCATCATGATGAGAGGCTGACACCAGACTGACCCCATCACGAGGCAAGGCTGACACCAGACTGACACCATCATGATGTGAGGCTGACACCAGACTGACCCCATCGCGAGGCGAGGCTGACACCAGACTGACACCATCATGATGTGAGGCTGACACCAGACTGACCTCATCACGAGGCGAGGCTGACACCAGACTGACCCCATCACGAGGTGAGGCTGACACCAGACTGACACCATCACGAGGCGAGGCTGACACCAGACTGACACCATCACGAGGCGATGCTGACACCAGACTGACCCCATCACTAGGCGTGGCTGACACCTGACTGACACCATCATGATGTGAGGCTGACACCAGACTGACCCCATCACGAGGCGAGACTGACACCAGACTGACCCCATCACGAGGCGAGACTGACACCAGACTGACCCCATCATGAGGCGAGACTGACACCAGACTGACCCCCTCACGAGGCGAGGCTGACACCAGACTGACCCCATTACGAGGCGAGGCTGACACCAGACTGACCCCATTACGAGGCGGGGCTGACACCAGACTGACCCCATCACGAGGCGAGGCTGACACCAGACTGACACCATCAGGAGGCGAGGCTGACACCAGACTGACCCCATCACTAGGCGAGGCTGACACCAGACTGACCCCATCACGAGGCGAGGCTGACACCAGACTGACCCCATATTGAGGCGAGGCTGACACCAGACTGACACCATCATGATGTGAGGCTGAATCCAGACTGACCTCATCACGAGGCGAGACTGACACCAGACTGACCCCATCACGAGGCGAGACTGACACCAGACTGACCCCATCATGAGGCGAGGCTGACACCAGACTGACCCCATCACCCATCACGAGTCGAGACTGACACCAGACTGACCCCATCACGAGGCGAGACTGACACCAGACTGACCCCATCATGAGGCGAGGCTGACACCAGACTGACCCCATCACCCATCACGGGGCGAGGCTGACACCAGACTGACCCCATCACGAGGCGAGACTGACACCAGACTGACCCCATCATGAGGCGAGGCTGACACCAGACTGACCCTATCACTAGGCGAGGCTGATACAAGACTGACACCATCTCGAGGCGAGTCTGACACCAGACTGACCACATAACGAGGGGAGGCTGACACCAGACTGACCCCATCATGATGTGAGGCTGACACCAGTCTGACCCCATCACGAGGCGAAGCTAACACCAGACTGACCCCATCACGAGGCGAGGCTGACACCAGACTGACCCCATCACTAGGCGAGGCTGACACCAGACTGACCCCATCACGAGGCGAGGCTGACACCAGACTGACCCCATCACGAGGCGAGGCTGACACCAGACTGACCCCATCACGAGGCGAGGCTGACACCAGACTGACCCCATCACGAGGCGAGGCTGACACCAGACTGACCCCATCACGAGGCGAGGCTGACACCAGACTGACCCCATCACGAGGCGAGGCTGACACCAGACTGACCCCATCACGAGGCGAGGCTGACACCAGACTGACCCCATCACGAGGCGAGGCTGACACCAGACTGACCCCATCACGAGGCGAGGCTGACACCTGACTGACACCATCATGATGTGAGGCTTACACCAGACTGACCCCATCACTAGGTGAGGCTGACACCAGACTGACGCCATCACGAGGCGAGGCTGACACCAGACTGACCCCATCACGAGGCGAGGCTGACACCAGACTGACCCTATCACGAGGCGAGACTGACACCGGACTGACCCCATCACGAGGCGAGGCTGACACCGGACTGACCCCATCACGAGGTGAGGCTGACACCAGACTGACCCCATCACGAGGCGAGACTGACACCAGACTGACCCCATCACGAGGCGAGGCTGACACCAGACTGACCCCATCACGAGGCGAGGCTGACACCAGACTGACCCCATCACGAGGCGAGGCTGACACCAGACTGACCCCATCACGAGGCGAGGCTGACACCAGACTGACCCCATCACGAGGCGAGGCTGACACCAGACTGACCCCATCATGAGGCGAGGCTGACACCTGACTGACACCATCATGATGTGAGGCTTACACCAGACTGACCCCATCACTAGGCGAGGCTGACACCAGACTGACCCCATCACGAGGCGAGGCTGACACCAGACTGACCCCATCACGAGGCGAGACTGACACCGGACTGACCCCATCACGAGGCGAGGCTGACTCCGGACTGACCGCATCACGAGGTGAGGCTGACACCAGACTGACCCCATCACGAGGCGAGACTGACACCAGACTGACACCATCACGAGGCGAGGCTGACACCAGACTGACACCATCATGATGAGAGGCTGACACCAGACTGACCCCATCACGAGGCAAGGCTGACACCAGACTGACCCTATCACTAGGCGAGGCTGACACCAGACTGACACCATCACGAGGCGAGGCTGACACCAGACTGACACCATCATGATATAAAGCTGACACCAGACTGACCCCATCACTAGGCGAGGCTGACACCAGACTGACCCCATCACGAGGCGAGGCTGACACCAGACTGACACCATCACGAGGCGAGGCTGACACCAGACTGACACCATCATAATGCGAGGCTGACACCAGACTGACCCCATCACGAGGCGAGGCTGACACCAGACTGACACCATCACGATGTGAGGCTTACACCAGACTGACACCATCACGAGGCGAGGCTGACACCAGACTGACCCCATCACGAGTCGAGGCTGACACCGGACTGACCCCACCACGAGGCGAGGCTGACACCAGACTGACACCATCACGAGGCGAGGCTGACACCAGACTGACCCCATCACGAGGCGAGGCTGACACCAGACTGACACCATCACGAGGCGAGGCTGACACCAGACTGACCCCATCACGAGGCAAGGCTGACACCAGACTGACACCATCATGATGTGAGGCTGACACGAGACTGACACCATCGCGAGGCTAGGCTGACACCAGACTGACCCCATTACGAGGCGAGGCTGACACCAGACTGACAGCATCACGATGTGAGGCTGAAACCAGACTGACCCCATCAAGAGGCGAGACTGACACCAGACTGACCCCATCACGAGGCGAGGCTGACACCAGACTGAACCCATCACGAGGCGAGGCTGACACCAGACTGACCCCATCACGAGGCGAGGCTGACACCAGACTGACCCCATCACGAGGCGAGGCTGACACCAGACTGACCCCATCACGAGGCGAGGCTGACACCAGACTGTTCCCATCACGAGGCGAGGCTGACACCAGACTGACACCATCACGATGTGAGGCTTACACCAGACTGACACCATCACGAGGCGAGGCTGACACCAGACTGACCCCATCACGAGTCGAGGCTGACACCGGACTGACCCCACCACGAGGCGAGGCTGACACCAGACTGACACCATCATGATGTGAGGCTGACACCAGACTGACCCCATCACGAGGCGAGGCTGACACCAGACTGACCCTATCACTAGGCGAGGCTTATACCAGACTGACACCATCTCGAGGCGAGGCTGACACCAGACTGACCACATAACGAGGCGAGGCTGACACCAGACTGACCCCATCATGATGTGAGGCTGACACCAGACTGACCCCATCACTAGGCGAGGCTGACACCAGACTGACCCCATCACGAGGCGAGGCTGACACCAGACTGACACCATCACGAGGCGAGGCTGACACCAGACTGACACCATCATAATGTGAGGCTGACACCAGACTGACCCCATCACGAGGCGAGGCTGACACCAGACTGACCCCATCACGAGGCGAGGCTGACACCAGACGGACACCATCACGAGGTTAGGCTGACACCAGACTGACCCCATCACGAGGCGAGGCTGACACCAGACTGACCCCATCATGAGGCAAGGCTGACACCAGACTGAACCCATCATGAGGCGAGACTGACACCAGACGGACACCATCACGAGGTGAGGCTGACACCAGACTGACACCATCACGAGGCGAGGCTGACACCAGACTGACACCATCATGATGTGAGGCTGACACCAGACTGACCCCATCATGAGGCGAGACTGACACCAGACTGACCCCATCACGAGGCGAGGCTGACACCAGACTGACACCATCACGAGGCGAGGCTGACACCAGACTGACCCCATCATGAGGCGAGGCTGACACCAGACTGACACCATCATGATGTGAGGCTGACACCAGACTGACCCCATCACGAGGCGAGGCTGACACCAGACTGACCCTATCACTAGGCGAGGCTGATACCAGACTGACCCCATCACGAGGCGAGGCTGACACCGGACTGACCCCATCACGAGGTGAGGCTGACAC
Organism: Staurois parvus; assembly: GCF_062004578.1. NCBI lineage: Eukaryota > Metazoa > Chordata > Amphibia > Anura > Ranidae > Staurois > Staurois parvus. The sequence continues at coordinate 290,876 of NW_028320352.1, read as the reverse complement.
CAGACTGACCCCATCACGAGGCGAGACTGACACCGGACTGACCCCATCACGAGGCGAGGCTGACACCAGACTGACACCATCATGATGAGAGGCTGACACCAGACTGACCCCATCACGAGGCAAGGCTGACACCAGACTGACCCTATCACTAGGCGAGGCTGACACCAGACTGACACCATCACGAGGCGAGGCTGACACCAGACTGACCCCATCACGAGGCGAGGCTGACATCAGACTGACACCATCACGAGGCAAGGCTGATACCAGACTGAACCCATCACGAGGCGAGGCTGACACCAGACTGACCCCATCACGAGGCGATGCTGACACCAGACTGACACCATCATGATGTGAGGCTGACACCAGACTGACCCCATCAAGAGGCGAGACTGACACCAGACTGACCCCATCACGAGGCGAGCCTGACACCAGACTGACACCGTCACGAGGCGAGACTGACACTAGACTGACCCCCTCACGAGGCGAGGCTGACACCAGACTGACCCCATCACGAGGCGAGGCTGACACCAGACTGACCCCATCACGAGGCGGGGCTGACACCAGACTGACCCCATCACGAGGCGAGGCTGACACCAGACTGACCCCGTCACTAGGCGAGGCTGACACCAGACTGACCCCATCAAGATGCGAGGCTGACACCAGACTGACCCCATCACGAGGCGAGGCTGACACCAGACTGACCCCATCACGAGGCGAGACTGACACCGGACTGACCCCATCACGAGGTGAGGCTGACACCAGACTGACACCATCATGATGTGAGGCTGACACCAGACTGACCCCATAACGAGGCGAGGCTGACACCAGACTGACACCATCACGAGGCGATGCTGACACCAGACTGACACCATCATGATGTGAGGCTGACACCAGACTGACCCCATCACGAGGTGAGGCTGACACCAGACTGACCCCATCACGAGGCGAGGCTGACACCAGACTGACCCCATCACGAGGCGAGACTGACACCAGACTGACACCGTCACGAGGCGAGACTGACACTAGACTGACCCCCTCACGAGGCGAGGCTGACACCAGACTGACCCCATCACGAGGCGAGGCTGACACCAGACTGACCCCATCACGAGGCTGGGCTGACACCAGACTGACCCCATCACGAGGCGAGGCTGACACCAGACTGACCCCATCACTAGGCGAGGCTGACACCAGACTGACCCCATCAAGATGCGAGGCTGACACCAGACTGACCCTATCACGAGGCGAGGCTGACACCAGACTGACCCCATCACGAGGCGAGACTGACACCGGACTGACCCCATCACGAGGTGAGGCTGACACCAGACTGACACCATCATGATGTGAGGCTGACACCAGACTGACCCCATCACGAGGCGAGGCTGACACCAGACTGACACCATCACGAGGCAATGCTGACACCAGACTGACACCATCATGATGTGAGGCTGACACCAGACTGACCCCATCACGAGGCGAGGCTGACACCAGACTGACCCCATCATGAGGCGAGGCTGACACCAGACTGACACCATCATGATGTGAGGCTGACACCAGACTGACCCCATCGCGAGGCGAGGCTGACACCAGACTGACACCATCATGATGTGAGGCTGACACCAGACTGACCTCATCACGAGGCGAGGCTGACACCAGACTGACCACATCACGAGGTGAGGCTGACACCAGACTGACACCATCACGAGGCGAGGCTGACACCAGACTGACACCATCACGAGGCGATGCTGACACCAGACTGACCCCATCACTAGGCGTGGCTGACACCTGACTGACACCATCATGATGTGAGGCTGACACCAGACTGACCCCATCACGAGGCGAGACTGACACCAGACTGACCCCATCACGAGGCGAGACTGACACAAGACTGACCCCATCACGAGGCGAGGCTGACACCAGACTGACCCCATCACGGGGCGAGGCTGACACCAGACTGACCCCATCACGAGGCGAGACTGACACCAGACTGACCCCATCATGAGGCGAGACTGACACCAGACTGACCCCATCACCCATCACGAGTCGAGACTGACACCAGACTGACCCCATCACGAGGCGAGACTGACACAAGACTGACCCCATCACGAGGCGAGGCTGACACCAGACTGACCCCATCACGGGGCGAGGCTGACACCAGACTGACCCCATCACGAGGCGAGGCTGACACCAGACTGACCCCATCACGAGGCGAGACTGACACCGGACTGACCCCATCACGAGGCGAGGCTGACACCTGACTGATACCATCATGATGTGAGGCTGACACCAGACTGACCCCATCACTAGGCGAGGCTGACACCAGACTGACCCCATCACGAGGCAAGGCTGACACCAGACTGACCCCATCACGAGGCGAGGCTGACACCAGACGGACACCATCACGAGGTTAGGCTGACACCAGACTGACCCCATCACGAGGCGAGGCTGACACCAGACTGACCCCATCATGAGGCAAGGCTGACACCAGACTGACCCCATCACGAGGCGAGGCTGACACCAGACTGACACCATCATGATGTGAGGCTGACACCAGACTGACTCCATCACTAGGCGAGACTGACACCAGACTGACCCCATCACTAGGCGAGACTGACACCAGACTGACCCCATCACGAGGCGAGACTGACACCAGACTGACCCCATCACGAGGCGAGACTGACACCAGACTGACCCCATCACGAGGCGAGGCTGACACCAGACTGACCCAATCACAAGGCGAGGCTGACACCAGACTGACACCATCACGAGGCGAGTATGACACCAGACTGACCCCCTCACGAGGCGAGGCTGACACCAGACAGACATCGTCACGAGGCGGGGCTGACACCAGACTGACCCCATCACGGGGAGAGGCTGACACCAGACTGACCCCATCACGAGGCGAGACTGACACCAGACTGACCCCATTACGATGCGAGACTGAATCCAGATTGACCCCATCATGATGTGAGGCTAACACAAGACTGACCCCATCACGAGGCGATGCTGACACCAGACTGACCCCATCGCGAGGAGAGGCTGACACCAGACTGACCCCATCGCGAGGCAAGGCTGACTCCAGACTGACCCCATCGCGAGGCGAGGCTGACACCAGCCTGACCCCATCGCGAGGCGAGGCTGACACCAGACTGACCCCATCACGAGGCGAGGCTGACACCAGACTGACACCATCACAAGGCAAAGCTGACACCAGATTGACACCATCACGAGGCGAGGCTGACACCAGTCTTACCCAATCACGAGGCGAGGCTGACACCAGACTGACACCATCACAAGGCGAGGCTGACACCAGACTGACCCCATCATGATGTGAGGCTGACACCAGACTGACCCCGTCACAGAGCTAGGCTGACACCAGACTGACCCCATCACGAGGCGAGGCTGACACCAGACTGACACCGTCACGAGGCGAGGCTGACTCCAGACTGACCCCATCACGAGGCGAGGCGGACACCGGACTGACCCCATCACGAGGCGAGGCTGACACCAGACTGACCCCATCACGAGGTGAGGCTGACACCAGACTGACCCCATCACTAGCGAGGCTGACACCAGACTGACCCATCACTAGCGAGGCTGACACCGGACTGACCCCATCACGAGGCGAGGCTGACACCAGACTGACACCATCATGATGTGAGGCTGACACCAGACTGACACCATCACAAGGCGAGACTGACACCAGACTGACCCCATCACGAGGCGAGACTGACACCAGACAGACCCCATCATGATGTGAGGCTGACACCAGACTGACCCCATCATGAGGCGATGCTGACACCAGACTGACCCCATCACGAGGCGAGGCTGACACCAGACTGACACCATCACAAGGCGAAGCTGACTTCAGATTGACACCATCATGATGTGAGGATGACACCAGACTGACCCCGTCACGGAGCGAGGCTGACACCAGACTGACCCCATCACGAGGCGAGGCTGACACCAGACTGACACCTTCACGAGGCTAGGCTGACACCAGACTGACCCCATCATGATGTGAGGCTGACACCAGACTGATCCCATCACTAGGCGAGGCTGACACCAGACTGACCCCATCACGAGGCGAGGCTGACACCAGACTGACACCATCACGAGGCGAGGCTGACACCAGACTGACACCATCATGATGTGAGGCTGACACCAGACTGACCCCATCACGAGGCGAGACTGACAACAGACTGACCCCATCACGAGGCGAGACTGACACCAGACTGACCCCATCACGAGGCGAGACTGACACCAGACTGACCCCATCATGATGTGAGGCTGACACCAGACTGACCCCATCACGAAGCGATGCTGACACCAGACTTACCCCATCACGAGGCGAGGCTGACACCAGACTGACACCATCACAAGGCGAAGCTGACACCAGATTGACACCATCATGATGTGAGGCTGACACCAGACTGACCCCGTCACGGAGCGAGGCTGACACCAGACTGACCCCATCACGAGGCGAGACTGACACCAGACTGACACCATCACTAGGCGAGACTGACACCAGACTGACCCCATCACGAGGCGAGACTGACACCAGACTGACACCATCACGAGGCGAGACTGACCCCAGACTGACCCCATCATGATGTGAGGCTGACACTAGACTGACACCATCACTAGGCGAGACTGACACAAAACTGACCCCATCACGAGGCGAGGCTGACACCAGACTGACCCCATCACGAGGCGAGGCTGACACCAGACTGACCCCATCACGAGGCGAGGCTGACACCAGACTGACCCCATCACGAGGCGAGGCTGACACCAGACTGAAACCATCACGATGTGAGGCTGACACCAGACTTACCCCATCATGAGTCGAGGCTGACACCAGACTGACCCCATCACGAGGCGAGGCTGACACCAGACTGACACCATCATGATGTGAGGTTGACACCAGACTCACCCCATCACGTTGCGAGACTGACACCAGACTGACCCCATCACGAGGCGAGGCTGACAACAGACTGACCCCATCACGAGGCGAGGCTGACACCAGACTGACCCCATCACGAGGCGAGGCTGACACCAGACTGACCCCATCACGAGGCGAGGATGACACCAGACTGACACCATCACGAGGCGAGGCTGACACCAGACTGACACCATCATGATGTGAGGTTGACACCAGACTCACCCCATCACGTTGCGAGACTGACACCAGACTGACCCCATCACGAGGCGAGGCTGACACCAGACTGACCCCATCACGAGGCGAGGATGACACCAGACTGACACCATCACGAGGCGAGGCTGACACCAGACTGACCCCATCATGATGTGAGGCTGACACTAGGCTGACACCATCACTAGGCGAGACTGACACCAGACTGACCCCATCACGAGGCGAGTCTGACACCAGACTGACACCATCATGATGTGAGGCTGACACCAGACTGACCCCATCACGAGGTGAGGCTGACACCAGACTGACCCTATCACTAGGCGAGGCTGACACCAGACTGACCCCATCACGAGGCGAGGCTGACACCAGACTGACACCATCATGAGGCGAGGCTGACACCAGACTGACACCATCATGATGTGAGGCTGACACCAGACTGACACCATCACGAGGCGAGGTTGACACCAGACGGACACCATCACGAGGCGAGGCTGACACCAGACTGACCCAATCACGAGGCGAGGCTGACACCAGACGGACACCATCACGAGGTGAGGCTGACACCAGACTGACACCATCACGAGGCGAGGCTGACACCAGACTGACACCATCATGATGTGAGGCTGACACCAGACTGACCCCATCATGAGGCGAGACTGACACCAGACTGACCCCATCACGAGGCGAGGCTGACACCAGACTGACCCCATCACGAGGCGAGGCTGACACCAGACTGACCCCATTACGAGGCGAGGCTGACACCAGACTGACACCATCACGAGGCGAGGCTGACACCAGACTGACACCATCACGAGGCGAGGCTGACACCAGACTGAGCCCATCACGAGGCAAGGCTGACACCAGACTGACACCATCATGATGTGAGACTGACACAAGACTGACCCCATCACGAGGCGAGGTTGACACCAGACTGACCCCATCACGAGGCGAGGCTGACACCAGACTGACCCCATCACGAGGCGAGGCTGACACCAGACTGACCCCATCACGAGGCGAGGCTGACACCTGACTGATACCATCATGATGTGAGGCTGACACCAGACTGACCCCATCACTAGGCGAGGCTGACACCAGACTGACCCCATCACGAGGCAAGGCTGACACCAGACTGACCCCATCACGAGGCGAGGCTGACACCAGACTGACCCCATCACGAGGCGAGGCTGACACCAGACTGACACCATCATGATGTGAGGCTGACACCAGACAGATCCCATCACGAGGTGAGGCTGACACAAGACTGACACCATCACGAGGTGAGGCTGACACAGGACTGACCCCATCACGAGGCGAGACTGACACCGGACTGACCCCATCACGAGGCGAGGCTGACACCAGAATGACACCATCATGATAAGAGGCTGACACAAGACTGACCCCATCAGGAGGCAAGGCTGACACCAGACTGACCCTATCACTAGGCGAGGCTGACACCAGACTGACACCATCACGAGGTGAGGCTGACACCAGACTGACCCCATCACGAGGCGAGGCTGACACCAGACTGACCCCATCATGAGGCAAGGCTGACACCAGACTGAACCCATCATGAGGCGAGACTGACACCAGACGGACACCATCACGAGGTGAGGCTGACACCAGACTGACACCATCACGAGGCGAGGCTGACACCAGACTGACACCATCATGATGTGAGGCTGACACCAGACTGACCCCATCATGAGGCGAGACTGACACCAGACTGACCCCATCACGAGGCGAGGCTGACACCAGACTGACACCATCACGAGGCGAGGCTGACACCAGACTGACCCCATCATGAGGCGAGGCTGACACCAGACTGACACCATCATGATGTGAGGCTGACACCAGACTGACCCCATCACGAGGCGAGGCTGACACCAGACTGACCCTATCACTAGGCGAGGCTGATACCAGACTGACCCCATCACGAGGCGAGGCTGACACCGGACTGACCCCATCACGAGGTGAGGCTGACACCAGACTGACCCCATCACGAGGCGAGACTGACACCGGACTGACCCCATCACGAGGCGAGGCTGACACCAGACTGACACCATCATGATGAGAGGCTGACACCAGACTGACCCCATCACGAGGCAAGGCTGACACCAGACTGACCCTATCACTAGGCGAGGCTGACACCAGACTGACACCATCACGAGGCGAGGCTGACACCAGACTGACCCCATCACGAGGCGAGGCTGACATCAGACTGACACCATCACGAGGCAAGGCTGATACCAGACTGAACCCATCACGAGGCGAGGCTGACACCAGACTGACCCCATCACGAGGCGATGCTGACACCAGACTGACACCATCATGATGTGAGGCTGACACCAGACTGACCCCATCAAGAGGCGAGACTGACACCAGACTGACCCCATCACGAGGCGAGCCTGACACCAGACTGACACCGTCACGAGGCGAGACTGACACTAGACTGACCCCCTCACGAGGCGAGGCTGACACCAGACTGACCCCATCACGAGGCGAGGCTGACACCAGACTGACCCCATCACGAGGCGGGGCTGACACCAGACTGACCCCATCACGAGGCGAGGCTGACACCAGACTGACCCCGTCACTAGGCGAGGCTGACACCAGACTGACCCCATCAAGATGCGAGGCTGACACCAGACTGACCCCATCACGAGGCGAGGCTGACACCAGACTGACCCCATCACGAGGCGAGACTGACACCGGACTGACCCCATCACGAGGTGAGGCTGACACCAGACTGACACCATCATGATGTGAGGCTGACACCAGACTGACCCCATAACGAGGCGAGGCTGACACCAGACTGACACCATCACGAGGCGATGCTGACACCAGACTGACACCATCATGATGTGAGGCTGACACCAGACTGACCCCATCACGAGGTGAGGCTGACACCAGACTGACCCCATCACGAGGCGAGGCTGACACCAGACTGACCCCATCACGAGGCGAGACTGACACCAGACTGACACCGTCACGAGGCGAGACTGACACTAGACTGACCCCCTCACGAGGCGAGGCTGACACCAGACTGACCCCATCACGAGGCGAGGCTGACACCAGACTGACCCCATCACGAGGCTGGGCTGACACCAGACTGACCCCATCACGAGGCGAGGCTGACACCAGACTGACCCCATCACTAGGCGAGGCTGACACCAGACTGACCCCATCAAGATGCGAGGCTGACACCAGACTGACCCTATCACGAGGCGAGGCTGACACCAGACTGACCCCATCACGAGGCGAGACTGACACCGGACTGACCCCATCACGAGGTGAGGCTGACACCAGACTGACACCATCATGATGTGAGGCTGACACCAGACTGACCCCATCACGAGGCGAGGCTGACACCAGACTGACACCATCACGAGGCAATGCTGACACCAGACTGACACCATCATGATGTGAGGCTGACACCAGACTGACCCCATCACGAGGCGAGGCTGACACCAGACTGACCCCATCATGAGGCGAGGCTGACACCAGACTGACACCATCATGATGTGAGGCTGACACCAGACTGACCCCATCGCGAGGCGAGGCTGACACCAGACTGACACCATCATGATGTGAGGCTGACACCAGACTGACCTCATCACGAGGCGAGGCTGACACCAGACTGACCACATCACGAGGTGAGGCTGACACCAGACTGACACCATCACGAGGCGAGGCTGACACCAGACTGACACCATCACGAGGCGATGCTGACACCAGACTGACCCCATCACTAGGCGTGGCTGACACCTGACTGACACCATCATGATGTGAGGCTGACACCAGACTGACCCCATCACGAGGCGAGACTGACACCAGACTGACCCCATCACGAGGCGAGACTGACACAAGACTGACCCCATCACGAGGCGAGGCTGACACCAGACTGACCCCATCACGGGGCGAGGCTGACACCAGACTGACCCCATCACGAGGCGAGACTGACACCAGACTGACCCCATCATGAGGCGAGACTGACACCAGACTGACCCCATCACCCATCACGAGTCGAGACTGACACCAGACTGACCCCATCACGAGGCGAGACTGACACAAGACTGACCCCATCACGAGGCGAGGCTGACACCAGACTGACCCCATCACGGGGCGAGGCTGACACCAGACTGACCCCATCACGAGGCGAGGCTGACACCAGACTGACCCCATCACGAGGCGAGACTGACACCGGACTGACCCCATCACGAGGCGAGGCTGACACCTGACTGATACCATCATGATGTGAGGCTGACACCAGACTGACCCCATCACTAGGCGAGGCTGACACCAGACTGACCCCATCACGAGGCAAGGCTGACACCAGACTGACCCCATCACGAGGCGAGGCTGACACCAGACGGACACCATCACGAGGTTAGGCTGACACCAGACTGACCCCATCACGAGGCGAGGCTGACACCAGACTGACCCCATCATGAGGCAAGGCTGACACCAGACTGACCCCATCACGAGGCGAGGCTGACACCAGACTGACACCATCATGATGTGAGGCTGACACCAGACTGACTCCATCACTAGGCGAGACTGACACCAGACTGACCCCATCACTAGGCGAGACTGACACCAGACTGACCCCATCACGAGGCGAGACTGACACCAGACTGACCCCATCACGAGGCGAGACTGACACCAGACTGACCCCATCACGAGGCGAGGCTGACACCAGACTGACCCAATCACAAGGCGAGGCTGACACCAGACTGACACCATCACGAGGCGAGTATGACACCAGACTGACCCCCTCACGAGGCGAGGCTGACACCAGACAGACATCGTCACGAGGCGGGGCTGACACCAGACTGACCCCATCACGGGGAGAGGCTGACACCAGACTGACCCCATCACGAGGCGAGACTGACACCAGACTGACCCCATTACGATGCGAGACTGAATCCAGATTGACCCCATCATGATGTGAGGCTAACACAAGACTGACCCCATCACGAGGCGATGCTGACACCAGACTGACCCCATCGCGAGGAGAGGCTGACACCAGACTGACCCCATCGCGAGGCAAGGCTGACTCCAGACTGACCCCATCGCGAGGCGAGGCTGACACCAGCCTGACCCCATCGCGAGGCGAGGCTGACACCAGACTGACCCCATCACGAGGCGAGGCTGACACCAGACTGACACCATCACAAGGCAAAGCTGACACCAGATTGACACCATCACGAGGCGAGGCTGACACCAGTCTTACCCAATCACGAGGCGAGGCTGACACCAGACTGACACCATCACAAGGCGAGGCTGACACCAGACTGACCCCATCATGATGTGAGGCTGACACCAGACTGACCCCGTCACAGAGCTAGGCTGACACCAGACTGACCCCATCACGAGGCGAGGCTGACACCAGACTGACACCGTCACGAGGCGAGGCTGACTCCAGACTGACCCCATCACGAGGCGAGGCGGACACCGGACTGACCCCATCACGAGGCGAGGCTGACACCAGACTGACCCCATCACGAGGTGAGGCTGACACCAGACTGACCCCATCACTAGCGAGGCTGACACCAGACTGACCCATCACTAGCGAGGCTGACACCGGACTGACCCCATCACGAGGCGAGGCTGACACCAGACTGACACCATCATGATGTGAGGCTGACACCAGACTGACACCATCACAAGGCGAGACTGACACCAGACTGACCCCATCACGAGGCGAGACTGACACCAGACAGACCCCATCATGATGTGAGGCTGACACCAGACTGACCCCATCATGAGGCGATGCTGACACCAGACTGACCCCATCACGAGGCGAGGCTGACACCAGACTGACACCATCACAAGGCGAAGCTGACTTCAGATTGACACCATCATGATGTGAGGATGACACCAGACTGACCCCGTCACGGAGCGAGGCTGACACCAGACTGACCCCATCACGAGGCGAGGCTGACACCAGACTGACACCTTCACGAGGCTAGGCTGACACCAGACTGACCCCATCATGATGTGAGGCTGACACCAGACTGATCCCATCACTAGGCGAGGCTGACACCAGACTGACCCCATCACGAGGCGAGGCTGACACCAGACTGACACCATCACGAGGCGAGGCTGACACCAGACTGACACCATCATGATGTGAGGCTGACACCAGACTGACCCCATCACGAGGCGAGACTGACAACAGACTGACCCCATCACGAGGCGAGACTGACACCAGACTGACCCCATCACGAGGCGAGACTGACACCAGACTGACCCCATCATGATGTGAGGCTGACACCAGACTGACCCCATCACGAAGCGATGCTGACACCAGACTTACCCCATCACGAGGCGAGGCTGACACCAGACTGACACCATCACAAGGCGAAGCTGACACCAGATTGACACCATCATGATGTGAGGCTGACACCAGACTGACCCCGTCACGGAGCGAGGCTGACACCAGACTGACCCCATCACGAGGCGAGACTGACACCAGACTGACACCATCACTAGGCGAGACTGACACCAGACTGACCCCATCACGAGGCGAGACTGACACCAGACTGACACCATCACGAGGCGAGACTGACCCCAGACTGACCCCATCATGATGTGAGGCTGACACTAGACTGACACCATCACTAGGCGAGACTGACACAAAACTGACCCCATCACGAGGCGAGGCTGACACCAGACTGACCCCATCACGAGGCGAGGCTGACACCAGACTGACCCCATCACGAGGCGAGGCTGACACCAGACTGACCCCATCACGAGGCGAGGCTGACACCAGACTGAAACCATCACGATGTGAGGCTGACACCAGACTTACCCCATCATGAGTCGAGGCTGACACCAGACTGACCCCATCACGAGGCGAGGCTGACACCAGACTGACACCATCATGATGTGAGGTTGACACCAGACTCACCCCATCACGTTGCGAGACTGACACCAGACTGACCCCATCACGAGGCGAGGCTGACAACAGACTGACCCCATCACGAGGCGAGGCTGACACCAGACTGACCCCATCACGAGGCGAGGCTGACACCAGACTGACCCCATCACGAGGCGAGGATGACACCAGACTGACACCATCACGAGGCGAGGCTGACACCAGACTGACACCATCATGATGTGAGGTTGACACCAGACTCACCCCATCACGTTGCGAGACTGACACCAGACTGACCCCATCACGAGGCGAGGCTGACACCAGACTGACCCCATCACGAGGCGAGGATGACACCAGACTGACACCATCACGAGGCGAGGCTGACACCAGACTGACCCCATCATGATGTGAGGCTGACACTAGGCTGACACCATCACTAGGCGAGACTGACACCAGACTGACCCCATCACGAGGCGAGTCTGACACCAGACTGACACCATCATGATGTGAGGCTGACACCAGACTGACCCCATCACGAGGTGAGGCTGACACCAGACTGACCCTATCACTAGGCGAGGCTGACACCAGACTGACCCCATCACGAGGCGAGGCTGACACCAGACTGACACCATCATGAGGCGAGGCTGACACCAGACTGACACCATCATGATGTGAGGCTGACACCAGACTGACACCATCACGAGGCGAGGTTGACACCAGACGGACACCATCACGAGGCGAGGCTGACACCAGACTGACCCAATCACGAGGCGAGGCTGACACCAGACGGACACCATCACGAGGTGAGGCTGACACCAGACTGACACCATCACGAGGCGAGGCTGACACCAGACTGACACCATCATGATGTGAGGCTGACACCAGACTGACCCCATCATGAGGCGAGACTGACACCAGACTGACCCCATCACGAGGCGAGGCTGACACCAGACTGACCCCATCACGAGGCGAGGCTGACACCAGACTGACCCCATTACGAGGCGAGGCTGACACCAGACTGACACCATCACGAGGCGAGGCTGACACCAGACTGACACCATCACGAGGCGAGGCTGACACCAGACTGAGCCCATCACGAGGCAAGGCTGACACCAGACTGACACCATCATGATGTGAGACTGACACAAGACTGACCCCATCACGAGGCGAGGTTGACACCAGACTGACCCCATCACGAGGCGAGGCTGACACCAGACTGACCCCATCACGAGGCGAGGCTGACACCAGACTGACCCCATCACGAGGCGAGGCTGACACCTGACTGATACCATCATGATGTGAGGCTGACACCAGACTGACCCCATCACTAGGCGAGGCTGACACCAGACTGACCCCATCACGAGGCAAGGCTGACACCAGACTGACCCCATCACGAGGCGAGGCTGACACCAGACTGACCCCATCACGAGGCGAGGCTGACACCAGACTGACACCATCATGATGTGAGGCTGACACCAGACAGATCCCATCACGAGGTGAGGCTGACACAAGACTGACACCATCACGAGGTGAGGCTGACACAGGACTGACCCCATCACGAGGCGAGACTGACACCGGACTGACCCCATCACGAGGCGAGGCTGACACCAGAATGACACCATCATGATAAGAGGCTGACACAAGACTGACCCCATCAGGAGGCAAGGCTGACACCAGACTGACCCTATCACTAGGCGAGGCTGACACCAGACTGACACCATCACGAGGTGAGGCTGACACCAGACTGACCCCATCACGAGGCGAGGCTGACATCAGACTGACCCCATCACGAGTCGAGGCTGACACCGGACTGACCCCACCACGAGGCGAGGCTGACACCAGACTGACACCATTATGATGTGAGGCTGACACGAGACTGACACCATCACGACTCGAGGCTGACACCAGACTGACCCCATTACGAGGCGAGGCTGACACCAGACTGACAGCATCACGATGTGAGGCTGAAACCAGACTGACCCCATCAAGAGGCGAGACTGAAACCAGACTGACCCCATCACGAGGCGAGGCTGACACCAGACTGACCCCATCACGAGGCGAGGCTGACACCAGACTGACCCCATCACGAGGCGAGGCTGACACCAGACTGACCCCATCACGAGGCGAGGCTGACACCAGACTGACACCATCACGATGTGAGGCTTACACCAGACTGACCCCATCACGAGGCGAGGCTGACACCAGACTGACCCCATCACGAGTCGAGGCTGACACCGGACTGACCCCACCACGAGGCGAGGCTGACACCAGACTGACACCATCATGATGTGAGGCTGACACCAGACTGACCCCATCACGAGGCGAGGCTGACACCAGACTGACCCTATCACTAGGCGAGGCTTATACCAGACTGACACCATCTCGAGGCGAGGCTGACACCAGACTGACCACATAACGAGGCGAGGCTGACACCAGACTGACCCCATCATGATGTGAGGCTGACACCAGACTGACCCCATCACTAGGCGAATCTGACACCAGACTGACCCCATCACGAGGCGAGGCTGACACCAGACTGACACCATCACGAGGCGAGGCTGACACCAGACTGACACCATCATAATGTGAGGCTGACACCAGACTGACCCCATCACGAGGCGAGGCTGACACCAGACTGACCCCATCACGAGGCGAGGCTGACACCAGACGGACACCATCACGAGGTGAGGCTGACACCAGACTGACCCCATCACGAGGCGAGGATGACACCAGACTGACCCCATCACGAGGCGAGGCTGACACCAGACTGAACCCATCATGAGGCGAGACTGACACCAGACGGACACCATCACGAGGTGAGGCTGACACCAGACTGACACCATCACGAGGCGAGGCTGACACCAGACTGACACCATCATGATGTGAGGCTGACACCAGACTGACCCCATCATGAGGTGAGACTGACACCAGACTGACCCCATCACGAGGCGAGGCTGACACCAGACTGACAACATCACGAGGCAAGGCTGACGCCAGACTGACCCCATCACGAGGCGAGGCTGACACCAGACTGACCCCATCACGAGGCGAGGCTGACACCAGACTGACCCCATCACGAGGCGAGGCTGACACCAGACTGACCCCATTACGAGGCGAGGCTGACACCAGACTGACACCATCACGAGGCGAGGCTGACACCAGACTGACACCATCACGAGGCGAGGCTGACACCAGACTGACCCCATCACGAGGCAAGGCTGACACCAGACTGACACCATCATGATGTGAGACTGACACAAGACTGACCCCATCACGAGGCGAGGCTGACACCAGACTGACCCCATCACGAGGCGAGGCTGACACCAGACTGACCCCATCACGAGGCGAGGCTGACACCTGACTGATACCATCATGATGTGAGGCTGACACCAGACTGACCCCATCACTAGGCGAGGTTGACACCAGACTGACCCCATCACGAGGCAAGGCTGACACCAGACTGACCCCATCACGAGGCGAGGCTGACACCAGACAGATCCCATCACGAGGTGAGGCTGACACAAGACTGACACCATCACGAGGCGAGGCTGACACCAGACTGACACCATCACGAGGCGAGGCTGACACCAGACTGACCCCATCACGAGGCGAGGCTGACACCAGACTGACACCATCATGATGTGAGGCTGACACCAGACTGACCCCATCACGAGGCGAGGCTGACACCAGACTGACCCTATCACTAGGCGAGGCTGATACCAGACTGACCCCATCACGAGGCGAGGCTGACACCGGACTGACCCCATCACGAGGTGAGGCTGACACCAGACTGACCCCATCACGAGGCGAGACTGACACCAGACTGACCCCATCACGAGGCGAGGCTGACACCAGACTGACACGATCACGAGGCGATGCTGACACCAGACTGACACCATCATGATGTGAGGCTGACACCGGACTGACCCCATCACGAGGCGAGGCTGACACCAGACTGACACCATCATGATGAGAGGCTGACACCAGACTGACCCCATCACGAGGCAAGGCTGACACCAGACTGACACCATCATGATGTGAGGCTGACACCAGACTGACCCCATCGCGAGGCGAGGCTGACACCAGACTGACACCATCATGATGTGAGGCTGACACCAGACTGACCTCATCACGAGGCGAGGCTGACACCAGACTGACCCCATCACGAGGTGAGGCTGACACCAGACTGACACCATCACGAGGCGAGGCTGACACCAGACTGACACCATCACGAGGCGATGCTGACACCAGACTGACCCCATCACTAGGCGTGGCTGACACCTGACTGACACCATCATGATGTGAGGCTGACACCAGACTGACCCCATCACGAGGCGAGACTGACACCAGACTGACCCCATCACGAGGCGAGACTGACACCAGACTGACCCCATCATGAGGCGAGACTGACACCAGACTGACCCCCTCACGAGGCGAGGCTGACACCAGACTGACCCCATTACGAGGCGAGGCTGACACCAGACTGACCCCATTACGAGGCGGGGCTGACACCAGACTGACCCCATCACGAGGCGAGGCTGACACCAGACTGACACCATCAGGAGGCGAGGCTGACACCAGACTGACCCCATCACTAGGCGAGGCTGACACCAGACTGACCCCATCACGAGGCGAGGCTGACACCAGACTGACCCCATATTGAGGCGAGGCTGACACCAGACTGACACCATCATGATGTGAGGCTGAATCCAGACTGACCTCATCACGAGGCGAGACTGACACCAGACTGACCCCATCACGAGGCGAGACTGACACCAGACTGACCCCATCATGAGGCGAGGCTGACACCAGACTGACCCCATCACCCATCACGAGTCGAGACTGACACCAGACTGACCCCATCA
The DNA here is from genome assembly GCF_062004578.1 of Staurois parvus. NCBI lineage: Eukaryota > Metazoa > Chordata > Amphibia > Anura > Ranidae > Staurois > Staurois parvus. The sequence continues at coordinate 273,982 of NW_028320352.1, read as the reverse complement.
CGAGGCGAGACTGACACCAGACTGACCCCATCATGAGGCGAGGCTGACACCAGACTGACCCCATCACCCATCACGGGGCGAGGCTGACACCAGACTGACCCCATCACGAGGCGAGACTGACACCAGACTGACCCCATCATGAGGCGAGGCTGACACCAGACTGACCCTATCACTAGGCGAGGCTGATACAAGACTGACACCATCTCGAGGCGAGTCTGACACCAGACTGACCACATAACGAGGGGAGGCTGACACCAGACTGACCCCATCATGATGTGAGGCTGACACCAGTCTGACCCCATCACGAGGCGAAGCTAACACCAGACTGACCCCATCACGAGGCGAGGCTGACACCAGACTGACCCCATCACTAGGCGAGGCTGACACCAGACTGACCCCATCACGAGGCGAGGCTGACACCAGACTGACCCCATCACGAGGCGAGGCTGACACCAGACTGACCCCATCACGAGGCGAGGCTGACACCAGACTGACCCCATCACGAGGCGAGGCTGACACCAGACTGACCCCATCACGAGGCGAGGCTGACACCAGACTGACCCCATCACGAGGCGAGGCTGACACCAGACTGACCCCATCACGAGGCGAGGCTGACACCAGACTGACCCCATCACGAGGCGAGGCTGACACCAGACTGACCCCATCACGAGGCGAGGCTGACACCTGACTGACACCATCATGATGTGAGGCTTACACCAGACTGACCCCATCACTAGGTGAGGCTGACACCAGACTGACGCCATCACGAGGCGAGGCTGACACCAGACTGACCCCATCACGAGGCGAGGCTGACACCAGACTGACCCTATCACGAGGCGAGACTGACACCGGACTGACCCCATCACGAGGCGAGGCTGACACCGGACTGACCCCATCACGAGGTGAGGCTGACACCAGACTGACCCCATCACGAGGCGAGACTGACACCAGACTGACCCCATCACGAGGCGAGGCTGACACCAGACTGACCCCATCACGAGGCGAGGCTGACACCAGACTGACCCCATCACGAGGCGAGGCTGACACCAGACTGACCCCATCACGAGGCGAGGCTGACACCAGACTGACCCCATCACGAGGCGAGGCTGACACCAGACTGACCCCATCATGAGGCGAGGCTGACACCTGACTGACACCATCATGATGTGAGGCTTACACCAGACTGACCCCATCACTAGGCGAGGCTGACACCAGACTGACCCCATCACGAGGCGAGGCTGACACCAGACTGACCCCATCACGAGGCGAGACTGACACCGGACTGACCCCATCACGAGGCGAGGCTGACTCCGGACTGACCGCATCACGAGGTGAGGCTGACACCAGACTGACCCCATCACGAGGCGAGACTGACACCAGACTGACACCATCACGAGGCGAGGCTGACACCAGACTGACACCATCATGATGAGAGGCTGACACCAGACTGACCCCATCACGAGGCAAGGCTGACACCAGACTGACCCTATCACTAGGCGAGGCTGACACCAGACTGACACCATCACGAGGCGAGGCTGACACCAGACTGACACCATCATGATATAAAGCTGACACCAGACTGACCCCATCACTAGGCGAGGCTGACACCAGACTGACCCCATCACGAGGCGAGGCTGACACCAGACTGACACCATCACGAGGCGAGGCTGACACCAGACTGACACCATCATAATGCGAGGCTGACACCAGACTGACCCCATCACGAGGCGAGGCTGACACCAGACTGACACCATCACGATGTGAGGCTTACACCAGACTGACACCATCACGAGGCGAGGCTGACACCAGACTGACCCCATCACGAGTCGAGGCTGACACCGGACTGACCCCACCACGAGGCGAGGCTGACACCAGACTGACACCATCACGAGGCGAGGCTGACACCAGACTGACCCCATCACGAGGCGAGGCTGACACCAGACTGACACCATCACGAGGCGAGGCTGACACCAGACTGACCCCATCACGAGGCAAGGCTGACACCAGACTGACACCATCATGATGTGAGGCTGACACGAGACTGACACCATCGCGAGGCTAGGCTGACACCAGACTGACCCCATTACGAGGCGAGGCTGACACCAGACTGACAGCATCACGATGTGAGGCTGAAACCAGTCTGACCCCATCAAGAGGCGAGACTGACACCAGACTGACCCCATCACGAGGCGAGGCTGACACCAGACTGAACCCATCACGAGGCGAGGCTGACACCAGACTGACCCCATCACGAGGCGAGGCTGACACCAGACTGACCCCATCACGAGGCGAGGCTGACACCAGACTGACCCCATCACGAGGCGAGGCTGACACCAGACTGTTCCCATCACGAGGCGAGGCTGACACCAGACTGACACCATCACGATGTGAGGCTTACACCAGACTGACACCATCACGAGGCGAGGCTGACACCAGACTGACCCCATCACGAGTCGAGGCTGACACCGGACTGACCCCACCACGAGGCGAGGCTGACACCAGACTGACACCATCATGATGTGAGGCTGACACCAGACTGACCCCATCACGAGGCGAGGCTGACACCAGACTGACCCTATCACTAGGCGAGGCTTATACCAGACTGACACCATCTCGAGGCGAGGCTGACACCAGACTGACCACATAACGAGGCGAGGCTGACACCAGACTGACCCCATCATGATGTGAGGCTGACACCAGACTGACCCCATCACTAGGCGAGGCTGACACCAGACTGACCCCATCACGAGGCGAGGCTGACACCAGACTGACACCATCACGAGGCGAGGCTGACACCAGACTGACACCATCATAATGTGAGGCTGACACCAGACTGACCCCATCACGAGGCGAGGCTGACACCAGACTGACCCCATCACGAGGCGAGGCTGACACCAGACGGACACCATCACGAGGTTAGGCTGACACCAGACTGACCCCATCACGAGGCGAGGCTGACACCAGACTGACCCCATCATGAGGCAAGGCTGACACCAGACTGAACCCATCATGAGGCGAGACTGACACCAGACGGACACCATCACGAGGTGAGGCTGACACCAGACTGACACCATCACGAGGCGAGGCTGACACCAGACTGACACCATCATGATGTGAGGCTGACACCAGACTGACCCCATCATGAGGCGAGACTGACACCAGACTGACCCCATCACGAGGCGAGGCTGACACCAGACTGACACCATCACGAGGCGAGGCTGACACCAGACTGACCCCATCATGAGGCGAGGCTGACACCAGACTGACACCATCATGATGTGAGGCTGACACCAGACTGACCCCATCACGAGGCGAGGCTGACACCAGACTGACCCTATCACTAGGCGAGGCTGATACCAGACTGACCCCATCACGAGGCGAGGCTGACACCGGACTGACCCCATCACGAGGTGAGGCTGACACCAGACTGACCCCATCACGAGGCGAGACTGACACCGGACTGACCCCATCACGAGGCGAGGCTGACACCAGACTGACACCATCATGATGAGAGGCTGACACCAGACTGACCCCATCACGAGGCAAGGCTGACACCAGACTGACCCTATCACTAGGCGAGGCTGACACCAGACTGACACCATCACGAGGCGAGGCTGACACCAGACTGACCCCATCACGAGGCGAGGCTGACATCAGACTGACACCATCACGAGGCAAGGCTGATACCAGACTGAACCCATCACGAGGCGAGGCTGACACCAGACTGACCCCATCACGAGGCGATGCTGACACCAGACTGACACCATCATGATGTGAGGCTGACACCAGACTGACCCCATCAAGAGGCGAGACTGACACCAGACTGACCCCATCACGAGGCGAGCCTGACACCAGACTGACACCGTCACGAGGCGAGACTGACACTAGACTGACCCCCTCACGAGGCGAGGCTGACACCAGACTGACCCCATCACGAGGCGAGGCTGACACCAGACTGACCCCATCACGAGGCGAGGCTGACACCAGACTGACCCCGTCACTAGGCGAGGCTGACACCAGACTGACCCCATCAAGATGCGAGGCTGACACCAGACTGACCCCATCACGAGGCGAGGCTGACACCAGACTGACCCCATCACGAGGCGAGACTGACACCGGACTGACCCCATCACGAGGTGAGGCTGACACCAGACTGACACCATCATGATGTGAGGCTGACACCAGACTGACCCCATAACGAGGCGAGGCTGACACCAGACTGACACCATCACGAGGCGATGCTGACACCAGACTGACACCATCATGATGTGAGGCTGACACCAGACTGACCCCATCACGAGGTGAGGCTGACACCAGACTGACCCCATCACGAGGCGAGGCTGACACCAGACTGACCCCATCACGAGGCGAGACTGACACCAGACTGACACCGTCACGAGGCGAGACTGACACTAGACTGACCCCCTCACGAGGCGAGGCTGACACCAGACTGACCCCATCACGAGGCGAGGCTGACACCAGACTGACCCCATCACGAGGCTGGGCTGACACCAGACTGACCCCATCACGAGGCGAGGCTGACACCAGACTGACCCCATCACTAGGCGAGGCTGACACCAGACTGACCCCATCAAGATGCGAGGCTGACACCAGACTGACCCTATCACGAGGCGAGGCTGACACCAGACTGACCCCATCACGAGGCGAGACTGACACCGGACTGACCCCATCACGAGGTGAGGCTGACACCAGACTGACACCATCATGATGTGAGGCTGACACCAGACTGACCCCATCATGAGGCGAAACTGACACCAGACTGACCCCATCACGAGGCGAGGCTGACACCAGACTGACACCATCACGAGGCGAGGCTGACACCAGACTGACACCATCACGAGGTGAGGCTGACACCAGACTGACCCCATCACGAGGCAAGGCTGACACCAGACTGACACCATCAAGATGTGAGACTGACACAAGACTGACCCCATCACGAGGCGAGGCTGACACCAGACTGACCCCATCACGAGGCGAGGCTGACACCAGACTGACCCCATCACGAGGCGAGGCTGACACCAGACTGACCCCATCACGAGGCGAGGCTGACACCTGACTGATACCATCATGATGTGAGGCTGACACCAGACTGACCCCATCACTAGGCGAGGCTGACACCAGACTGACCCAATCACGAGGCAAGGCTGACACCAGACTGACCCCATCACGAGGCGAGGCTGACACCAGACTGACCCCATCACGAGGTGAGGCTGACACCAGACTGACACCATCATGATGTGAGGCTGACACCAGACAGATCCCATCACGAGGTGAGGCTGACACAAGACTGAAACCATCACGAGGCGAGGCTGACACCAGACTGACACCATCACGAGGCGAGGCTGACACCAGACTGACCCCATCACTAGGCGAGGCGGACACCGGACTGACCCCATCATGAGGCGAGGCTGACACCAGACTGACCCCATCACGAGGATAGGCTGACACCAGACTGACCCCATCAAAAGCGAGGCTGACACCAGACTGACCCCATCACTAGCGAGGCTGACACCGGACTGACCCCATCACGAGGCGAGGCTGACACCAGACTGACACCATCATGATGTGAGGCTGACACCAGACTGACCCCATCACGAGGCGATGCTGACACCAGACTGACCACATCACGAGGCGAGGCTGACACCAGACTGACACCATCACAAGGCGAAGCTGACACCAGATTGACACCATCATGATGTGAGGCTGACACCAGACTGACCCCGTCACGGAGCGAGGCTGACACCAGACTGACCCCATCACGAGGCGAGACTGACACGATCACTAGGCGAGACTGACCCAATCACGAGGCGAGGCTGACACTAGACTGACCCCATCACGAGGCGAGACTGACACCAGACTGACCCCATCATGAGGCGAAGCTGACACCAGACTGACCCCATCACGAGGCGAGACTGACACCAGACTGACCCCATCACGAGGCGAGACTGACACCAGACTGACCCCATCATGATGTGAGGCTGACACCAGACTGAGCCCATCACGAGGCGAGGCTGAAAGCAGACTGACCCCATCACTAGGAGAGGCTGACACCAGACTAACCCCATCACGAGGCGAGGCTGACACCAGACTGACCCTATCACGAGGCGAGGCTGACACCAGACTGACCCCATCACGAGGCGAGACTGACACCAGACTTACCCCATCACGAGGCAAGGCTGACACCAGACTGACACCATCACAAGGCGAAGCTGACACCAGATTGACACCATCATGATGTGAGGCTGACACCAGACGGACCTCATCACGGGACGAGGCTGACACCAGACTGACTCCATCACGAGGCGACACTGACACCAGACTGACCCCATCACGAGGCGAGGCTGACACCAGACTGACCCCATCACGAGGCGATGCTGACACCAGACTTACCCCATCACGAGGCGAGGCTGACACCAGACTGACACCATCACAAGGCGAAGCTGACACCAGATTGACACCATCATGATGTGAGGCTGACACCAGACTGACCCTGTCACGGAGCGAGGCTGACACCAGACTGACCCCATCACGAGGCGAGACTGACACCAGACTGACACCATCACTAGGCGAGACTGACACCAGACTGACCCAATCATGAGGCGAGGCTGACACTAGACTGACCCCATCACGAGGCGAGACTGACAACAGACTGACCCCATCACGAGGCGAGACTGACACCAGACTGACCCCATCACGAGGCGAGACTGACACCAGACTGACCCCATCACGAGGCGATGCTGACACCAGACTTACCCCATCACGAGGCGAGGCTGACACCAGACTGACACCATCACAAGGCGAAGCTGACACCAGATTGACACCATCATGATGTGAGGCTGACACCAGACTGACCCCGTCACGGAGCGAGGCTGACACCAGACTGACCCCATCACGAGGCGAGACTGACACCAGACTGACACCATCACTAGGCGAGACTGACACCAGACTGACCCCATCACGAGGCGAGACTGACACCAGACTGACACCATCACGAGGCGAGACTGACCCCAGACTGACCCCATCATGATGTGAGGCTGACACTAGACTGACACCATCACTAGGCGAGACTGACACAAAACTGACCCCATCACGAGGCGAGGCTGACACCAGACTGACCCCATCACGAGGCGAGGCTGACACCAGACTGACCCCATCACGAGGCGAGGCTGACACCAGACTGACCCCATCACGAGGCGAGGCTGACACCAGACTGAAACCATCACGATGTGAGGCTGACACCAGACTTACCCCATCAAGAGTCGAGGCTGATACCAGACTGACCCCATCACGAGGCGAGGCTGACACCAGACTGACACCATCACGAGTCGAGACTGACACCAGACTGACACCATCATGATGTGAGGTTGACACCAGACTCACCCCATCACGAGGCGAGACTGACACCAGACTGACCCCATCACGAGGCGAGGCTGACAACAGACTGACCCCATCACGAGGCGAGGCTGACACCAGACTGACCCCATCACGAGTCGAGGCTGACACCAGACTGACCCCATCACGAGGCGAGGCTGACACCAGACTGACCATATCACTAGGCGAGGCTGACACCAGACTGACCCCATCACGAGGCGAGGCTGACACCAGACTGACACCATCATTATGTGAGGCTGACACCAGACTGACCCCATCATGATGTGAGGCTGACATTAGACTGAGCCCATCACGAGGCGAGGCTGACAGCAGACTGACCCCATCACTAGGCGAGGCTGACACAAGACTGACCCCATCACGAGACGAGACTGACACCAGACTGACCCCATCAAGAGGCGAGGCTGACACCAGACTGACCCCATCACGAGACGAGACTGACACCAGACTGACCCCATCACGAGGCGAGGCTGACACCAGACTGACCCCATCACGAGACGAGGCTGACACCAGACTGACACCATCACGATGCGTGGCTGACACCAGACTGACCCCATCATGATGTGAGGCTGACACCAGACTGAGCCCATCACGAGGCGAGGCTGACAGCAGACTGACTCCATCACTAGGCGAGGCTGACACCAGACTGACCCCATCACGAGGCGAGGCTGACACCAGACTGACACCATCATGATGTGAGGCTGACACCAGACTGACCCCATCACGAGGCGAGGCTGACACCAGACTGACACCATCACGAGGCGATGCTGACACCAGACTGACACCATCATGATGTGAGGCTGACACCAGACTGACACCATCATGATGTGAGGCTGACACCAGACTGACCCCATCGCGAGGCGAGGCTGACACCAGACTGACACCATCATGATGTGAGGCTGACACCAGACTGACCTCATCACGAGGCGAGGCTGACACCAGACTGACCCCATCACGAGGTGAGGCTGACACCAGACTGACACCATCACGAGGCGAGGCTGACACCAGACTGACCCCATCACGAGGCGATGCTGACACCAGACTGACCCCATCACTAGGCGTGGCTGACACCAGACTGACACCATCATGATGTGAGGCTGACACCAGACTGACCCCATCACGAGGCGAGACTGACACCAGACTGACCCCATCACGAGGCGAGACTGACACCAGACTGACCCCATCACGAGGCGAGACTGACACCAGACTGACCCCCTCACGAGGCGAGGCTGACACCAGACTGACCCCATTATGAGGCGAGGCTGACACCAGACTGACCCCATCACGAGGCGGGGCTGACACCAGACTGACCCAATCACGAGGCGAGGCTGACACCAGACTGACACCATCACGAGGCGAGGCTGACACCAGACTGACCCCATCACTAGGCGAAGCTGACACCAGACTGACCCCATCACGAGGCGAGCCTGACACCAGACTGACACCATCACGAGGCGAGGCTGACACCAGACTGACACCATCATGATGTGAGGCTGACATCAGACTGACCCCATCACGAGGCGAGACTGACACGGGACTGACCCCATCACGAGGTGAGGCTGACACCAGACTGACACCATCATGATGTGAGGATGACACCAGACTGACCCCATCACGAGGTGAGGCTGACACCAGACTGACCCCATCACGAGGCGAGGCTGAAACCAGACTGACCCCATCATGAGGCGAAGCTGACACCAGACTGACACCATCATGATGTGAGGCTGACACCAGACTGACCCCATCCTGAGGCGAGGCTGACACCAGACTGACACCATCATGATGTGAGGCTGAATCCAGACTGACCTCATCACGAGGCGAGACTGACACCAGACTGACCCCATCACGAAGCGAGACTGACACCAGACTGACCCCATCATGAGGCGAGGCTGACACCAGACTGACCCCATCACGAGGCGAAGCTGACACCAGACTGACACCATAACGAGGCGAGGCTGACACCAGACTGACACCATCATGATGTGAGGCTGACACCAGACTGACCCCATCACGCATCACGAGTCGAGACTGACACCAGACTGACCCCATCACGAGGCGAGACTGACACCAGACTGACCCCATCACGAGGCGAGGCTGACACCAGACTGACCCCATCACGGGGCGAGGCTGACACCAGACTGACCCCATCACGAGGCGAGGCTGACACCAGACTGACCCCATCACGAGACGAGGCTGATACCAGACTGACACCATCACGAGGCGAGGCTGACACCAGACTGAGCCCATCACGAGGCGAGGCTGACAGCAGACTGACTCCATCACTAGGCGAGGCTGACACCAGACTGACCCCATCACGAGGCGAGGCTGACACCAGACTGACACCATCATGATGTGAGGCTGACACCAGACTGACCCCATCACGAGGCGAGGCTGACACCAGACTGACACCATCACGAGGCGATGCTGACACCAGACTGACACCATCATGATGTGAGGCTGACACCAGACTGACCCCATCACGAGGTGAGGCTGACACCAGACTGACCCCATCACGAGGCGAGGCTGACACCAGACTGACCCCATCATGAGGCGAGGCTGACACCAGACTGACACCATCATGATGTGAGGCTGACACCAGACTGACCCCATCGCGAGGCGAGGCTGACACCAGACTGACACCATCATGATGTGAGGCTGACACCAGACTGACCTCATCACGAGGCGAGGCTGACACCAGACTGACCCCATCACGAGGTGAGGCTGACACCAGACTGACACCATCACGAGGCGATGCTGACACCAGACTGACCCCATCACTAGGCGTGGCTGACACAAGACTGACACCATCATGATGTGAGGCTGACTCCAGACTGACCCCATCACGAGGCGAGACTGACACCAGACTGACCCCATCACGAGGCGAGACTGACACCAGACTGACCCCATCACGAGGCGAGACTGACACCAGACTGACCCCCTCACGAGGCGAGGCTGACACCAGACTGACCCCATTATGAGGCGAGGCTGACACCAGACTGACCCCATCACGAGGCGGGGCTGACACCAGACTGACCCAATCACGAGGCGAGGCTGACACCAGACTGACACCATCACGAGGCGAGGCTGAAACCAGACTGACCCCATCATGAGGCTAAGCTGACACCAGACTGACACCATCATGATGTGAGGCTGACACCAGACTGACCCCATCCTGAGGCGAGGCTGACACCAGACTGGATTCAGCCTCACATCATGATGGTGTCAGTCTGGTGTCAGCCTCGCCTCAGGATGGGGTCAGTCTGGTGTCAGCCTCACATCATGATGGTGTCAGTCTGGTGTCAGCTTCGCCTCATGATGGGGTCAGTCTGGTTTCAGCCTCGCCTCGTGATGGTGTCAGTCTGGTGTCAGCCTCGCCTCGTGATTGGGTCAGTCTGGTGTCAGCCCCGCCTCGTGATGGGGTCAGTCTGGTGTCAGCCTCGCCTCGTGATGAGGTCAGTCTGGATTCAGCCTCACATCATGATGGTGTCAGACTGACCTCATCACGAGGCGAGACTGACACCAGACTGACCCCATCATGAAGCGAGACTGACACCAGACTGACCCCATCATGAGGCGAGGCTGACACCAGACTGACACCATCACGAGGCGAGGCTGACACCAGACTGACACCATCACGAGGCTAGGCTGACACCAGACTGACCCCATCATGATGTGAGGCTGACACCAGACTGACCCCATCACTAGGCGAGGCTGACACCAGACTGACCCCATCACGAGGCGAGGCTGACACCAGACTGACACCATCACGAGGCGAGGCTGACACCAGACTGACACCATCATGATGTGAGGCTGACACCAGACTGACCCCATCACGAGGCGAGACTGACAACAGACTGACCCCATCACGAGGCGAGACTGACACCAGACTGACCCCATCACGAGGCGAGACTGACACCAGACTGACCCCATCACGAGGCGATGCTGACACCAGACTTACCCCATCACGAGGCGAGGCTGACACCAGACTGACACCATCACAAGGCGAAGCTGACACCAGATTGACACCATCATGATGTGAGGCTGACACCAGACTGACCCCGTCACGGAGCGAGGCTGACACCAGACTGACCCCATCACGAGGCGAGACTGACACCAGACTGACACCATCACTAGGCGAGACTGACACCAGACTGACCCCATCACGAGGCGAGACTGACACCAGACTGACACCATCACGAGGCGAGACTGACCCCAGACTGACCCCATCATGATGTGAGGCTGACACTAGACTGACACCATCACTAGGCGAGACTGACACAAAACTGACCCCATCACGAGGCGAGGCTGACACCAGACTGACCCCATCACGAGGCGAGGCTGACACCAGACTGACCCCATCACGAGGCGAGGCTGACACCAGACTGACCCCATCACGAGGCGAGGCTGACACCAGACTGAAACCATCACGATGTGAGGCTGACACCAGACTTACCCCATCAAGAGTCGAGGCTGATACCAGACTGACCCCATCACGAGGCGAGGCTGACACCAGACTGACACCATCACGAGTCGAGACTGACACCAGACTGACACCATCATGATGTGAGGTTGACACCAGACTCACCCCATCACGAGGCGAGACTGACACCAGACTGACCCCATCACGAGGCGAGGCTGACAACAGACTGACCCCATCACGAGGCGAGGCTGACACCAGACTGACCCCATCACGAGTCGAGGCTGACACCAGACTGACCCCATCACGAGGCGAGGCTGACACCAGACTGACCATATCACTAGGCGAGGCTGACACCAGACTGACCCCATCACGAGGCGAGGCTGACACCAGACTGACACCATCATTATGTGAGGCTGACACCAGACTGACCCCATCACGAGGTGAGGCTGTCACCAGACTGACACCATCACGAGGCGAGGCTGACACCAGACGGACACCATCACGAGGCGAGGCTGACACCAGACTGACCCAATCACGAGGCGAGGCTTACACCAGACGGACACCATCACGAGGTGAGGCTGACACCAGACTGACACCATCACGAGGCGAGGCTGACACCAGACTGACACCATCATGATGTGAGGCTGACACCAGACTGACCCCATCATGAGGCGAAACTGACACCAGACTGACCCCATCACGAGGCGAGGCTGACACCAGACTGACACCATCACGAGGCGAGGCTGACACCAGACTGACACCATCACGAGGTGAGGCTGACACCAGACTGACCCCATCACGAGGCAAGGCTGACACCAGACTGACACCATCAAGATGTGAGACTGACACAAGACTGACCCCATCACGAGGCGAGGCTGACACCAGACTGACCCCATCACGAGGCGAGGCTGACACCAGACTGACCCCATCACGAGGCGAGGCTGACACCTGACTGATACCATCATGATGTGAGGCTGACACCAGACTGACCCCATCACTAGGCGAGGCTGACACCAGACTGACCCAATCACGAGGCAAGGCTGACACCAGACTGACCCCATCACGAGGCGAGGCTGACACCAGACTGACCCCATCACGAGGCGAGGCTGACACCAGACTGACACCATCATGATGTGAGGCTGACACCAGACAGATCCCATCACGAGGTGAGGCTGACACAAGACTGAAACCATCACGAGGCGAGGCTGACACCAGACTGACACCATCACGAGGCGAGGCTGACACCAGACTGACCCCATCACTAGGCGAGGCGGACACCGGACTGACCCCATCATGAGGCGAGGCTGACACCAGACTGACCCCATCACGAGGATAGGCTGACACCAGACTGACCCCATCAAAAGCGAGGCTGACACCAGACTGACCCCATCACTAGCGAGGCTGACACCGGACTGACCCCATCACGAGGCGAGGCTGACACCAGACTGACACCATCATGATGTGAGGCTGACACCAGACTGACCCCATCACGAGGCGATGCTGACACCAGACTGACCACATCACGAGGCGAGGCTGACACCAGACTGACACCATCACAAGGCGAAGCTGACACCAGATTGACACCATCATGATGTGAGGCTGACACCAGACTGACCCCGTTACGGAGCGAGGCTGACACCAGACTGACCCCATCACGAGGCGAGACTGACACGATCACTAGGCGAGACTGACCCAATCACGAGGCGAGGCTGACACTAGACTGACCCCATCACGAGGCGAGACTGACACCAGACTGACCCCATCATGAGGCGAAGCTGACACCAGACTGACCCCATCACGAGGCGAGACTGACACCAGACTGACCCCATCACGAGGCGAGACTGACACCAGACTGACCCCATCATGATGTGAGGCTGACACCAGACTGAGCCCATCACGAGGCGAGGCTGAAAGCAGACTGACCCCATCACTAGGAGAGGCTGACACCAGACTAACCCCATCACGAGGCGAGGCTGACACCAGACTGACCCTATCACGAGGCGAGGCTGACACCAGACTGACCCCATCACGAGGCGAGACTGACACCAGACTTACCCCATCACGAGGCAAGGCTGACACCAGACTGACACCATCACAAGGCGAAGCTGACACCAGATTGACACCATCATGATGTGAGGCTGACACCAGACGGACCTCATCACGGGACGAGGCTGACACCAGACTGACTCCATCACGAGGCGACACTGACACCAGACTGACCCCATCACGAGGCGAGGCTGACACCAGACTGACCCCATCACGAGGCGATGCTGACACCAGACTTACCCCATCACGAGGCGAGGCTGACACCAGACTGACACCATCACAAGGCGAAGCTGACACCAGATTGACACCATCATGATGTGAGGCTGACACCAGACTGACCCTGTCACGGAGCGAGGCTGACACCAGACTGACCCCATCACGAGGCGAGACTGACACCAGACTGACACCATCACTAGGCGAGACTGACACCAGACTGACCCAATCATGAGGCGAGGCTGACACTAGACTGACCCCATCACGAGGCGAGACTGACACCAGACTGACCCCATCACGAGGCGAAGCTGACACCAGACTGACCCCATCACGAGGCGAGACTGACACCAGACTGACCCCATCACGATGCGAGACTGACACCAGACTGACCCCATCATGATGTGAGGCTGACATTAGACTGAGCCCATCACGAGGCGAGGCTGACAGCAGACTGACCCCATCACTAGGCGAGGCTGACACAAGACTGACCCCATCACGAGACGAGACTGACACCAGACTGACCCCATCAAGAGGCGAGGCTGACACCAGACTGACCCCATCACGAGACGAGACTGACACCAGACTGACCCCATCACGAGGCGAGGCTGACACCAGACTGACCCCATCACGAGACGAGGCTGACACCAGACTGACACCATCACGATGCGTGGCTGACACCAGACTGACCCCATCATGATGTGAGGCTGACACCAGACTGAGCCCATCACGAGGCGAGGCTGACAGCAGACTGACTCCATCACTAGGCGAGGCTGACACCAGACTGACCCCATCACGAGGCGAGGCTGACACCAGACTGACACCATCATGATGTGAGGCTGACACCAGACTGACCCCATCACGAGGCGAGGCTGACACCAGACTGACACCATCACGAGGCGATGCTGACACCAGACTGACACCATCATGATGTGAGGCTGACACCAGACTGACACCATCATGATGTGAGGCTGACACCAGACTGACCCCATCGCGAGGCGAGGCTGACACCAGACTGACACCATCATGATGTGAGGCTGACTCCAGACTGACACCATCACGAGGCGAGGCTGACACCAGACTGACACCATCACGAGGCGATGCTGACACCAGACTGACCCCATCACTAGGCGTGGCTGACACCAGACTGACACCATCATGATGTGAGGCTGACACCAGACTGACCCCATCACGAGGCGAGACTGACACCAGACTGACCCCATCACGAGGCGAGACTGACACCAGACTGACCCCATCACGAGGCGAGACTGACACCAGACTGACCCCCTCACGAGGCGAGGCTGACACCAGACTGACCCCATTATGAGGCGAGGCTGACACCAGACTGACCCCATCACGAGGCGGGGCTGACACCAGACTGACCCAATCACGAGGCGAGGCTGACACCAGACTGACACCATCACGAGGCGAGGCTGACACCAGACTGACCCCATCACTAGGCGAAGCTGACACCAGACTGACCCCATCACGAGGCGAGCCTGACACCAGACTGACACCATCACGAGGCGAGGCTGACACCAGACTGACACCATCATGATGTGAGGCTGACATCAGACTGACCCCATCACGAGGCGAGACTGACACCAGACTGATACCATCATGATGTGAGGCTGACACCAGACTGACCTCATCACGAGGCGAGGCTGACACCAGACTGACCCCATCACGAGGTGAGGCTGACACCAGACTGACACCATCACGAGGCGAGGCTAACACCAGACTGACACCATCACGAGGCGATGCTGACACCAGACTGACCCCATCACTAGGCGAGGCTGACACCAGACTGACACCATCACGAGGCTAGGCTGACACCAGACTGACCCCATCACGAGGCGAGGCTGACACCAGACTGACCCCATCACGAGGCGAGGCTAACACCAGACTGACACCATCACGAGGCAAGGCTGACACCAGACTGACACCATCATGATGTGAGGCTGACACCAGACTGACCCCATCACGAGGCGAGACTGACACCAGACTGACCCCATCACGAGGCGAGACTGACACCAGACTGACTCCATCACGGACGAGGCTGATACCAGACTGACCCCATCACGAGGCGAGGCTGACACCAGACTGACCCCATCACGAGGTGAGGCTGACACCAGACTGACACCATCACGAGGCGAGGCTGACACCAGACTGACACCATCACGAGGCGAGGCTGACACCAGACTGACCCCATCACGAGGCGAGGCTGACACCAGACTGACCCCATCACGAGGCGAGGCTGACACCAGACTGACCCCATCACTAGGCGAGGCTGACACCAGACTGACCCCATCATGAGGCGAGGCTGACACCAGACTGACACCATCACGAGGCGAGGCTGACACCAGACTGACACCATCACGAAGCGAGACTGACACCGGACTGACCCTATCACGATGCGAGGCTGACACCAGACTGACACCATCACAAGGCGAGGCTGACACCAGACTGACATCATCACGAGGCGAGGCTGACACCAGACTGACACCATCACGAGGCGAGGCTGACACCAGGCTGACCCCATCACGAGGCGAGGCGGACACCAGACTGACCCCATCACGAGACAAGACTGACACCAGACTGACCCCATCAAGAGGCGAGGCTGACACGAGACTGACCCCATCACGAGGCGAGGCTGACACCAGACTGACACCATCACGAGGCGAGACTGACACCAGACTTACACCATCACTAGACAAGGCTGACACCAGACTGACCCCATCACGATGTGAGGCTGACACCAGACTGACACCATCACGAGGCGAGGCTGACACCAGACTGACCCCATCACGAGGCGAGGCTGACACCAGACTGACGCCATCACGAGGCGAGGCTGACACCAGACTGACCCCATCACGAGGCGAGGCTGACACCAGACTGACCCCATCACTAGGCGAGACTGACACCGGACTGACCCCATCACGAGGCGAGGCTGACACCGGACTGACCCCATCACGAGGTGAGGCTGACACCAGACTGACCCCATCACGAGGCGAGACTGACACCGGACTGACCCCATCACGAGGCGAGGCTGACACCAGACTGACACCATCATGATGTGAGGCTGACACCAGACTGACCCCATCACGAGGCAAGGCTGACACCAGACTGACCCTATCACTAGGCGAGGCTGACACCAGACAGACCCCATCACGAGGCGAGGCTGACATCAGACTGACACCATCACGAGGCAAGGCTGACACCAGACTGAACCCATCACGAGGCGAGGCTGACACCAGACTGACCCCATCACGAGGCGAGGCTGACACCAGACTGACCCCATCACGAGGCGAGGCTGACACCAGACTGACCCCATCATGAGGCGAGGCTGACACCAGACTGACCCCATCACGAGGCGAGGCTGACACCAGACTGACCCCATCACGAGGCGAGGCTGACACCAGACTGACACCATCACGATGTGAGGCTGACACGAGACTGACACCATCACGAGGCGAGGCTGACACCAGACTGACAGCATCACGATGTGAGGCTGAAACCAGACTGACCCCATCAAGAGGCGAGACTGACACCAGACTGACCCCTTCACGAGGCGAGACTGACACCAGACTGACCCCATCATGGGACGAGGCTGACACCAGACTGACCCCATCACGAGGCGAGACTGACACCAGACTGACACCATCACGAGGCGAGGCTGACACCAGACTGACACCATCACGATGTGAGGCTGACACGAGACTGACACCATCACGAGGCGAGGCTGACACCAGACTGACAGCATCACGATGTGAGGCTGAAACCAGACTGACCCCATCAAGAGGCGAGACTGACACCAGACTGACCCCTTCACGAGGCGAGACTGACACCAGACTGACCCCATCACGGGACGAGGCTGACACCAGACTGACCCCATCACGAGGCGAGACTGACACCAGACTGACACCATCACGAGGCGAGACTGACACCAGACTGACCCCATCACGAGGCGAGGCTGACACCAGACTGACCCCATCACGAGGCGAGGCTGACACCAGACTGACCCCATCACGAGGCGAGGTTGACACCAGACTGACACCATCACGAGACGAGGCTGACACCAGACTGACACCATCATGATGTGAGGATGACACAAGACTGACCCCATCACGAGGCGAGACTGACACCAGACTGAAAGCATCACGAGGCGAGGCTGACACCAGACTGACACCATCACGAGTCGAGGCTGACACCAGACTGACACCATCATGATGTGAGGCTGACACCAGACTGACCCCATCACTAGGCGAGACTGACACCAGACTGACCCCATCACTAGGCGAGACTGACACCAGACTGACCCCATCACGAGGCGAGACTGACACCAGACTGACCCCATCACGAAGCGAGGCTGACACCAGACTGACCCCATCACGAGGCGAGGCTGACACCAGACTGACACCATCACGAGGCGAGGCTGACACCAGACTGTCCCCGTCACGAGGCGGGGCTGACACCAGACTGACCCCATCACGGGGCGAGGCTGACACCAGACTGACACTATCACAAGGCGAAGCTGACACCAGACTGACACCATCATGATGTGAGGCTGACACCAGACTGACCCCGTCACGGGGCGAGGCTGACACCAGACTGACCCCATCACGAGGCGAGGCTGACACCAGACTGACGCCATCACGAGGCGAGACTGACACAGGACTGACCCCATCACGGGGCAAGGCTGACACCAGACTGACCCCATCACGAGGCGAGGCTGACACCAGACTGACACCATCACGAGGCGTGGCTGACACCAGACTGACCCCATCATGATGTGAGGCTGACACCAGACTGACCCCATCACTAGGCGAGGCTGACACCAGACTGACCCCATCACGAGGCGAGGCTGACACCAGACTGACACCATCACGAGGCGAGGCTGACTCCAGACTGACACCATCATAATGTGAGGATGACACCAGACTGACCCCATCACGAGGCGAGACTGACACCAGAATAACCCCATCACGAGGCGAGACTGACACCAGAATAACCCCATCATGAGGCGAGACTGACACCAGACTGACCCCATCATGATGTGAGGCTGACACCAGACTGACCCCATCACGAAGTGAGGCTGACACCAGACTGACTCCATCACGAGGCGAGGCTGACACCAGACTGACCCCATCACGGGGCGAGGCTGACACCAGTCTAACCCCATCACTACTCGAGGCTGACACCAGACTGACTCCATCACGAGGCGAGACTCACACCAGACTGACCCCATCATGATGTGATGCTGACACCAGACTGACCCCATCACGAGGCAAGGCTGACACTAGACTGCCCCCATCACGAGGCGAGGCTGACACCAGACTGACCCCATCACGGGGCGAGGCTGACACCAGACTGACCCCATCACGAGACGAGACTGACACCAGACTGACCCCATCAAGAGGCGAGGCTGACACGAGACTGACCCCATCACGAGGCGAGGCTGACACCAGACTGACACCATCACGAGGCGAGGCTGACACCAGACTGACACCATCACGAGGCGAGACTGACACCAGACTGACACCATCACGAGGCGAGGCTGACCCCAGACTGACACCATCACAAGGCGAGGCTGACACCAGACTGACATCATCACGAGGCGAGGCTGACACCAGACTGACACCATCACGAGGCGACGCTGACACCAGGCTGACCCCATCACGAGGCGAGGCGGACACCAGACTGACCCCATCACGAGACAAGACTGACACCAGACTGACCCCATCAAGAGGCGAGGCTGACACGAGACTGACCCCATCACGAGGCGAGGCTGACACCAGACTGACACCATCACGAGGCGAGACTGACACCAGACTTACACCATCACTAGACAAGGCTGACACCAGACTGACCCCATCACGATGTGAGGCTGACACCAGACTGACACCATCACGAGGCGAGGCTGACACCAGACTGACCCCATCACGAGGCGAGGCTGACACCAGACTGACGCCATCACGAGGCGAGGCTGACACCAGACTGACCCCATCACGAGGCGAGGCTGACACCAGACTGACACCATCACTAGGCGAGACTGACACCGGACTGACCCCATCACGAGGCGAGGCTGACACCGGACTGACCCCATCACGAGGTGAGGCTGACACCAGACTGACCCCATCACGAGGCGAGACTGACACCGGACTGACCCCATCACGAGGCGAGGCTGACACCAGACTGACACCATCATGATGTGAGGCTGACACCAGACTGACCCCATCACGAGGCAAGGCTGACACCAGACTGACCCTATCACTAGGCGAGGCTGACACCAGACAGACCCCATCACGAGGCGAGGCTGACATCAGACTGACACCATCACGAGGCAAGGCTGACACCAGACTGAACCCATCACGAGGCGAGGCTGACACCAGACTGACCCCATCACGAGGCGAGGCTGACACCAGACTGACCCCATCACGAGGCGAGGCTGACACCAGACTGACCCCATCATGAGGCGAGGCTGACACCAGACTGACCCCATCACGAGGCGAGGCTGACACCAGACTGACCCCATCACGAGGCGAGGCTGACACCAGACTGACACCATCACGATGTGAGGCTGACACGAGACTGACACCATCACGAGGCGAGGCTGACACCAGACTGACAGCATCACGATGTGAGGCTGAAACCAGACTGACCCCATCAAGAGGCGAGACTGACACCAGACTGACCCCTTCACGAGGCGAGACTGACACCAGACTGACCCCATCACGGGACGAGGCTGACACCAGACTGACCCCATCACGAGGCGAGACTGACACCAGACTGACACCATCACGAGGCGAGACTGACACCAGACTGACCCCATCACTAGGCGAGACTGACACCAGACTGACCCCATCACGAGGCGAGACTGACACCAGACTGACCCCATCACGAAGCGAGGCTGACACCAGACTGACCCCATCACGAGGCGAGGCTGACACCAGACTGACACCATCACGAGGCGAGGCTGACACCAGACTGACCCCGTCACGAGGCGGGGCTGACACCAGACTGACCCCATCACGGGGCGAGGCTGACACCAGACTGACACCATCACAAGGCGAAGCTGACACCAGACTGACACCATCACAAGGCGAAGCTGACACCAGACTGACACCATCATGATGTGAGGCTGACACCAGACAGACCCCGTCACGGGGCGAGGCTGACACCAGACTGACCCCATCACGAGGCGAGGCTGACACCAGACTGACGCCATCACGAGGCGAGACTGACACAGGACTGACCCCATCACGGGGCAAGGCTGACACCAGACTGACCCCATCACGAGGCGAGGCTGACACCAGACTGACACCATCACGAGGCGTGGCTGACACCAGACTGACCCCATCATGATGTGAGGCTGACACCAGACTGACCCCATCACTAGGCGAGGCTGACACCAGACTGACCCCATCACGAGGCGAGGCTGACACCAGACTGACACCATCACGAGGCGAGGCTGACTCCAGACTGACACCATCATAATGTGAGGATGACACCAGACTGACCCCATCACGAGGCGAGACTGACACCAGAATAACCCCATCACGAGGCGAGACTGACACCAGAATAACCCCATCATGAGGCGAGACTGACACCAGACTGACCCCATCATGATGTGAGGCTGACACCAGACTGACCCCATCACGAAGTGAGGCTGACACCAGACTGACTCCATCACGAGGCGAGGCTGACACCAGACTGACCCCATCACGGGGCGAGGCTGACACCAGTCTAACCCCATCACTACTCGAGGCTGACACCAGACTGACTCCATCACGAGGCGAGACTCACACCAGACTGACCCCATCATGATGTGATGCTGACACCAGACTGACCCCATCACGAGGCAAGGCTGACACTAGACTGCCCCCATCACGAGGCGAGGCTGACACCAGACTGACCCCATCACGAGGCGAGGCTGACACCAGACTGACCCCATCACGGAGCGAGGCTGACACCAGACTGACCCCATCACGGGGCGAGGCTGACACCAGACTGACCCCATCACGAGGCAAGGCTGACACCAGACTTAAACCATCACAAGGCGAAGCTGACACAAGATTGACACCATCATGATGTGAGGCTGACACCAGACTGACCCCATCACGGGGCGAGGCTGACACCAGACTGACCCCATCACGGGGCGAGGCTGACACCAGACTGACCCCATCACGAGACGAGACTGACACCAGACTGACCCCATCAAGAGGCGAGGCTGACACGAGACTGACCCCATCACGAGGCGAGGCTGACACCAGACTGACCCCATCACGAGGCGAGGCTGACACCAGACTGACACCATCACGAGGCGAGACTGACACCAGACTTACACCATCACTAGACAAGGCTGACACCAGACTGACCCCATCACGATGTGAGGCTGACACCAGACTGACACCATCACGAGGCGAGGCTGACACCAGACTGACCCCATCACGAGGCGAGGCTGACACCAGACTGACCCCATCACGAGGCGAGGCTGACACCAGACTGACCCCATCACGAGGCGAGGCTGACACCAGACTGACCCCATCACGAGGAGAGGCTGACACCAGACTGACACCATCACGAGGCGAGACTGACACCAGACTGACACCATCACGAGGCGAGGCTGACCCCAGACTGACACCATCATGATGTGAGGCTGACACCAGACGGACCCCATCACGAGGCGAGGCTGACACCAGACTGACACCATCATGATGTGAGGCTGACACCAGACTGACCTCATCACGAGGCGAGACTGACACCAGACTGACACCATCACGAGGCGAGGCTGACACCAGACTGACCTCATCACGAGGCGAGGCTGACAACAGACTGACCCCATCACGAGGCGACGCTGACACCAGACTGACCCCATTACGAGGCGAGGCTGACACCGGACTGACCCCATCACGAAGCGAGACTGACACCGGACTGACCCTACCACGATGCGAGGCTGACACCAGACTGACACCATCACAAGGCGAGGCTGACACCAGACTGACATCATCACGAGGCGAGGCTGACACCAGACTGACACCATCACGAGGCGAGGCTGACACCAGGCTGACCCCATCACGAGGCGAGGCGGACACCAGACTGACCCCATCACGAGACAAGACTGACACCAGACTGACCCCATCAAGAGGCGAGGCTGACACGAGACTGACCCCATCACGAGGCGAGGCTGACACCAGACTGACACCATCACGAGGCGAGACTGACACCAGACTTACACCATCACTAGACAAGGCTGACACCAGACTGACCCCATCACGATGTGAGGCTGACACCAGACTGACACCATCACGAGGCGAGGCTGACACCAGACTGACCCCATCACGAGGCGAGGCTGACACCAGACTGACCCCTTCACGAGGCGAGGCTGACACCAGACTGACCCCATCACGAGGCGAGGCTGACACCAGACTGACACCATCATGATGTGAGGCTGACACCAGACTGACCCCATCACGAGGCGAGGCTGACACCAGACTGACACCATCATGATGTGAGGCTGACACCAGACTGACCCCATCACGAGGCGAGACTGACACCAGACTGACACCATCACGAGGCGAGGCTGACACCAGACTGACCTCATCACGAGGCGAGGCTGACAACAGACTGACCCCATCACGAGGCGAGGCTGACACCAGACTGACCCCATTACGAGGCGAGGCTGACACCGGACTGACCCCATCACGAAGCGAGACTGACACCGGACTGACCCTATCACGATGCGAGGCTGACACCAGACTGACACCATCACAAGGCGAGGCTGACACCAGACTGACATCATCACGAGGCGAGGCTGACACCAGACTGACACCATCACGAGGCGAGGCTGACACCAGGCTGACCCCATCACGAGGCGAGGCGGACACCAGACTGACCCCATCACGAGACAAGACTGACACCAGACTGACCCCATCAAGAGGCGAGGCTGACACGAGACTGACCCCATCACGAGGCGAGGCTGACACCAGACTGACACCATCACGAGGCGAGACTGACACCAGACTTACACCATCACTAGACAAGGCTGACACCAGACTGACCCCATCACGATGTGAGGCTGACACCAGACTGACACCATCACGAGGCGAGGCTGACACCAGACCGACCCCATCACGAGGCGAGGCTGACACCAGACTGACCCCATCACGAGGCGAGGCTGACACCAGACTGACACCATCACGAGGCGAGGCTGACACCAGACTGACCCCAGCAAGAGGCGAGACTGACACCAGACTGACCCCATCACGAGGAGAGGCTGACACCAGACTGACACCATCACGAGGCGAGACTGACACCAGACTGACACCATCACGAGGCGAGGCTGACACCAGACTGACACCATCATGATGTGAGGCTGACACCAGACTGACCCCATCACGAGGCGAGGCTGACACCAGACTGACACCATCATGATGTGAGGCTGACACCAGACTGACCCCATCACGAGGCGAGACTGACACCAGACTGACACCATCACGAGGCGAGGCTGACACCAGACTGACCCCATTACAAGACGAGGCTGACACCAGACTGACCCCATCACGAGGCGAGACTGACACCGGACTGACCCCATCACGAAGCGAGGCTGACACCAGACGGACACCATCATGATGTGAGACTGACACCAGACTGACCCCATCACAAGGAGAGACTGACACCAGACTGACCCCATCACGAGGCGAGGCTGACACCAGACGGACACCATCACGATGTGAGACTGACACCAGACTGACCCCATCACGAGGGGAGGCTGACACCAGACTGACCCCATCACGAGGCGCGGCTGACACCTGACTGACACCATCATGATGTGAGGCTGACACCAGACTGACCCCATCACTAGGCGAGGCTGACACCAGACTGACCCCATCACGAGGCGAGACTGACACCAGACTGACCCCATCACGAGGGGAGGCTGACACCAGACTGACCCCATCACGAGGCGCGGCTGACACCAGACTGACACCATCATGATGTGAGGCTGACACCAGACTGACCCCATCACTAGGCGAGGCTGACACCAGACTGACCCCATCACGATGCGATGCTGACACCAGACTGACCCCATCACGAGGCGAGACTGACACCAGACTGACCCCATCACGAGGCGAGGCTGACACCAGACTGACACCATCATGATGTGAGGCTGACACCAGACTGACCCCATCACGAGACGAGACTGACACCAGACTGACCCCATCACGAGGCGAGGCTGACACCAGACTGACCCC
The DNA here is from genome assembly GCF_062004578.1 of Staurois parvus. NCBI lineage: Eukaryota > Metazoa > Chordata > Amphibia > Anura > Ranidae > Staurois > Staurois parvus. The sequence continues at coordinate 248,644 of NW_028320352.1, read as the reverse complement.
ATCACGAGGCGAGGCTGACACACCAGACTGACCCCATCACGAGGCGAGGCTGACACCAGACTGACCCCATCACGAGGCGAGACTGACACCAGACTGACACCATCACAAGGCGAGGCTGACACCAGACTGACATCATCACGAGGCGAGGCTGACATCAGACTGACACCATCACGAGGCAAGGCTGACACCAGACTGAACCCATCACGAGGCGAGGCTGACATCAGACTGACCCCATCACGATGTGAGACTGACACCAGACTGACCCCATCACAAGGAGAGACTGACACCAGACTGACCCCATCACGGGGCGAGGCTGACACCAGACTGACCCCATCACGAGACGAGACTGACACCAGACTGACCCCATCAAGAGGCGAGGCTGACACGAGACTGACCCCATCACGAGGCGAGGCTGACACCAGACTGACCCCATCACGAGGCGAGGCTGACACCAGACTGACACCATCACGAGGCGAGGCTGACACCAGACTGACACCATCATGATGTGAGGCTGACACCAGACTGACCCCATCACGAGGCGAGACTGACACCAGACTGACACCATCACGAGGCGAGGCTGACACCAGACTGACCCCATCACGAGGCGAGGCTGACACCAGACTGACCCCATTACGAGACGAGGCTGACACCAGACTGACCCCATCACGAGGCGAGACTGACACCGGACTGACCCTATCACGATGCGAGGCTGACACCAGACTGACCCCATCACGAGGGGAGGCTGACACCAGACTGACCCCATCACGAGGCGCGGCTGACACCTGACTGACACCATCATGATGTGAGGCTGACACCAGACTGACCCCATCACTAGGCGAGGCTGACACCAGACTGACCCCATCACGATGCGATGCTGACACCAGACTGACCCCATCACGAGGCGAGACTGACACCAGACTGACCCCATCACGAGGCGAGGCTGACACCAGACTGACACCATCATGATGTGAGGCTGACACCAGACTGACCCCAGAACGAGGCGAGGCTGACACCAGACTGACACCATCACGAGGCGAGGCTGTCACCAGACTGACAACATCCAGAGGCGAGGCTGACACCAGACTGACACCATCACGAGGCGAGGCTGACACCACACTGACCCCATCACGAGGCGAGGCTGACACGTGACTGACACCATCATGATGTGAGGCTGACACCAGACTGACCCCATCACGAGGCGAGGCTGACACCAGACTGACACCATCACGAGGCGAGCCTGACACCAGACTGACCCTATCACTAGGCGAGGCTGACACCAGACTGACACCATCACGAGGCGAGGCTGACACCAGACTGACCCCATCACGAGGCGAGGCTGACACCAGACTGACCCCATCACGATGTGAGACTGACACCAGACTGACCCCATCACAAGGAGAGACTGACACCAGACTGACCCCATCACGGGGCGAGGCTGACACCAGACTGACCCCATCACGAGACGAGACTGACACCAGACTGACCCCATCAAGAGGCGAGGCTGACACGAGACTGACCCCATCACGAGGCGAGGCTGACACCAGACTGACCCCATCACGAGGCGAGGCTGACACCAGACTGACACCATCACGAGGCGAGACTGACACCAGACTTACACCATCACTAGACAAGGCTGACACCAGACTGACCCCATCACGATGTGAGGCTGACACCAGACTGACACCATCACGAGGCGAGGCTGACACCAGACTGACCCCATCACGAGGTGAGGCTGACACCAGACTGACCCCATCACGAGGCGAGGCTGACACCAGACTGACCCCATCACGAGGCGAGGCTGACACCAGACTGACCCCATCACGAGGAGAGGCTGACACCAGACTGACCCCATCACGAGGCGAGGCTGACACGTGACTGACACCATCATGATGTGAGGCTGACACCAGACTGACACCATCACGAGGCGAGGCTGACACCAGACTGACCCTATCACTAGGCGAGGCTGACACCAGACTGACACCATCACGAGGCGAGCCTGACACCAGACTGACCCTATCACTAGGAGAGGCTGACACCAGACTGACACCATCACGAGGCGAGGCTGACACCAGACTGACCCTATCACTAGGCGAGGCTGACACCAGACTGACACCATCACGAGGCGAGCCTGACACCAGACTGACCCTATCACTAGGCGAGGCTGACACCAGACTGACACCATCACGAGGCGAGGCTGACACCAGACTGACCCCATCACGAGGCGAGGCTGACATCAGACTGACCCCATCACGATGTGAGACTGACACCAGACTGACCCCATCACAAGGAGAGACTGACACCAGACTGACCCCATCACGGGGCGAGGCTGACACCAGACTGACCCCATCACGAGACGAGACTGACACCAGACTGACCCCATCAAGAGGCGAGGCTGACACGAGACTGACCCCATCACGAGGCGAGGCTGACACCAGACTGACCCCATCACGAGGCGAGGCTGACACCAGACTGACACCATCACGAGGCGAGACTGACACCAGAATTACACCATCACTAGACAAGGCTGACACCAGACTGACCCCATCACGATGTGAGGCTGACACCAGACTGACACCATCACGAAGCGAGGCTGACATCAGACTGACCCCATCACGAGGCGAGGCTGACACCAGACTGACCCCATCACGAGGCGAGGCTGACACCAGACTGACCCCATTACGAGGCGAGGCTGACACCAGACTGACCCCATCACGAGGCGAGACTGACACCGGACTGACCCTAGCACGATGCGAGGCTGACACCAGACTGACACCATCACAAGGCGAGGCTGACACCAGACTGACATCATCACGAATCGAGGCTGACACCAGACTGACACCATCACGAGGCGAGGCTGACACCAGACGGACACCATCACGATGTGAGACTGACACCAGACTGACCCCATCACAAGGAGAGACTGACACCAGACTGACCCCATCACAAGGCGAGGCTGACACCAGACGGACACCATCACGATGTGAGACTGACACCAGACTGACCCCATCACAAGGAGAGACTGACACCAGACTGACCCCATCACGGGGCGAGGCTGACACCAGACTGACCCCATCACGTGGCGAGACTGACACCAGACTGACCCCATCACGAGGGGAGGTTGACACCAGACTGACCCCATCACGAGGCGAGGCTGACACCAGACTGACCCCATCACGAGGCGCGGCTGACACCTGACTGACACCATCATGATGTGAGGCTGACACCAGACTGACCCCATCACTAGGCGAGGCTGACACCAGACTGACCCCATCATCTTGCGATGCTGACACCAGACTGACCCCATAACGAGGCGAGGCTGACACCAGACTGACCCCATCACGAGGCGAGGCTGACACCAGACTGACCCCATCACGAGGCGAGGCTGACACCAGACTGACACCATCACGATGTGAGGCTGACACCAGACTGACCCCATCACGAGGCGAGACTGACACCAGACTGACCCCATCACGAGGCGAGGCTGACACCAGACTGACACCATCATGATGTGAGGCTGACACCAGACTGACCCCATCACGAGGCGAGGCTGACACCAGACTGACCCTATCACTAGGTGAGGCTGACACCAGACTGACACCATCTCGAGGCGGGGCTGACACCAGACTGACCCCATCACGAGGCGAGGCTGACACCAGACTGACCCCATCACGAGGCGAGGCTGACACCAGACTGATCCCATCACGAGGCGAGGCTGACACCAGACTGACCCCATCACGAGGCGAGGCTGACACCAGACTGACACCATCACGATGTGAGGCTGACACCAGACTGACCCCAGCACGAGGCGAGGCTGACACCAGACTGACCCCATCACGAGGCGAGGCTGACACCAGACTGACACCATCACGAGGCGAGGCTGACACCAGACTGACACCATCCAGAGGCGAGGCTGACACCAGACTGACACCATCACGAGGCGAGGCTGACACCACACTGACCCCATCACGAGGCGAGGCTGACACGTGACTGACACCATCATGATGTGAGGCTGACACCAGACTGACCCCATCACGAGGCGAGGCTGACACCAGACTGACCCTATCACTAGGCGAGGCTGACACCAGACTGACACCATCACGAGGCGAGCCTGACACCAGACTGACCCTATCACTAGGCGAGGCTGACACCAGACTGACACCATCACGAGGCGAGGCTGACACCAGACTGACCTCATCACGAGGCGAGGCTGACATCAGACTGACCCCATCACGATGTGAGACTGACACCAGACTGACCCCATCACAAGGAGAGACTGACACCAGACTGACCCCATCACGAGGCGAGGCTGACACCAGACGGACACCATCACGATGTGAGACTGACACCAGACTGATCCCATCACAAGGAGAGACTGACACCAGACTGACCCCATCACGAGGGGAGGCTGACACAAGACTGACCCCATCACGAGGCGAGGCTGACACCAGACTGACCCCATTGCGAGGCCAGGCTGACACCAGACTGACACCATCACGAGGCGAGGCTGACACCAGACTGACCCCATCACAATGCGAGACTGTCACCAGACTGACCCCATTACGAGGCGAGGCTGACACCAGACTGACCCCATCACGAGGCGGGGCTGACACCAGACTGACCCCATCACGAGGCGAGGCTGACACCAGACTGACACCATCACGAGGCGAGGCTGACACCAGACTGACCCCATCACTAGGCGAGGCTGACACCAGACTGACCCCATCACGAGGCGAGGCTGACACCAGACTGACACCATCACGAGGCGAGGCTGACACCAGACTGACACCATCATGATGTGAGGCTGACATCAGACTGACCCCATCACGAGGCGAGACTGACACCGGACTGACCCCATCACGAGGTGAGGCTGACACCAGACTGACACCATCATGATGTGAGGCTGACACCAGACTGACCCCATCACGAGGTGAGGCTGACACCAGACTGACCCCATCACGAGGCGAGGCTGACACCAGACTGACACCATCATGATGTGAGGCTGACACCAGACTGACTCCATCCTGAGGCGAGGCTGACACCAGACTGACACCATCATGATGTGAGGCTGACACCAGACTGACCCCATCACGAGGCGAGGCTGACACCAGACTGACACCATAACGAGGCGAGGCTGACACCAGACTGACACCATCATGATGTGAGTCTGACACCAGACTGACCCCATCACGCATCACGAGTCGAGACTGACACCAGACTGACCCCATCACGAGGCGAGACTGACACCAGACTGACCCCATCACGAGGCGAGGCTGACACCAGACTGACCCCATCACGGGGCGAGGCTGACACCAGACTGACCCCATCACGAGGCGAGACTGACACCAGACAGACCCCATCAAGAGGCGAGACTGACACCAGACTGACCCCATCACGAGGCGAGACTGACACCAGACTGACCCCATGATGATGTGAGGCTGACACCAGACTGACCCCATCACGGGGCGAGGCTGACACCAGACTGACCCCATCACGAGGCGAGACTGACACCAGACTGACCCCATCACGAGGCGAGACTGACACCAGACTGACCCCATCATGATGTGAGGCTGACACCAGACTGACCCCATCACGAGTCGAGGCTGACACCTGACTGACACCATCATGATGTGAGGCTGACACCAGACTGACCTCATCACGAGGCGGGGCTGACACCAGACGGACACCATCACGAGGCGAGACTGAAACCAGACTGACACCATCACGAGACGAGGCTGACACCAGACTGACCCCATCACGAGGCGAGGCTGACACCAGACTGACACCATCATGATGTGAGGCTGACACCAGACTGACCCCATCACGAGGCGAGACTGACACCAGACTGACCCCATCTCGAGGCGAGGCTGACACCAGACTGACATCATCATGATGTGAGGCTGACACCAGACTGACCTCATCACGAGGCGAGGCTGACACCAGACTGACACCATCACGAGGCGAGGCTGACACTAGACTGACACCATCATGATGTGAGGCTGACACCATACTGACCCCATCACGAGGCGAGGGTGAAACCAGACTGACCCTATCACGAGGCGAGGCTTACACCAGACTGACCCCATCACGAGGCGAGGCTGACACCAGACTGACACCATTACGATGTGAGGCTGACACCAGACTGACCCCATCACGAGGCGAGGCTGACAAAAGACTGACACCATTACGAGGCGAGGCTGACACCAGACTGACACCATCACGAGGCAAGGCTGACGCCAGACTGACCCCATCGCGAGGCGAGGCTGACACCTTACTGACACCATCACGATGTGAGGCTGACACCAGACTGACCCCATCACGAGGCGAGGCTGACACCAGACTGACCCCATCACGAGGCGAGGGTGACACCAGACTGACCCCATCACGAGGCGAGGCTGACACCAGACTGACCCCATCACGAGGCGAGGCTGATACCAGACTGACACCATCATGATGTGAGACTGACACCAGACTGACCCCGTCACGAGGCGAGGCTGACACCAGACTGACACCATCACGTGGTGAGGCTGACACCAGACTGACCCCATCACGAGGCGAGGCTGACACCAGCCTGACACCATCATGATGTGAGGCTGACACCAGCCTGACACCATCATGATGTGAGGCTGACACCAGACTGACCCCATCACGTGGTGAGGCTGACACCAGACTGACCCCATCACGAGGCGAGGCTGACACCAGACTGACCCCATCACGAGGCGAGGCTGACACCAGACCAGACTGACACCATCACGAGTCGAGACTGACACCAGACTGACCCCATCACGAGGCAAGGCTGACACCAGACTGATGCCATCATGATGTGAGGCTGACACCAGACTGACCTCATCACGAGGCGAGGCTGACACCAGACTGACCCCATCACGAGGTGAGGCTGACACCAGACTGACACCATCACGAGGCGAGGCTGACACCAGACTGACACCATCACGAGGCGATGCTGACACCAGACTGACCCCATCACTAGGCGAGGCTGACACCAGACTGACACCATCACGAGGCGAGGCTGACACCAGACTGACCCCATCACGAGGCGAGGCTGACACCAGACTGACCCCATCACGAGGCGAGGCTAACACCAGACTGACACCATCACGAGGCAAGGCTGACACCAGACTGACATCATCATGATGTGAGGCTGACACCAGACTGACCCCATCACGAGGCGAGACTGACACCAGACTGACACCATCAAGAGGCGAGACTGACACCAGACTGACCCCATCACGAGACGAGGCTGACACCAGACTGACTCCATCACGGGGCGAGGCTGATACCAGACTGACCCCATCACGAAGTGAGACTGACACCAGACTGACCCCATCACGAGGCGAGACTGACACCAGACTGACCCCATCATGATGTGAGGCTGACACCAGACTGACCCCATCACGAGGCGAGGCTGACACCTGACTGACACCATCACGAGGCGATGCTGACACCAGCCTGACACCATCATGATGTGAGGCTGACACCAGCCTGACACCATCATGATGTGAGGCTGACACCAGACTGACACCATCATGATGTGAGGCTGACACCAGACTGACCCCATCACGAGGCGAGACTGACACCAGACTGACACCATCATGATGTGAGGCTGACACCAGACTGACCCCATCACGAGGCGAGGCTGACAAAAGACTGACACCATTACGAGGCTAGGCTGACACCAGACTGACCCCATCACGAGGCGAGGCTGACAAAAGACTGACACCATTACGAGGCTAGGCTGACACCAGACTGACACCATCACGAGGCAAGGCTGACGCCAGACTGACCCCATCGCGAGGCGAGGCTGACACCAGACTGACCCCATCACGAGGCGAGACTGACACCAGACTGACCCCATCATGATGTGAGGCTGACACCATACTGACCCCATCACGAGGTGAGGCTGACACCAGACTGACACCATCACGAGGCGAAGCTGACACCAGACTGACACCATCACGAGGCGATGCTGACACCAGACTGCCCCCATCACGAGGCGAGACTGACACCAGACTGACCCCTTCATGATGTGAGGTTGACACCAGACTGACCCCATCACTAGGCGAGGCTGACACCAGACTGACACCATCATGATGTGAGGCTGACACCAGACTGACCTCATCACGAGGCGGGGCTGACACCAGACTGACACCATTACGATGTGAGGCTGACACCAGACTGACCCCATCACGAGGCGAGGCTGACACCAGACTGACCCCATCGCGAGGCGAGGCTGACACCTGACTGACACCATCACGATGTGAGGCTGACACCAGACTGACCCCATCACGAGGCGAGGCTGACACCAGACTGACCCCATCACGAGGCGAGGCTGACACCAGACTGACCCCATCACGAGGCAAGGGTGACACCAGACTGACCCCATCACGAGGCGAGGCTGACACCAGACTGACCCCATCACGAGGCGAGGCTGATACCAGACTGACACCATCATGATGTGAGACTGACACCAGACTGACCCCATCACGAGGCGAGGCTGACACCAGACTGACACCATAATGATGTGAGGCTGACACCAGACTGACCCCATCACGTGGTGAGGCTGACACCAGACTGACCCCATCACGAGGCGAGGCTGACACCAGACTGACCCCATCACGAGGCGAGGCTGACACCAGACTGACCCCATCACGAGGCGAGGCTGACACCAGACTTACCCCATCACGAGGCGAGGCTGACACCAGACTGACCCCATCACGAGGCGAGGCTGACACCAGACTGACACCATTACGAGTCGAGGCTGACACCAGACTGACACCATCATGATGTGAGGCTGACACCAGACTGACCCCATCACGAGGCGAGGCTGACACCAGACTGACCCTATCACTAGGCGAGGCTTATACCAGACTGACACCATCTCGAGGCGAGGCTGACACCAGACTGACCACATTATGAGGCGAGGCTGACACCAGACTGACCCCATCACGAGGCGAGGCTGACACCAGACTGACCCCATCACGAGGCGAGGCTGACACCATACTGACCCCGTCACGGGGCGAGGCTGACACCAGACTGACCCCATCACGAGGCGAGGCTGACAACAGACTGACGCCATCACGAGGCGAGACTGAAACAGGACTGACCCCATCACGGGGCGAGGCTGACACCAGACTGACCCCATCACGAGGCGAGGCTGACACCAGACTGACACCATCACGAGACGTGGCTGACACCAGACTGACCCCATCACTAGGCGAGGCTGACACCAGATTGAACCCATCACGAGGCGAGGCTGACACCAGACTGACCCCATCACGAGGCGAGGCTGACACCAGACTGACACCATCATAATGTGAAGCTGACACCAGACTGACCCCATCACGAGGCGAGACTGACACCAGACTGACCCCATCACGAGGCGAGACTGACACCAGACTGACCCCATCACGAGGCGAGACTGACACCAGACTGACCCCATCACGAGGCGAGGCTGACACCAGACTGACCCCATCACTAGGCGAGGCTGACACCAGACTGACCCCATCACGAGGCGAGGCTGACACCAGACTGACCCCATCACGAGGCGAGGCTGACACCAGACTGACACCATCACGAGGCGAGGCTGACACCCCACTGTCACCATCATGATGTGAGGCTGACACCAGACTGACCCCATCACGAGGCGAGACTGACACCAGACTGACCCCATCATGAGGCGAGGCTGACAACAGACTGACCCCATCACGAGGCGAGGCTGACAACAGACTGACCCCATCATGAGGCGAGGCTGACACCAGACTGACCCCATCACGAGTCGAGGCTGACACCAGACTGACCCCATCACGAGGCGAGGCTGACACCAGACTGACCCCATCACGAGGCGAGGCTGACATCAGACTGACACCATCACGAGGCAAGGCTGACACCAGAATTACCCCATCCTGATGTGAGGCTGACACTAGACTGACACCATCACTAGACGAGACTGACACCAGACTGACACCATCATGATGTGAGGCTGACACCAGACTGACCCCATCACGAGGCGAGGCTGACACCAGACTGACCCTATCACTAGGCGAGGCTTATACCAGACTGACACCATCTCGAGGCGAGGCTGACACCAGACTGACCACATAACGAGGCGAGGCTGACACCAGACTGAACCCATCATGATGTGAGGCTGACACCAGTCTGACCCCATCACGAGGCGAGGCTGACACCAGACTGACCCCATCAAGAGGCGAGGCTGACACCAGACTGACACCATCATGATGTGAGGCTGACACCAGACTGACCCCATCACTAGGCGAGGCTGACACCAGACTGACCCCATGACGAGGCGAGACTGACTCCAGACTGACCCCATCATGTTGTGAGACTGACACCAGACTGACCCCATCACGAGGCGAGGCTGACACCAGACTGATCCCATCACGAGGCGAGGCTGACACCAGACTGACCCCATCACTAGGCGAGGCTGACACCAGACTGACCCCATCATGAGGCGAGGCTGACACCAGACTGACACGATCACGAGGCGAGGCTGACACCAGACTGACACCATCATGATGTGAGGCTGACACCAGACTGACCCCATGACGAGGCGAGACTGACTCCAGAATTACCCCATCCTGATGTGAGGCTGACACTAGACTGACACCATCACTAGACGAGACTGACACCAGACTGACACCATCATGATGTGAGGCTGACACCAGACTGACCCCATCACGAGGCGAGGCTGACACCAGACTGACCCTATCACTAGGCGAGGCTTATACCAGACTGACACCATCTCGAGGCGAGGCTGACACCAGACTGACCACATAACGAGTTGAGGCTGACACCAGACTGAACCCATCATGATGTGAGGCTGACACCAGTCTGACCCCATCACGAGGCGAGGCTGACACCAGACTGACCCCATCAAGAGGCGAGGCTGACACCAGACTGACACCATCATGATGTGAGGCTGACACCAGACTGACCCCATCACTAGGCGAGGCTGACACCAGACTGACCCCATGACGAGGCGAGACTGACTCCAGACTGACCCCATCATGTTGTGAGACTGACACCAGACTGACCCCATCACGAGGCGAGGCTGACACCAGACTGATCCCATCACGAGGCGAGGCTGACACCAGACTGACCCCATCACTAGGCGAGGCTGACACCAGACTGACCCCATCATGAGGCGAGGCTGACACCAGACTGACACGATCACGAGGCGAGGCTGACACCAGACTGACACCATCATGATGTGAGGCTGACACCAGACTGACCCCATGACGAGGCGAGACTGACTCCAGACTGACCCCATCATGTTGTGAGGCTGACCCCATCACGAGGCGATGCTGACACCAGACTGACACCATCACGGGACGAGGCTGACACCAGACTGACCCCATCACGGGACGAGGCTGACACCAGACTGACCCCATCACGAGGCGAGACTGACACCAGACTGACACCATCACGAGGCGAGGCTGACACCAGACTGACCCCATCACGAGGCGAGGCTGACACCAGACTGACACCATCACGAGACGTGGCTGACACCAGACTGACCCCATCATGATGTGAGGCTGACACCAGACTGACCCCATCACTAGGCGAGGCTGACACCAGACTGACCCCATCACGAGGCGAGGCTGACACCAGACTGACACCATCATAATGTGAGGCTGACACCAGACTGACCCCATCACGAGGCGAGACTGACACCAGACTGACCCCATCACGAGGCGAGACTGACACCAGACTGACCCCATCACGAGGCGAGACTGACACCAGACTGACCCCATCACGAGGCGAGGCTGACACCAGACTGACCCCATCACTAGGCGAGGCTGACACCAGACTGACCCCATCACGAGGCGAGGCTGACACCAGACTGACCCCATCACGAGGCGAGGCTGACACCAGACTGACCCCATCACGAGGCGAGGCTGACACCAGACTGACCCCATCACGAAGCGAGGCTGACACCAGACTGACACCATCACAAGGCGAAGCTGACACAAGATTGACACCATCATGATGTGAGGCTGACACCAGACTGACCCCGTCACGGGGCGAGGCTGACACCAGACTGACCCCTTCACGGGGCGAGGCTGATACCAGACTGACCCCATCACGAGACGAGACTGATACCAGACTGACCCCATCAAGAGCCGAGGCTGACACCAGACTGACCCAATCACAAGGCGAGGTTGAAACCAGACTGACACCATCACGAGGCGAGGCTGACACCAGACTGACCCCATCACGAGGCGAGACTGACACCGGACTGACCCCATCAAGAGGCGAGGCTGACACCAGACTGACACCATCATGATGTGAGGCTGACACCAGACTGACCCCATCACGAGGTGAGGCTGACACCAGACTGACTCCATCACGAAGCGAGCCTGACACCAGACTGACCCCATCACGGGGCGAGGCTGACACCAGACTGACCCCATCACTAGGCGAGGCTGACACCAGACTGACCCCATCATGAGGCGAGGCTGACACCAGACTGACACGATCACGAGGCGAGGCTGACACCAGACTGACACCATCACGAGGCGAGGCTGACACCAGACTGACCCCATCACGAGGCGAGACTGACACCAGACTGACACCATCACGAGGCGAGACTGACACCAGACTGACCCCATCATGATGTGAGGCTGACACCAGACTGACCCCATCACGAGGCGATGCTGACACCAGACTGACCCCATCACGAGGCGAGGCTGACACCAGACTGACCCCTTCATGAGGCGAGACTGACACCAGACTGACCCCATCACGGGACGAGGCTGACACCAGACTGACCCGATCACGAGGCGAGACTGACACCAGACTGACACCATCACGAGGCGAGACTGACACCAGACTGACCCCATCACGAGGTGAGGCTGACACCAGACTGACCCCATCACGAGGCGGGGCTGACACCAGACTGACCCCATCACGAGGCGAGGCTGACACCAGACTGACACCATCACGAGGCGAGGCTGACACCAGACTGACCCCATCACGAGGCGAGGCTGACACCAGACTGACACCATCATGATGTGAGGCTGACACCAGACTGACCCCATCACGAGGCGAGGCTGACACCAGACTGACCCTATCACTAGGCGAGGCTGATACCAGACTGACACCATCTCGAGGCGAGGCTGACACCAGACTGACCACATAACGAGGCGAGGCTGACACCAGACTGACCCCATCATGATGTGAGGCTGACACCAGTCTGACCCCATCACGAGGCGAAGCTAACACCAGACTGACCCCATCACGAGGCGAGGCTGACACCAGACTGACCCCATCACGAGGCGAGGCTGACACCAGACTGACCCCATCACGAGGCGAGGCTGACACCAGACTGACCCTATCACTAGGCGAGGCTGATACCAGACTGACACCATCTCGAGGCGAGGCTGACACGAGACTGACCCCATCATGATGTGAGGCTGACACCAGTCTGACCCCATCACGAGGCGAAGCTAACACCAGACTGACCCCATCACGAGGCGAGACTGACACCGGACTGACCCCATCACGAGGTGAGGCTGACACCAGACTGACCCCATCACGAGGTGAGGCTGACACCAGACTGACCCCATCACGAGGCGAGACTGACACCGGACTGACCCCATCACGAGGCGAGGCTGACACCAGACTGACACCATCATGATGTGAGGCTGACACCAGACTGACCCCATCACGAGGCAAGGCTGACACCAGACTTACCCTATCACTAGGCGAGGCTGACACCAGACTGACACCATCACGAGGCGAGGCTGACACCAGACAGACCCCATCACGAGGCGAGGCTGACATCAGATTGACACCATCACGAGGCAATGCTGACACCAGACTGACCCCATCATGAGGCGAGGCTGACACCAGACTGACCCCATCACGAGGCGAGGCTAACACCAGACTGACCCCATCATGAGGCGAGGCTGACACCAGACTGACACCATCACGATGTGAGGCTGACACGAGACTGACACCATCACGAGGCGAGGCTGACACCAGACTGAACCCATCACGAGGCGAGGCTGACACCAGACTGACCCTATCACTAGGCGAGGCTTATACCAGACTGACACCATCTCTAGGCGAGGCTGACACCAGACTGACCACATAACGAGGCGAGGCTGACACCAGACTGACCCCATCATGATGTGAGGCTGACACCAGTCTGACCCCATCACGAGGCGAGGCTGACACCAGACTGACCCCATCACGAGGCGAGGCTGACACCAGACTGACCCCATCACGAGGCGAGGCTGACACCAGTCTAACCCCATCAATTCTCGAGGCTGACACCAGACTGACCCCATCATGATGTGAGGCTGACACCAGACTGACCCCATCACGTGGCGAGGCTGACACCAGACTGACCCCATCACGAGGCGAGGCTGACACCAGACTGAAACCATCACAAGGCGAAGCTGACACAAGATTGACACCATCATGATGTGAGGCTGACACCAGACTGACCCCGTCACGGAGCGAGGCTGACACCAGACTGACCCCATCACGGGGCGAGGCTGACACCAGACTGACCCCATCACGAGACGACACTGACACCAGACTGACCCCATCAAGAGGCGAGGCTGACACGAGACTGACCCCATCACGAGGCGAGGCTGACACCAGACTGACCCCATCACGAGGCGAGGCTGACAACAGACTGACACCATCACGAGGCGAGACTGACACCAGACTTACACCATCACTAGACAAGGCTGACACCAGACTGACCCCATCACGATGTGAGGCTGACACCAGACTGACACCATCACGAGGCGAGGCTGACACCAGACTGACCCCATCACGAGGCGAGGCTGACACCAGACTGACCCCATCACGAGGCGAGGCTGACACCAGACTGACCCCATCACGAGGAGAGGCTGACACCAGACTGACACCATCACGAAGCGAGACTGACACCAGACTGACCACATCACGAGGCGAGGCTGACCCCAGACTGACACCATCATGATATGAGGCTGACACCAGACTGACCCCATCACGAGGCGAGGCTGACAACAGACTTACACCATCACGAGGCGAGGCTGACACCAGACTGACACCATCATGATGTGAGGCTGACACCAGACTGACCCCATCACGAGGCGAGGCTGACACCAGACTGACCCTATCACTAGGCGAGGCTGACACCAGACTGACACCATCACGAGGCGAGACTAACACCAGACTGACACCATCACGAGGCGAGGCTGACACCAGACTGACCCCATCACGAGGCGAGGCTGACACCAGACTGACACCATCACGATGTGAGGCTGACACCAGACTGACCCCATCACGAGGCGAGACTGACATCAGATTGACACCATCACGAGGCAATGCTGACACCAGACTGACCCCATCATGAGGCGAGGCTGACACCAGACTGACCCCATCACGAGGCGAGGCTAACACCAGACTGACCCCATCATGAGGCGAGGCTGACACCAGACTGACACCATCACGATGTGAGGCTGACACGAGACTGACACCATCACGAGGCGAGGCTGACACCAGACTGAACCCATCACGAGGCGAGGCTGACACCAGACTGACCCTATCACTAGGCGAGGCTTATACCAGACTGACACCATCTCTAGGCGAGGCTGACACCAGACTGACCACATAACGAGGCGAGGCTGACACCAGACTGACCCCATCATGATGTGAGGCTGACACCAGTCTGACCCCATCACGAGGCGAGGCTGACACCAGACTGACCCCATCACGAGGCGAGGCTGACACCAGACTGACCCCATCACGAGGCGAGGCTGACACCAGTCTAACCCCATCAATTCTCGAGGCTGACACCAGACTGACCCCATCATGATGTGAGGCTGACACCAGACTGACCCCATCACGTGGCGAGGCTGACACCAGACTGACCCCATCACGAGGCGAGGCTGACACCAGACTGAAACCATCACAAGGCGAAGCTGACACAAGATTGACACCATCATGATGTGAGGCTGACACCAGACTGACCCCGTCACGGAGCGAGGCTGACACCAGACTGACCCCATCACGGGGCGAGGCTGACACCAGACTGACCCCATCACGAGACGACACTGACACCAGACTGACCCCATCAAGAGGCGAGGCTGACACGAGACTGACCCCATCACGAGGCGAGGCTGACACCAGACTGACCCCATCACGAGGCGAGGCTGACACCAGACTGACACCATCACGAGGCGAGACTGACACCAGACTTACACCATCACTAGACAAGGCTGACACCAGACTGACCCCATCACGATGTGAGGCTGACACCAGACTGACACCATCACGAGGCGAGGCTGACACCAGACTGACCCCATCACGAGGCGAGGCTGACACCAGACTGACCCCATCACGAGGCGATGCTGACACCAGACTGACCCCATCACGAGGAGAGGCTGACACCAGACTGACACCATCACGAAGCGAGACTGACACCAGACTGACCACATCACGAGGCGAGGCTGACCCCAGACTGACACCATCATGATATGAGGCTGACACCAGACTGACCCCATCACGAGGCGAGGCTGACAACAGACTTACACCATCACGAGGCGAGGCTGACACCAGACTGACACCATCATGATGTGAGGCTGACACCAGACTGACCCCATCACGAGGCGAGGCTGACACCAGACTGACCCTATCACTAGGCGAGGCTGACACCAGACTGACACCATCACGAGGCGAGACTAACACCAGACTGACACCATCACGAGGCGAGGCTGACACCAGACTGACCCCATCACGAGGCGAGGCTGACACCAGACTGACACCATCACGATGTGAGGCTGACACCAGACTGACCCCATCACGAGGCGAGACTGACACCAGACTGACCCCATCACGAGGCGAGGCTGACACCAGACTGACACCATCATGATGTGAGGCTGACACCAGACTGACCCCATCACGAGGCGAGGCTGACACCAGACTGACCCTATCACTAGGTGAGGCTGACACCAGACTGCCCCCATCACGAGGCGAGGCTGACACCTGACTGACCCCATCACGAGGCGAGGCTGACACGAGACTGACCCATCACGAGGCGAGGCTGACACCAGACTGACCCCATCACGAGGCGAGGCAGACACCAGACTGACCCCATCACGTGGCGAGGCTTACACCAGACTGACCCCATCACGAGGCTAGGCTGACACCAGACTGAAACCATCACAAGGCGAAGCTGACACAAGATTGACACCATCATGATGTGAGGCTGACACCAGACTGACCCCGTCACGGAGCGAGGCTGACACCAGACTGACCCCATCACGGGGCGAGGCTGACACCAGACTGACCCCATCACAAGATGAGACTGACACCAGACTGACCCTATCAAGAGGCGAGGCTGACACCAGACTGACCCCATCACGAGGCGAGGCTGACACCAGACTGACCCCATCACGAGGCGAGGCTGACACCAGACTGACACCATCACGAGGCGAGACTGACACCAGACTGACACCATCACGAGGCGAGGCTGACCCCAGACTGACACCATCATGATGTGAGGCTGACACCAGACTGACCCCATCACGAGGCAAGGCTGACAACAGACTTACACCATCACGAGGCGAGGCTGACACCAGACTGACCCCATCACGAGGGGAGGCTGACACCAGACTGACCCCATCACGAGGCGAGGCTGACACCAGACTGACCCCATCACGAGGCGCGGCTGACACCTGACTGACACCATCATGATGTGAGGCTGACACCAGACTGACCCCATCACTAGGCGAGGCTGACACCAGACTGACCCCATTACGATGCGAGACTGACACCAGACTGACCCAATCACGACGGGAGGCTGACACCAGACTGACCCTATCACGAGGCGAGGCTGACACCAGACTGACCCCATCACGAGGCGCGGCTGACACCTGACTGACACCATCATGATGTGAGGCTGACACCAGACTGACCCCATCACTAGGCGAGGCTGACACCAGACTGACCCCATCACGATGCGATGCTGACACCAGACTGACCCCATAACGAGGCGAGGCTGACACCAGACTGACCCCATCACGAGGCGAGGCTGACACCAGACTGACCCCATCACGAGGCGAGGCTGACACCAGACTGACACCATCACGATGTGAGGCTGATACCAGACTGACCCCATCACGAGGCGAGACTGACACCAGACTGACCCTATCACTAGGCGAGGCTGACACCAGACTGACACCATCACGAGGCGAGCCTGACACCAGACTGACCCTATCACTAGGCGAGGCTGACACCAGACTGACACCATCACGAGGCGAGGCTGACACCAGACTGACCCCATCACGAGGCGAGGCTGACACCAGACTGACCCCATCACGATGTGAGACTGACACCAGACTGACCCCATCACAAGGAGAGACTGACACCAGACTGACCCCATCACGAGGCGAGGCTGACACCAGACGGACACCATCACGATGTGAGACTGACACCAGACTGACCCCATCACAAGGAGAGACTGACACCAGACTGACCCCATCACGGGGCGAGGCTGACACCAGACTGACCGCATCACGAGGCGCGGCTGACACCTGACTGACCCCATCACGAGGCGAGACTGACACCAGACTGACCCCATCATGATGTGAGGCTGACACCAGACTGACCCCATCACGAGTCGAGGCTGACACCTGACTGACACCATCATGATGTGAGGCTAACACCAGACTGACCCCATCACTAGGCGAGGCTGACACCAGACTGACCCCATCATGAGGCGAGGCTGACACCAGACTGACCCCATCATGAGGCGAGGCTGACACCAGACTGACACCATCACGAGGCGAGGCTGACACCAGACTGACACCATCATGATGTGAGGCTGACACCAGACTGACCCCATCACGAGGCGAGGCTGACACCAGACTGACACCATCATGATGTGAGGCTGACACCAGACTGACCCCATCACGAGGCGAGGCTGACACCAGACTGACCCCATCATGAGGCGAGGCTGACACCAGACTGACACCATCATGATGTGAGGCTGACACCAGACTGACCCCATCACGAGGCGAGGCTGACACCAGACTTACCCCATCATGAAGCGAGGCTGACACCAGACTGACACCATCATGATGTGAGGCTGACACCAGACTGACCCCATCACGAGGCAAGACTGACACCAGACTGACCCCATCTCGAGGCGAGGCTGACACCAGACTGACACCATCATGATGTGAGGCTGACACCAGACTGACCTCATCACGAGGCGAGGCTGACACCAGACTGACACCATCACGAGGTGAGGCTGACACCAGACTGACACCATCATGATGTAAGGCTGACACCATACTGACCCCATCACGAGGCGAGGGTGACACCAGACTGACCCTATCACGAGGCGAGGCTTACACCAGACTGACCCCATCACGATGTGAGGCTGACACCAGACTGACCCCATCACGAGGCGAGGCTGACACCAGACTGACACCATCACGAGGCAAGGCTGACGCCAGACTGACCCCATCGCGAGGCGAGGCTGACACCTGACTGACACCATCACAATGTGAGGCTGACACCAGACTGACCCCATCACGAGGCGAGGCTGACACCAGACTGACCCCATCACGAGGCGAGGCTGACACCAGACTGACCCCATCACGAGGTGAGACTGACACCAGACTGACCCCATCACGAGGCGAGGCTGACACCAGACTGACCCCATCACGAGGCGAGGCTGATACCAGACTGACACCATCATGATGTGAGACTGACACCAGACTGACCCCATCACGAGGCGAGGCTGACACCAGACTGACACCATCACGTGGTGAGGCTGACACCAGACTGACCCCATCACGAGGCGAGGCTGACACCAGCCTGACACCATCATGATGTGAGGCTGACACCAGCCTGACACCATCATGATGTGAGGCTGACACCAGACTGACCCCATCACGTGGTGAGGCTGACACCAGACTGACCCCATCACGAGGCGAGGCTGACACCAGACTGACCCCATCACGAGGCGAGGCTGACACCAGACTGACCCCATCACGAGGCGAGGCTGACACCAGACTGACCCCATCACGAGGTGAGGCTGACACCAGACTGACACCATCACGAGTCGAGACTGACACCAGACTGACCCCATCACGAGGCAAGGCTGACACCAGACTGATACCATCATGATGTGAGGCTGACACCAGACTGACCTCATCACGAGGCGAGGCTGACACCAGACTGACCCCATCACGAGGTGAGGCTGACACCAGACTGACACCATCACGAGGCGAGGCTGACACCAGACTGACACCATCAAGAGGCAATGCTGACACCAGACTGACCCCATCACTAGGCGAGGCTGACACCAGACTGACACCATCACGAGGCGAGGCTGACACCAGACTGACCCCATCACGAGGCGAGGCTGACACCAGACTGACCCCATCACGAGGCGAGGCTAACACCAGACTGACACCATCACGAGGCAAGGCTGACACCAGACTGACACCATCATGATGTGAGGCTGACACCAGACTGACCCCATCACGAGGCGAGACTGACACCAGACTGACCCCATCACGAGGCGAGACTGACACCAGACTGACCCCATCACGAGGCGATACTGACACCAGACTGACCCCATCATGATGTGAGGCTGACACCAGACTGACCCCATCACGAGGCGAGGCTGACACCAGACTGACCCCATCACGAGGCGAGGCTGACACCAGACTGACCCCATCACGAGGCGAGGCTGACACCAGACTGACCCCATGACGAGGTGAGGCTGACACCAGACTGACACCATCACGAGGCGAAGCTGACACCAGACTGACACCATCACGAGGCGATGCTGACACCAGACTGCCCCCATCACTAGGCGAGGCTGACACCAGACTGACCCCTTCATGATGTGAGGTTGACACCAGACTGACCCCATCACTAGGATGAGGCTGACACCAGACTGACCCCATCATGAGGCGAGGCTGACACCAGACTGACACCATCACGAGGCGAGGCTGACACCAGACTGACACCATCATGATGTGAGGCTGACACCAGACTGACCCCATCAAGAGGTGAGGCTGACACCAGACTGACCCCATCATGAGGCGAGGCTGACACCAGACTGACACCATCATGATGTGAGGCTAACACCAGACTGACCTCATCACGAGGCGGGGCTGACACCAGACGGACACCATCACGAGGCGAGACTGAAACCAGACTGACACCATCACGAGGCGAGGCTGACACCAGACTGACCCCATCACGAGGCGAGGCTGACACCAGACTGACACCATCATGATGTGAGGCTGACACCAGACTGACCTCATCACGAGGCGAGGCTGACACCAGACGGACACCATCACGATGTGAGACTGACACCAGACTGACCCCATCACAAGGAGAGACTGACACCAGACTGACCCCATCACGGGGCGAGGCTGACACCAGACTGACCCCATCACGAGGCGAGACTGACACCAGACTGACCCCATCACGAGGGGAGGCTGACACCAGACTGAGCCATCACGAGGCGAGGCTGACACCAGACTGACCCCATCACGAGGCGCGGCTGACACCTGACTGACACCATCATGATGTGAGGCTGAAACCAGACTGACCCCATCACTAGGCGAGGCTGACACCAGACTGACCCCATTACGATGCGAGACTGACACCAGACTGACCCCATCACGACGGGAGGCTGACACCAGACTGACCCCATCACGAGGCGAGGCTGACACCAGACTGACCCCATCACGAGGCGCGGCTGACACCTGACTGACCCCATCACGAGGCGAGACTGACACCAGACTGACCCCATCATGATGTGAGGCTGACACCAGACTGACCCCATCACGAGTCGAGGCTGACACCTGACTGATACAATCATGATGTGAGGCTGACACCAGACTGACCCCATCACGAGGCGAGGCTGACACCAGACTGACCCCATCACGAGGCGAGGCTGACACCAGACTGACCCCATCACGAGGCGAGGCTGACACCAGACTGACCCCATCACGAGGTGAGGCTGACACCAGACTGACACCATCACGAGGCGAAGCTGAGACCAGACTGACACCATCACGAGGCGATGCTGACACCAGACTGACCCCTTCATGATGTGAGGTTGACACCAGACTGACCCCATCACTAGGCGAGGCTGACACCAGACTGACCCCATCATGAGGCGAGGCTGACACCAGACTGACACCATCACGAGGCGAGGCTGACACCAGACTGACACCATCATGATGTGAGGCTGACACCAGACTGACCCCATCACGAGGTGAGGCTGACACCAGACTGACACCATCACGAGGCGAAGCTGAGACCAGACTGCCCCCATCACTAGGCGAGGCTGACACCAGACTGACCCCTTCATGATGTGAGGTTGACACCAGACTGACCCCATCACTAGGCGAGGCTGACACCAGACTGACCCCATCATGAGGCGAGGCTGACACCAGACTGACACCATCACGAGGCGAGGCTGACACCAGACTGACACCATCATGATGTGAGGCTGACACCAGACTGACCCCATCACGAGGCGAGGCTGACACCAGACTGACCCCATCATGAGGCGAGGCTGACACCAGACTGACACCATCATGATGTGAGGCTGACACCAGACTGACCCCATCACGAGGCGAGGCTGACACCAGACTGACACCAGCATGATGTGAGGCTGACACCAGACTGACCTCATCACGAGGCGGGGCTGACACCAGACGGACACCATCACGAGGCGAGACTGAAACCAGACTGACACCATCACGAGGCGAGGCTGACACCAGACTGACCCCATCACGAGGCGAGGCTGACACCAGACTGACACCATCATGATGTGAGGATGACACCAGACTGACCCCATCACGAGGCGAGACTGACACCAGACTGACCCCATCTCGAGGCGAGGCTGACACCAGACTGACACCATCATAATGTGAGGCTGACACCAGACTGACCTCATCACGAGGCGAGGCTGACACCAGACTGACACCATCACGAGGCGAGGCTGACACCAGACTGACCCCATCACAATGTGAGGCTGACACCAGACTGACCCCGTCACGGAGCGAGGCTGACACCAGACTGACCCTATCACGAGGCGAGGCTTACACCAGACTGACCCCATCACGAGGCGAGGTTGACACCAGACTGACACCATTACGATGTGAGGCTGACACCAGACTGACCCCATCACGAGGCGAGGCTGACACCAGACTGACACCATCACGAGGCGAGGCTGACACCAGACTGACACCATCACGAGGCAAGGCTGACGCCAGACTGACCCCATCGCGAGGCGAGGCTGACACCTGACTGACACCATCACGATGTGAGGCTGACACCAGACTGACCCCATCACGAGGCGAGGCTGACACCAGACTGACCCCATCACGAGGCGAGGCTGACACCAGACTGACCCCATCACGAGGCGAGGCTGACACCAGACTGACCCCATCACGAGGCGAGGCTGACACCAGACTGACCCCATCACGAGGCGAGGCTGATACCAGACTGACACCATCATGATGTGAGACTGATACCAGACTGACCCCATCACGAGGCGAGGCTGACACCAGACTGACCCCATCACGAGGCGAGGCTGACACCAGACTGACACCATCACGAGTAGAGACTGACACCAGACTGACACCATCATGAGGCGAGGCTGACACCAGACTGACACCATCATGATGTGAGGCTGACACCAGACTGACCTCATCACGAGGCGAGGCTGACACCAGACTGACACCATCACGAGGCGAGGCTGACACCAGACTGTCACCATCATGATGTGAGGCTGACACCAGACTGACCCCATCACTAGGCGAGGCTGACACCAGACTGACATCATCATGATGTGAGGCTGACACCAGACTGACCCCATCACGTGGTGAGGCTGACACCAGACTGACCCCGTCACGAGGCAAGGCTGACACCAGACTGACCCAATCACAAGGCGAGGCTGACACCAGACTGACACCATCACGAGGCGAGGCTGACACCAGACTGACCCCATCACGAGGCGAGACTGACACGGGACTGACCCAATCACGAGGCGAGGCTGACACCAGACTGACACCATCATGATGTGAGGCTGACACCAGACTGACCCCATCACGAGGCGATGCTGACACCAGACTGACCCCATCACGAGGCGAGACTGACACCAGACTGACCCCATCACAAGGCGAGACTGACACCAGACTGACCCCATCACGAGGCGAGGCTGACACCAGGCTGACACCATCACGAGACGAGGCTGACACCAGACTGACACCATCATGATGTGAGGCTGACACCAGACTGACCCCATCACTAGGCGAGGCTGACACCAGACTGACATCATCATGATGTGAGGCTGACACCAGACTGACCCCATCACGTGGTGAGGCTGACACCAGACTTACCCCGTCACGAGGCAAGGCTGACACCAGACTGACACCATCACGAGGCGAGGCTGACACCAGACTGACACCATCATGATGTGAGGCTGACACCAGACTGACCCCATCACTAGGCGAGACTGACACCAGACTGACCCCATCACTAGGCGAGACTGACACCAGACTGACCCCATCACGAGGCGAGACTGACACCAGACTGACCCCATCATGAGGTGAGGCTGACACCAGACTGACCCAATCACAAGGCGAGGCTGACCCCAGACTGACACCATCACGAGGCGAGACTGACACCAGACTGACCCCCTCACGAGGCGAGGCTAACACCAGACTGACCTCATCACGAGGCGGGGCTGACACCAGACTGACCCCATCACGGGGCGAGGCTGACACCAGACTGACCCCATTACGAGGCGAGACTGACTCCAGACTGACCCCATCATGATGTGAGGCTAACACCAGACTGACCCCATCACGAGGCGATGCTGACACCAGACTGACCCCATCGCGAGGCGAGGCTGACACCAGACTGACCCCATCGCGAGACGAGGCTGACACCAGACTGACCCCATCGCGAGGCGAGGCTGACACCAGCCTGACCCCATCGCGAGGCGAGGCTGACACCAGACTGACCCCATCACGAGGCGAGGCTGACACCAGACTGATCCCATCACGAGGCGAGGCTGACACCAGACTGACCCCATCACTAGGCGAGGCTGACACCAGACTGACCCCATCATGAGGCGAGGCTGACACCAGACTGACACGATCACGAGGCGAGGCTGACACCAGACTGACCCCATCACGAGGCGAGACTGACACCAGACTGACCCCATCAGGAGGCGAGACTGACACCAGACTGACCCCATCACGAGGCGAGGCTGACACCAGACTGATCCCATCACGAGGCGAGGCTGACACCAGACTGACCCCATCACTAGGCGAGGCTGACACCAGACTGACCCCATCATGAGGCGATGCTGACACCAGACTGACACGATCACGAGGCGAGGCTGACACCAGACTGACACCATTATGATGTGAGGCTGACACCAGACTGACCCCATCACTAGGCGAGGCTGACACCAGACTGACCCCATGACGAGGCGAGACTGACTCCAGACTGACCCCATCATGTTGTGAGACTGACACCAGACTGACCCCATCACGAGGCGAGGCTGACACCAGACTGATCCCATCACGAGGCGAGGCTGACACCAGACTGACCCCATCACTAGGCGAGGCTGACACCAGACTGACCCCATCACGAGGCGAGGCTGACACCAGACTGACACCATCATGATGTGAGGCTGACACCAGACTGACCCCATCACTAGGCAAGGCTGACACCAGACTGACCCCATGACGAGGCGAGACTGACTCCAGACTGACCCCATCATGTTGTGAGGCTGACACCAGACTGACCCCATCACGAGGCGATGCTGACACCAGACTGACGCCATCACGAAGCGAGACTGACACCAGACTGACCCCATCACGAGGCGAGACTGACACCAGACTGACCACATCACGGGACGAGGCTGACACCAGACTGACCCCATCACGAGGCGAGACTGACACCAGACTGAAACCATCACGAGGCGAGACTGACACCAGACTGACCCCATCATGATGTGAGGCTGACACCAGACTGACCCCATCACGAGGCGATGCTGACACCAGACTGACCCCATCACGAGGCGAGACTGACACCAGACTGACCCCTTCATGAGGCGAGACTGACACCAGACTGACCCCATCACGGGACGAGGCTGACACCAGACTGACCCCATTACGAGGCGAGACTGACAGCAGACTGACACCATCACGAGGCGAGACTGACACCAGACTGACCCCATCACGAGGCGAGGCTGACACCAGACTGACCCCATCACGAGGCGGGGCTGACACCAGACTGACCCCTTCACGAGGCGAGGCTGACACCAGACTGACACCATCACGAGGCGAGGCTGACACCAGACTGACACCATCACGAGACGAGGCTGACACCAGACTGACACCATCATGATGTGAGGCTGACACCAGACTGACCCCATCACTAGGCGAGACTGACACCAGACTGACCCCATCACTAGGCGAGACTGACACCAGACTGACCCCATCACGAGGCGAGACTGACACCAGACTGACCCCATCACGAGGCGACACTGACACCAGACTGACCCCATTACGAGGCGAGACTGACTCCAGACTGACCCCATCATGATGTGAGGCTAACACCAGACTGACCCCATCACGAGGCGATGCTGACACCAGCCTGACCCCATCGCGAGGCGAGGCTGACACCAGACTGACCCCATCACGAGGCGAGACTGACACCAGTCTTACCCCATCACGAGGCGAGGCTGACACCAGACTGACACCATCATGATGTGAGGCTGACACCAGACTGACCCCATCACTAGGCAAGGCTGACACCAGACTGACCCCATGACGAGGCGAGACTGACTCCAGACTGACCCCATCATGTTGTGAGGCTGACACCAGACTGACCCCATCACGAGGCGATGCTGACACCAGACTGACGCCATCACGAAGCGAGACTGACACCAGACTGACCCCATCACGAGGCGAGACTGACACCAGACTGACCACATCACGGGACGAGGCTGACACCAGACTGACCCCATCACGAGGCGAGACTGACACCAGACTGAAACCATCACGAGGCGAGACTGACACCAGACTGACCCCATCATGATGTGAGGCTGACACCAGACTGACCCCATCACGAGGCGATGCTGACACCAGACTGACCCCATCACGAGGCGAGACTGACACCAGACTGACCCCTTCATGAGGCGAGACTGACACCAGACTGACCCCATCACGGGACGAGGCTGACACCAGACTGACCCCATTACGAGGCGAGACTGACAGCAGACTGACACCATCACGAGGCGAGACTGACACCAGACTGACCCCATCACGAGGCGAGGCTGACACCAGACTGACCCCATCACGAGGTGGGGCTGACACCAGACTGACCCCTTCACGAGGCGAGGCTGACACCAGACTGACACCATCACGAGGCGAGGCTGACACCAGACTGACACCATCACGAGGCGAGGCTGACACCAGACTGACACCATCACGAGACGAGGCTGACACCAGACTGACACCATCATGATGTGAGGCTGACACCAGACTGACCCCATCACTAGGCGAGACTGACACCAGACTGACCCCATCACTAGGCGAGACTGACACCAGACTGACCCCATCACGAGGCGAGACTGACACCAGACTGACCCCATCACGAGGCGACACTGACACCAGACTGACCCCATTACGAGGCGAGACTGACTCCAGACTGACCCCATCATGATGTGAGGCTAACACCAGACTGACCCCATCACGAGGCGATGCTGACACCAGCCTGACCCCATCGCGAGGCGAGGCTGACACCAGACTGACCCCATCACGAGGCGAGACTGACACCAGTCTTACCCCATCACGAGGCGAGGCTGACACCAGACTGACACCATCACAAGGCAAAGCTGACACCAGATTGACACCATCATGATGTGAGGCTGACACCAGACTGCCCCCATCACGGGACAAGGCTGACACCAAACTGACCCCATCACGAGGCGAGACTGACACCAGACTGACCCCATCACGAGGCGATGCTGACACCAGACTGACCCCATCACGAGTCGAGACTGACACCAGACTGACCCCATCACGAGGCGAGACTGACACCAGACTGACCCCATCACGATGTGAGGCTGAAACCAGACTGACCCATCACGTGGCGAGGCTGACACCAGACTGACCCCATCACGAGGCGAGACTGACACCGGACTGACCCCATCACGAGGCGAGGATGACACCAGACTGACACCATCATGATGTGAGGCTGACACCAGACTGACCCCGTCACGGGGCGAGGCTGACACCAGACTGACCCCATCACAAGGCGAGGCTAACACCAGACTGACCCCATCACGAGGCGAGACTGACACCGGAATGACCCAATCACGGGGCGAGGCTGACACAAGACTGACCCCATCACGAAGCGAGGCTGACACCAGACTGACACCATCACGAGGCGTGGCTGACACCAGACTGACCCCATCATGATGTGAGGCTGACACCAGACTGACCCCATCACGAGGCGATGCTGACACCAGACTGACACCATCATGATATAAAGCTGACACCAGACTGACCCCGTCACGGGGCGAGGCTGACACCAGACTGACCCCATCACGAGGCGAGACTGACACAGGACTGACCCCATCACGGGGCGAGGCTGACACCAGACTGACCCCATCACAAGGCGAGGCTCACACCAGACTGACACCATCACGAGGAGTGGCTGACACCAGACTGACCCCATCATGATGTGAGGCTGACACCAGACTGACCCCATCACTAGGCGAGGCTGACACCAGGCTGACACCATCACGAGGCGAGGCTGACACCAGACTGACACCATCATAATGCAAGGCTGACACCAGACTGACCCCATCATGATGTGAGGCTGACACCAGACTGACCCCATCACGAGGCGAGGCTGACACCAGACTGACACCATCACGAGGCGAGGCTGACACCAGACTGACACCATCATAATGCAAGGCTGACAACAGACTGACCCCATCACGAGGCGAGACTGACACCAGACTGACCCCATCACGAGGCGAGACTGACACCAGACTGACCCCATCACGGGACGAGGCTGACACCAGACTGACCCCATCACGAGACGAGACTGACACCAGACTGACCCCATCACGAGGCGAGACTGACACCAGACTGACCCCATCATGATGTGAGGCTGACACCAGACTGACCCCATCACGAGGCGAGGCTGACACCAGACTGACCCCATCACGAGGCGAGGCTGACACCAGACTGACCCCATCACGAGGCGAGGCTGACACCAGACTGACAACATCACAAGGCGAAGCTGACACAAGATTGACACCATCATGATGTGAGGCTGACACCAGACTGACCCCGTCACGGGGCGAGGCTGACACCAGACTGACCCCATCACAGGGCGAGACTGACACCAGACTGACCCCATCACGAGACTAGACTGACACCAGACTGACCCCATCAAGAGGCGAGGCTGACATCAGACTGACCCCATCAAGAGGCGAGGCTGACACCAGACTGACCCCGTCACGAGGCGAGGCTGACACCAGACTGACCCAATCACGAGGCGAGGCTGACACCAGACTTCCCCCATCACGAGGCGAGACTGACACCGGACTGACCCCATCACGAGGCGAGGCTGACACCAGACTGACACCATCATGATGTGAGGCTGACACCAGACTGACCCCATCACGAGGTGAGGCTGACACCAGACTGACTCCATCACGAGGCGAGGCTGACACCAGACTGACACCATCACAAGGCGAAGCTGACACCAGATTGACACCATCATGATGTGAGGCTGACACCAGACTGACCCCGTCATGGAGCGAGGCTGACACCAGACTGACCCCATCACGAGGCGAGGCTGACACCAGACTGACACCGTCACGAGGCAAGGCTGACTCCAGACTGACCCCATCACGAGGCGAGGCGGAAACCGGACTGACCCCATCACGAGGCGAGGCTGACACCAGACTGACTCCATCACGAGGCGAGGCTGACACCAGACTGACCCCATCACGAGGCGAGACTGACACCAGACTGACCCCATCATGATGTGAGGCTGACACCAGACAGACCCCATCACGAGGCGATGCTGACACCAGTCTTACCCAATCACGAGGCGAGGCTGACACCAGACTGACACCATCACAAGGCGAAGCTGACACCAGATTGACACCATCATGATGTGAGGCTGACACCAGACTGACCCCGTCACAGAGCGAGGCTGACACCAGACTGACCCCATCACGAGGCGAGGCTGACTCCAGACTGACCCCATCACGAGGCAAGGCGGACACCGGACTGACCCCATCACGAGGCGAGGCTGACACCAGACTGACCCCATCACTAGCGAGGCTGACACCAGACTGACCCGATCACGAGGCGAGGCTGACACCGGACTGACCCCATCACGAGGCGAGGCTGACACCAGACTGACACCATCATGATGTGAGGCTGACACCAGACTGACACCATCACAAGGCGAGACTGACACCAGACTGATCCAATCACGAGGCGAGACTGACACCAGACTGACCCCATCATGATGTGAGGCTGACACCAGACTGACCCCATCATGAGGCGATGCTGACACCAGACTGACCCCATCACGAGGCGAGACTGACACCAGACTGACCCCATCATGATGTGAGGCTGACACCAGACTGAGCCCATCACGAGGCGTGGCTGACAGCAGACTGACCCCATCACTAGGCGAGGCTGACACCAGACTGACCCCATCACGAGGCGAGGCTGACACCAGACTGACCCCATCACGAGGCGAGGCTGACACCAGACTGACCCCATCACGAGGCGAGACTGACACCAGACTTAACCCATCACGAGGCAAGGCTGACACCAGACTGACACCATCACAAGGCGAAGCTGACACCAGATTGACACCATCATGATGTGAGGCTGACACCAGACGGACCTCATCACGGGACGAGGCTGACACCAGACTGACCCCATCATGATGTGAGGCTGACACCAGACTGACCCCATCACTAGGCGAGGCTGACACCAGACAGACCCCATCACGAGGCGAGGCTGACACCAGACTGACACCATCACGAGGCGAGGCTGACACCAGACTGACACCATCATGATGTGAGGCTGACACCAGACTGACCCCATCACGAGGCGAGACTGACAACAGACTGACCCCATCACGAGGCGAGACTGACACCAGACTGACCCCATCACGAGGCGAGACTGACACCAGACTGACCCCATCATGATGTGAGGCTGACACCAGACTGACCCCATCACGAGGCGATGCTGACACCAGACTTACCCCATCACAAGGCGAGGCTGACACCAGACTGACACCATCACAAGGCGAATCTGACACCAGATTGACACCATCATGATGTGAGGCTGACACCAGACTGACCCCGTCATGGAGCGAGGCTGACACCAGACTGACCCCATCACGATGCGAGACTGACACCAGACTGACACCATCACTAGGCGAGACTGACACCAGACTGACCCCATCACGAGGCGAGACTGACACAAGACTGACACCATCACGAGGCGAGACTGACCCCAGACTGACCCCATCACTAGGCGTGGCTGACACCAGACTGACACCATCATGATGTGAGGCTGACACCAGACTGACCCCATCACGAGGCGAGACTGACACCAGACTGACCCCATCACGAGGCGAGACTGACACCAGACTGACCCCATCACGATGCGAGACTGACACCAGACTGACACCGTCACGAGGCGAGACTGACACCAGACTGACCCCCTCACGAGGCGAGTCTGACACCAGACTGACCCCATTACGAGGCGAGGCTGACACCAGACTGACCCCATCACGAGGCGAGGCTGACACCAGACTGACCCCATCACGAGGCGAGGCTGACACCAGACTGACACCATCGCGAGGCGAGGCTGACACCAAACTGACCCCATCACTAGGCGAGGCTGATACCAGACTGACCCCATCACGAGGCGAGGCTGACACCAGACTGACACCATCACGAGGCGAGGCTGACACCAGACTGACACCATCATGATGTGAGGCTGACATCAGACTGACCCCATCACGAGGCGAGACTGACAGCGGACTGACCCCATCACGAGATGAGGCTGACACCAGACTGACACCATCATGATGTGAGGCTGACACCAGACTGACACCATCACGAGGCGAGGCTGACACCAGACTGACACCATCATGATGTGAGGCTGACACCAGACTGACCTCATCACGAGGCGAGGCTGACACCAGACTGACACCATCACGAGGCGAGGCTGACACCAGACTGTCACCATCATGATGTGAGGCTGACACCAGACTGACCCCATCACGAGGCGAGACTGACACCAGACTGACCCCATCACGAGGCGAGGCTGACAACAGATTGACCCCATCACGAGGCGAGGCTGACACCAGACTGACCCCATCACGAGTCGAGGCTGACACCAGACTGACCCCATCACGAGGCGAGGCTGACACCAGACTGACCCCATCACGAGGCGAGACTGACACCAGACTGACCCCATCATGATGTGAGGCTGACACTTGACTGACACCATCACTATGCGAGACTGACACCAGACTGACACCATCACGAGGCGAGGCTGACACCAGACTGACCCCATCATGATGTGAGGCTGACACTAGACTGACACCATCACTAGGCGAGACTGACACCAGACTGACCCCATCACGAGGCGAGGCTGACACCAGACTGACACAATCATGATGTGAGGCTGACACCAGACTGACCCCATCACGAGGCGAGGCTGACACCAGACTGACCCTATCACTAGGCGAGGCTGACACCAGACTGACCCCACCACGAGGCGAGGCTGACACCAGTCTGACACCATCATGATGTGAGGCTGACACCAGACTGACCCCATCACGAGGTGAGGCTGTCACCAGACTGACACCATCACGAGGCGAGGCTGACACCAGACGGACACCATCACGAGGCGAGGCTGACACTAGACTGACCCAATCACGAGGCGAGGCTGACACCAGACGGACACCATCACGAGGTGAGGCTGACACCAGACTGACACAATCACGAGGCGAGGCTGACACCAGACTGACACCATCATGATGTGAGGCTGACACCAGACTGACCTCATCATGAGGCGAGACTGACACCAGACTGACCCCATCACGACGCAAGGCGGACACCAGACTGACCCCATCACGAGGCGAGGCTGACACCAGACTGACCCCATTACGAGGCGAGGCTGACACCAGACTGACACCATCACGAGGCGAGGCTGACACCAGACTGACACCATCATGATGTGAGACTGACAAAAGACTGACCCCATCACGAGGCGAGGCTGACACCAGACTGACCCCATCACGAGGCGAGGCTGACACCAGACTGACCACATCACGAGACGAGGCTGACACCTGACTGACACCATCATGATGTGAGGCTGACACCAGACTGACCCCATCACGAGGCGAGGCTGACACCAGACTGACCCTATCACTAGGCAAGGCTTATACCAGACTGACACCATCTCGAGGCGAGGCTGACACCAGACTGACCACATAACGAGGCGAGGCTGACACCAGACTGACCCCATCATGATGTGAGGCTGACACCAGTCTGACCCCATCACGAGGCGAGGCTGACACCAGACTGACCCCATCACGAGGCGAGGCTGACACCAGACTGACCCCATCACGAGGCGAGGCTGACACCAGACTGACCCCGTCACGGGGCGAGGCTGACACTAGACTGACAACATCACGAGGCGAGGCTGACACCAGACTGACGCCATCACGAGGCGAGACTGACACAGGACTGACCCCATCACGGGGCGAGGCTGACACCAGACTTACCCCATCACGAGGCGAGGCTGACACCAGACTGACACCATCACGAGACGTGCCTGACACCAGACTGACCCCATCATGATGTGAGGCTGACACCAGACTGACCTCATCATTAGGCGAGGCTGACACCAGACTGACCCCATCACGAGGCGAGGCTGACACCAGACTGACACCATCATGAGGCGAGGCTTACACCAGACTGACACCATCATAATGTGAGGCTGACACCAGACTGACCCCATCACGAGGCGAGACTGACACCAGACTGACACAATCACGAGGCGAGGCTGACACCAGACTGACACCATCATGAGGCGAGACTGACACCAGACTGACCCCATCACGACGCAAGGCGGACACCAGACTGACCCCATCACGAGGCGAGGCTGACACCAGACTGACCCCATTACGAGGCGAGGCTGACACCAGACTGACACCATCACGAGGCGAGGCTGACACCAGACTGACACCATCATGATATGAGACTGACAAAAGACTGACCCCATCACGAGGCGAGGCTGACACCAGACTGACCCCATCACGAGGCGAGGCTGACACCAGACTGACCACATCACGAGGCGAGGCTGACACCAGACTGACCCTATCACTAGGCGAGGCTTATACCAGACTGACACCATCTCGAGGCGAGGCTGACACCAGACTGACCACATAACGAGGCGAGGCTGACACCAGACTGACCCCATCACGAGGCGAGGCTGACACCAGACTGTCACCATCATGATGTGAGGCTGACACCAGACTGACCCCATCACGAGGCGAGACTGACACCAGACTGACCCCATCACGAGGCGAGGCTGACACCAGACTGACCCCATCACGAGTCGAGGCTGACACCAGACTGACCCCATCACGAGGCGAGGCTGACACCAGACTGACCCCATCACGAGGCGAGACTGACACCAGACTGACCCCATCATGATGTGAGGCTGACACTAGACTGACACCATCACTAGGCGAGACTGACACCAGACTGACACCATCACGAGGCGAGGCTGACACCAGACTGACCCCATCATAATGTGAGGCTGACACTAGACTGACACCATCACTAGGCGAGACTGACACCAGACTGACCCCATCACGAGGCGAGGCTGACACCAGACTGACACCATCATGATGTGAGGCTGACATCAGACTGACCCCATCACGAGGCGAGAATGACACCAGACTGACCCCATCACGAGGCGAGACTGACACCAGACTGACCCCATCACGAGGCGAGGCTGAAACCAGACTGACCCCGTCACGGGGCGAGGCTGACACCAGACTGACCCCATCACGAGGCGAGGCTGACACCAGACTGACGCCATCACGAGGCGAGACTGACACAGGACTGACCCCATCACGGGGCGAGGCTGACACCAGACTGACCCCATCACGAGGCGAGGCTGACACCAGACTGACACCATCACGAGACGTGGCTGACACCAGACTGACCCCATCATGATGTGAGGCTGACACCAGACTGACCCCATCATTAGGCGAGGCTGACACCAGACTGACCCCATCACGAGGCGAGGCTGACACCAGACTGACACCATCATGAGGCGAGGCTTACACCAGACTGACACCATCATAATGTGAGGCTGACACCAGACTGACAACATCACGAGGCGAGGCTGACACCAGACTGACCCCATCACGGGGCGAGGCTGACACCAGACTGACCCCATCACGAGACGAGACTGACACCAGACTGACCCCATCAAGAGCCGAGGCTGACACCAGACTGACCCCATCACGAGGCGAGGCTGAAACCAGACTGAACCCGTCACGAGGCAAGGCTGACACCAGACTGACCCAATCACAAGGCGAGGCTGAAACCAGACTGACACCATCACGAGGCGAGGCTGACACCAGACTGACCCCATCACGAGGCGAGACTGACTCCGGACTGACCCCATCACGAGGCAAGGCTGACACCAGACTGACACCATCACGAAGCGAGGCTCACACCAGACTGACCCCATCACGGGGCGAGGCTGACACCAGACTAACCCCATCACGAGGCGAGACTGACACCAGACTGACCCCATCACGAGGCGAGACTGACACCAGACTGACCCCATCATGATGTGAGGCTGAGACCAGACTGACCCCATCATGAGGCGATGCTGACACCAGACTGACCCCATCACGAGGCGAGACTGACACCAGACTGACCCCATCACGAGGCGAGGCTGACACCAGACTGACACCATCATGATGTGAGGCTGACACCAGACTGACCCCATCACGAGATGAGGCTGACACCAGACTGACACCATCATGATGTGAGGCTGACACCAGACTGACAGCATCACGAGGCGAGGCTGACACCAGACTGACCCCATCACGAGGTGAGGCTGACACCAGACTGACACCATCACGAGGCGAGGCTGACACCAGACTGACACCATCACGAGGCGATGCTGACACCAGACTGACCCCATCACTAGGCGTGGCTGACACCAGACTGACACCATCATGATGTGAGGCTGACACCAGACTGACCCCATCACGAGGCGAGACTGACACCAGACTGACCCCATCACGAGGCGAGACTGACACCAGACTGACCCCATCACGATGCGAGACTGACACCAGACTGACACCGTCACGAGGCGAGACTGACACCAGACTGACCCCCTCACGAGGCGAGGCTGACACCAGACTGACCCCATTACGAGGCGAGGCTGACACCAGACTGACCCCATCACGAGGCAGGGCTGACACCAGACTGACCACATCACGAGGCGAGGCTGACACCAGACTGACCCCATCACGAGGCGAGGCTGACACCAGACTGACCCCATCAATAGGCGAGGCTGACACCAGACTGACACCATCACGAGGCGAGGCTGACACCAGACTGACACCATCATGATGTGAGGCTGACATCAGACTGACCCCATCACGAGGCGAGACTGATACCGGACTGACCCCATCACGAGGTGAGGCTGACACCAGGACTGACCCCATCACGAGGCGAGGCTGACACCAGACTGACCCCATCATGAGGCGAGGCTGACACCAGACTGACACCATCATGATGTGAGGCTGACACCAGACTGACCCCATCACGAGGTGAGGCTGACACCAGACTGACCCCATCACGAGGCGAGGCTGACACCAGACTGACCCCATCATGAGGCGAGGCTGACACCAGACTGACACCATCATGATGTGAGGCTGACACCAGACTGACCCCATCCTGAGGCGAGGCTGACACCAGACTGGCACCATCATGATGTGAGGCTGAACCCAGACTGACCTCATCACGAGGCGAGACTGACACCAGACTGACCCCATCACGAGGTGAGACTGACACCAGACTGACCCCATCATGAGGCGAGGCTGACACCAGACTGACCCCATCACGAGGCGAGGCTGACACCAGACTGACCCCATCACGAGGCGAGGCTGACACCAGACTGACACCATAACGAGGCGAGGCTGACACCAGACTGACACCATCATGATGTGTGGCTGACACCAGACTGACCCCATCAAGCATCACGAGTCGAGACTGACACCAGACTGACCCCATCACGAGGCGAGACTGACACCAGACTGACCCCATCACGAGACGAGGCTGACACCAGACTGACCCCATCACGAGGCGAGACTGACACCGGACTGACCCCATCATGAGGCGAGGCTGACACCAGACTGACACCATCATGATGTGAGGCTGACACCAGACTGACCCCATCACGAGGTGAGGCTGACACCAGACTTACTCCATCACGAGGCGAGGCTGACACCAGACTGACCCCATCACGAGGCGAGACTGACACCAGACTGACCCCATCATGATGTGAGGCTGACACCAGACTGACCCCATCACGAGGCGATGCTGACACCAGTCTTACCCAATCACGAGGCGAGGCTGACACCAGACTGACACCATCACAAGGCGAAGCTGACACCAGATTGACACCATCATGATGTGAGGCTGACACCAGACTGACCCCATCACTAGCGAGGCTGACGCCAGACTGACCCCATCACTAGCGAGGCTGACACCGGACTGACCCCATCACGAGGCGAGGCTGACACCAGACTGACACCATCATGATGTGAGGCTGACACCAGACTGACACCATCACAAGGCGAGACTGACACCAGACTGACCCCATCACGAGGCGAGACTGACACCAGACTGACCCCATCATGATGTGAGGCTGACACCAGACTGACACCATCACAAGGCGAAGCTGACACCAGACTAACACCATCATGATGTGAGGCTGACACCAGACTGACCCCGTCACGAAGCAAGGCTGACACCAGACTGACCCCATCACGAGGCGAGACTGACACCAGACTGACACCATCACTAGGCGAGACTGACACCAGACTGACCCAATCACGAGGCGAGGCTGACACCAGACGGACCTCATCACGAGGCGACACTGACACCAGACTGACACCATCACGAGGCGAGACTGACACCAGTCTGACCCCACGACGAGGCGAGGCTGACACCAGACTGACCCCATCATGATGTGAGGCTGACACCAGACTGACCCCATCACTAGGCGAGGCTGACACCAGACTGACCTCATCACGAGGCGAGACTGACACCGGAATGACCCAATCACGGGGCGAGGCTGACACCAGACTGACCCCATCACGAGGCGAGGCTGACACCAGACTGACACCATCACAAGGCGTGGCTGACACCAGACTGACCCCATCATGATGTGAGGCTGACACCAGACTGACACCATCACGAGGCGATGCTGACACCAGACTGACACCATCATGATATAAAGCTGACACCAGACTGACCCCGTCACGGGGCGAGGCTAACACCAGACTGACCCCATCACGAGGCGAGGCTGACACCAGACTGACGCCATCACGAGGCGAGACTGACACAGGACTGACCCCATCACGGGGCGAGGCTGACACCAAACTGACCCCATCACGAGGCGAGGCTCACACCAGACTGACACCATCACGAGGCGTGGCTGACACCAGACTGACCCCATCAAGAGGCGAGGCTGACACCAGACTGACCCTGTCAGGAGGCGAGGCTGACACCAGACTGACCCCGTCACGAGGCGAGGCTGACACCAGACTGACCCAATCACGAGGCGAGGCTGACACCAGACTGACCCCATCACGAGGCGAGACTGACACCGGACTGACCACATCACGAGGTGAGGCTGACACCAGACTGACACCATCATGATGTGAGGCTGACACCAGACTGACCCCATCACGAGGCGATGCTGACACCAGTCTTACCCAATCACGAGGCGAGGCTGACACCAGACTGACACCATCACAAGGCGAAGCTGACACCAGATTGACACCATCATGATGTGAGGCTGACACCAGACTGACCCCGTCACGGAGCGAGGCTGACACAAGACTGACCCTATCACGAGGCGAGGCTTACACCAGACTGACCCCATCACGAGGCGAGGTTGACACCAGACTGACACCATTACGATGTGAGGCTGACACCAGACTGACCCCATCACGAGGCGAGACTGACACCGGACTGACCCCATCACGAGGCGAGGCTGACACCAGACTGACACCATCATGATGTGAGACTGACACCGGACTGACCCCATCACGAGGCGAGACTGACACCGGACTGACCCCATCACGAGGCGAGGCTGACACCAGACTGACCCCATCACGAAGCGAGGCTGACACCAGACTGACACCATCACAAGGCGAAGCTGACACAAGATTGACACCATCATGATGTGAGGCTGACACCAGACTGACCCCGTCACGGGGCGAGGCTGACACCAGACTGACCCCATCACGGGGCGAGGCTGACACCAGACTGACCCCATCACGAGACGAGACTGACACCAGACTGACCCCATCAAGAGGCGAGGCTGACACCAGACTGACCCCATCACGAGGCGAGGCTGAAACCAGACTGACCCCGTCACGAGGCAAGGCTGACACCAGACTGACACCATCATGATGTGAGGCTGACACCAGACTGACCCCATCACGAGGTGAGGCTGACACCAGACTGACTCCATCACGAAGCGAGGCTGACACCAGACTTAACCCATCACGGGGCGAGGCTGACACCAGACTAACCCCATCACGAGGCGAGACTGACACCAGACTGACCCCATCACGAGGCGAGACTAACACCAGACTGACCCCATCATGATGTGAGGCTGACACCAGACTGACCCCATCACGAGGCGATGCTGACACCAGACTGACCCCATCACGAAGCGAGACTGACACCAGACTGACCCCATCACAAGGCGAGACTGACACCAGACTGACCCCATCACGAGGCGAGGCTGACACCAGACTGATCCCATCACGAGGCGAGGCTGACACCAGACTGACCCCATCACTAGGCGAGGCTGACACCAGACTGATCCCATCATGAGGCGAGGCTGACACCAGACTGACACGATCACGAGGTGAGGCTGACACCAGACTGACACCATCATGATGTGAGGCTGACACCAGACTGACCCCATCACTAGGCAAGGCTGACACCAGACTTACCACATGACGAGGCGAGACTGACTCCAGACTGACCCCATCATGTTGTGAGGCTGACACCAGACTGACCCCATCACGAGGCGATGCTGACACCAGACTGACGCCATCACGAGGCGAGACTGACACCAGACTGACCCCATCATGGGACGAGGCTGACACCAGACTGACACCATCACGAAGCGAGACTGACACCAGACTGACCCCATCATGATGTGAGGCTGACACCAGACTGACCCCATCACGAGGCGATGCTGACACCAGACCGACCCCATCACGATTCTAGACTGACACCAGACTGACCCCTTCATGAGGCGAGACTGACACCAGACTGACCCCATCACGGGACGAGGCTGACACCAGACTGACCCCATCACGAGGCGAGACTGACAGCAGACTGACACCATCATGAGGCGAGACTGACACCAGACTGACCCCATCACGAGGCGAGGCTGACACCATACTGACCCCATCACGAGGCGGGGCTGACACCAGACTGACCCCATCACGAGGCGAGGCTGACACCAGACTGACACCATCACGAGGCGAGGCTGACACCAGACTGACACCATCACGAGACGAGGCTGACACCAGACTGACACCATCATGATGTGAGGCTGACACCAGACTGACCGCATCACGAGGCGAGACTGACACCAGACTGACCCCATCACGAGGCGAGGCTGACACCAGACTGACACCATCATGATGTGAGGCTGACACCAGACTGACCCCATCACTAGGCGAGACTGACACCAGACTGACCCCATCACTAAGCGAGACTGACACCAGACTGACCCCATCACGAGGCGAGACTGACACCAGACTGACCCCATCACGAGGCGAGACTGACACCAGACTGACCCCATCACGAGGCGAGGCTGACACCAGACTGACCCAATCACAAGGCGAGGCTGACACCAGACTGACACCATCACGAGGCGAGACTGACACCAGACTGACCCCCTCACGAGGCGAGGCTGACACCAGACTGACCTCGTCACGAGGCGGGGCTGACACCAGACTGACCCCATCACGGGGCGAGGCTGACACCAGACTGACCCCATCACGAGGCGAGACTGACACCAGACTGACCCCATTACGAGGCGAGACTGACTCCAGACTGACCCCATCATGATGTGAGGCTAACACCAGACTGACCCCATCACGAGGCGATGCTGACACCAGACTGACCCCATCGCGAGGCGAGGCTGACACCAGACTGACCCCATCGCGTGGCGAGGCTGACACCAGACTGGCCCCATCGCGAAGCGAGGCTGACACCAGCCTGACCCCATCGCGAGGCGAGGCTGACACCAGACTGACCCCATCACGAGGCGAGACTGACACCAGACTTACC
This sequence comes from Staurois parvus, assembly GCF_062004578.1. Lineage (NCBI taxonomy): Eukaryota > Metazoa > Chordata > Amphibia > Anura > Ranidae > Staurois > Staurois parvus. Next base: position 206,895 of record NW_028320352.1, on the reverse strand, counting down.
CCATCACGAGGCGAGACTGACACCAGACTGACACCATCACAAGGCAAAGCTGACACCAGATTGACACCATCATGATGTGAGGCTGACACCAGACTGACCCCATCACGGGACGAGGCTAACACCAGACTGACCCCATCATGAGGCGAGACTGACACCAGACTGACCCCATCACGAGGCGATGCTGACACCAGACTGACCCCATCACGAGGCGAGACTTACACCAGACTTACCCCATCACGAGGCGAGGCTGACACCAGACTGACACCATCACAAGGCAAAGCTGACACCAGATTGACACCATCATGATGTGAGGCTGACACCAGACTGACCCCATCACGGGACGAGGCTGACACCAGACTGACCCCATCACGAGGCGAGACTGACACCAGACTGACCCCATCACAAGGCGATGCTGACACCAGACTGACCCCATCACGAGGCGAGACTGACACCAGACTGACCCAATCACGAGGCGAGACTGACACCAGACTGACCCCATCACGATGTGAGGCTGACAACAGACTGACCCCATCATGAGGCGATGCTGACACCAGACTGACCCCATCACGAGGCGAGGCTGACACCAGACTGACACCATCACAAGGCGAAGCTGACACCAGACTGACACCATCATGATGTGAGGCTGACACCAGACTGACCCCGTCACGAAGCAAGGCTGACACCAGACTGACCCCATCACGAGGCGAGACTGACACCAGACTGACACCATCACTAGGCGAGACTGACACCAGACTGACCCAATCACGAGGCGAGGCTGACACCAGACGGACCTCATCACGAGACGAAGCTGACACCAGACTGACCCCATCACGAGGCGACACTGACACCAGACTGACACCATCACGAGGCGAGACTGACACCAGACTGACCCCACGACGAGGCGAGGCTGACACCAGACTGACCCCATCATGATGTGAGGCTGACACCAGACTGACCCCATCACTAGGCGAGGCTGACACCAGACTGACCCCATCACGAGGCGAGACTGACACCGGAATGACCCAATCACGGGGCGAGGCTGACACCAGACTGACCCCATCACGAGGCGAGGCTGACACCAGACTGACACCATCACGAGGCGTGGCTGACACCAGACTGACCCCATCATGATGTGAGGCTGACACCAGACTGACACCATCACGAGGCGATGCTGACACCAGACTGACACCATCATGATATAAAGCTGACACCAGACTGACCCCGTCACGGGGCGAGGCTGACACCAGACTGACCCCATCACGAGGCGAGGCTGACACCAGACTGACGCCATCACGAGGCGAGACTGACACAGGACTGACCCCATCACGGGGCGAGGCTGACACCAAACTGACCCCATCACGAGGCGAGGCTCACACCAGACTGACACCATCACGAGGCGTGGCTGACACCAGACTGACCCCATCAAGAGGCGAGGCTGACACCAGACTGACCCCGTCAGGAGGCGAGGCTGACACCAGACTGTCCCCGTCACGAGGCGAGGCTGACACCAGACTGACCCAATCACGAGGCGAGGCTGACACCAGACTGACCCCATCACGAGGCGAGACTGACACCGGACTGACCACATCACGAGGCGAGGCTGACACCAGACTGACACCATCATGATGTGAGGCTGACACCAGACTGACCCCATCACGAGGCGATGCTGACACCAGTCTTACCCAATCACGAGGCGAGGCTGACACCAGACTGACACCATCACAAGGCGAAGCTGACACCAGACTGACACCATCATGATGTGAGGCTGACACCAGACTGACCCCGTCACGAAGCAAGGCTGACACCAGACTGACACCATCATGATGTGAGGCTGACACCAGACTGACCCCATCACGAGGCGAGACTGACACCAGACTGACCCCATCACGAGGCGAGGCTGACACCAGACTGATCCCATCACGAGGCGAGGCTGACACCAGACTGACCCCATCACTAGGCGAGGCTGACACCAGACTGATCCCATCATGAGGCGAGGCTGACACCAGACTGACACGATCACGAGGTGAGGCTGACACCAGACTGACACCATCATGATGTGAGGCTGACACCAGACTGACCCCATCACTAGGCAAGGCTGACACCAGACTTACCACATGACGAGGCGAGACTGACTCCAGACTGACCCCATCATGTTGTGAGGCTGACACCAGACTGACCCCATCACGAGGCGATGCTGACACCAGACTGACGCCATCACGAGGCGAGACTGACACCAGACTGACCCCATCATGGGACGAGGCTGACACCAGACTGACACCATCACGAAGCGAGACTGACACCAGACTGACCCCATCATGATGTGAGGCTGACACCAGACTGACCCCATCACGAGGCGATGCTGACACCAGACCGACCCCATCACGATTCTAGACTGACACCAGACTGACCCCTTCATGAGGCGAGACTGACACCAGACTGACCCCATCACGGGACGAGGCTGACACCAGACTGACCCCATCACGAGGCGAGACTGACAGCAGACTGACACCATCATGAGGCGAGACTGACACCAGACTGACCCCATCACGAGGCGAGGCTGACACCATACTGACCCCATCACGAGGCGGGGCTGACACCAGACTGACCCCATCACGAGGCGAGGCTGACACCAGACTGACACCATCACGAGGCGAGGCTGACACCAGACTGACACCATCACGAGACGAGGCTGACACCAGACTGACACCATCATGATGTGAGGCTGACACCAGACTGACCGCATCACGAGGCGAGACTGACACCAGACTGACCCCATCACGAGGCGAGGCTGACACCAGACTGACACCATCATGATGTGAGGCTGACACCAGACTGACCCCATCACTAGGCGAGACTGACACCAGACTGACCCCATCACTAAGCGAGACTGACACCAGACTGACCCCATCACGAGGCGAGACTGACACCAGACTGACCCCATCACGAGGCGAGACTGACACCAGACTGACCCCATCACGAGGCGAGGCTGACACCAGACTGACCCAATCACAAGGCGAGGCTGACACCAGACTGACACCATCACGAGGCGAGACTGACACCAGACTGACCCCCTCACGAGGCGAGGCTGACACCAGACTGACCTCGTCACGAGGCGGGGCTGACACCAGACTGACCCCATCACGGGGCGAGGCTGACACCAGACTGACCCCATCACGAGGCGAGACTGACACCAGACTGACCCCATTACGAGGCGAGACTGACTCCAGACTGACCCCATCATGATGTGAGGCTAACACCAGACTGACCCCATCACGAGGCGATGCTGACACCAGACTGACCCCATCGCGAGGCGAGGCTGACACCAGACTGACCCCATCGCGTGGCGAGGCTGACACCAGACTGGCCCCATCGCGAAGCGAGGCTGACACCAGCCTGACCCCATCGCGAGGCGAGGCTGACACCAGACTGACCCCATCACGAGGCGAGACTGACACCAGACTTACCCCATCACGAGGCGAGACTGACACCAGACTGACACCATCACAAGGCAAAGCTGACACCAGATTGACACCATCATGATGTGAGGCTGACACCAGACTGACCCCATCACGGGACGAGGCTAACACCAGACTGACCCCATCATGAGGCGAGACTGACACCAGACTGACCCCATCACGAGGCGATGCTGACACCAGACTGACCCCATCACGAGGCGAGACTTACACCAGACTTACCCCATCACGAGGCGAGGCTGACACCAGACTGACACCATCACAAGGCAAAGCTGACACCAGATTGACACCATCATGATGTGAGGCTGACACCAGACTGACCCCATCACGGGACGAGGCTGACACCAGACTGACCCCATCACGAGGCGAGACTGACACCAGACTGACCCCATCACAAGGCGATGCTGACACCAGACTGACCCCATCACGAGGCGAGACTGACACCAGACTGACCCAATCACGAGGCGAGACTGACACCAGACTGACCCCATCACGATGTGAGGCTGACAACAGACTGACCCCATCATGAGGCGATGCTGACACCAGACTGACCCCATCACGAGGCGAGGCTGACACCAGACTGACACCATCACAAGGCGAAGCTGACACCAGACTGACACCATCATGATGTGAGGCTGACACCAGACTGACCCCGTCACGAAGCAAGGCTGACACCAGACTGACCCCATCACGAGGCGAGACTGACACCAGACTGACACCATCACTAGGCGAGACTGACACCAGACTGACCCAATCACGAGGCGAGGCTGACACCAGACGGACCTCATCACGAGACGAAGCTGACACCAGACTGACCCCATCACGAGGCGACACTGACACCAGACTGACACCATCACGAGGCGAGACTGACACCAGACTGACCCCACGACGAGGCGAGGCTGACACCAGACTGACCCCATCATGATGTGAGGCTGACACCAGACTGACCCCATCACTAGGCGAGGCTGACACCAGACTGACCCCATCACGAGGCGAGACTGACACCGGAATGACCCAATCACGGGGCGAGGCTGACACCAGACTGACCCCATCACGAGGCGAGGCTGACACCAGACTGACACCATCACGAGGCGTGGCTGACACCAGACTGACCCCATCATGATGTGAGGCTGACACCAGACTGACACCATCACGAGGCGATGCTGACACCAGACTGACACCATCATGATATAAAGCTGACACCAGACTGACCCCGTCACGGGGCGAGGCTGACACCAGACTGACCCCATCACGAGGCGAGGCTGACACCAGACTGACGCCATCACGAGGCGAGACTGACACAGGACTGACCCCATCACGGGGCGAGGCTGACACCAAACTGACCCCATCACGAGGCGAGGCTCACACCAGACTGACACCATCACGAGGCGTGGCTGACACCAGACTGACCCCATCAAGAGGCGAGGCTGACACCAGACTGACCCCGTCAGGAGGCGAGGCTGACACCAGACTGACCCCGTCACGAGGCGAGGCTGACACCAGACTGACCCAATCACGAGGCGAGGCTGACACCAGACTGACCCCATCACGAGGCGAGACTGACACCGGACTGACCACATCACGAGGCGAGGCTGACACCAGACTGACACCATCATGATGTGAGGCTGACACCAGACTGACCCCATCACGAGGCGATGCTGACACCAGTCTTACCCAATCACGAGGCGAGGCTGACACCAGACTGACACCATCACAAGGCGAAGCTGACACCAGATTGACACCATCATGATGTGAGGCTGACACCAGACTGACCCCGTCACGGAGCGAGGCTGACACAAGACTGACCCTATCACGAGGCGAGGCTTACACCAGACTGACCCCATCACGAGGCGAGGTTGACACCAGACTGACACCATTACGATGTGAGGCTGACACCAGACTGACCCCATCACGAGGCGAGGCTGACACCAGACTGACCCCATCACGAGGCGAGGCTGACACCAGATTGACCCCATCACGAGGCGAGGCTGACACCAGACTGACCCCATCACGAGGCGAGGCTGATACCAGACTGACACCATCATGATGTGAGACTGACACCAGACTGACCCCATCACGAGGCGAGACTGACACCGGACTGACCCCATCACGAGGCGAGGCTGACACCAGACTGACCCCATCACGAAGCGAGGCTGACACCAGACTGACACCATCACAAGGCGAAGCTGACACAAGATTGACACCATCATGATGTGAGGCTGACACCAGACTGACCCCGTCACGGGGCGAGGCTGACACCAGACTGACCCCATCACGGGGCGAGGCTGACACCAGACTGACCCCATCACGAGACGAGACTGACACCAGACTGACCCCATCAAGAGGCGAGGCTGACACCAGACTGACCCCATCACGAGGCGAGGCTGAAACCAGACTGACCCCGTCACGAGGCAAGGCTGACACCAGACTGACACCATCATGATGTGAGGCTGACACCAGACTGACCCCATCACGAAGCGAGGCTGACACCAGACTTACCCCATCACGGGGCGAGGCTGACACCAGACTAACCCCATCACGAGGCGAGACTGACACCAGACTGACCCCATCACGAGGCGAGACTAACACCAGACTGACCCCATCATGATGTGAGGCTGACACCAGACTGACCCCATCACGAGGCGATGCTGACACCAGACTGACCCCATCACGAAGCGAGACTGACACCAGACTGACCCCATCACAAGGCGAGACTGACACCAGACTGACCCCATCACGAGGCGAGGCTGACACCAGACTGATCCCATCACGAGGCGAGGCTGACACCAGACTGACCCCATCACTAGGCGAGGCTGACACCAGACTGATCCCATCATGAGGCGAGGCTGACACCAGACTGACACGATCACGAGGTGAGGCTGACACCAGACTGACACCATCATGATGTGAGGCTGACACCAGACTGACCCCATCACTAGGCAAGGCTGACACCAGACTTACCACATGACGAGGCGAGACTGACTCCAGACTGACCCCATCATGTTGTGAGGCTGACACCAGACTGACCCCATCACGAGGCGATGCTGACACCAGACTGACGCCATCACGAGGCGAGACTGACACCAGACTGACCCCATCACGGGACGAGGCTGACACCAGACTGACACCATCACGAGGCGAGGCTGACACCAGACTGACCCCATCACGAGGCGAGACTGACAGCAGACTGACACCATCATGAGGCGAGACTGACACCAGACTGACCCCATCACGAGGCGAGGCTGACACCATACTGACCCCATCACGAGGCGGGGCTGACACCAGACTGACACCATCACGATGTGAGGCTGACACCAGACTGACCCCGTCACGGGGCGAGGCTGACACCAGACTGACCCCATCACGAGGCTAGGCTGACACCAGACTGACGCCATCACGAGGCGAGACTGACACAGGACTGACCCCATCACGGGGCGAGGCTGACACCAGACTGACCCCATCACGAGGCGAGGCTCACACCAGACTGACACCATCACGAGGCGTGGCTGACACCAGACTGACCCCATCATGATGTGAGGCTGACACCAGACTGACCCCATCACTAGGCGAGGCTGACACCAGACTGACCCCATCACGAGGCGAGGCTGACACCAGACTGACACCATCACGAGGCGAGGCTGACACCAGACTGACACCATCATAATACGAGGCTGACACCAGACTGACCCCATCATGGGACGAGGCTGACACCAGACTGACCCCATCACGAGACGAGACTGACACCAGACTGACCCCATCATGATGTGAGGCTGACACCAGACTGACCCCATCACGAGGCGAGGCTGACACCAGACTGACCCCATCACGAGGCGAGGCTGACACCAGACTGACCCCATCACGAGGCGAGGCTGACACCAGACTGACAACATCACAAGGCGAAGCTGACACAAGATTGACACCATCATGATGTGAGGCTGACACCAGACTGACCCCGTCACGGGGCGAGGCTGACACCAGACTGACCCCATCACGAGGCGAGACTGACACCAGACTGACCCCATCATGATGTGAGGCTGACACCAGACTGACCCCATCACGAGGCGATGCTGACACCAGTCTTACCCAATCACGAGGCGAGGCTGACACCAGACTGACACCATCACAAGGCGAAGCTGACACCAGATTGACACCATCATGATGTGAGGCTGACACCAGACTGACCCGTCACGGAGCGAGGCTGACACCAGACTGACCCCATCACGAGGCGAGGCTGACACCAGACTGACACCGTCACGAGGCAAGGCTGACTCCAGACTGACCCCATCACGAGGCGATGCGGACACCGGACTGACCCCATCACGAGGCGAGGCTGACACCAGACTGACTCCATCACGAGGCGAGGCTGACACCAGACTGACCCAATCACGAGACGAGGCTGACACCAGACTGACCCCGTCACGAGGCGAGGCTAACACCAGACTGACCCCGTCACGAGGCGAGGCTGACACCAGACTGACCCAATCGCGAGGCGAGGCTGACACCAGACTGACCCCATCACGAGGCGAGACTGACACCGGACTGACCCCATCACGAGGCGAGGCTGACACCAGACTGACACCATCATGATGTGAGGCTGACACCAGACTGACCCCATCACGAGGCGAGACTGACACCAGACTGACCCCATCATGATGTGAGGCTGACACCAGACTGACCCCATCACGAGGCGATGCTGACACCAGTCTTACCCAATCACGAGGCGAGGCTGACACCAGACTGACACCATCACAAGGCGAAGCTGACACCAGATTGACACCATCATGATGTGAGGCTGACACCAGACTGACCCCGTCACAGAGCGAGGCTGACACCAGACTGACCCCATCACGAGGCGAGGCTGACACCAGACTGACACCGTCACGAGGCGAGGCTGACTCCAGACTGACCCCATCACGAGGCGAGGCGGACACCGGACTGACCCCATCACGAGGCGAGGCTGACACCAGACTGACCCCATCACGAGGCGAGGCTGACACCAGACTGACCCCATCACTAGCGAGGCTGACACCAGACTGACCCCATCACTAGCGAGGCTGACACCGGACTGACCCCATCACGAGGCGAGGCTGACACCAGACTGACACCATCATGATGTGAGGCTGACACCAGACTGACACCATCACAAGGCAAGACTGACACCAGACTGATCCAATCACGAGGCGAGACTGACACCAGACTGACCCCATCATGATGTGAGGCTGACACCAGACTGACCCCATCATGAGGCGATGCTGACACCAGACTGACCCCATCACGAGGCGAGACTGACACCAGACTGACACCATCACTAGGCGAGACTGACACCAGACTGACCCAATCACGAGGCGAGGCTGACACTAGACTGACCCCATCACGAGGCGAGACTGACACCAGACTGACCCCATTACGAGGCGAGACTGACACCAGACTGACCCCATCATGATGTGAGGCTGACACCAGACTGACCCCATCACTAGGCGAGGCTGACACCAGACTGACCCCATCACGAGGCGAGGCTGACACCAGACTGACACCATCACGAGGCGAGACTGACACCAGACTGACCCCATCACGAGGCGAGACTGACACCAGACTGACCCCATCATGATGTGAGGCTGACACCCGACTGACCCCATCACGAGGCGATGCTGACACCAGACTTACCCCATCACGAGGCGAGGCTGACACCAGACTGACACCATCACAAGGCGAAGCTGACACCAGATTGACACCATCATGATGTGAGACTGACACCAGACTGACCCCGTCACGGAGCAAGGCTGACACCAGACTGACCCCATCACGAGGCGAGACTGACACCAGACTGACACCATCACTAGGCGAGACTGAAACCAGACTGACCCCATCACAAGGCGAGACTGACACCAGACTGACACCATCACGAGGCGAGACTGACCCCAGACTGACACCATCATGATGTGAGGCTGACACCAGACTGACCCCATCACTAGGCGAGGCTGACACCAGACTGACCCCATCACGAGGCAAGGCTGACACCAGACTGACCCCATCACGAGGCGAGGCTGACACCAGACTGACACCATCATGATGTGAGGCTGACACCAGACAGATCCCATCACGAGGTGAGGCTGACACAAGACTGACACCATCACGAGGCGAGGCTGACACCAGACTGACACCATCACGAGACGAGGCTGACACCAGACTGACCCCATCACGAGGCGAGGCTGACACCAGACTGACACCATCATGATGTGAGGCTGACACCAGACTGACCCCATCACGAGGCGAGGCTGACACCAGACTGACCCTATCACTAGGCGAGGCTGATACCAGACTGACACCATCTCGAGGCGAGGCTGACACCAGACTGACCACATAACGAGGCGAGGCTGACACCAGACTGACCCCATCATGATGTGAGGCTGACACCAGTCTGACCCCATCACGAGGCGAAGCTAACACCAGACTGACCCCATCACGAGGCGAGGCTGACACCAGACTGACCCCATCACGAGGCGAGGCTGACACCAGACTGACCCCATCACGAGGCGAGGCTGACACCAGACTGACACCATCATAATGTGAGGCTGACACCAGACTGACCCCATCACGAGGCGAGGCTGACACCAGACTGACCCCATTACGAGGCGAGGCTGACACCAGACTGACACCATCACTAGGCGAGGCTGACACCAGACTGACACCATCACGAGGCGAGGCTGACACCAGACTGACCCCATCACGAGGCAAGGCTGACACCAGACTGACACCATCATGATGTGAGACTGACACAAGACTGACCCCATCACGAGGCGAGGCTGACACCAGACTGACCCCATCACGAGGCGAGGCTGACACCAGACTGACCCCATCACGAGGCGAGGCTGACACCTGACTGACACCATCATGATGTGAGGCTGACACCAGACTGACCACATCACTAGGCGAGGCTGACACCAGACTGACCCCATCACGAGGCAAGGCTGACACCAGACTGACCCCATCACGAGGCGAGGCTGACACCAGACTGACACCATCATGATGTGAGGCTGACACCAGACAGATCCCATCACGAGGTGAGGCTGACACAAGACTGACACCATCACGAGGCGAGGCTGACACCAGACTGACACCATCACGAGACGAGGCTGACACCAGACTGACACCATCATAATGTGAGGCTGACACCAGACTGACCCCATCACGAGGCGAGGCTGACACCAGACTGACCCTATCACTAGGCGAGGCTGATACCAGACTGACACCATCTCGAGGCGAGGCTGACACCAGACTGACCACATAACGAGGCGAGGCTGACACCAGACTGACACCATCATAATGTGAGGCTGACACCAGACTGACCCCATCACGAGGCGAGGCTGACACCAGACTGACCCTATCACTAGGCGAGGCTGATACCAGACTGACACCATCTCGAGGCGAGGCTGACACCAGACTGACCACATAACGAGGCGAGGCTGACACCAGACTGACCCCATCATGATGTGAGGCTGACACCAGTCTGACCCCATCACGAGGCGAAGCTAACACCAGACTGACCCCATCACGAGGCGAGGCTGACACCAGACTGACCCCATAACGAGGCGAGGCTGACACCAGACTGACCCCATCACGAGGCGAGGCTGACACCAGACTGACCCCATCACGAGGCGAGGCTGACACCAGACTGACCCCATCACGAGGCGAGTCTGACACCAGACTGACCCCATCACGAGGCGAGGCTGACACCAGACTGACCCCATCACGAGGCGAGGCTGACACCTGACTGACACCATCATGATGTGAGGCTGACACCAGACTGACCACATCACTAGGCGAGGCTGACACCAGACTGACGCCATCACGAGGCGAGGCTGACACCAGACTGACCTCATCACGAGGCGAGGCTGACACCAGACTGACCCCATCACGAGGCGAGACTGACACCAGACTGACCCCATCATGATGTGAGGCTGACACCAGTCTGACCCTATCACTAGGCGAGGCTGACACCAGACTGACCTCATCACGAGGCGAGGCTGACACCAGACTGACCCCATCACGAGGCGAGGCTGACACCAGACTGACCCCATCACGAGGTGAGGCTGACACCAGACTGACCCCATCACGAGGCGAGGCTGACACCAGACTGACCCCATCACGAGGCAAGGCTGACACCAGACTGACCCCATCACGAGTCGAGGCTGACACCAGACTGACCCCATCACGAGGCGAGGCTGACACCTGACTGACAACATCATGATGTGAGGCTGACACCAGACTGACCCCATCACTAGGCGAGGCTGACACCAGACTGACGCCATCACGAGGTGAGGCTGACACCAGACTGACCCCATCACGAGGCGAGACTGACACCGGACTGACCCCATCACGAGGCGAGGCTGACACCGGACTGACCCCATCACGAGGTGAGGCTGACACCAGACTGACACCATCACGAGGCGAGACTGACACCGGACTGACCCCATCACGAGGCGAGGCTGACACCAGACTGAACCCATCACGAGGCGAGGCTGACACCAGACTGACCCCATCACGAGGCGAGGCTGACACCAGACTGACCCCATCACGAGGCGAGGCTGACACCAGACTGACCCTATCACGAGGCGAGGCTGACACCAGACTGACACCATCACGATGTGAGGCTTACACCAGACTGACACTATCACGAGGCGAGGCTGACACCAGACTGACCCCATCACGAGGCGAGGCTGACACCGGACTGACCCCACCACGAGGCGAGGCTGACACCAGACTGACACCATCATGATGTGAGGCTGACACCAGACTGACCCCATCACGAGGCGAGGCTGACACCAGACTGACCCTATCACTAGGCGAGGCTTATACCAGACTGACACCATCTCGAGGCGAGGCTGACACCAGACTGACCACATAACGAGGCGAGGCTGACACCAGACTGACCCCATCATGATGTGAGGCTGACACCAGTCTGACCCCATCACGAGGCGAGGCTGACACCAGACTGACAGCATCACGATGTGAGGCTGAAACCAGACTGACCCCATCAAGAGGCGAGACTGACACCAGACTGACCCCATCACGAGGCGAGGCTGACACCAGACTAAACCCATCACGAGGCGAGGCTGACACCAGACTGACAGCATCACGATGTGAGGCTGAAACCAGACTGACCCCATCAAGAGGCGAGACTGACACCAGACTGACCCCATCACGAGGCGAGGCTGACACCAGACTGAACCCATCACGAGGCGAGGCTGACACCAGACTGACCCCATCACGAGGCGAGGCTGACACCAGACTGACCCCATCACGAGGTGAGGCAGACACCAGACTGACCCCATCACGAGGCGAGGCTGACACCAGACTGAACCCATCACGAGGCGAGGCTGACACCAGACTGACCCCATCACGAGGCGAGGCTGACACCAGACTGACCCCATCACGAGGCGAGGCTGACACCAGACTGACCCCATCACGAGGCGAGGCTGACACCAGACTGACCCTATCACTAGGCGAGGCTTATACCAGACTGACACCATCTCGAGGCGAGGCTGACACCAGACTGACCACATAACGAGGCGAGGCTGACACCAGACTGACCCCATCATGATGTGAGGCTGACACCAGTCTGACCCCATCACGAGGCGAGGCTGACACCAGACTGACCCCATCACGAGGCGAGGCTGACACCAGACTGACCCCATCACGAGGCAAGGCTGACACCAGACTGACGCCATCACGAGGCGAGGCTGACACCAGACTGACCCCATCACGAGGCGAGGCTGACACCAGACTGACCCCATCACGAGGCGAGGCTGACACCAGACTGACCCCATCAGGAGGCGAGGCTGACACCAGACTGACACCATCACGATGTGAGGCTGACACGAGACTGACCCCATCACGAGGCGAGGCTGACACCAGACTGACCCCATCACGAGGCGAGGCTGACACCAGACTGACCCCATCACGAGGCGAGGCTGACACCAGACTGACCCCATCACGAGGCGAGGCTGACACCAGACTGACCCTATCACGAGGCGAGGCTGACACCAGACTGACACCATCACGATGTGAGGCTTACACCAGACTGACACTATCACGAGGCGAGGCTGACACCAGACTGACCCCATCACGAGGCGAGGCTGACACCGGACTGACCCCACCACGAGGCGAGGCTGACACCAGACTGACACCATCATGATGTGAGGCTGACACCAGACTGACCCCATCACGAGGCGAGGCTGACACCAGACTGACCCTATCACTAGGCGAGGCTTATACCAGACTGACACCATCTCGAGGCGAGGCTGACACCAGACTGACCACATAACGAGGCGAGGCTGACACCAGACTGACCCCATCATGATGTGAGGCTGACACCAGTCTGACCCCATCACGAGGCGAGGCTGACACCAGACTGACAGCATCACGATGTGAGGCTGAAACCAGACTGACCCCATCAAGAGGCGAGACTGACACCAGACTGACCCCATCACGAGGCGAGGCTGACACCAGACTAAACCCATCACGAGGCGAGGCTGACACCAGACTGACAGCATCACGATGTGAGGCTGAAACCAGACTGACCCCATCAAGAGGCGAGACTGACACCAGACTGACCCCATCACGAGGCGAGGCTGACACCAGACTGAACCCATCACGAGGCGAGGCTGACACCAGACTGACCCCATCACGAGGCGAGGCTGACACCAGACTGACCCCATCACGAGGTGAGGCAGACACCAGACTGACCCCATCACGAGGCGAGGCTGACACCAGACTGAACCCATCACGAGGCGAGGCTGACACCAGACTGACCCCATCACGAGGCGAGGCTGACACCAGACTGACCCCATCACGAGGCGAGGCTGACACCAGACTGACCCCATCACGAGGCGAGGCTGACACCAGACTGACCCTATCACTAGGCGAGGCTTATACCAGACTGACACCATCTCGAGGCGAGGCTGACACCAGACTGACCACATAACGAGGCGAGGCTGACACCAGACTGACCCCATCATGATGTGAGGCTGACACCAGTCTGACCCCATCACGAGGCGAGGCTGACACCAGACTGACCCCATCACGAGGCGAGGCTGACACCAGACTGACCCCATCACGAGGCAAGGCTGACACCAGACTGACGCCATCACGAGGCGAGGCTGACACCAGACTGACCCCATCACGAGGCGAGGCTGACACCAGACTGACCCCATCACGAGGCGAGGCTGACACCAGACTGACCCCATCAGGAGGCGAGGCTGACACCAGACTGACACCATCACGATGTGAGGCTGACACGAGACTGACCCCATCACGAGGCGAGACTGACACCAGACTGACCCCATCACTAGGCGAGGCTGACACCAGACTGACCCCATCACTAGGCGAGGCTGACACCAGACTGACCCCATCACGAGGCGAGGCTGACACCAGACTGACCCCATCACGAGGCGAGGCTGACACCAGACTGACCCCATCACGAGGCGAGGCTGACACCAGACTGACCCCATCACGAAGCAAGGCTGACACCAGATTGACACCATCACAAGGCGAAGCTGACACAAGATTGACACCATCATGATGTGAGGCTGACACCAGACTGACCCCGTCACGGGGCGAGGCTGACACCAGACTGACCCCATCACGGGGCGAGGCTGACACCAGACTGACCCCATCACGAGACGAGACTGACACCAGACTGACCCCATCAAGAGCCGAGGCTGACACCAGACTGACCCCATCACGAGGCGAGGCTGAAACCAGACTGAACCCGTCACGAGGCAAGGCTGACACCAGACTGACCCAATCACAAGGCGAGGCTGAAACCAGACTGACACCATCACGAGGCGAGGCTGACACCAGACTGACCCCATCACGAGGCGAGGCTGACACCGGACTGACCCCACCACGAGGCGAGGTTGACACCAGACTGACACCATCATGATGTGAGGCTGACACCAGACTGACCCCATCACGAGGCGAGGCTGACACCAGACTGACCCTATCACTAGGTGAGGCTTATACCAGACTGACACCATCTCGAGGCGAGGCTGACACCAGACTGACCACATAACGAGGCGAGGCTGAAACCAGACTGACCACATAACGAGGCGAGGCTGACACCAGACTGACCCCATCATGATGTGAGGCTGACACCAGTCTGACCCCATCACGAGGCGAGGCTGACACCAGACTGACCCCATCACGAGGCGAGGCTGACACCAGACTGACCCCATCACGAGGCGAGGCTGACACCAGACTGACCACATCACGAGGCGAGGCTGACACCAGACTGACACCATCACGAGACGTGGCTGACACCAGACTGACCCCATCATGATGTGAGGCTGACACCAGACTGACCCCATCACTAGGCGAGGCTGACACCAGACTGACCCCATCACGAGGCGAGGCTGACACCAGACTGATGCCATCACGAGGCGAGACTGACACAGGACTGACCCCATCACGGGGCGAGGCTGACACCAGACTGACCACATCACGAGGCGAGGCTGACACCAGACTGACACCATCACGAGACGTGGCTGACACCAGACTGACCCCATCATGATGTGAGGCTGACACCAGACTGACCCCATCACTAGGCGAGGCTGACACCAGACTGACCCCATCACGAGGCGAGGCTGACACCAGACTGACACCATCACGAGGCGAGGCTGACACCAGACTGACACCATCATAATGTGAGGCTGACACCAGACTGACCCCATCACGAGGCTAGTCTGACACCAGACTGACCCCATTACGAGGCGAGGCTGACACCAGACTGACACCATCACTAGGCGAGGCTGACACCAGACTGACACCATCACGAGGCGAGGCTGACACCAGGCTGACCCCATCACGAGGCAAGGCTGACACCAGACTGACACCATCATGATGTGAGACTGACACAAGACTGACCCCATCACGAGGCGAGGCTGACACCAGTCTGACCCCATCACGAGGCGAAGCTAACACCAGACTGACCCCATCACGAGGCGAGGCTGACACCAGACTGACCCCATCACGAGGCGAGGCTGACACCAGACTGACCCCATCACGAGGCGAGGCTGACACCAGACTGACCCCATCACGAGGCGAGGCTGACACCAGACTGACCCCATCACGAGGCGAGGCT
Source organism: Staurois parvus (assembly GCF_062004578.1). NCBI lineage: Eukaryota > Metazoa > Chordata > Amphibia > Anura > Ranidae > Staurois > Staurois parvus. Next base: position 190,281 of record NW_028320352.1, on the reverse strand, counting down.
GACACCAGACTGACCCCATCACGAGGCGAGGCTGACACCAGACTGACCCCATCACGAGGCGAGGCTGACACCTGACTGACACCATCATGATGTGAGGCTGACACCAGACTGACCCCATCACTAGGCGAGGCTGACACCAGACTGACGCCATCACGAGGCGAGGCTGACACCAGACTGACCTCATCACGAGGCGAGGCTGACACCAGACTGACCCCATCACGAGGCGAGACTGACACCAGACTGACCCCATCATGATGTGAGGCTGACACCTTTCTGACCCTATCACTAGGCGAGGCTGACACCAGACTGACCTCATCACGAGGCGAGGCTGACACCAGACTGACCCCATCACGAGGCGAGGCTGACACCAGACTGACCCCATCACGAGGTGAGGCTGACACCAGACTGACCCCATCACGAGGCGAGGCTGACACCAGACTGACCCCATCACGAGGCAAGGCTGACACCAGACTGACCCCATCACGAGGCGAGGCTGACACCAGACTGACCCCATCACGAGGCGAGGCTGAAACCTGACTGACAACATCATGATGTGAGGCTGACACCAGACTGACCCCATCACTAGGCGAGGCTGACACCAGACTGACGCCATCACGAGGCGAGGCTGACACCAGACTGACCCCATCACGAGGCGAGACTGACACCGGACTGACCCCATCACGAGGCGAGGCTGACACCGGACTGACCCCATCACGAGGTGAGGCTGACACCAGACTGACACCATCACGAGGCGAGACTGACACCGGACTGACCCCATTACGAGGCGAGGCTGACACCAGACTGACAGCATCACGATGTGAGGCTGACACCACACTGACCCCATCAAGAGGCGAGACTGACACCAGACTGACCCCATCACGAGGCGAGGCTGACACCAGACTGAACCCATCACGAGGCGAGGCTGACACCAGACTGTCCCCATCACGAGGCGAGGCTGACACCAGACTGACCCCATCAGGAGGCGAGGCTGACACCAGACTGACCCTATCACGAGGCGAGGCTGACACCAGACTGACACCATCACGATGTGAGGCTTACACCAGACTGACACCATCACGAGGCGAGGCTGACACCAGACTGACACCATCACGAGGCGAGGCTGAAACCAGACTGACCCTATCACTAGGCGAGGCTGACACCAGACTGACACCATCATGATGAGAGACTGTCTCCAGACTGACCCCATCACGAGGCGAGGCTGACACCAGACTGACACCATCACGATGTGAGGCTGACACCAGACTGACCCCATCACTAGGCGAGACTGACACCAGACTGACTCCATCATGAGGCGAGGCTGACACCAGACTGACCCCATCACGAGGCGAGGCTGACACCAGACTGACCCCATCATGAGGCGAGGCCGACACCGGACTGACCCCATCACAAGGCGAGACTGACACCGGACTGACCCCATCACGAGGCGAGGCTGACACCAGACTGACACCATCACGAGGCGAGGCTGACAACAGACTGACCCCATCACGAGGTGAGGCTGACACCAGACTGACCCCATCACGAGGCGAGGCTGACACCAGACTGACACCATCACGAGGCGAGGCTGACACCAGACTGACCCCATCACTAGGCGAGGCTGACACCAGACTGACACCATCACGATGTGAGGCTGACACCAGTCTGACCCCATCACGAGGCGAGGCTGACACCAGACTGACCCCATCACGAGGCGAGGCTGACACCAGACTGACCCCATCACGAGGCGAGGCTGACACCAGACTGACCCCATCACAAGGCAAAGCTGACACCTGACTGACACCATCACGATGTGAGGCTGACACCAGACTGACCCTATCACGAGGCGAGGCTGACACCAGACTGACACCATCACGAGGCGAGGCTGACACCAGACTGACCCCATCATGATGTGAGGCTGACACCAGACTGACCCCATCACTAGGCGAGGCTGACACCGGACTGACCCAATCACGAGGCGAGGCTGACACCGGACTGACACCATCACGAGGCGAGGCTGACACCAGACTGACAATATCACGATGTGAGGCTGACACCAGACTGAACCCATCACAATGCGAGACTGACACCGGACTGACCCCATCCCTAGGCGAGGCTGACACCAGACTGACCCCATCACGAGGCGAGACTGACACCAGACTGACCCCATCCCTAGGCGAGGCTGACACCAGACTGACCCCATCACGAGGCGAGACTGACACCAGACTGACCCCATCACGAGGCGAGGCAGACACCAGACTGACCCCATTACGACGCGAGGCTGACACCAGACTGACACCATCACGATGCGAGACTGACACCAGACTGACCCCATCACGAGGCAAGACTGACACCAGACTGACCCCATCACGAGGCGAGACTGACACCAGACTGACCTCATCACGAGGCGAGGCTGACACCAGACTGGCCCCATCACGAGGCGAGGCTGACACCAGACTGACCCCATCACGAGGCGAGGCTGACACAAGACTGACCCCATCACTAGCGATGCTGACACCAGACTGACCCCATCACGAGGCGAGGCTGACACCAGACTGACCCCATCACGAGGCGAGGCTGACACCAGACTGACCCCATCACTAGGTGAGTCTGACACCAGACTGACACCATCACGAGGTGAGGCTGACACCAGACTGACCCTATCACGAGGCGAGGCTGACCCCAGACTGACCCCATCACGAGGCGAGGCTGACACCAGACTGAACCCATCACGGGGCGAGGCTGACACCAGACTGACCCCATCATGAGGCGAGGCTGACACCAGACTGACACCATCACGAGGCGAGGCTGACACCAGACTGACACCATCACGAGTCGAGACTGACACCAGACTGACCAAATCATGATGTGTGGCTGAATCCAGACTGACCCCAACACTAGACGAGGCTGACACCAGACTGACCCCATCACGAGGCGAGGCTGACACCAGACTGACTCCATCATGAAGCGAGGCTGACACCAGACTGACCCCATCACGAGGCGAGGCTGACACCAGACTGACACCATCATGATGAGAGACTGTCTCCAGACTGACCCCATCACGAGGCGAGGCTGACACCAGACTGACACCATCACGATGTGAGGCTGACACCAGACTGACCCCATCACTAGGCGAGACTGACACCAGACTGACTCCATCATGAGGCGAGGCTGACACCAGACTGACCCCATCACGAGGCGAGGCTGACACCAGACTGACACCATCATGATGAGAGACTGTCTCCAGACTGACCCCATCTCGAGGCGAGGCTGACACCAGACTGACACCATCACGATGTGAGGCTGACACCAGACTGACCCCATCACTAGGCGAGACTGACACCAGACTGACCCCATCACGAGGCGAGGCTGACACCTGACTGACACCATCATGATGTGAGGCTGACACCAGACTGACACCATCACGAGGCGAGGCTGACACCAGACTGACCCCATCACGAGGCAAGACTGACACCAGACTGACACCATCACGAGGCGAGGCTGACACCAGACTGACCCTATCACGAGGCGAGACTGACACCAGACTGACCCCATCACGAGGCGAGACTGACACCAGACTGACCCCATCACAAGGCGAGACTGACACCGGACTGACCCCATCACGAGGCAAGGCTGACACCATACTGACCCCATCACTAGGCGAGGCTGACACCAGACTGACCGCATCACGAGGCGAGACTGACACCAGACTGACCCCATTCCTAGGCGAGGCTGACACCAGACTGACCCCATCGCGAGGCGAGACTGACACCAGACTGACCCCATCACGAGGCGAGGCAGACACCAGACTGACCCCATTACGACGCGAGGCTGACACCAGACTGACACCATCACGATGCTAGACTGACACCAGACTGACACCATCACGAGGCGAGACTGACACCAGACTGACCCCATCACGAGGCGAGACTGACACCAGACTGACCCCATCTCGAGGCGAGACTGACACCAGACTGACACCATCACAAGGCGAGGCTGACACCAGACTGACCCCATCACGAGGCGAGGCTGACACCAGACTGACCCCATCACGAGGCGAGGCTGACACCAGACTGACCCCATCACAAGGCAAAGCTGACACCTGACTGACACCATCACGATGTGAGGCTGACACCAGACTGACCCTATCACGAGGCGAGGCTGACACCAGACTGACACCATCACGAGGCGAGGCTGACACCAGACTGACCCCATCACGAGACGAGGCTGACACCAGACTGACACCATCATGAGACGAGGCTGACACCAGACTGACACCTTCATGATGTGAGGCTGACACCAGACTGACCCCATCACGAGGCGAGGCTGACACCAGACTGACAGCATCACGAGGCGAGGCTGACACCAGACTGACCCCATCACGAGACGAGGCTGACACCAGACTGACCCCATCACGAGACGAGGCTGACACCAGACTGACACCATCACGAGACGAGGCTGACACCAGACTGACACCTTCATGATGTGAGGCTGACACCAGACTGACCCCATCACGAGGCGAGGCTGACACCAGACTGACCGCATCACGAGGCGAGGCTGACACCAGACTGACCCCATCATGATGTGAGGCTGACACCAGACTGACCCCATCATGATGTGAGGCTGACACCAGACTGACCCCATCACTAGACGAGGCTGACACCGGACTGACCCAATCACGAGGCGAGGCTGACACCGGACTGACACCATCACGAGGCGAGGCTGACACCAGACTGACAATATCACGATGTGAGGCTGACACCAGACTGAACCCATCACAAGGCGAGACTGACACCGGACTGACCCCATCACGAGGCAAGGCTGACACCAGACTGACCCCATCACTAGGCGAGGCTGACACCAGACTGACCCCATCACGAGGCGAGACTGACACCAGACTGACCCCATCCCTAGGCGAGGCTGACACCAGACTGACCCCATCACGAGGCGAGACTGACACCAGACTGACCCCATCACGAGGCGAGGCAGACACCTGACTGACCCCATTACGACGCGAGGCTGACACCAGACTGACACCATCACGATGCGAGACTGACACCAGACGGACCTCATCACGAGGCAAGACTGACACCAGACTGACCCCATCACGAGGCGAGACAGACACCAGACTGACCTCATCACGAGGCGAGGCTGACACCAGACTGACCCCATCACGAGGCGAGGCTGACACCAGACTGACCCCATCATGAGGCGAGGCTGACACAAGACTGACCCCATCACTAGCGAGGCTGACACCAGACTGACCCCATCACGAGGCGAGGCTGACACCAGACTGACCCCATCACGAGGCGAGGCTGACACCAGACTGACCCCATCACTAGGTGAGTCTGACACCAGACTGACACCATCATGATGAGAGACTGTCTCCAGACTGACCCCATCACGAGGCGAGGCTGACCCCAGACTGACACCATCACGAGGTGAGGCTGACACCAGACTGACCCCATCACGAGGCGAGGCTGACACCAGACTGACCCCATCACGAGGCAAGGCTGACACCAGACTGACACCATCACGAGGCGAGGCTGACACCAGACTGACACCATCACGAGGCGAGACTGACACCGGACTGACCCTATCAAGAGGCGAGGCTGACACCAGACTGACCCCATCACGAGGCGAGGCTGACACCAGACTGACTCCATCACGAGGCGAGGATGAGACCAGACTGACACCATCACGAGGCGAGACTGACACCAGACTGAACCCATCATGATGTGAGGCTGACACCAGACTGACCCCATCACTAGGCGAGGCTGACACCAGACTGACACCATCACGAGGCGAGGCTGACACCAGACTGACACCATCACGAGGCGAGGCTGACACAAGACTGACACCATCACGAGGCGAGACTGACACCAGACTGACACCATCACGAGGCGAGACTGACACCAGACTGACACCATCACGAGGCGAGGCTGACACCAGACTGACCCCATCACGAGGCGAGGCTGACACCAGACTGACACCATCACGAGGCGAGACTGACACCAGACTGACACCATCACGAGGCGAGGCTGACACCAGACTGACCCCATCACGAGGCGAGGCTGACACCAGACTGACCGCATCACGAGGCGAGGCTGACACCAGACTAACCCTATCACTAGGCGAGGCTGACACCAGACTGACACCATCATGATGTGAGGCTGTCACCACACTGACCCCATCACGAGGCGAGGCTGACACCAGACTGACCCCATCACGAGGCGAGGCTGACACCTGACTGACACCATCATGATGTGAGGCTGTCACCACACTGACCCCATCACGAGGCGAGGCTGACACCAAACTGACACCATCATGATGTGAGGCTGACACCAGAATGACCTCATCACGAGGCGAGGCTGACACCAGACTGACACCATCACGAGGCGAGGCTGATGCCAGACTGACACCATCATGATGTGAGGCTGACACCAGACTGACCCCATCACAAGGCGAGACTGACACCAGACTGACCCCATCACGAGGCGAGGCTGACACCAGACTGACCCCATCACGAGGCGAGGCTGACACTAGACTGACACCATCACGAGGCGAGACTGACACCAGACTGAACCCATCATGATGTGAGGCTGACACCAGACTGACCCCATCACTAGGCGAGGCTGACACCAGACTGACACCATCATGATGTGAGGCTGACACCAGACTGACACCATCATGATGTGAGGCTGACACCAGACTGACCTCATCAGGAGGCGAGGCTGACTCCAGACTGACCCCATCATGATGTGAGGCTGACAGCAGACTGACCCCATCACGAGGCGAGGCTGAAACCAGACTGACCCTATCACTAGGCGAGGCTGACACCAGACTGACCCAATTACGAGGCGAGGCTGACACCAGACTGACCCCATCACGAGGCGAGGCTGACTCCAGACTGACACCATTATGATGTGAGGCTTACACCAGACTGACCCAATCACTTGGCGAGGCTGACACCAGACTGACACCATCACGAGGCGAGGCTGAAACCAGACTGACCCTATCACTAGGCGAGGCTGACACCAGACTGACACCTTCACGAGGCAAGGCTGACACCAGACTGACCCCATCACAAGGCGAGGCTGACACCAGACTGACCTCATCACGAGGCGAGACTGACACCGGACTGACCCCATCACGAGGCGAGGCTGACACCAGACTGACCTCATCACGAGGCGAGACTGACACCGGACTGACCCCATCACGAGGCGAGGCTTACACCAGACTGACACCATCACGAGTCGAGACTGACACCAGACTGACCAAATCATGATGTGAGGCTGACACATGACTGACACCTTCATGATGTGAGGCTGACACCAGACTGACCCCATCACGAGGCGAGGCTGACACCAGACTGACCGCATCACGAGGCGAGGCTGACACCAGACTGACCCTATCACTAGGCGAGGCTGACACCAGACTGACACAATCACGAGGCGAAGCTGACACCAGACTGACCCCATCATGATGTGAGGCTAACACCAGACTGACCCCATCATGATGTGAGGCTGACACCAGACTGACCCCATCACTAGGCGAGGCTGACACCGGACTGACCCAATCACGAGGCGAGGCTGACACCGGACTGACACCATCACGAGGCGAGGCTGACACCAGACTGACAATATCATGATGTGAGGCTGACACCAGACTGAACCCATCACAAGGCGAGACTGACACCGGACTGACCCCATCACGAGGCAAGGCTGACACCAGACTGACCCCATCATGATGTGAGGCTGACACCAGACTGACCCCATCACTAGGCGAGGGTGACACCAGACTGACCCCATCACGAGACGAGGCTGACACCAGACTGACACCATCACGAGACGAGGCTGACACCAGACTGACACCTTCATGATGTGAGGCTGACACCAGACTGACCCCATCACGAGGCGAGGCTGACACCAGACTGACCGCATCACGAGGCGAGGCTGACACCAGACTGACCCTATCACTAGGCGAGGCTGACACCAGACTGACACCATCACGAGGCGATGCTGACACCAGACTGACCCCATCATGATGTGAGGCTGACACCAGACTGACCCCATCATGATGTGAGGCTGACACCAGACTGACCCCATCACTAGGCGAGGCTGACACCGGACTGACCCAATCACGAGGCGAGGCTGACACCGGACTGACACCATCACGAGGCGAGGCTGACACCAGACTGACAATATCACGATGTGAGGCTGACACCAGACTGAACCCATCACAAGGCGAGACTGACACCGGACTGACCCCATCACGAGGCAAGGCTGACACCAGACTGACCCCATCACTAGGCGAGGCTGACACCAGACTGCCCCATCACGAGGCGAGACTGACACCAGAATGACCCCATCCCTAGGCGAGGCTGACACCAGACTGACCCCATCACGAGGCGAGACTGACACCAGACTGACCCCATCACGAGGCGAGGCAGACACCAGACTGACCCCATTACGACGCGAGGCTGACACCAGACTGACACCATCACGATGCGAGACTGACACCAGACTGACCCCATCACGAGGCAAGACTGACACCAGACTGACCCCATCACGAGGCGAGACTGACACCAGACTGACCTCATCACGAGGCGAGGCTGACACCAGACTGACCCCATCACGAGGCGAGGCTGACACCAGACTGACCCCATCACGAGGCGAGGCTGACACAAGACTGACCCCATCACTAGCGAGGCTGACACCAGACTGACCCCATCACGAGGCGAGGCTGACACCAGACTGACCCCATCACGAGGCGAGGCTGACACCAGACTGACTCCATCATGAGGCGAGGCTGACACCAGACTGACCCCATCACGAGGCGAGGCTGACACCAGACTGACACCATCATGATGAGAGACTGTCTCCAGACTGACCCCATCACGAGGCAAGGCTGACACTAGACTGACCCCATCACGATGTGAGGCTGACACCAGACTGACCCCATCACTAGGCGAGACTGACACCAGACTGACCCCATCACGATGTGAGGCTGACACCAGACTGACCCCATCACGAGGCGAGGCTGACCCCAGACTGACACCATCACGAGGTGAGGCTGACACCAGACTGACCAAATCACGAGGCGAGGCTGACACCAGACTGACCCCATCACGAGGCGAGGCTGACACCAGACTGACACCATCATGATGTGAGGCTGACACCAGACTGACCCCATCACGAGGCGAGGCTGACACCAGACTGACCCCATCACGAGGCAAGGCTGACACCAGACTGACACCATCACGAGGCGAGGCTGACACCAGACTGACACCATCACGAGGCGAGACTGACACCGGACTGACCCCATCACGAGGCGAGGCTGACACCAGACTGACCCCATCACGAGGAGAGGCTGACACCAGACTGACACCATCACGAGGCGAGACTGACACCAGACTGACCCCATCATGAGGCGAGGCTGACACCAGACTGACACCATCACGAGGCGAGACTGACACCAGACTGACACCATCATGAGGAGAGGCTGACACCTGACTGACCCCATCACTAGGCGAGGCTGACACCAGACTGACACCATCACGAGGCGAGGCTGACACCGGACTGACCCCATCACGAGGCGAGGCTGACACCAGACTGACACCATCACGAGGCGAGGCTGACAACAGACTGACCCCATCACGAGGTGAGGCTGACACCAGACTGACCCCATCACGAGGCGAGGCTGACACCAGACTGACACCATCACGAGGCGAGGCTGACACCAGACTGACCCCATCACTAGGCGAGGCTGACACCAGACTGACACCATCACGATGTGAGGCTGACACCAGTCTGACCCCATCACGAGGCGAGGCTGACACCAGACTGACCCCATCACGAGGCGAGGCTGACACCAGACTGACCCCATCACGAGGCGAGGCTGACACCAGACTGACCCCATCACAAGGCAAAGCTGACACCTGACTGACACCATCACGATGTGAGGCTGACACCAGACTGACCCTATCACGAGGCGAGGCTGACACCAGACTGACACCATCACGAGGCGAGGCTGACACCAGACTGACCCCATCATGATGTGAGGCTGACACCAGACTGACCCCATCACTAGGCGAGGCTGACACCGGACTGACCCAATCACGAGGCGAGGCTGACACCGGACTGACACCATCACGAGGCGAGGCTGACACCAGACTGACAATATCACGATGTGAGGCTGACACCAGACTGAACCCATCACAATGCGAGACTGACACCGGACTGACCCCATCCCTAGGCGAGGCTGACACCAGACTGACCCCATCACGAGGCGAGACTGACACCAGACTGACCCCATCCCTAGGCGAGGCTGACACCAGACTGACCCCATCACGAGGCGAGACTGACACCAGACTGACCCCATCACGAGGCGAGGCAGACACCAGACTGACCCCATTACGACGCGAGGCTGACACCAGACTGACACCATCACGATGCGAGACTGACACCAGACTGACCCCATCACGAGGCAAGACTGACACCAGACTGACCCCATCACGAGGCGAGACTGACACCAGACTGACCTCATCACGAGGCGAGGCTGACACCAGACTGGCCCCATCACGAGGCGAGGCTGACACCAGACTGACCCCATCACGAGGCGAGGCTGACACAAGACTGACCCCATCACTAGCGATGCTGACACCAGACTGACCCCATCACGAGGCGAGGCTGACACCAGACTGACCCCATCACGAGGCGAGGCTGACACCAGACTGACCCCATCACTAGGTGAGTCTGACACCAGACTGACACCATCACGAGGTGAGGCTGACACCAGACTGACCCTATCACGAGGCGAGGCTGACCCCAGACTGACCCCATCACGAGGCGAGGCTGACACCAGACTGAACCCATCACGGGGCGAGGCTGACACCAGACTGACCCCATCATGAGGCGAGGCTGACACCAGACTGACACCATCACGAGGCGAGGCTGACACCAGACTGACACCATCACGAGTCGAGACTGACACCAGACTGACCAAATCATGATGTGTGGCTGAATCCAGACTGACCCCAACACTAGACGAGGCTGACACCAGACTGACCCCATCACGAGGCGAGGCTGACACCAGACTGACTCCATCATGAAGCGAGGCTGACACCAGACTGACCCCATCACGAGGCGAGGCTGACACCAGACTGACACCATCATGATGAGAGACTGTCTCCAGACTGACCCCATCACGAGGCGAGGCTGACACCAGACTGACACCATCACGATGTGAGGCTGACACCAGACTGACCCCATCACTAGGCGAGACTGACACCAGACTGACTCCATCATGAGGCGAGGCTGACACCAGACTGACCCCATCACGAGGCGAGGCTGACACCAGACTGACACCATCATGATGAGAGACTGTCTCCAGACTGACCCCATCTCGAGGCGAGGCTGACACCAGACTGACACCATCACGATGTGAGGCTGACACCAGACTGACCCCATCACTAGGCGAGACTGACACCAGACTGACCCCATCACGAGGCGAGGCTGACACCTGACTGACACCATCATGATGTGAGGCTGACACCAGACTGACACCATCACGAGGCGAGGCTGACACCAGACTGACCCCATCACGAGGCAAGACTGACACCAGACTGACACCATCACGAGGCGAGGCTGACACCAGACTGACCCTATCACGAGGCGAGACTGACACCAGACTGACCCCATCACGAGGCGAGACTGACACCAGACTGACCCCATCACAAGGCGAGACTGACACCGGACTGACCCCATCACGAGGCAAGGCTGACACCATACTGACCCCATCACTAGGCGAGGCTGACACCAGACTGACCGCATCACGAGGCGAGACTGACACCAGACTGACCCCATTCCTAGGCGAGGCTGACACCAGACTGACCCCATCGCGAGGCGAGACTGACACCAGACTGACCCCATCACGAGGCGAGGCAGACACCAGACTGACCCCATTACGACGCGAGGCTGACACCAGACTGACACCATCACGATGCTAGACTGACACCAGACTGACACCATCACGAGGCGAGACTGACACCAGACTGACCCCATCACGAGGCGAGACTGACACCAGACTGACCCCATCTCGAGGCGAGACTGACACCAGACTGACACCATCACAAGGCGAGGCTGACACCAGACTGACCCCATCACGAGGCGAGGCTGACACCAGACTGACCCCATCACGAGGCGAGGCTGACACCAGACTGACCCCATCACAAGGCAAAGCTGACACCTGACTGACACCATCACGATGTGAGGCTGACACCAGACTGACCCTATCACGAGGCGAGGCTGACACCAGACTGACACCATCACGAGGCGAGGCTGACACCAGACTGACCCCATCACGAGACGAGGCTGACACCAGACTGACACCATCATGAGACGAGGCTGACACCAGACTGACACCTTCATGATGTGAGGCTGACACCAGACTGACCCCATCACGAGGCGAGGCTGACACCAGACTGACAGCATCACGAGGCGAGGCTGACACCAGACTGACCCCATCACGAGACGAGGCTGACACCAGACTGACCCCATCACGAGACGAGGCTGACACCAGACTGACACCATCACGAGACGAGGCTGACACCAGACTGACACCTTCATGATGTGAGGCTGACACCAGACTGACCCCATCACGAGGCGAGGCTGACACCAGACTGACCGCATCACGAGGCGGGGCTGACACCAGACTGACCCCATCATGATGTGAGGCTGACACCAGACTGACCCCATCATGATGTGAGGCTGACACCAGACTGACCCCATCACTAGACGAGGCTGACACCGGACTGACCCAATCACGAGGCGAGGCTGACACCGGACTGACACCATCACGAGGCGAGGCTGACACCAGACTGACAATATCACGATGTGAGGCTGACACCAGACTGAACCCATCACAAGGCGAGACTGACACCGGACTGACCCCATCACGAGGCAAGGCTGACACCAGACTGACCCCATCACTAGGCGAGGCTGACACCAGACTGACCCCATCACGAGGCGAGACTGACACCAGACTGACCCCATCCCTAGGCGAGGCTGACACCAGACTGACCCCATCACGAGGCGAGACTGACACCAGACTGACCCCATCACGAGGCGAGGCAGACACCTGACTGACCCCATTACGACGCGAGGCTGACACCAGACTGACACCATCACGATGCGAGACTGACACCAGACTGACCTCATCACGAGGCAAGACTGACACCAGACTGACCCCATCACGAGGCGAGACAGACACCAGACTGACCTCATCACGAGGCGAGGCTGACACCAGACTGACCCCATCACGAGGCGAGGCTGACACCAGACTGACCCCATCATGAGGCGAGGCTGACACAAGACTGACCCCATCACTAGCGAGGCTGACACCAGACTGACCCCATCACGAGGCGAGGCTGACACCAGACTGACCCCATCACGAGGCGAGGCTGACACCAGACTGACCCCATCACTAGGTGAGTCTGACACCAGACTGACACCATCACGAGGTGAGGCTGACACCAGACTGACCAAATCATGATGTGAGGCTGAATCCAGACTGACCCCAACACTAGGCGAGGCTGACACCAGACTGACCCCATCACGAGGCGAGGCTGACACCAGACTGACTCCATCATGAGGCGAGGCTGACACCAGACTGACCCCATCACGAGGCGAGGCTGACACCAGACTGACACCATCATGATGAGAGACTGTCTCCAGACTGACCCCATCACGAGGCGAGGCTGACCCCAGACTGACACCATCACGAGGTGAGGCTGACACCAGACTGACCCCATCACGAGGCGAGGCTGACACCAGACTGACCCCATCACGAGGCAAGGCTGACACCAGACTGACACCATCACGAGGCGAGGCTGACACCAGACTGACACCATCACGAGGCGAGACTGACACCGGACTGACCCTATCAAGAGGCGAGGCTGACACCAGACTGACCCCATCACGAGGCGAGGCTGACACCAGACTGACTCCATCACGAGGCGAGGATGAGACCAGACTGACACCATCACGAGGCGAGACTGACACCAGACTGAACCCATCATGATGTGAGGCTGACACCAGACTGACCCCATCACTAGGCGAGGCTGACACCAGACTGACACCATCACGAGGCGAGGCTGACACCAGACTGACACCATCACGAGGCGAGGCTGACACAAGACTGACACCATCACGAGGCGAGACTGACACCAGACTGACACCATCACGAGGCGAGACTGACACCAGACTGACACCATCACGAGGCGAGGCTGACACCAGACTGACCCCATCACGAGGCGAGGCTGACACCAGACTGACACCATCACGAGGCGAGACTGACACCAGACTGACACCATCACGAGGCGAGGCTGACACCAGACTGACCCCATCACGAGGCGAGGCTGACACCAGACTGACCGCATCACGAGGCGAGGCTGACACCAGACTGACCCTATCACTAGGCGAGGCTGACACCAGACTGACACCATCATGATGTGAGGCTGTCACCACACTGACCCCATCACGAGGCGAGGCTGACACCAGACTGACCCCATCACGAGGCGAGGCTGACACCTGACTGACACCATCATGATGTGAGGCTGTCACCACACTGACCCCATCACGAGGCGAGGCTGACACCAAACTGACACCATCATGATGTGAGGCTGACACCAGAATGACCTCATCACGAGGCGAGGCTGACACCAGACTGACACCATCACGAGGCGAGGCTGATGCCAGACTGACACCATCATGATGTGAGGCTGACACCAGACTGACCCCATCACAAGGCGAGACTGACACTAGACTGACCCCATCACGAGGCGAGGCTGACACCAGACTGACCCCATCACGAGGCGAGGCTGACACTAGACTGACACCATCACGAGGCGAGACTGACACCAGACTGAACCCATCATGATGTGAGGCTGACACCAGACTGACCCCATCACTAGGCGAGGCTGACACCAGACTGACACCATCATGATGTGAGGCTGACACCAGACTGACACCATCATGATGTGAGGCTGACACCAGACTGACCTCATCAGGAGGCGAGGCTGACTCCAGACTGACCCCATCATGATGTGAGGCTGACAGCAGACTGACCCCATCACGAGGCGAGGCTGAAACCAGACTGACCCTATCACTAGGCGAGGCTGACACCAGACTGACCCAATTACGAGGCGAGGCTGACACCAGACTGACCCCATCACGAGGCGAGGCTGACTCCAGACTGACACCATTATGATGTGAGGCTTACACCAGACTGACCCAATCACTTGGCGAGGCTGACACCAGACTGACACCATCACGAGGCGAGGCTGAAACCAGACTGACCCTATCACTAGGCGAGGCTGACACCAGACTGACACCTTCACGAGGCAAGGCTGACACCAGACTGACCCCATCACAAGGCGAGGCTGACACCAGACTGACCTCATCACGAGGCGAGACTGACACCGGACTGACCCCATCACGAGGCGAGGCTGACACCAGACTGACCTCATCACGAGGCGAGACTGACACCGGACTGACCCCATCACGAGGCGAGGCTTACACCAGACTGACACCATCACGAGTCGAGACTGACACCAGACTGACCAAATCATGATGTGAGGCTGACACATGACTGACACCTTCATGATGTGAGGCTGACACCAGACTGACCCCATCACTAGGCGAGGCTGACACCGGACTGACCCAATCACGAGGCGAGGCTGACACCGGACTGACACCATCACGAGGCGAGGCTGACACCAGACTGACAATATCATGATGTGAGGCTGACACCAGACTGAACCCATCACAAGGCGAGACTGACACCGGACTGACCCCATCACGAGGCAAGGCTGACACCAGACTGACCCCATCATGATGTGAGGCTGACACCAGACTGACCCCATCACTAGGCGAGGCTGACACCAGACTGACCCCATCACGAGACGAGGCTGACACCAGACTGACACCATCACGAGACGAGGCTGACACCAGACTGACACCTTCATGATGTGAGGCTGACACCAGACTGACCCCATCACGAGGCGAGGCTGACACCAGACTGACCGCATCACGAGGCGAGGCTGACACCAGACTGACCCTATCACTAGGCGAGGCTGACACCAGACTGACACCATCACGAGGCGATGCTGACACCAGACTGACCCCATCATGATGTGAGGCTGACACCAGACTGACCCCATCATGATGTGAGGCTGACACCAGACTGACCCCATCACTAGGCGAGGCTGACACCGGACTGACCCAATCACGAGGCGAGGCTGACACCGGACTGACACCATCACGAGGCGAGGCTGACACCAGACTGACAATATCACGATGTGAGGCTGACACCAGACTGAACCCATCACAAGGCGAGACTGACACCGGACTGACCCCATCACGAGGCAAGGCTGACACCAGACTGACCCCATCACTAGGCGAGGCTGACACCAGACTGCCCCATCACGAGGCGAGACTGACACCAGAATGACCCCATCCCTAGGCGAGGCTGACACCAGACTGACCCCATCACGAGGCGAGACTGACACCAGACTGACCCCATCACGAGGCGAGGCAGACACCAGACTGACCCCATTACGACGCGAGGCTGACACCAGACTGACACCATCACGATGCGAGACTGACACCAGACTGACCCCATCACGAGGCAAGACTGACACCAGACTGACCCCATCACGAGGCGAGACTGACACCAGACTGACCTCATCACGAGGCGAGGCTGACACCAGACTGACCCCATCACGAGGCGAGGCTGACACCAGACTGACCCCATCACGAGGCGAGGCTGACACAAGACTGACCCCATCACTAGCGAGGCTGACACCAGACTGACCCCATCACGAGGCGAGGCTGACACCAGACTGACCCCATCACGAGGCGAGGCTGACACCAGACTGACTCCATCATGAGGCGAGGCTGACACCAGACTGACCCCATCACGAGGCGAGGCTGACACCAGACTGACACCATCATGATGAGAGACTGTCTCCAGACTGACCCCATCACGAGGCAAGGCTGACACTAGACTGACCCCATCACGATGTGAGGCTGACACCAGACTGACCCCATCACTAGGCGAGACTGACACCAGACTGACCCCATCACGATGTGAGGCTGACACCAGACTGACCCCATCACGAGGCGAGGCTGACCCCAGACTGACACCATCACGAGGTGAGGCTGACACCAGACTGACCAAATCACGAGGCGAGGCTGACACCAGACTGACCCCATCACGAGGCGAGGCTGACACCAGACTGACACCATCATGATGTGAGGCTGACACCAGACTGACCCCATCACGAGGCGAGGCTGACACCAGACTGACCCCATCACGAGGCAAGGCTGACACCAGACTGACACCATCACGAGGCGAGGCTGACACCAGACTGACACCATCACGAGGCGAGACTGACACCGGACTGACCCCATCACGAGGCGAGGCTGACACCAGACTGACCCCATCACGAGGAGAGGCTGACACCAGACTGACACCATCACGAGGCGAGACTGACACCAGACTGACCCCATCATGAGGCGAGGCTGACACCAGACTGACACCATCACGAGGCGAGACTGACACCAGACTGACACCATCATGAGGAGAGGCTGACACCTGACTGACCCCATCACTAGGCGAGGCTGACACCAGACTGACACCATCACGAGGCGAGGCTGACACCAGACTGACACCATCACGAGGCGAGGCTGACACCAGACTGACACCATCATGATGTGAGGCTGACACCAGACTGACCCCATGAAGAGGCGAGGCTGACACCAGACTGACCCCATCACGAGGCGAGCCATGACACCAGACTGACCCCATCACGAGGCGAGGCTGACACCAGACTTACACCATCATGATATGAGGCTGACACCAGACTGACCTCATCACGATGTGAGGCTGACACCAGACTGACACCATCACGAGGCAAGACTGACACCAGACTGACACCATCACGAGGCGAGACTGACACCAGACTGACCCCATCACGAGGCGAGACTGACACCAGACTGACCCCATCACGAGGCGAGGCTGACACCAGACTGACACCATCACGAGGCGAGGCTGACACCAGACTGACCCCATCACGAGGCGAGGCTGACACCAGACTGACACCATCAGGATATAATTCTGACACCAGACTGACCCCATCACGAGTCGAGACTGACGCCAGACTGACCACATCACGAGGCGAGGCTGACACCAGACTGACACCATCATGATGTGAGGCTGACACCAGACTGACCCCATCACGAGGCGAGGCTGACACCAGACTTACCCTATCACTAGGCGAGGCTGACACCAGACTGACACCATCACGAGGCGAGGCTGAAACCCGACTGACCCCATCACGACGCGAGGCTGACACCAGACTGACACCATCACGAGGCGAGGCCGACACCGGACTGACCCCATCACAAGGCGAGACTGACACCGGACTGACCCCATCACGAGGCGAGGCTGACACCAGACTGAACCCATCACGAGGCGAGTCTGACACCAGACTGACCCCATCATGATGTGAGGCTGACACCAGACTGAACCCATCTTTAGGCGAGGCTGACACCAGACTGACCCCATCACGAGGCGAGGCTGACACCAGACTGACCCCATCCCTAGGCGAGGCTGACACCAGACTGACACCATCACGAGGCGAGGATGACACCAGACTGACCCCATCACTAGGCGAGGCTGACACCAGACTGACACCATCACGAGGCGAGGCTGAAACCAGACTGACCCTATCACTAGGCGAGGCTGACACCAGACTGACACCATCACGAGGCAAGGCTGACACCAGACTGACCCCATCACGAGGCGAGGCTGACACCAGACTGACCAAATCACGAGGCGAGGCTGAAACCAGACTGACCCTATCACTAGGCGAGGCTGACACCAGACTGACACCATCACGAGGCGAGGCTGACACCAGACTGACCCCATCACGAGGCGAGGCTGACACCAGACTGACCCCATCACGAGGCGAGGCTGACACCAGACTGACCCTATCACTAGGCGAGGCTGACACCAGACTGACACCATCACGAGGCGAGGCTGACACCAGTCTGACCCCATCACGAGGCGAGGCTGACACCAGACTGACCCCATCAGGAGGCGAGGCTGACACCAGACTGACCCCATCACGAGTCGAGGCTGACACCAGACTGACCCCATCACGAGGCGAGGCTTACACCAGACTGACCCCATCACGAGGCGAGGCTGACACCAGACTGATACCATCATGATGTGAGGCTGACACCAGACTGACACCATCACGAGGCGAGGCTGACACCAGACTGACCCCATTGCGAGGCAAGGCTGACACCAGACTGACACCATCACGAGGCGAGGCTGACACCAGACTGACACCATCACGAGGCGAGGCTGACACTAGACTGACCCCATCACGAGGCGAGGCTGACACAAGACTGACACCATCATGATGTGAGACTGACACCAGACTGACACCATCACAATGCGAGGCTGACACCAGACTGGCCCCATCACGAGGCGAGGCTGACACCAGACTGACCCCATCACGAGGCGAGGCTGACACCTGACTGACACCATCATGATGTGAGGCTGACACAAGACTGACCCCATCACGAGGCGAGGCTGACACCAGACTGACACCATCATGATGTGAGGCTGACACCAGACAGAACCCATCACAAGGCGAGGCTGACACCAGACTGACCCCATCACAAGGCAAGGCTGACACCAGACTGACCCCATCATGATGTGAGGCTGACACCAGACTGACCCCGTCACGAGGTGAGGCTGACACCAGACTGACACCATCACGAGGCGAGGCTGACACCAGACTGACACCATCACGAGGCGAGGCTGACACCAGACTGACCCCATCACGAGGCGAGGCTGACACCAGACTGACACCATCATGATGTGAGGCTGAAACCAGACTGACCCCATCACGAGGCGAGACTGACACCAGACTGACCCCATCACGAGGCGAGGCTGACACCAGACTGACACCATCACGAGGCGAGGCTGACACTAGACTGACCCCATCACGAGGCGAAGCTGACACCAGACTGACACCATCATGATGTGAGACTGACACCAGTCTGACCCCATCACGAGGCGAGGCTGACACCAGACTGACCCCGTCATGAGGCGAGGCTGACACCAGACTGACCCCTTCACGGAGCGAGGCTGACACCAGACTGACCCCATCACGAGGCGAAACTGACACCAGACTGACACGATCACTAGGCGAGACTGACACCAGACTGACCCAATCACGAGGCGAGGCTGACACCAGACTGACCCCATCACGAGGCGAGGCTGACACCAGACTGACACCATCACGAGGCGAGGCTGACACTAGACTGACCCCATCACAAGGCAAGGCTGACACCAGACTGACACCATCATGATGTGAGGCTGACACCAGACTGACCCCGTCACGAGGTGAGGCTGACACCAGACTGACACCATCACGAGGCGAGGCTGACACCAGACTGACACCATCACGAGGCGAGGCTGACACCAGACTGACCCCATCACGAGGCGAGGCTGACACCAGACTGACACCATCATGATGTGAGGCTGAAACCAGACTGACCCCATCACGAGGCGAGACTGACACCAGACTGACCCCATCACGAGGCGAGGCTGACACCAGACTGACACCATCACGAGGCGAGGCTGACACTAGACTGACCCCATCACGAGGCGAAGCTGACACCAGACTGACACCATCATGATGTGAGACTGACACCAGACTGACCCCATCACGAGGCGAGGCTGACACCAGACTGACCCCATCATGAGGCGAGGCTGACACCAGACTGACCCCTTCACGGAGCGAGGCTGACACCAGACTGACCCCATCACGAGGCGAAACTGACACCAGACTGACACGATCACTAGGCGAGACTGACACCAGACTGACCCAATCACGAGGCGAGGCTGACACTAGACTGACCCCATCACGAGGCGAGACTGACACCAGACTGACCCCATCATGAGGCGAAGCTGACACCAGACTGACCCCATCACGAGGCGAGACTGACACCAGACTGACCCCATCACGAGGCGAGACTGACACCAGACTGACCCCATCATGATGTGAGGCTGACACCAGACTGAGCCCATCACGAGGCGAGGCTGACACCAGACTGACCCCATCACGAGGCGAGGCTGACACCAGACTGACCCCATCACGAGGCGAGGCTGACACCAGACTGACCCCGTCACGGAGCGAGGCTGACACCAGACTGACCCCATCACAAGGCGAGACTGACACCAGACTGACATGATCACTAGGCGAGACTGACACCAGACTGACCCAATCACGAGGCGAGGCTGACACTAGACTGACCCCATCACGAGGCGAGACTGACACCAGACTGACCCCATCATGAGGCGAAGCTGACACCAGACTGACCCCATCACGAGGCGAGACTGACACCAGACTGACCCCATCACGAGGCGAGACTGACACAAGACTGACCCCATCATGATGTGAGGCTGACACCAGACTGACCCCATCACGAGGCGAGGCTGACACCAGACTGACCCCATCACGAGGCGAGGCTGACACCAGACTGACACCATCACGAGGTGAGGCTGACACCAGACTGACACCATCATAATGTGAGGCTGACACCAGACTGAGCCCATCACGAGGCGAGGCTGAAAGCAGACTGACCCCATCACTAGGCGAGGCTGACACCAGACTGACCCCATCACGAGGCGAGGCTGACACCAGACTGACCCCATCATGAGGCGAAGCTGACACCAGACTGACCCCATCACGAGGCGAGACTGACACCAGACTGACCCCATCACGAGGCGAGACTGACACCAGACTGACCCCATCATGATGTGAGGCTGACACCAGACTGACCCCATCACGAGGCGAGGCTGACACCAGACTGACACCATCATGATGTGAGGCTGAATCCAGACTGACCTCATCACGAGGCGAGACTGACACCAGACTGACCCCATCACGAGGCAAGACTGACACCAGACTGACCCCATCATGAGGCGAGGCTGACACCAGACTGACACCATAACGAGGCGAGGCTGACACCAGACTGACACCATCATGATGTGAGGCTGACACCAGACTGACCCCATCACGCATCACGAGTCGAGACTGACACCAGACTGACCCCATCACGAGGCGAGGCTGACACCAGACTGACCCCATCATGAGGCGAGGCTGACACCAGACTGACACCATCATGATGTGAGGCTGACACCAGACTGACCCCATCCTGAGGCGAGGCTGACAGCAGACTGACACCATCATGATGTGAGGCTGAATCCAGACTGACCTCATCACGAGGCGAGACTGACACCAGACTGACCCCATCACGAGGCGAGACTGACACCAGACTGACCCCATCATGAGGCGAGGCTGACACCAGACTGACACCATAACGAGGCGAGGCTGACACCAGACTGACACCATCATGATGTGAGGCTGACACCAGACTGACCCCATCACGCATCACGAGTCGAGACTGACACCAGACTGACCCCATCACGAGGCGAGACTGACACCAGACTGACCCCATCACGAGGCGAGGCTGACACCAGACTGACCCCATCACGAGGCGAGACTGACACCAGACTGACCCCATCATGAGGCGAGACTGACACCAGACTGACCCCATCACGAGGCGAGACTGAAACCAGACTGACCCCATGAAGATGTGAGGCTGACACCAGACTGACCCCATCACGGGGCGAGGCTGACACCAGACTGACCCCATCACGAGGCGAGACTGACACCAGACTGACCCCATCATGGTGTGAGGCTGACACCAGACTGACCCCATCACGAGTCGAGGCTGACACCTGACTGACACCATCATGATGTGAGGCTGACACCAGACTGACACCAGCACGAGGCGAGGCTGACACCAGACAGACCCCATCACGAGGCGAGGCTGACACCAGACTGACCCCATCACGAGGCGAGGCTGACACCAGACTGACCCCATCACGAGGTGAGGCTGACACCAGACTGACACCATCACGAGGCGAAGCTGACACCAGACTGACACCATCACGAGGCGATGCTGACACCAGACTGCCCCCATCACTAGGCGAGGCTGACACCAGACTGACCCCTTCATGATGTGAGGTTGACACCAGACTGACCCCATCACTAGGCGAGGCTGACACCAGACTGACACCATCATGATGTGAGGCTGAATCCAGACTGACCTCATCACGAGGTGAGACTGACACCAGACTGACCCCATCACGAGGCGAGACTGACACCAGACTGACCCCATCATGAGGCGAGGCTGACACCAGACTGACACCATAACGAGGCGAGGCTGACACCAGACTGACACCATCATGATGTGAGGCTGACACCAGACTGACCCCATCACGCATCACGAGTCGAGGCTGACACCAGACTGACCCCATCACGAGGCGAGACTGACACCAGACTGACCCCATCATGAGGCGAGACTGACACCAGACTGACCCCATCACGAGGCGAGACTGACACCAGACTGACCCCATGATGATGTGAGGCTGACACCAGACTGACCCCATCACGGGGCGAGGCTGACACCAGACTGACCCCATCACGAGGCGAGACTGACACCAGACTGACCCCATCACGAGGCGAGACTGACACCAGACTGACCCCATCATGATGTGAGGCTGACACCAGACTGACCCCATCACGAGTCGAGGCTGACACCTGACTGACACCATCACGAGGCGAGGCTGACACCAGACTGACCCCATCACGAGGCGAGGCTGACACCAGACTGACCCCATCACGAGGCGAGGGTAACACCAGACTGACACCATCACGAGGCAAGGCTGACACCAGACTGACACCATCATGATGTGAGCTGACACCAGACTGACCCCATCACGAGGCGAGACTGACACCAGACTGACCCCATCACGAGGCGAGACTGACACCAGACTGACCCCATCACGAGGCGAGGCTGACACCAGACTGACTCCATCACGGGGCGAGGCTGATACCAGACTGACCCCATCACGAAGCGAGACTGACACCAGACTGACCCCATCACGAGGCGAAGCTGACACCAGACTGACCCCATCATGATGTGAGGCTGACACCAGACTGACGCCATCACGAGGCGAGGCTGACACCAGACTGACACCATCATGATGTGAGGCTGACACCAGACTGACCCCATCGCGAGGCGAGGCTGACACCAGACTGACACCATCACGAGGCGATGCTGACACCAGACTGACCCCATCACTAGGCGTGGCTGACACCAGACTGACACCATCACGAGGCGAGACTGACACCAGACTGACCCCATCACGAGGCGAGACTGACACCAGACTGACCCCATCACGATGCGAGACTGACACCAGACTGACACCGTCACGAGGCGAGACTGACACCAGACTGACCCCATTACGAGGCGAGGCTGACACCAGACTGACCCCATCACGAGGCGGGGCTGACACCAGACTGACCCCATCACGAGGCGAGGCTGACACCAGACTGACACCATCACGAGGCGAGGCTGACACCAGACTGACCCCATCACTAGGCGAGGCTGACACCAGACTGACCCCATCACGAGGCGAGGCTGACACCAGACTGACACCATCACGAGGCGATGCTGACACCAGACTGACCCCATCACTAGGCGTGGCTGACACCAGACTGACACCATCACGAGGCGAGACTGACACCAGACTGACCCCATCACGAGGCGAGACTGACACCAGACTGACCCCATCACGATGCGAGACTGACACCAGACTGACACCGTCACGAGGCGAGACTGACACCAGACTGACCCCATTACGAGGCGAGGCTGACACCAGACTGACCCCATCACGAGGCGGGGCTGACACCAGACTGACCCCATCACGAGGCGAGGCTGACACCAGACTGACACCATCACGAGGCGAGGCTGACACCAGACTGACCCCATCACTAGGCGAGGCTGACACCAGACTGACCCTATCACGAGGCGAGGCTGACACCAGACTGACACCATCACGAGGCGAGGCTGACACCAGACTGACACCATCATGATGTGAGGCTGACATCAGACTGACCCCATAACGAGGCGAGACTGACACCGGACTGACCCCATCACGAGGTGAGGCTGACACCAGACTGACACCATCATGATGTGAGGCTGACACCAGACTGACCCCATCACGAGGTGAGGCTGACCCCATCACGAGGTGAGGCTGACACCAGACTGACCCCATCACGAGGCGAGGCTGACACCAGACTGACCCCATCACGAGGCGAGACTGACACCAGACTGACCCCATGATGATGTGAGGCTGACACCAGACTGACCCCATCACGGGGCGAGGCTGACACTAGACTGACCCCATCACGAGGCGAGACTGACACCAGACTGACCCCATCACGAGGCGAGACTGACACCAGACTGACCCCATCATGATGTGAGGCTGACACCAGACTGACCCCATCACGAGTCGAGGCTGACACCTGACTGACACCATCATGATGTGAGGCTGACACCAGACTGACCCCATCACGAGGCGAGGCTGACACCAGACTGACCCCATCACGAGGCGAGGCTGACACCAGACTGACCCCATCACGAGGTGAGGCTGACACCAGACTGACACCATCACGAGGCGAAGCTGACACCAGACTGACACCATCACGAGGCGATGCTGACACGAGACTGCCCCCATCACTAGGCGAGGCTGACACCAGACTGACCCCTTCATGATGTGAGGTTGACACCAGACTGACCCCATCACTAGGCGAGGCTGACACCAGACTGACCCCATCATGAGGCGAGGCTGACCCAGACTGACACCATCACGAGGTGAGGCTGACACCAGACTGACACCATCACGAGGCGAGGCTGACACCAGACTGACCCCATCATGAGGCGAGGCTGACACCAGACTGACACCATCATGATGTGAGGCTGACACCAGACTGACCCCATCACGAGGCGAGGCTGACACCAGACTGACACCATCATGATGTGAGGCTGACACCAGACTGACCTCATCACGAGGCGGGGCTGACACCAGACGGACACCATCACGAGGCGAGACTGAAACCAGACGGACACCATCACGAGGCGAGGCTGACACCAGACTGACCCCATCACGAGGCGAGGCTGACACCAGACTGACACCATCATGATGTGAGGCTGACACCAGACTGACCCCATCAGGAGGCGAGACTGACACCAGACTGACCCCATCTCGAGGCGAGGCTGACACCAGACTGACACCATCATGATGTGAGGCTGACACCAGACTGACCTCATCACGAGGCGAGGCTGACACCAGACTGACACCATCACGAGGTGAGCCTGACACCAGACTGACACCATCATGATGTGAGGCTGACACCAGACTGACCTCATCACGAGGCGAGGCTGACACCAGACTGACCCCATCACGAGGCGAGGCTGACACCAGACTGACCCCATCATGAGGTGAGGCTGACACCAGACTGACACCATCATGATGTGAGGCTGACACCAGACTGATACCATCACGAGGTGAGGCTGACACCAGACTGACACCATCATGATGTGAGGCTGACACCAGACTGACCCCATCACGAGGTGAGGCTGACACCAGACTGACCCCATCACGAGGCGAGGCTGACACCAGACTGACCCCATCACGAGGCGAGGCTGACACCAGACTGACACCATCATGATGTGAGGCTGACACCAGACTGACCTCATCACGAGGCGAGGCTGACACCAGACTGACCCCATCACGAGGTGAGGCTGACACCAGACTGACTCCATCACGGGGCGAGGCTGATACCAGACTGACCCCATCACGAAGCGAGACTGACACCAGACTGACCCCATCACGAGGCGAGACTGACACCAGACTGACCCCATCATTATGTGAGGCTGACACCAGACTGACCCCATCACGAGGCGAGGCTGACACCTGACTGACACCATCACGAGGCGATGCTGACACCAGACTGACACCATCATGATGTGAGGCTGACACCAGACTGACCCCATCAAGAGGCGAGACTGACACCAGACTGACCCCATCACGAGGCGAGACTGACACCAGACTGACACCGTCACGAGGCGAGACTGACAATAGACTGACCCCCTCACGAGGCGAGGCTGACACCAGACTGACCCCATCACGAGGCGAGGCTGACACCAGACTGACCCCATCACGAGGCGGGGCTGACACCAGACTGACCCCATCACGAGGCGAGGCTGACACCAGACTGACCCCATCATGATGTGAGGCTGACACCAGACTGACCCCATCAAGAGGCGAGGCTGACACCAGACTGACCCCATCACGAGGTGAGGCTGACACCAGACTGACCCCATCACGAGGTGAGGCTGACACCAGACTGACCCCATCACGAGGCGAGGCTGACACCAGACTGACACCATCACGAGGCTATGCTGACACCAGACTGACCCCATCACGAGGTGAGGCTGACACCAGACTGACCCCATCACGAGGCGAGGCTGACACCATACTGACCCCATCATGAGGCGAGGCTGACACCAGACTGACACCATCATGATGTGAGGCTGACACCAGACTGACACCATCACGAGGCGAGGCTGACACCAGACTGACACCATCATGATGTGAGGCTGACACCAGACTGACCTCATCACGAGGCGAGGCAGACACCAGACTGACCCCATCACGAGGTGAGGCTGACACCAGACTGACACCATCACGAGGCGAGGCTGACACCAGACTGACACCATCACGAGGCGATGCTGACACCAGACTGACCCCATCACTAGGCGTGGCTGACACCAGACTGACACCATCATGATGTGAGGCTGACACCAGACTGACCACATCACGAGGCGAGGCTGACACCAGACTGACACCATCATGATGTGAGGCTGACACCAGACTGACCCCATCACGAGGCGAGGGTGACACCAGACTGACCCTATCACTAGGCGAGGCTGACACCAGACTGACACCATCACGAGGCGAGGCTGACACCAGACTGACCCCATCACGAGGCGAGGCTGACATCAGACTGACCCCATCACGAGGCGAGTCTGACACCAGACTGACCCAATCACGAGGCGAGGCTGACACCAGACTGACACCATCACGAGGCGAGGCTGACACCAGACTGACACCATCATGATGTGAGGCTGACACCAGACTGACCCCATCATGAGGCGAGACTGACACCAGACGGACACCATCACGAGGAGAGGCTGACACCAGACTGACACCATCACGAGGCGAGGCTGACACCAGACTGACACCATCATGATGTGAGGCTGACACCAGACTGACACCATCATGATGTGAGGCTGACACCAGACTGACCCCATCACGCATCACGAGTCGAGACTGACACCAGACTGACCCCATCACGAGGCGAGACTGACACCAGACTGACCCCATCACGAGGCGAGGCTGACACCAGACTGACCCCATCACGGGGCGAGGCTGACACCAGACTGACCCCATCACGAGGCGAGACTGACACCAGACTGACCCCATCATGAGGCGAGACTGACACCAGACTGACCCCATCACGAGGCGAGACTGACACCAGACTGACCCCATGATGATGTGAGGCTGACACCAGACTGACCCCATCACGGGGCGAGGCTGACACCAGACTGACCCCATCACGAAGCGAGACTGACAGCAGACTGACCACATCACGAGGCGAGACTGACACCAGACTGACCCCATCATGATGTGAGGCTGACACCAGACTGACCCCATCACGAGTCGAGGCTGACACCTGACTGACACCATCATGATGTGAGGCTGACACCAGACTGACCCCATCACGAGGCGAGGCTGACACCAGACTGACCCCATCACGAGGCGAGGCTGACACCAGACTGACCCCATCACGAGGAGAGGCTGACACCAGACTGACACCATCACGAGGCGAAGCTGACACCAGACTGACACCATCACGAGGCGATGCTGACACCAGACTTCCCCCATCACTAGGCGAGGCTGACACCAGACTGACCCCTTCATGATGTGAGGTTGACACCAGACTGACCCCATCACTAGGCGAGGCTGACACCAGACTGACCCCATCATGAGGCGAGGCTGACACCAGACTGACACCATCACGAGGCGAGGCTGACACCAGACTGACACCATCATGATGTGAGGCTGACACCAGACTGACCCCATCACGAGGCGAGGCTGACACCAGACTGACCCCATCATGAGGCGAGGCTGACACCAGACTGACACCATCATGATGTGTGGCTGACACCAGACTGACCCCATCACGAGGCGAGGCTGACACCAGACTGACACCATCATGATGTGAGGCTGACACCAGACTGACCTCATCACGAGGCGGGGCTGACACCAGACGGACACCATCACGAGGCGAGACTGAAACCAGACAGACCCCATCACGAGGCGAGGCTGACACCAGACTGACCCCATCACGAGGCGAGGCTGACACCAGACTGACACCATCACGAGGCGAGGCTGACACCAGACTGACACCATCACGAGGCAAGGCTGACGCCAGACTGACCCCATCGCGAGGCGAGGCTGACACCTGACTGACACCATCACGATGTGAGGCTGACACCAGACTGACCCCATCACGAGGCGAGGCTGACACCAGACTGACACCATCACGAGGCAAGGCTGACGCCAGACTGACCCCATCGCGAGGCGAGGCTGACACCAGACTGACCCCTTCACGAGG
This sequence comes from Staurois parvus, assembly GCF_062004578.1. Lineage (NCBI taxonomy): Eukaryota > Metazoa > Chordata > Amphibia > Anura > Ranidae > Staurois > Staurois parvus. The sequence goes on along the minus strand of NW_028320352.1, from coordinate 160,547 downwards.
CGAGGCTGACACCAGACTGACCCCATCACGAGGCAAGGGTGACACCAGACTGACCCCATCACGAGGCGAGGCTGACACCAGACTGACCCCATCACGAGGCAAGGCTGATACCAGACTGACACCATCATGATGTGAGACTGACACCAGACTGACCCCATCACGAGGCGAGGCTGACACCAGACTGACACCATAATGATGTGAGGCTGACACCAGACTGACCCCATCACGTGGTGAGGCTGACACCAGACTGACCCCATCACGAGGCGAGGCTGACACCAGACTGACCCCATCACAAGGCGAGGCTGACACCAGACTGACCACATCACGAGGCGAGGCTGACACCAGACTGACCCCATCACGAGGCGAGGCTGACACCAGACTGACCCCATCACGAGGCGAGGCTGACACCAGACTGACCCCATCACGAGGCGGGGCTGACACCAGACTGACCCCATCACGAGGCGAGGCTGACACCAGACTGACACCATCACGAGGCGAGGCTGACACCAGACTGACCCCATCACTAGGCGAGGCTGACACCAGACTGACCCCATCACGAGGCAAGGCTGACACCAGACTGATACCATCATGATGTGAGGCTGACATCAGACTGACCCCATCACGAGGCGAGGCTGACACCAGACTGACCCCATCACGAGGCGAGGCTGACACCAGACTGACACCATCACGAGTCGAGACTGACACCAGACTGACACCATCATGATGTGAGGCTGACACCAGACTGATCTCATCACGAGGCGAGGCTGACACCAGACTGACACCATCACGAGGCGAGGCGGACACCAGACTGTCACCATCATGATGTGAGGCTGACACCAGACTGATCTCATCACGAGGCGAGGCTGACAACAGACTGACCCCATCACGAGGCGAGGCTGACACCAGACTGACCCCATCACGAGTCGAGGCTGACACCAGACTGACCCCATCACGAGGCGAGGCTGACACCAGACTGATCCCATCACGAGGCGAGGCTGACATCAGATTGACACCATCACGAGGCAAGGCTGACACCAGACTGACCCCATCATGATGTGAGGCTGACACTAGACTGACACCATCACTAGGCGAGTCTGACACCAGACTGACCCCATCACGAGGCGAGGCTGACACCAGACTGACACCATCATGATGTGAGGCTGACACCAGACTGACCCCATCACGAGGCGAGGGTGACACCAGACTGACCCTATCACTAGGCGAGGCTGACACCAGACTGACACCATCACGAGGCGAGGCTGACACCAGACTGACCCCATCACGAGGCGAGGCTGACATCAGACTGACCCCATCACGAGGCGAGTCTGACACCAGACTGACCCAATCACGAGGCGAGGCTGACACCAGACTGACCCCATCATGAGGCGAAGCTGACACCAGACTGACACCATCATGATGTGAGGCTGACACCAGACTGACCCCATCGCGAGGCGAGGCTGACACCAGACTGACCCCATCACGATGCGAGACTGACACCAGACTGACCCCATCACGAGGCGAGACTGACACCAGACTGACCCCATCACGATGCGAGACTGACACCAGACTGACACCGTCACGAGGCGAGGCTGACACCAGACTGACCCCATTACGAGGCGAGGCTGACACCAGACTGACCCCATCACGAGGCGGGGCTGACACCAGACTGACCCCATCACGAGGCGAGGCTGACACCAGACTGACACCATCACGAGGCGAGGCTGACACCAGACTGACCCCATCACTAGGCGAGGCTGACACCAGACTGACCCCATCACGAGGCAAGGCTGACACCAGACTGATACCATCATGATGTGAGGCTGACATCAGACTGACCCCATCACGAGGCGAGACTGACACCGGACTGACCCCATCACGAGGTGAGGCTGACACCAGACTGACACCATCATGATGTGAGGCTGACACCAGACTGACCCCATCACGAGGTGAGGCTGACACCAGACTGACCCCATCACGAGGCGAGGCTGACACCAGACTGACCCCATCATGAGGCGAGGCTGACACCAGACTGACACCATCATGATGTGAGGCTGACACCAGACTGACCCCATCCTGAGGCGAGGCTGACACCAGACTGACACCATCATGATGTGAGGCTGAACCCAGACTGACCTCATCACGAGGCGAGACTGACACCAGACTGACCCCATCACGAGGCGAGACTGACACCAGACTGACCCCATCATGATGTGAGGCTGACACCAGACTGACCCCATCACGAGGCGAGACTGACACCAGACTGACCCCATCACGAGGCGAGGCTGACAACAGACTGACCCCATCACGAGGCGAGGCTGACACCAGACTGACCCCATCACGAGTCGAGGCTGACACCAGACTGACCCCATCACGAGGCGAGGCTGACACCAGACTGATCCCATCACGAGGCGAGGCTGACACCAGACTGACCCCATCACGAGGCAAGGGTGACACCAGACTGACCCCATCACGAGGCGAGGCTGACACCAGACTGACCCCATCACGAGGCGAGGCTGATACCAGACTGACACCATCATGATGTGAGACTGACACCAGACTGACCCCATCACGAGGCGAGGCTGACACCAGACTGACACCATCATGATGTGAGGCTGACACCAGACTGACCCCATCACGTGGTGAGGCTGACACCAGACTGACCCATTCACGAGGCGAGGCTGACACCAGCCTGACACAATCAGGATGTGAGGCTGACACCAGACTGACCCCATCACGTGGTGAGGCTGACACCAGACTGACCCCATCACAAGGCGAGGCTGACACCAGACTGTCCCCATCACGAGGCGAGGCTGACACCAGACTGACCCCATCACGAGGCGAGGCTGATACCAGACTGACCCCATCACGAGGCGAGGCTGACACCAGACTGAAACCATCACGATGTGAGGCTGACACCAGACTTACCCCATCACGAGTCGAGGCTGACACCAGACTGACCCCTCACGAGTCGAGGCTGACACCAGACTGACACCATCACGAGGCGAGGCTGACACCAGACTGACACCATCATAATGTGAGGCTGACACCAGACTGACCTCATCACGAGGCGAGGCTGACACCAGACTGACACCATCACGAGGCGAGGCTGACACCAGACTGTCACCATCATGATGTGAGGCTGACACCAGACTGACCCCATCACGAGGCGAGACTGACACCAGACTGACCCCATCACGAGGCGAGGCTGACAACAGATTGACCCCATCACGAGGCTAGGCTGACACCAGACTGACCCCATCACGGGATGAGGCTGACACCAGACTGACCCCATCACGAGGCGAGACTGACACCAGACTGACACCATCACGAGGCGAGGCTGACACCAGACTGACACCATCATGATGTGAGGCTGACACCAGACTGACCTCATCACGAGGCGAGGCTGACACCAGACTGACCCCATCACGAGGCGAGACTGACACCAGACTGACCCCATCACGAGGCGAGGCTGACAACAGATTGACCCCATCACGAGGCGAGGCTGACACCAGACTGACCCCATCACGAGGCGAGGCTGACACCAGACTGACCCCATCACGAGGCGAGGCTGACACCTGACTGACCCCGTCACGGGGCGAGGCTGACACCAGACTGACCCCATCACAAGGCGAGGCTGACACCAGACTGACGCCATCACGAGGCGAGACTGACACAGGACTGACCCCATCACGGGGCGAGGCTGACACCAGACTGACCACATCACGAGGCGAGGCTGACACCAGACTGACCCCATCACGAGGCGAGGCTGACACCAGACTGACCCCATCACTAGGCGAGGCTGACACCAGACTGACCCCATCACGAGGCGAGGCTGACACCAGACTGACCCCATCATGATGTGAGGCTGACACCAGACTGACCCCATCACTAGGCGAGGCTGACACCAGACTGACCCCATCACGAGGCGAGACTGACACCAGACTGACCCCATCACGAGGCGAGGCTGACACCAGACGGACACCATCACGAGGTGAGGCTGACACCAGACTGACACCATCACGAGGCGAGGCTGACACCAGACTGACACCATCATGATGTGAGGCTGACACCAGACTGACCCCCTCACGAGACGAGGCTGACACCAGACTGACCCCATCACGAGGCGAGGCTGACACCAGACTGATCCCATCACGAGGCGAGGCTGACACCAGACTGACCCCATCATGAGGCAAGGGTGACACCAGACTGACCCCATCACGAGGCGAGGCTGACACCAGACTGACCCCATCACGAGGCGAGGCTGATACCAGACTGACACCATCATGATGTGAGACTGACACCAGACTGACCCCATCACGAGGCGAGGCTGACACCAGACTGACACCATCATGATGTGAGGCTGACACCAGACTGACCCCATCACGAGGCGAGGGTGACACCAGACTGACCCTATCACTAGGCGAGGCTGACACCAGACTGACACCATCACGAGGCGAGGCTGACACCAGACTGACCCCATCACGAGGCGAGGCTGACATCAGACTGACCCCATCACGAGGCGAGTCTGACACCAGACTGACCCAATCACGAGGCGAGGCTGACACCAGACTGACACCATCACGAGGCGAGGCTGACACCAGACTGACACCATCATGATGTGAGGCTGACACCAGACTGACCCCATCATGAGGCGAGACTGACACCAGACGGACACCATCACGAGGAGAGGCTGACACCAGACTGACACCATCACGAGGCGAGGCTGACACCAGACTGACACCATCATGATGTGAGGCTGACACCAGACTGACACCATCATGATGTGAGGCTGACACCAGACTGACCCCATCACGCATCACGAGTCGAGACTGACACCAGACTGACCCCATCACGAGGCGAGACTGACACCAGACTGACCCCATCACGAGGCGAGGCTGACACCAGACTGACCCCATCACGGGGCGAGGCTGACACCAGACTGACCCCATCACGAGGCGAGACTGACACCAGACTGACCCCATCATGAGGCGAGACTGACACCAGACTGACCCCATCACGAGGCGAGACTGACACCAGACTGACCCCATGATGATGTGAGGCTGACACCAGACTGACCCCATCACGGGGCGAGGCTGACACCAGACTGACCCCATCACGAAGCGAGACTGACAGCAGACTGACCACATCACGAGGCGAGACTGACACCAGACTGACCCCATCATGATGTGAGGCTGACACCAGACTGACCCCATCACGAGTCGAGGCTGACACCTGACTGACACCATCATGATGTGAGGCTGACACCAGACTGACCCCATCACGAGGCGAGGCTGACACCAGACTGACCCCATCACGAGGCGAGGCTGACACCAGACTGACCCCATCACGAGGAGAGGCTGACACCAGACTGACACCATCACGAGGCGAAGCTGACACCAGACTGACACCATCACGAGGCGATGCTGACACCAGACTTCCCCCATCACTAGGCGAGGCTGACACCAGACTGACCCCTTCATGATGTGAGGTTGACACCAGACTGACCCCATCACTAGGCGAGGCTGACACCAGACTGACCCCATCATGAGGCGAGGCTGACACCAGACTGACACCATCACGAGGCGAGGCTGACACCAGACTGACACCATCATGATGTGAGGCTGACACCAGACTGACCCCATCACGAGGCGAGGCTGACACCAGACTGACCCCATCATGAGGCGAGGCTGACACCAGACTGACACCATCATGATGTGTGGCTGACACCAGACTGACCCCATCACGAGGCGAGGCTGACACCAGACTGACACCATCATGATGTGAGGCTGACACCAGACTGACCTCATCACGAGGCGGGGCTGACACCAGACGGACACCATCACGAGGCGAGACTGAAACCAGACAGACCCCATCACGAGGCGAGGCTGACACCAGACTGACCCCATCACGAGGCGAGGCTGACACCAGACTGACACCATCACGAGGCGAGGCTGACACCAGACTGACACCATCACGAGGCAAGGCTGACGCCAGACTGACCCCATCGCGAGGCGAGGCTGACACCTGACTGACACCATCACGATGTGAGGCTGACACCAGACTGACCCCATCACGAGGCGAGGCTGACACCAGACTGACACCATCACGAGGCAAGGCTGACGCCAGACTGACCCCATCGCGAGGCGAGGCTGACACCAGACTGACCCCTTCACGAGGCGAGGCTGACACCAGACTGACCCCATCACGAGGCAAGGGTGACACCAGACTGACCCCATCACGAGGCGAGGCTGACACCAGACTGACCCCATCACGAGGCAAGGCTGATACCAGACTGACACCATCATGATGTGAGACTGACACCAGACTGACCCCATCACGAGGCGAGGCTGACACCAGACTGACACCATAATGATGTGAGGCTGACACCAGACTGACCCCATCACGTGGTGAGGCTGACACCAGACTGACCCCATCACGAGGCGAGGCTGACACCAGACTGACCCCATCACAAGGCGAGGCTGACACCAGACTGACCACATCACGAGGCGAGGCTGACACCAGACTGACACCATCACGAGGCGAGGCTGACACCAGACTGACCCCATCACTAGGCGAGGCTGACACCAGACTGACCCCATCACGAGGCAAGGCTGACACCAGACTGATACCATCATGATGTGAGGCTGACATCAGACTGACCCCATCACGAGGCGAGGCTGACACCAGACTGACCCCATCACGAGGCGAGGCTGACACCAGACTGACACCATCACGAGTCGAGACTGACACCAGACTGACACCATCATGATGTGAGGCTGACACCAGACTGATCTCATCACGAGGCGAGGCTGACACCAGACTGACACCATCACGAGGCGAGGCTGACACCAGACTGTCACCATCATGATGTGAGGCTGACACCAGACTGATCTCATCACGAGGCGAGGCTGACAACAGACTGACCCCATCACGAGGCGAGGCTGACACCAGACTGACCCCATCACGAGTCGAGGCTGACACCAGACTGACCCCATCACGAGGCGAGGCTGACACCAGACTGATCCCATCACGAGGCGAGGCTGACATCAGATTGACACCATCACGAGGCAAGGCTGACACCAGACTGACCCCATCATGATGTGAGGCTGACACTAGACTGACACCATCACTAGGCGAGTCTGACACCAGACTGACCCCATCACGAGGCGAGGCTGACACCAGACTGACACCATCATGATGTGAGGCTGACACCAGACTGACCCCATCACGAGGCGAGGGTGACACCAGACTGACCCTATCACTAGGCGAGGCTGACACCAGACTGACACCATCACGAGGCGAGGCTGACACCAGACTGACCCCATCACGAGGCGAGGCTGACATCAGACTGACCCCATCACGAGGCGAGTCTGACACCAGACTGACCCAATCACGAGGCGAGGCTGACACCAGACTGACCCCATCATGAGGCGAAGCTGACACCAGACTGACACCATCATGATGTGAGGCTGACACCAGACTGACCCCATCGCGAGGCGAGGCTGACACCAGACTGACCCCATCACGATGCGAGACTGACACCAGACTGACCCCATCACGAGGCGAGACTGACACCAGACTGACCCCATCACGATGCGAGACTGACACCAGACTGACACCGTCACGAGGCGAGGCTGACACCAGACTGACCCCATTACGAGGCGAGGCTGACACCAGACTGACCCCATCACGAGGCGGGGCTGACACCAGACTGACCCCATCACGAGGCGAGGCTGACACCAGACTGACACCATCACGAGGCGAGGCTGACACCAGACTGACCCCATCACTAGGCGAGGCTGACACCAGACTGACCCCATCACGAGGCAAGGCTGACACCAGACTGATACCATCATGATGTGAGGCTGACATCAGACTGACCCCATCACGAGGCGAGACTGACACCGGACTGACCCCATCACGAGGTGAGGCTGACACCAGACTGACACCATCATGATGTGAGGCTGACACCAGACTGACCCCATCACGAGGTGAGGCTGACACCAGACTGACCCCATCACGAGGCGAGGCTGACACCAGACTGACCCCATCATGAGGCGAGGCTGACACCAGACTGACACCATCATGATGTGAGGCTGACACCAGACTGACCCCATCCTGAGGCGAGGCTGACACCAGACTGACACCATCATGATGTGAGGCTGAACCCAGACTGACCTCATCACGAGGCGAGACTGACACCAGACTGACCCCATCACGAGGCGAGACTGACACCAGACTGACCCCATCATGATGTGAGGCTGACACCAGACTGACCCCATCACGAGGCGAGACTGACACCAGACTGACCCCATCACGAGGCGAGGCTGACAACAGACTGACCCCATCACGAGGCGAGGCTGACACCAGACTGACCCCATCACGAGTCGAGGCTGACACCAGACTGACCCCATCACGAGGCGAGGCTGACACCAGACTGATCCCATCACGAGGCGAGGCTGACACCAGACTGACCCCATCACGAGGCAAGGGTGACACCAGACTGACCCCATCACGAGGCGAGGCTGACACCAGACTGACCCCATCACGAGGCGAGGCTGATACCAGACTGACACCATCATGATGTGAGACTGACACCAGACTGACCCCATCACGAGGCGAGGCTGACACCAGACTGACACCATCATGATGTGAGGCTGACACCAGACTGACCCCATCACGAGGCGAGGGTGACACCAGACTGACCCTATCACTAGGCGAGGCTGACACCAGACTGACACCATCACGAGGCGAGGCTGACACCAGACTGACCCCATCACGAGGCGAGGCTGACATCAGACTGACCCCATCACGAGGCGAGTCTGACACCAGACTGACCCAATCACGAGGCGAGGCTGACACCAGACTGACACCATCACGAGGCGAGGCTGACACCAGACTGACACCATCATGATGTGAGGCTGACACCAGACTGACCCCATCATGAGGCGAGACTGACACCAGACGGACACCATCACGAGGTGAGGCTGACACCAGACTGACACCATCACGAGGCGAGGCTGACACCAGACTGACACCATCATGATGTGAGGCTGACACCAGACTGACACCATCATGATGTGAGGCTGACACCAGACTGACCCCATCACGCATCACGAGTCGAGACTGACACCAGACTGACCCCATCACGAGGCGAGACTGACACCAGACTGACCCCATCACGAGGCGAGGCTGACACCAGACTGACCCCTTCACGGGGCGAGGCTGACACCAGACTGACCCCATCACGAGGCGAGACTGACACCAGACTGACCCCATCATGAGGCGATACTGACACCAGACTGACCCCATCACGAGGCGAGACTGACACCAGACTGACCCTATGATGATGTGAGGCTGACACCAGACTGACCCCATCACGGGGCGAGGCTGACACCAGACTGACCCCATCACGAAGCGAGACTGACAGCAGACTGACCACATCACGAGGCGAGACTGACACCAGACTGACCCCATCATGATGTGAGGCTGACACCAGACTGACCCCATCACGAGTCGAGGCTGACACCTGACTGACACCATCATGATGTGAGGCTGACACCAGACTGACCCCATCACGAGGCGAGGCTGACACCAGACTGACCCCATCACGAGGCGAGGCTGACACCAGACTGACCCCATCACGAGGAGAGGCTGACACCAGACTGACACCATCACGAGGCGAAGCTGACACCAGACTGACACCATCACGAGGCGATGCTGAAACCAGACTGCCCCCATCACTAGGCGAGGCTGACACCAGACTGACCCCATCATGAGGCGAGGCTGACACCAGACTGACACCATCACGAGGCGAGGCTGACACCAGACTGACACCATCATGATGTGAGGCTGACACCAGACTGACCCCATCACGAGGCGAGGCTGACACCAGACTGACCCCATCACGAGGCGAGGCTGACACCAGACTGACACCATCATGATGTGTGGCTGACACCAGACTGACCCCATCACGAGGCGAGGCTGACACCAGACTGACACCATCATGATGTGAGGCTGACACCAGACTGACCTCATCACGAGGCGGGGCTGACACCAGACGGACACCATCACGAGGCGAGACTGAAACCAGACAGACCCCATCACGAGGCGAGGCTGACACCAGACTGACCCCATCACGAGGCGAGGCTGACACCAGACTGACACCATCACGAGGCGAGGCTGACACCAGACTGACACCATCACGAGGCAAGGCTGACGCCAGACTGACCCCATCGCGAGGCGAGGCTGACACCTGACTGACACCATCACGATGTGAGGCTGAGACCAGACTGACCCCATCACGAGGAGAGGCTGACACCAGACTGACCCCTTCACGAGGCGAGGCTGACACCAGACTGACCCCATCACGAGGCAAGGGTGACACCAGACTGACCCCATCACGAGGCGAGGCTGACACCAGACTGACCCCATCACGAGGCGAGGCTGATACCAGACTGACACCATCATGATGTGAGACTGACACCAGACTGACCCCATCACGAGTCGAGGCTGACACCTGACTGACACCATCATGATGTGAGGCTGACACCAGACTGACCCCATCACGAGGCGAGGCTGACACCAGACTGACCCCATCACGAGGCGAGGCTGACACCAGACTGACCCCATCACGAGGAGAGGCTGACACCAGACTGACACCATCACGAGGCGAAGCTGACACCAGACTGACACCATCACGAGGCGATGCTGAAACCAGACTGCCCCTATGATGATGTGAGGCTGACACCAGACTGACCCCATCACGGGGCGAGGCTGACACCAGACTGACCCCATCACGAAGCGAGACTGACAGCAGACTGACCACATCACGAGGCGAGACTGACACCAGACTGACCCCATCATGATGTGAGGCTGACACCAGACTGACCCCATCACGAGTCGAGGCTGACACCTGACTGACACCATCATGATGTGAGGCTGACACCAGACTGACCCCATCACGAGGCGAGGCTGACACCAGACTGACCCCATCACGAGGCGAGGCTGACACCAGACTGACCCCATCACGAGGAGAGGCTGACACCAGACTGACACCATCACGAGGCGAAGCTGACACCAGACTGACACCATCACGAGGCGATGCTGAAACCAGACTGCCCCCATCACTAGGCGAGGCTGACACCAGACTGACCCCATCATGAGGCGAGGCTGACACCAGACTGACACCATCACGAGGCGAGGCTGACACCAGACTGACACCATCATGATGTGAGGCTGACACCAGACTGACCCCATCACGAGGCGAGGCTGACACCAGACTGACCCCATCACGAGGCGAGGCTGACACCAGACTGACACCATCATGATGTGTGGCTGACACCAGACTGACCCCATCACGAGGCGAGGCTGACACCAGACTGACACCATCATGATGTGAGGCTGACACCAGACTGACCTCATCACGAGGCGGGGCTGACACCAGACGGACACCATCACGAGGCGAGACTGAAACCAGACAGACCCCATCACGAGGCGAGGCTGACACCAGACTGACCCCATCACGAGGCGAGGCTGACACCAGACTGACACCATCACGAGGCGAGGCTGACACCAGACTGACACCATCACGAGGCAAGGCTGACGCCAGACTGACCCCATCGCGAGGCGAGGCTGACACCTGACTGACACCATCACGATGTGAGGCTGAGACCAGACTGACCCCATCACGAGGAGAGGCTGACACCAGACTGACCCCTTCACGAGGCGAGGCTGACACCAGACTGACCCCATCACGAGGCAAGGGTGACACCAGACTGACCCCATCACGAGGCGAGGCTGACACCAGACTGACCCCATCACGAGGCGAGGCTGATACCAGACTGACACCATCATGATGTGAGACTGACACCAGACTGACCCCATCACGAGGCGAGGCTGACACCAGACTGACACCATAATGATGTGAGGCTGACACCAGACTGACCCCATCACGTGGTGAGGCTGACACCAGACTGACCCCATCACGAGGCGAGGCTGACACCAGACTGACCCCATCACAAGGCGAGGCTGACACCAGACTGACCCCATCACGAGGCGAGGCTGACACCAGACTGACCCCATCACGAGGCGAGGCTGACACCAGACTGACCCCATCACGAGGCGAGGCTGACACCAGACTGACACCATCACGAGTCGAGACTGACACCAGACTGACACGATCATGATGTGAGGCTGACACCAGACTGATCTCATCACGAGGCGAGGCTGACACCAGACTGACACCATCACGAGGCGAGGCTGACACCAGACTGTCACCATCATGATGTGAGGCTGACACCAGACTGACCCCATCACGAGGCGAGACTGACACCAGACTGACCCCATCACGAGGCGAGGCTGACAACAGACTGACCCCATCACGAGGCGAGGCTGACACCAGACTGACCCCATCACGAGTCGAGGCTGACACCAGACTGACCCCATCACGAGGCGAGGCTGACACCAGACTGATCCCATCACGAGGCGAGGCTGACACCAGACTGACCCCATCACGAGGCAAGGGTGACACCAGACTGACCCCATCACGAGGCGAGGCTGACACCAGACTGACCCCATCACGAGGCGAGGCTGATACCAGACTGACACCATCATGATGTGAGGCTGACACCAGACTGACCCCATCCTGAGGCGAGGCTGACACCAGACTGACACCATCATGATGTGAGGCTGAACCCAGACTGACCTCATCACGAGGCGAGACTGACACCAGACTGACCCCATCATGAGGCGAGACTGACACCAGACTGACCCCATCATGAGGCGAGGCTGACACCAGACTGACACCATCACGAGGCGAGACTGACACCAGACTGACCCCATCACGAGGCGAGGCTGACACCAGACTGACCCAATCACGAGGCGAGGCTGACACCAGACTGACACCATCATGATGTGAGGCTGACACCAGACTGACCCCATCACGCATCACGAGTCGAGACTGACACCAGACTGACCAAATCACGAGGCGAGACTGACACCAGACTGACCCCATCACGAGGTGAGGCTGACACCAGACTGACCCCATCACGGGGCGAGGCTGACGCCAGACTGACCCCATCACGAGGCGAGACTGACACCAGACTGACCCCATCATGAGGCGAGACTGACACCAGACTGACCCCATCACGAGGCGAGACTGACACCAGACTGACCCCATGATGATGTGAGGCTGACACCAGACTGACCCCATCACGGGGCGAGGCTGACACCAGACTGACCCCATCACGAGGCGAGACTGACACCAGACTGACCCCATCACGAGGCGAGACTGACATCAGACTGACACCATCATGATGTGAGGCTGACACCAGACTGACCCCATCACGTGTCGAGGCTGACACCTGACTGACACCATCATGATGTGAGGCTGACACCAGACTGACCCCATCACGAGGCGAGGCTGACACCAGACTGACCCCATCACGAGGCGAGGCTGACACCAGACTGACCCCATCACGAGGCAAGGGTGACACCAGACTGACCCCATCACGAGGCGAGGCTGACACCAGACTGACCCCATCACGAGGCGAGGCTGATACCAGACTGACACCATCATGATGTGAGACTGACACCAGACTGACCCCATCACGAGGCGAGGCTGACACCAGACTGACACCATAATGATGTGAGGCTGACACCAGACTGACCCCATCACGTGGTGAGGCTGACACCAGACTGACCCCATCACGAGGCGAGGCTGACACCAGACTGACCCCATCACAAGGCGAGGCTGACACCAGACTGACCCCATCACGAGGCGAGGCTGACACCAGACTGACCCCATCACGAGGCGAGGCTGACACCAGACTGACCCCATCACGAGGCGAGGCTGACACCAGACTGACACCATCACGAGTCGAGACTGACACCTGACTGACACCATCATGATGTGAGGCTGACACCAGACTGACCCCATCACGAGGCGAGGCTGACACCAGACTGACCCCATCACGAGGCGAGGCTGACACCAGACTGACCCCATCACGAGGTGAGGCTGACACCAGACTGACACCATCACGAGGCGAAGCTGACACCAGACTGACACCATCACGAGGCGATGCTGACACCAGACTGCCCCCATCACTAGGCGAGGCTGACACCAGACTGACCCCTTCATGATGTGAGGTTGACACCAGACTGACCCCATCACTAGGCGAGGCTGACACCAGACTGACCCCATCATGAGGCGAGGCTGACACCAGACTGACACCATCACGAGGCGAGGCTGACACCAGACTGACACCATCATGATGTGAGGCTGACACCAGACTGACCCCATCATGAGGCGAGGCTGACACCAGACTGACACCATCATGATGTGAAGCTGACACCAGACTGACCTCATCACGAGGCGAGGCTGACACCAGACTGACACCATCACGAGGCGAGGCTGACACCAGACTGACACCATCATGATGTGAGGCTGACACCAGACTGAACCCATCACGAGGCTAGGGTGACACCAGACTGACCCTATCACGAGGCGAGGCTTACACCAGACTGACCCCATCTCGAGGCGAGGATGACACCAGACTGACACCATTACGATGTGAGGCTGACACCAGACTGACCCCATCACGAGGCGAGGCTGACAACAGACTGACACCATCACGAGGCGAGTCTGACACCAGACTGACCCCATCACGAGGCGAGGCTGATACCAGACTGACACTATCATGATGTGAGACTGACACCAGACTGACCCCATCACGAGGCGAGGCTGACACCAGACTGACACCATAATGATGTGAGGCTGACACCAGACTGACCCCATCACGTGGTGAGGCTGACACCAGATTGACCCCATCACGAGGCGAGGCTGACACCAGACTGACCCCATCACGAGGCGAGGCTGACACCAGACTGACCCCATCACGAGGCGAGCCTGACACCAGACTGACCCCATCACGAGGCGAGGCTGACACCAGACTGACACCATAACGAGGCGAGGCTGACACCAGACTGACACCATCATGATGTGAGGCTGACACCAGACTGACCCCATCACGCATCACGAGTCGAGACTGACACCAGACTGACCCCATCACGAGGCGAGACTGACACCAGACTGACCCCATCACGAGGCGAGGCTGACACCAGACTGACCCCATCACGGGGCGAGGCTGACACCAGACTGACCCCATCACGAGGCGAGACTGACACCAGACTGACCCCATCATGAGGCGAGACTGACACCAGACTGACCCCATCACGAGGCGAGACTGACACCAGACTGATCCCATGATGATGTGAGGCTGACACCAGACTGACCCCATCACGGGGCGAGGCTGACACCAGACTGACCCCATCATGAGGCGAGACTGACACCAGACTGACCCCATCACGAGGCGAGACTGACACCAGACTGACCCCATCATGATGTGAGGCTGACACCAGACTGACCCCATCACGAGTCGAGGCTGACACCTGACTGACACCATCATGATGTGAGGCTGACACCAGACTGAACCCATCACGAGGCTAGGGTGACACCAGACTGACCCTATCACGAGGCGAGGCTTACACCAGACTGACCCCATCTCGAGGCGAGGATTACACCAGACTGACACCATTACGATGTGAGGCTGACACCAGACTGACCCCATCACGAGGCGAGGCTGACACCAGACTGACACCATCACGAGGCGAGTCTGACACCAGACTGACCCCATCACGAGGCGAGGCTGATACCAGACTGACACCATCATGATGTGAGGCTGACACCAGACTGACCCCATCACGCATCACGAGTCGAGACTGACACCAGACTGACCCCATTACGAGGCGAGACGGACACCAGACTGACCCCATCACGAAGCGAGGCTGACACCAGACTGACCCCATCACGGGGCGAGGCTGACACCAGACTGACCCCATCACGAGGCGAGACTGACACCAGACTGACCCCATCACGAGGCGAGACTGACACCAGACTGACCCCATCATGATGTGAGGCTGACACCAGACTGACCCCATCACGAGTCGAGGCTGACACCTGACTGACACCATCATGATGTGAGGCTGACACCAGACTGACCCCATCACGAGGCGAGGCTGACACCAGACTGACCCCATCACGAGGCGAGGCTGACACCAGACTGACCCCATCACGAGGTGAGGCTGACACCAGACTGACCCCATCCTGAGGCAAGGCTGACACCAGACTGACACCATCATGATGTGAGGCTGACACCAGACTGAACCCATCACGAGGCTAGGGTGACACCAGACTGACCCTATCACGAGGCGAGGCTTACACCAGACTGACCCCATCTCGAGGCGAGGCTGACACCAAACTGACACCATTACGATGTGAGGCTGACACTAGACTGACCCCATCACGAGGCGAGGCTGACACCAGACTGACACCATCACGAGGCGAGTCTGACACCAGACTGACCCCATCACAAGGCGAGGCTGATACCAGACTGACACCATCATGATGTGAGACTGACACCAGACTGACCCCATCACGAGGCGAGGCTGACACCAGACTGACACCATCATGATGTGAGGCTGACACCAGACTGACCCCATCACGTGGTGAGGCTGACACCAGACTGACCCCATCACGAGGCGAGGCTGACACCAGACTGACCCCATCACGAGGCGAGGCTGACACCAGACTGACCCCATCACGAGGCGAGGCTGACACCAGACTGACCCCATCACGAGGCGAGGTTGACACCAGACTGACCCCATCACGAGGCGAGGCTGACACCAGACTGACACCATCACGAGTCGAGACTGACACCAGACTGACACCATCATGATGTGAGGCTGACACCAGACTGATCTCATCACGAGGCGAGGCTGACACCAGACTGACACCATCACAAGGCGAGGCTGACACCAGACTGTCACCATCATGATGTGAGGCTGACACCAGACTGACCCCATCACGAGGCGAGACTGACACCAGACTGACCCCATCACGAGGCGAGGCTGACACCAGACTGACCCCATCACGAGGCGAGGCTGACACCAGACTGACCCCATCACGAGGCGAGGCTGACACCTGACTGACACCATCATGATGTGAGGCTGACACCAGACTGACCCCATCACTAGGCGAGGCTGACACCAGACTGACCCCATCACGAGGCGAGGCTGACACCAGACTGACCCCATCACGAGGCGAGGCTGACACCAGACTGACCCCATCACGAGGCGAGGCTGACACCAGACTGACCCCATCACGAGGCGAGGCTGACACCAGACTGACCCCATCACGCATCACGAGTCGAGACTGACACCAGACTGACCCCATCACGAGGCGAGACTGACACCAGACTGACCCCATCATGAGGCGAGGCTGACACCAGACTGACCCCATCACGGGGCGAGGCTGACACCAGACTGACCCCATCACGAGGCGAGACTGACACCAGACTGACCCCATCATGAGGCGAGAGTGACACCAGACTGACCCCATCACGAGGCGAGACTGACACCAGACTGACCCCATGATGATGTGAGGCTGACACCAGACTGACCCCATCACGGGGCGAGGCTGACACCAGACTGACCCCATCACGAGGCGAGACTGACACCAGACTGACCCCATCACGAGGCGAGACTGACACCAGACTGACCCCATCATGATGTGAGGCTGACACCAGACTGACCCCATCACGAGTCGAGGCTGACACCTGACTGACACCATCATGATGTGAGGCTGACACCAGACTGACCCCATCACGAGGCGAGGCTGACACCAGACTGACCCCATCACGAGGTAAGGCTGACACCAGACTGACCCCATCCTGAGGCGAGGCTGACACCAGACTGACACCATCATGATGTGAGGCTGACACCAGACTGAACCCATCACGAGTCAAGGGTGACACCAGACTGACCCTATCACGAGGCGAGGCTTACACCAGACTGACCCCATCTCGAGGCGAGGCTGACACCAGACTGACACCATTACGATGTGAGGCTGACACCAGACTGACCCCATCACGAGGCGAGGCTGACACCAGACTGACACCATCACGAGGCGAGTCTGACACCAGACTGAGCCCATCACGAGGCGAGGCTGACACCAGACTGACCCCATCACGAGGCGAGGCTGACACCAGACTGACACCATCACAATGCGACACTGACACCAGACTGACACCATCACGAGGCGAGACTGACACCAGACTGACCCCACGACGAGGCGAGGCTGACACCAGACTGACCCCATCATGATGTGAGGCTGACACCAGACTGACCCCATCACTAGGCGAGGCTGACACCAGACTGACCCCATCACGAGGCGAGGCTGACACCAGACTGACACCATCACGAGGCGAGGCGGACACCAGACTGACCCCATCATGATGTGAGGCTGACACCAGACTGACCCCATCACTAGGCGAGGCTGACACCAGACTGACCCCATCACGAGGCGAGGCTGACACCAGACTGACACCATCACGAGGCGAGGCTGACACCAGACTGACACCATCATGATGTGAGGCTGACACCAGACTGACCCCATCACGAGGCGAGAATGACAACAGACTGACCCCATTACGAGGCGAGACTGACACCAGACTGACCCCATCACGAGGTGAGGCTGACACCAGACTGACCCCATCACGGGGCGAGGCTGACACCAGACTGACCCCATCACGAGGCGAGACTGACACCAGACTGACCCCATCATGAGGCGAGACTGACACCAGACTGACCCCATCACGAGGCGAGACTGACACCAGACTGATCCCATGATGATGTGAGGCTGACACCAGACTGACCCCATCACGGGGCGAGGCTGACACCAGACTGACCCCATCACGAGGCGAGACTGACACCAGACTGACCCCATCACGAGGCGAGACTGACACCAGACTGACCCCATCATGATGTGAGGCTGACACCAGACTGACCCCATCACGAGTCGAGGCTGACACCTGACTGACACCATCATGATGTGAGGCTGACACCAGACTGAACCCATCACGAGGCTAGGGTGACACCAGACTGACCCTATCACGAGGCGAGGCTTACACCAGACTGACCCCATCTCGAGGCGAGGATTACACCAGACTGACACCATTACGATGTGAGGCTGACACCAGACTGACCCCATCACGAGGCGAGGCTGACACCAGACTGACACCATAATGATGTGAGGCTGACACCAGACTGACCCCATCACGTGGTGAGGCTGAAAACCAGACTGACACCATCACGAGGCGAGGCTGACTCCAGACTGACCCCATCACGAGGCGAGGCTGACACCAGACTGACCCCATCACGAGGCGAGGCTGACACCAGACTGACCCCATCACGAGGCGAGGCTGACACCAGACTGACACCATGACGAGGCGAGGCTGACACCAGACTGACACCATCATGATGTGAGGCTGACACCAGACTGACCCCATCACGCATCACGAGTCGAGACTGACACCAGGCTGACCCCATCACGAGGCGAGACGGACACCAGACTGACCCCATCACGAAGCGAGGCTGACACCAGACTGACCCCATCACGGGGCGAGGCTGACACCAGACTGACCCCATCACGAGGCGAGACTGACACCAGACTGACCCCATCACGAGGCGAGACTGACACCAGACTGACCCCATCATGATGTGAGGCTGACACCAGACTGACCCCATCACGAGTCGAGGCTGACACCTGACTGACACCATCATGATGTGAGGCTGACACCAGACTGACCCCATCACGAGGCGAGGCTGACACCAGACTGACCCCATCACGAGGCGAGGCTGACACCAGACTGACCCCATCACGAGGTGAGGCTGACACCAGACTGACCCCATCCTGAGGCAAGGCTGACACCAGACTGACACCATCATGATGTGAGGCTGACACCAGACTGAACCCATCACGAGGCTAGGGTGACACCAGACTGACCCTATCACGAGGTGAGGCTTACACCAGACTGACCCCATCTCGAGGCTAGGCTGACACCAGACTGACACCATTACGATGTGAGGCTGACACCAGACTGACCCCATCACGAGGCGAGGCTGACACCAGACTGACACCATCACGAGGCGAGTCTGACACCAGACTGACCCCATAACGAGGCGAGGCTGATACCAGACTGACACCATCATGATGTGAGACTGACACCAGACTGACCCCATCACGAGGCGAGGCTGACACCAGACTGACACCATCATGATGTGAGGCTGACACCAGTCTGACCCCATCACGTGGTGAGGCTGACACCAGACTGACCCCATCACGAGGCGAGGCTGACACCAGACTGACCCCATCACGAGGCGAGGCTGACACCAGACTGACCCCATCACGAGGCGAGGCTGACACCAGACTGACCCCATCACGAGGCGAGGCGGACACCAGACTGACCCCATCACGAGGCGAGGCTGACACCAGACTGACACCATCACGAGGCGAGGCTGACACCAGACTGACACCATCATGATGTGAGGTTGACACCAGACTGACCCCATCACGAGGCGAGGCTGACACCAGACTGACACCATCACCAGTCGAGACTGACACCAGACTGACACCATCATGATGTGAGGCTGACACCAGACTGATCTCATCACGAGGCGAGGCTGACACCAGACTGACACCATCACGAGGCGAGGCTGACACCAGACTGACACCATCACGAGGCGAGGCTGACACCTGACTGACACCATCATGATGTGAGGCTGACACCAGACTGACCCCATCACTAGGCGAGGCTGACACCAGACTGACCCCATCACGAGGCGAGGCTGACACCAGACTGACCCCATCATGAGGCGAGGCTGACACCAGACTGACACCATCATGATGTGAGGCTGACACCAGACTGACCCCATCACTAGGCGAGGCTGACACCAGACTGACCCCATCACTAGGCGAGACTGACACCAGACTGACCCCATCATGAGGCGAGGCTGACACCAGACTGACCCCATCACGGGGCGAGGCTGACACCAGACTGACCCCATCACGAGGCGAGACTGACACCAGACTGACCCCATCATGAGGCGAGAGTGACACCAGACTGACCCCATCACGAGGCGAGACTGACACCAGACTGAACCCATCACGGGGCGAGGCTGACACCAGACTGACCCCATCACGAGGCGAGACTGACACCAGACTAACCCCATCATGAGGCGAGAGTGACACCAGACTGACCCCATCACGAGGCGAGACTGACACCAGACTGACCCCATGATGATGTGAGGCTGACACCAGACTGACCCCATCACGGGGCGAGGCTGACATCAGACTGACCCCATCACGAGGCGAGACTGACACCAGACTGACCCCATCACGAGGCGAGACTGACACCAGACTGACCCCATCATGATGTGAGGCTGACACCAGACTGACCCCATCACGAGTCGAGGCTGACACCTGACTGACACCATCATGATGTGAGGCTGACACCAGACTGACCCCATCACGAGGCGAGGCTGACACCAGACTGACCCCATCACGAGGCGAGGCTGACACCAGACTGACCCCATCACGAGGTGAGGCTGACACCAGACTGACCCCATCCTGAGGCGAGGCTGACACCAGACTGACACCATCATGATGTGAGGCTGACAAAAGACTGAACCCATCACGAGGCAAGGGTGACACCAGACTGACCCTATCACGAGGCGAGGCTTACACCAGACTGACCCCATCTCGAGGCGAGGCTGACACCAGACTGACACCATTACGATGTGAGGCTGACACCAGACTGACCCCATCACGAGGCGAGGCTGACACCAGACTGAGCCCATCACGAGGCGAGGCTGACACCAGACTGACCCCATCACGAGGCGAGGCTGACACCAGACTGACACCATCACGAGGCGACACTGACACCAGACTGACACCATCACGAGGCGAGACTGACACCAGACTGACCCCACGACGAGGCGAGGCTGACACAAGACTGACCCCATCATGATGTGAGGCTGACACCAGACTGACCCCATCACTAGGCGAGGCTGACACCAGACTGACCCCATCACGAGGCGAGGCTGACACCAGACTGACACCATCACGAGGCGAGGCGGACACCAGACTGACCCCATCATGATGTGAGGCTGACACCAAACTGACCCCATCACTAGGCGAGGCTGACACCAGACTGACCCCATCACGAGGCGAGGCTGACACCAGACTGATACCATCACGAGGCGAGGCTGACACCAGACTGACACCATCATGATGTGAGGCTGACACCAGACTGACCCCATCACGAGGCGAGACTGACAACAGACTGACCCCATTACGAGGCGAGACTGACACCAGACTGACCCCATCACGAGGCGAGACTGACACCAGACTGACCCCATCATGATGTGAGGCTGACACCAGACTGAGCCCATCACGAGGCGAGGCTGACAGCAGACTGACCCCATCACTAGGCGAGGCTGACACCAGACTGACCCCCTCACGAGACGAGGCTGACACCAGACTGACCCCATTACGAGGCGAGGCTGACACCAGACTGACGCCATCACGAGGCAGGGCTGACACCAGACTGACACCATCACGAGGCGAGGCTGACACCAGACTGACCCCATCACTAGGCGAGGCTGACAACAGACTGACCCCATCACGAGGCAAGGCTGACATCAGACTGACACCATCACGAGGCAAGGCTGACACCAGACTGACCCCATCATGATGTGAGGCTGACACTAGACTGACACCATCACTAGGCGAGACTGACACCAGACTGACACCATCATGATGTGAGGCTGACACCAGACTGACCCCATCACGAGGCGAGGGTGACACCAGACTGACCCTATCACTAGGCGAGGCTGACACCAGACTGACACCATCACAAGGCGAGGCTGACACCAGACTGACCCCATCACGAGGCGAGGCTGACACCAGACTGACCCCATCACGAGGCGAGTCTGACACCAGACTGACCCCATCACGAGGCGAGGCTGACACCAGACTGACCCCATCATGAGGCGAGGCTGACACCAGACTGACCCCATCACGAGGCGAGGCTGACACCAGACTGACACCATCACGAGGAGAGACTGAGACCAGACTGACCCCATCACGAGGCGAGGCTGACACCAGACGGACACCATCACGATGTGAGACTGACACCAGACTGACCCCATCACAAGGAGAGACTGACACCAGACTGACCCCATCACGGGGCGAGGCTGACACCAGACTGACCCCATCACGAGGCGAGGCTGACTCCAGACTGACACCATCATGTTGTGAGGCTGACACCAGACTGACCCCATCACGAGGCGAGGCTGACACCGGACTGACCCCATCACTAGGCGAGACTGACACAGGACTGACCCCACCACGAGGCGAGGCTGACACCAGACTGACACCATCATGATGTGAGGCTGACACCAGACTCTCCCCATCACGAGGCGAGGCTGACACCAGACTGACCCTATCACTAGGCGAGGCTGACACCAGACTGACACCATCACGAGGCGAGGCTGACACCAGACTGACACCATCACGAGGCGAGGCTGACACCAGACTGACCCCATCACGAGGCGAGGCTGACACCAGACTGACATCATCACGAGGCGAGGCTGACACCAGACTGACACCATCACGAGGCGAGGCTGACACCAGACGGACACCATCACGATGTGAGACTGACACCAGACTGACCCCACGACGAGGCGAGGCTGACACCAGACTGACCCCATCATGATGTGAGGCTGACACCAGACTGACCCCTTCACTAGGCGAGGCTGACACCAGACTGACCCCATCACGAGTCGAGGCTGACACCTGACTGACACCATCATGATGTGAGGCTGACACCAGACTGACCCCATCACGAGGCGAGGCTGACACCAGACTGACCCCATCACGAGGCGAGGCTGACACCAGACTGACCCCATCACGAGGTGAGGCTGACACCAGACTGACCCCATCCTGAGGCAAGGCTGACACCAGACTGACACCATCATGATGTGAGGCTGACACCAGACTGAACCCATCACGAGGCTAGGGTGACACCAGACTGACCCTATCACGAGGCGAGGCTTACACCAGACTGACCCCATCTCGAGGCGAGGCTGACACCAGACTGACACCATTACGATGTGAGGCTGACACCAGACTGACCCCATCACGAGGCGAGGCTGACACCAGACTGACACCATCACGAGGCGAGTCTGACACCAGACTGACCCCATAACGAGGCGAGGCTGATACCAGACTGACACCATCATGATGTGAGACTGACACCAGACTGACACCATCACGAGGCGAGGCTGACACCAGACTGACACCATCATGATGTGAGGCTGACACCAGTCTGACCCCATCACGTGGTGAGGCTGACACCAGACTGACCCCATCACGAGGCGAGGCTGACACCAGACTGACCCCATCACGAGGCGAGGCTGACACCAGACTGACCCCATCACGAGGCGAGGCTGACACCAGACTGACCCCATCACGAGGCGAGGCTGACACCAGACTGACCCCATCACGAGGCGAGGCTGACACCAGACTGACACCATCACGAGTCGAGACTGACACCAGACTGACACCATCATGATGTGAGGTTGACACCAGACTGACCCCATCACGAGGCGAGGCTGACACCAGACTGACACCATCACGAGTCGAGACTGACACCAGACTGACACCATCATGATGTGAGGCTGACACCAGACTGATCTCATCACGAGGCGAGGCTGACACCAGACTGACACCATCACGAGGCGAGGCTGACACCAGACTGTCACCATCATGATGTGAGGCTGACACCAGACTGACCCCATCACGAGGCGAGACTGACACCAGACTGACCCCATCACGAGGCGAGGCTGACACCAGACTGACCCCATCACGAGGCGAGGCTGACACCAGACTGACCCCATCACGAGGCGAGGCTGACACCTGACTGACACCATCATGATGTGAGGCTGACACCAGACTGACCCCATCACTAGGCGAGGCTGACACCAGACTGACCCCATCACGAGGCGAGGCTGACACCAGACTGACCCCATCATGAGGCGAGGCTGACACCAGACTGACACCATCATGATGTGAGGCTGACACCAGACTGACCCCATCACTAGGCGAGGCTGACACCAGACTGACCCCATCACTAGGCGAGACTGACACCAGACTGACCCCATCATGAGGCGAGAGTGACACCAGACTGACCCCATCACGAGGCGAGGCTGACACCAGACTGACCCCATGATGATGTGAGGCTGACACCAGACTGACCCCATCACGGGGCGAGGCTGACATCAGACTGACCCCATCACGAGGCGAGACTGACACCAGACTGACCCCATCACGAGGCGAGACTGACACCAGACTGACCCCATCATGATGTGAGGCTGACACCAGACTGACCCCATCACGAGTCGAGGCTGACACCTGACTGACACCATCATGATGTGAGGCTGACACCAGACTGACCCCATCACGAGGCGAGGCTGACACCAGACTGACCCCATCACGAGGCGAGGCTGACACCAGACTGACCCCATCACGAGGTGAGGCTGACACCAGACTGACCCCATCCTGAGGCGAGGCTGACACCAGACTGACACCATCATGATGTGAGGCTGACAAAAGACTGAACCCATCACGAGGCAAGGGTGACACCAGACTGACCCTATCACGAGGCGAGGCTTACACCAGACTGACCCCATCTCGAGGCGAGGCTGACACCAGACTGACACCATTACGATGTGAGGCTGACACCAGACTGACCCCATCACGAGGCGAGGCTGACACCAGACTGACACCATCACGAGGCGAGTCTGACACCAGACTGAGCCCATCACGAGGCGAGGCTGACACCAGACTGACCCCATCACGAGGCGAGGCTGACACCAGACTGACACCATCACGAGGCGACACTGACACCAGACTGACACCATCACGAGGCGAGACTGACACCAGACTGACCCCACGACGAGGCGAGGCTGACACAAGACTGACCCCATCATGATGTGAGGCTGACACCAGACTGACCCCATCACTAGGCGAGGCTGACACCAGACTGACCCCATCACGAGGCGAGGCTGACACCAGACTGACACCATCACGAGGCGAGGCGGACACCAGACTGACCCCATCATGATGTGAGGCTGACACCAAACTGACCCCATCACTAGGCGAGGCTGACACCAGACTGACCCCATCACGAGGCGAGGCTGACACCAGACTGATACCATCACGAGGCGAGGCTGACACCAGACTGACACCATCATGATGTGAGGCTGACACCAGACTGACCCCATCACGAGGCGAGACTGACAACAGACTGACCCCATTACGAGGCGAGACTGACACCAGACTGACCCCATCACGAGGCGAGACTGACACCAGACTGACCCCATCATGATGTGAGGCTGACACCAGACTGAGCCCATCACGAGGCGAGGCTGACAGCAGACTGACCCCATCACTAGGCGAGGCTGACACCAGACTGACCCCCTCACGAGACGAGGCTGACACCAGACTGACCCCATTACGAGGCGAGGCTGACACCAGACTGACGCCATCACGAGGCGGGGCTGACACCAGACTGACACCATCACGAGGCGAGGCTGACACCAGACTGACCCCATCACTAGGCGAGGCTGACACCAGACTGACCCCATCACGAGGCAAGGCTGACATCAGACTGACACCATCACGAGGCAAGGCTGACACCAGACTGACCCCATCATGATGTGAGGCTGACACTAGACTGACACCATCACTAGGCGAGACTGACACCAGACTGACACCATCATGATGTGAGGCTGACACCAGACTGACCCCATCACGAGGCGAGGGTGACACCAGACTGACCCTATCACTAGGCGAGGCTGACACCAGACTGACACCATCACGAGGCGAGGCTGACACCAGACTGACCCCATCACGAGGCGAGGCTGACACCAGACTGACCCCATCACGAGGCGAGTCTGACACCAGACTGACCCCATCACGAGGCGAGGCTGACACCAGACTGACCCCATCATGAGGCGAGGCTGACACCAGACTGACCCCATCACGAGGCGAGGCTGACACCAGACTGACACCATCACGAGGAGAGACTGAGACCAGACTGACCCCATCACGAGGCGAGGCTGACACCAGACGGACACCATCACGATGTGAGACTGACACCAGACTGACCCCATCACAAGGAGAGACTGACACCAGACTGACCCCATCACGGGGCGAGGCTGACACCAGACTGACCCCATCACGAGGCGAGGCTGACTCCAGACTGACACCATCATGTTGTGAGGCTGACACCAGACTGACCCCATCACGAGGCGAGGCTGACACCGGACTGACCCCATCACTAGGCGAGACTGACACAGGACTGACCCCACCACGAGGCGAGGCTGACACCAGACTGACACCATCATGATGTGAGGCTGACACCAGACTCTCCCCATCACGAGGCGAGGCTGACACCAGACTGACACCATCACGAGGCGAGGCTGACACCAGACTGACACCATCACGAGGCGAGGCTGACACCAGACTGACCCCATCACGAGGCGAGGCTGACACCAGACTGACATCATCACGAGGCGAGGCTGACACCAGACTGACACCATCACGAGGCGAGGCTGACACCAGACGGACACCATCACGATGTGAGACTGACACCAGACTGACCCCACGACGAGGCGAGGCTGACACCAGACTGACCCCATCATGATGTGAGGCTGACACCAGACTGACCCCTTCACTAGGCGAGGCTGACACCAGACTGACCCCATCACGAGGCGAGGCTGACACCAGACTGACACCATCACGAGGCGAGGCGGACACCAGACTGACCCCATCATGATGTGAGGCTGACACCAGACTGACCCCATCACTAGGCGAGGCTGACACCAGACTGACCCCATCACGAGGCGAGGCTGACACCAGACTGACACCATCACGAGGCGAGGCTGACACCAGACTGACACCATCATGATGTGAGGCTGACACCAGACTGACCCCATCACGAGGCGAGACTGACAACAGACTGACCCCATTACGAGGCGAGACTGACACCAGACTGACCCCATCACGAGGCGAGACTGACACCAGACTGACCCCATCATGATGTGAGGCTGACACCAGACTGAGCCCATCACGAGGCGAGGCTGACAGCAGACTGACCCCATCACTAGGCGAGGCTGACACCAGACTGACCCCCTCACGAGACGAGGCTGACACCAGACTGACCCCATTACGAGGCGAGGCTGACACCAGACTGACGCCATCACGAGGCGGGGCTGACACCAGACTGACACCATCACGAGGCGAGGCTGACACCAGACTGACCCCATCACTAGGCGAGGCTGACACCAGACTGACCCCATCACGAGGCAAGGCTGACATCAGACTGACACCATCATGAGGCAAGGCTGACACCAGACTGACCCCATCATGATGTGAGGCTGACACTAGACTGACACCATCACTAGGCGAGACTGACACCAGACTGACACCATCATGATGTGAGGCTGACACCAGACTGACCCCATCACGAGGCGAGGGTGACACCAGACTGACCCTATCACTAGGCGAGGCTGACACCAGACTGACACCATCACGAGGCGAGGCTGACACCAGACTGACCCCATCACGAGGCGAGGCTGACACCAGACTGACCCCATCACGAGGCGAGTCTGACACCAGACTGACCCCATCACGAGGCGAGGCTGACACCAGACTGACCCCATCACGAGGCGAGGCTGACACCAGACTGACCCCATCACGAGGCGAGGCTGACACCAGACTGACACCATCACGAGGCGAGGCTGACACCAGACTGACACCTTCACAAGGAGAGACTGAGACCAGACTGACCCCATCACGAGGCGAGGCTGACACCAGACGGACACCATCACGATGTGAGACTGACACCAGACTGACCCCATCACAAGGAGAGACTGACACCAGACTGACCCCATCACGGGGCGAGGCTGACACCAGACTGACCCCATCACGAGGCGAGGCTGACTCCAGACTGACACCATCATGATGTGAGGCTTACACCAGACTGACCCCATCTCGAGGCGAGGCTGACACCGGACTGACCCCATCACTAGGCGAGACTGACACAGGACTGACCCCACCACGAGGCGAGGCTGACACCAGACTGACACCATCATGATGTGAGGCTGACACCAGACTCTCCCCATCACGAGGCGAGTCTGACACCAGACTGACCCTATCACTAGGCGAGGCTGACACCAGACTGACACCATCACGAGGCGAGGCTGACACCAGACTGACACCATCACGAGGCGAGGCTGACACCAGACTGACCCCATCACGAGGCGAGGCTGACACCAGACTGACATCATCACGAGGCGAGGCTGACACCAGACTAACACCATCACGAGGCGAGGCTGACACCAGACTGACACCATCACGAGGCGAGGCTGACACCAGACTGACACCATCACGAGGCGAGGCTGACACCAGACTGACCCCATCACGAGGCGAGGCTGACACCAGACTGACATCATCACGAGGCGAGGCTGACACCAGACTAACACCATCACGAGGCGAGGCTGACACCAGACGGACACCATCACGATGTGAGACTGACAACAGACTGACCCCATCACAAGGAGAGACTGAGACCAGACTGACCCCATCACGAGGCGAGGCTGACACCAGACTGACCCCATCACGAGGCGAGGCTGACACCAGACTGACCCCATCACGAGGCGAGTCTGACACCGGACTGACCCCACCACGAGGCGAGGCTGACACCAGACTGACACCATCATGATGTGAGGCTGACACCAGACTGACCCCATCACGAGGCGAGGCTGACACCAGACTGACCCTATCACTAGGCGAGGCTGACACCAGACTGACACCATCACGAGGCGAGGCTGAAACCAGACTGACCCCATCACGAGGCGAGGCTCACACCAGAATGACACCATCACGAGGCGAGGCTGACACCAGACAGACCCCATCACGAGGCGAGACTGACACCAGACTGACCCCATCACGAGGCGAGGCTGACACCAGACTGACCCCATCACGAGGCGAGGCTGACACCAGACTGACACCATCATGATGTGAGGCTGACACAAGACTGACCCCATCACGAGGCGAGGCTGACACCAGACAGACCCCATTGCGAGGCGAGGCTGACACTAGACTGACCCCATCACGAGGCGAGGCTGACACCAGACTGACACCATCACGAGGCGAGGCTGACACTAGACTGACCCCATCACGAGGCGAGGCTGACACAAGACTGACACCATCATGATGTGAGACTGACACCAGACTGACCCCATCACAATGCGAGGCTGACACCAGACTGGCCCCATCACGAGGCGAGGCTGACACCAGACTGACCCCATCACGAGGTGAGGCTGACACCTGACTGACACCATCATGATGTGAGGCTGACACCAGACTGACCCATCACGAGGCGAGGCTGACACCAGACTGACACCATCATGATGTGAGGCTGACACCAGATTGACCCCATCACAAGGCGAGGCTGACACCAGACTGACCCCATCACAAGGCAAGGCTGACACCAGACTGACACCATCATGATGTGAGGCTGACACCAGATTGACCCCATCACAAGGCGAGGCTGACACCAGACTGACCCCATCACAAGGCAAGGCTGACACCAGACTGACACCATCACGAGGCGAGGCTGACACCAGACTGACACCATCATGATGTGAGGCTGACACCAGACTGACCCCATCATGAGGCGAGACTGACACCAGACTGACCCCGTCACGAGGCGAGGCTGACACCAGACTGACCCCATCACGAGGCGAGGCTGACACCAGACTGACCCCATTACGAGGCGAGGCTGACACCAGACTGACACCATCACGAGGCGAGGTTGACACCAGACTGACACCATCATGAGGCGAGGCTGACACCAGACTGACCCCATCACGAGGCAAGGCTGACACCAGACTGACCCCATCACGAGGCGAGGCTGACACCAGACTGACCCCATCACGAGGCGAGGCTGACACCAGACTGACACCATCATGATGTGAGGCTGACATCAGACAGATCCCATCACGAGGTGAGGCTGACACCAGACTGACCCCATCACGACGCGAGGCTGACACCAGACTGACACCATCACGAGGCGAGGCTGACACCAGACTGACACCATCATGATGTGAGGCTGACACCAGACTGACCCCATCACGAGGCGAGACTGACACCAGAATGACCCCATTACGAGGCAAGGCTGACACCAGACTGACACCATCACGAGGCGAGGCTGACACCAGACTGACACCATCACGAGGCGAGGCTGACACTAGACTGACCCCATTACGAGGCGAAGCTGACACCAGACTGACACCATCATGATGTGAGACTGACACCAGACTGACCCCATCACGAGGCGAGGCTGACACCAGACTGACCCCATCACGAGGCGAGGCTGACACCAGACTGACCCCTTCACGGAGCGAGGCTGACACCAGACTGACCCCATCACGAGGCGAGACTGACACCAGACTGACACGATCACTAGGCGAGACTGACACCAGACTGACCCAATCACGAGGCGAGGCTGACACTAGACTGACCCCATCACGAGCCGAGACTGACACCAGACTGACCCCATCATGAGGCGAAGCTGACACCAGACTGACCCCATCACGAGGCGAGACTGACACCAGACTGACCCCATCATGATGTGAGGCTGACACCAGACTGAGCCCATCACGAGGCGAAGCTGACAGCAGACTGACCCCATCACTAGGCGAGGCTGACACCAGACTAACCCCATCACGAGGCGAGGCTGAAACCAGACTGACCCCATCACGAGGCGAGGCTGACACCAGACTGACCCCATCACAAGGCGAAGCTGACACCAGATTGACACCATCCTGATGTGAGGCTGACACCAGACTGACCCCATCACAAGGCGAGGCTGACACCAGACTGACACCATCACGAGGCGAGGCTGACACCAGACTGACACCATCACGAGGCAAGGCTGACGCCAGACTGACCCCATCGCGAGGCGAGGCTGACACCTGACTGACACCATCACGAGGCGAGGCTGACACCAGACTGACCCCATCACAAGGCGAGGCTGACACCAGACTGACCCCATCACGAGGCGAGGCTGATACCAGACTGACACCATCACGAGGCGAGGCTGATACCAGACTGACACCATCATGATGTGAGACTGACACCAGACTGACTCCATCACGTGGTGAGGCTGACACCAGACTGACCCATTCACGAGGCGAGGCTGACACCAGCCTGACACCATCAGGATGTGAGGCTGACACCAGACTGACCCCATCACGTGGTGAGGCTGACACCAGACTGACCCCATCATGAGGCGAGACTGACACCAGACTGACCCCATCACGAGGCGAGGCTGACACCAGACTGGCCCCATCACGAGGCGAGGCTGACACCAGACTGACCCCATTACGAGGCGAGGCTGACACCAGACTGACACCATCACGAGGCGAGGCTGACACCAGACTGACACCATCACGAGGCGAGGCTGACACCAGACTGACCCCATCACGAGGCAAGGCTGACACCAGACTGACACCATCATGATGTGAGACTGACACAAGACTGACCCCATCACGAGGCGAGGCTGACACCAGACTGACCCCATCACGAGGCGAGGCTGACACCAGACTGACCCCATCACGAGGCGAGGCTGACACCTGACTGACACCATCACGAGGCAAGGCTGACACCAGACTGACCCCATCACGAGGCGAGGCTGACACCATACTGACACCATCATGATGTGAGGCTGACACCAGACAGATCCCATCACGAGGTGAGGCTGACACAAGACTGACACCATCACGAGGCGAGGCTGACACCAGACTGACACCATCACGAGGCGAGGCTGACACCAGACTGACCCCATCACGAGGTGAGGCTGACACCAGACTGACACCATCATGATGTGAGGCTGACACCAGACTGACCCCATCACGAGGCGAGGCTGACACCAGACTGACCCTATCACTAGGCGAGGCTGATACCAGACTGACACCATCTCGAGGCGAGGCTGACACCAGACTGACCACATAACGAGGCGAGGCTGACACCAGACTGACCCCATCATGATGTGAGGCTGACACCAGTCTGACCCCATCACGAGGCGAAGCTAACACCAGACTGACCCCATCACGAGGCGAGGCTGACACCAGACTGACCCCATCACGAGGCGAGGCTGACACCAGACTGACCCCATCACGAGGCGAGGCTGACACCAGTCTGACCCCATCACGAGGCGAAGCTAACACCAGACTGACCCCATCACGAGGCGAGGCTGACACCAGACTGACCCCATCACGAGGCGAGGCTGACACCAGACTGACCCCATCACGAGGCGAGGCTGACACCAGACTGACCCCATCACGAGGCGAGGCTGACACCTGACTGACACCATCATGATGTGAGGCTGACACCAGACTGACCCCATCACTAGGCGAGGCTGACACCAGACTGACGCCATCACGAGGCGAGGCTGACACCAGACTGACCCCATCACGAGGCGAGGCTGACACCAGACTGACCCCATCACGAGGCGAGACTGACACCGGATTGACCCCATCATGAGGCGAGGCTGACACCGGACTGACCCCATCACGAGGTGAGGCTGACAACAGACTGACCCCATCACGAGGCGAGACTGACACCGGACTGACCCCATCACGAGGCGAGGCTGACACCAGACTGACACCATCATGATGTGAGGCTGACACCAGACTGACCCCATCACGAGGCAAGGCTGACACCAGACTGACCCTATCACTAGGCGAGGCTGACACCAGACTGACACCATCACGAGACGAGGCTGACACCAGACTGACACCATCATGATGTGAGGCTGACACCAGACTGACCCCATCACGAGGCGAGACTGACACCAGACTGACCCCATCACGACGCAAGGCTGACACCAGACTGACACCATCACGAGGCGAGGCTGACACCAGACTGACACCATCATGATGTGAGGCTGACACCAGATTGACCCCATCACTAGGCGAGACTGAAACCAGACTGACCCCATCACGAGGCGAGACTGACACCAGACTGACCCCATCACGAGGCGAGGCTGACACCAGACTGACCCAATCACAAGGCGAGGCTGACACCAGACTGACACCATCACGAGGCGAGACTGACACCAGACTGACCCCCTCAGGAGGCGAGGCTGACACCAGACTGACCTCGTCACGAGGCGGGGCTGACACCAGACTGACCCCATCACGAGGCGAGGCTGACACCAGACTGACCCCATCACGAGGCGAGACTGACACCAGACTTACCCCATCACGAGGCGAGGCTGACACCAGACTGACACCATCACAAGGCAAAGCTGACACCAGATTGACACCATCATGATGTGAGGCTGACACCAGACTGACCCCATCACGGGACTAGGCTGACACCAGACTGACCCAATCACGAGGCGAGACTGACACCAGACTGACCCCATCACGAGGCGATGCTGACACCAGACTGACCCCATCACGAGGCGAGACTGACACCAGACTGACCCCATCACGAGGCGAGACTGACACCAGACTGACCCCATCACGATGTGAGGCTGACACCAGACTGACCCCATCACAAGGCGAGGCTGACACCAGACTGACCCCATCATGATGTGAGGCTGACACCAGACTGACCCCATCACGAGGCGATGCTGACACCAGACTGACCCCATCACGAGGCGAGGCTGACACCAGACTGACGCCATCACGAGGCGAGACTGACACAGGACTGACCCCATCACGGGGCGAGGCTGACACCAGACTGACCCCATCACGAGGCGAGGCTCACACCAGACTGACACCATCACGAGGCGTGGCTGACACCAGACTGACCCCATCATGATGTGAGGCTGACACCAGACTGACCCCATCACTAGGCGAGGCTGACACCAGACTGACCCCATCACGAGGCGAGGCTGACACCAGACTGACACCATCACGAGGCGAGGCTGACACCAGACTGACACCATCATAATGCGAGGTTGACACCAGACTGACCCCATCACGAGGCGAGATTGACACCAGACTGACCCCATCACGAGGCGAGACTGACACCAGACTGACCCCATCACGAGGCGAGACTGACACCAGACTGACCCCATCACGGGACGAGGCTGACACCAGACTGACCCCATCACGAGGCGAGACTGACACCAGACTGACCCCATCACGAGGCGAGACTGACACCAGACTGACCCCATCATGATGTGAGGCTGACACCAGACTGACCCCAATCCGAGGCGAGGCTGACACCAGACTGACCCCATCACGAGGCGATGGCTGACACCAGACTGACCCCATCACTAGGCGAGGCTGACACCAGACTTACCCCATCACGAGGCGAGGCTGACACCAGACTGACCCCATCACGAGGCGAGGCTGACACCAGACTGACCCCATCACGAGGCGAGGCTGACACCAGACTTACCCCATCACGAGGCGAGGCTGACACCAGACTGACAACATCACAAGGCGAAGCTGACACAAGATTGACACCATCATGATGTGAGGCTGACACCAGACTGACCCCGTCACGGGGCGAGGCTGACACCAGACTGACCCCATCACGGGGCGAGGCTGACACCAGACTGACCCCATCATGAGACTAGACTGACACCAGACTGACCCCATCAAGAGGCGAGGCTGACACCAGACTGACCCCGTCACGAAGCGAGGCTGACACCAGACTGACCCCGTCACGAGGCGAGGCTGACACCAGACTGACCCCATCACGAGGCGAGACTGACACCGGACTGACCCCATCATGAGGCGAGGCTGACACCAGACTGACACCATCATGATGTGAGGCTGACACCAGACTGACCCCATCACGAGGTGAGGCTGACACCAGACTGACCCCATCACGAGGCAAGGCTGACACCAGACTGACACCATCATGATGTGAGACTGACACAAGACTGACCCCATCACGAGGCGAGGCTGACACCAGACTGACCCCATCACGAGGCGAGGCTGACACCATACTGACACCATCATGATGTGAGGCTGACACCAGACAGATCCCATCACGAGGTGAGGCTGACACAAGACTGACACCATCACGAGGCGAGGCTGACACCAGACTGACACCATCACGAGGCGAGGCTGACACCAGACTGACCCCATCACGAGGCGAAGCTAACACCAGACTGACCCCATCACGAGGCGAGGCTGACACCAGACTGACCCCATCACGAGGCGAGGCTGACACCATACTGACACCATCATGATGTGAGGCTGACACCAGACAGATCCCATCACGAGGTGAGGCTGACACAAGACTGACACCATCACGAGGCGAGGCTGACACCAGACTGACACCATCACGAGGCGAGGCTGACACCAGACTGACCCCATCACGAGGCGAAGCTAACACCAGACTGACCCCATCACGAGGCGAGGCTGACACCAGACTGACCCCATCACGAGGCGAGGCTGACACCAGTCTGACCCCATCACGAGGCGAAGCTAACACCAGACTGACCCCATCACGAGGCGAGGCTGACACCAGACTGACCCCATCACGAGCGAGGCTGACACCAGACTGACCCCATCACGAGGCGAGGCTGACACCAGACTGACCCCATCACGAGGCGAGGCTGACACCTGACTGACACCTTCATGATGTGAGGCTGACACCAGACTGACCCCATCACTAGGCGAGGCTGACACCAGACTGACGCCATCACGAGGCGAGGTTGACACCAGACTGACCCCATCACGAGGCGAGGCTGACACCAGACTGACCCCATCACGAGGCGAGACTGACACCGGACTGACCCCATCATGAGGCGAGGCTGACACCGGACTGACCCCATCACGAGGTGAGGCTGACAACAGACTGACCCCATCACGAGGCGAGACTGACACCGGACTGACCCCATCACGAGGCGAGGCTGACACCAGACTGACACCATCATGATGTGAGGCTGACACCAGACTGACCCCATCACGAGGCAAGGCTGACACCAGACTGACCCTATCACTAGGCGAGGCTGACACCAGACTGACACCATCACGAGACGAGGCTGACACCAGACTGACACCATCATGATGTGAGGCTGACACCAGACTGACCCCATCACGAGGCGAGACTGACACCAGACTGACCCCATCACGACGCAAGGCTGACACCAGACTGACACCATCACGAGGCGAGTCTGACACCAGACTGACACCATCATGATGTGAGGCTGACACCAGATTGACCCCATCACTAGGCGAGACTGAAACCAGACTGACCCAATCACTAGGCGAGACTGACACAAGACTGACCCCATCACGAGGCGAGACTGACACCAGACTGACCCCATCACGAGGCGAGACTGACACCATACTGACCCCATCACGAGGCGAGGCTGACACCAGACTGACCCAATCACAAGGCGAGGCTGACACCAGACTGACACCATCACGAGGCGAGACTGACACCAGACTGACCCCCTCAGGAGGCGAGGCTGACACCAGACTGACCTCGTCACGAGGCGGGGCTGACACCAGACTTACCCCATCACGAGGCGAGGCTGACACCAGACTGACACCATCACAAGGCAAAGCTGACACCAGATTGACACCATCATGATGTGAGGCTGACACCAGACTGACCCCATCACGGGACTAGGCTGACACCAGACTGACCCAATCACGAGGCGAGACTGACACCAGACTGACCCCATCACGAGGCGATGCTGACACCAGACTGACCCCATCACGAGGCGAGGCTGACACTAGACTGACCCCATCACGAGGCGAGACTGACACCAGACTGACCCCATCATGAGGCGAAGCTGACACCAGACTGACCCCATCACGAGGCGAGACTGACACCAAACTGACCCCATCACGAGGCGAGACTGACACCAGACTGACCCCATCATGATGTGAGGCTGACACCAGACTGACCCCATCACGAGGCGAGGCTGACACCAGACTGACCCCATCACGAGGCGAGGCTGACACCAGACTGACCCCATCACGAGGCGAGGCTGACACCAGACTTACCCCATCACGAGGCGAGGCTGACACCAGACTGACAACATCACAAGGCGAAGCTGACACAAGATTGACACCATCATGATGTGAGGCTGACACCAGACTGACCCCGTCACGGGGCGAGGCTGACACCAGACTGACCCCATCACGGGGCGAGGCTGACACCAGACTGACCCCATCATGAGACTAGACTGACACCAGACTGACCCCATCAAGAGGCGAGGCTGACACCAGACTGACCCCGTCACGAGGCGAGGCTGACACCAGAATGACCCCGTCACGAGGCGAGGCTGACACCAGACTGACCCCATCACGAGGCGAGACTGACACCGGACTGACCCCATCATGAGGCGAGGCTGACACCAGACTGACACCATCATGATGTGAG
The DNA here is from genome assembly GCF_062004578.1 of Staurois parvus. Classification (NCBI taxonomy): domain Eukaryota; kingdom Metazoa; phylum Chordata; class Amphibia; order Anura; family Ranidae; genus Staurois; species Staurois parvus. The sequence goes on along the minus strand of NW_028320352.1, from coordinate 122,149 downwards.
GCTGACACCAGACTGACCCCATCACGAGGTGAGGCTGACACCAGACTTACTCCATCACGAGGCGAGGCTGACACCAGACTGACCCCATCACGAGGTGAGACTGACACCAGACTGACCCCATCATGATGTGAGGCTGACACCAGACTGACCCCATCACGAGGCGATGCTGACACCAGTCTTACCCAATCACGAGGCGAGGCTGACACCAGACTGACACCATCACAAGGCGAAGCTGACACCAGATTGACACCATCATGATGTGAGGATGACACCAGACTGACCCCGTCACGGAGCGAGGCTGACACCAGACTGACCCCATCACGAGGCGAGGCTGACACCAGACTGACACCGTCACGAGGCGAGGCTGACTCCAGACTGACCCCATCACGAGGCGAGGCGGACACCGGACTGACCCCATCACAAGGCGAGGCTGACACCAGACTGACCCCATCACGAGGCGAGGCTGACACCAGACTGACCCCGTCACGGGGCGAGGCTGACACCAGACTGACCCCATCACGAGGCGAGGCTGACACCAGACTGACGCCATCACGAGGCGAGACTGACACAGGACTGACCCCATCATGAGGAGAAGCTGACACCAGACTGACCCCATCACGAGTCGAGACTGACACCAGACTGACCCCATCATGATGTGAGGCTGACACCAGACTGAGCCCATCACGAGGAGAGGCTCACACCAGACTGACACCATCACGAGGCGTGGCTGACACCAGACTGACACCATCACGAGGCGAGACTGACACCAGACTGACCCCATCATGATGTGAGGCTGACACCAGACTGACCCCATCACGAGGCGATGCTGACACCAGACTGACACCATCATGATATAAAACTGACACCAGACTGACCCCGTCACGGGGCGAGGCTGACACCAGACTGACCCCATCACGAGGCGAGGCTGACACCAGACTGACGCCATCACGAGGCGAGACTGACACAGGACTGACCCCATCACGGGGCGAGGCTGACACCAGACTGACCCCATCACGAGGCGAGGCTCACACCAGACTGACACCATCACGAGGCGTGGCTGACACCAGACTGACCCAATCACGAGGCGAGGCTGACACCAGACTGACCCCATCACGAGGCGAGACTGACACCGGACTGACCCCATCACTAGGCGAGGCTGACACCAGACTGACACCATCATGATGTGAGGCTGACACCAGACTGACCCCATCACTAGGCGAGGCTGACACCAGACTGACCCCATCACGAGGCGAGGCTGACACCAGACTGACACCATCACGAGGCGAGGCTGACACCAGACTGACACCATCATAATGCGAGGCTGACACCAGACTGACCCCATCACGGGGCGAGGCTGACACCAGACTGACCCCATCACGAGACTAGACTGACACCAGACTGACCCCATCAAGAGGCGAGGCTGACACCAGACTGACCCCGTCACGAGGCGAGGCTGACACCAGACTGACCCCGTCACGAGGCGAGGCTGACACCAGACTGACCCAATCACGAGGCGAGGCTGACACCAGACTGACCCCATCACGAGGCGAGACTGACACCGGACTGACCCCATCACTAGGCGAGGCTGACACCAGACTGACACCATCATGATGTGAGGCTGACACCAGACTGACCCCATCACGAGGCGATGCTGACACCAGTCTTACCCAATCACTAGGCGAGGCTGACACCAGACTGACCCCATCACGAGGCGAGGCTGACACCAGACTGACACCATCACGAGGCGAGGCTGACACCAGACTGACACCATCATAATGCGAGGCTGACACCAGACTGACCCCATCACGGGGCGAGGCTGACACCAGACTGACCCCATCACGAGACTAGACTGACACCAGACTGACCCCATCAAGAGGCGAGGCTGACACCAGACTGACCCCGTCACGAGGCGAGGCTGACACCAGACTGACCCCGTCACGAGGCGAGGCTGACACCAGACTGACCCAATCACGAGGCGAGGCTGACACCAGACTGACCCCATCACGAGGCGAGACTGACACCGGACTGACCCCATCATGAGGCGAGGCTGACACCAGACTGACACCATCATGATGTGAGGCTGACACCAGACTGACCCCATCACGAGGTGAGGCTGACACCAGACTTACTCCATCACGAGGCGAGGCTGACACCAGACTGACCCCATCACGAGGTGAGACTGACACCAGACTGACCCCATCATGATGTGAGGCTGACACCAGACTGACCCCATCACGAGGCGATGCTGACACCAGTCTTACCCAATCACGAGGCGAGGCTGACACCAGACTGACACCATCACAAGGCGAAGCTGACACCAGATTGACACCATCATGATGTGAGGATGACACCAGACTGACCCCGTCACGGAGCGAGGCTGACACCAGACTGACCCCATCACGAGGCGAGGCTGACACCAGACTGACACCGTCACGAGGCGAGGCTGACTCCAGACTGACCCCATCACGAGGCGAGGCGGACACCGGACTGACCCCATCACAAGGCGAGGCTGACACCAGACTGACCCCATCACGAGGCGAGGCTGACACCAGACTGACCCCGTCACGGGGCGAGGCTGACACCAGACTGACCCCATCACGAGGCGAGGCTGACACCAGACTGACGCCATCACGAGGCGAGACTGACACAGGACTGACCCCATCATGAGGAGAAGCTGACACCAGACTGACCCCATCACGAGTCGAGACTGACACCAGACTGACCCCATCATGATGTGAGGCTGACACCAGACTGAGCCCATCACGAGGAGAGGCTCACACCAGACTGACACCATCACGAGGCGTGGCTGACACCAGACTGACACCATCACGAGGCGAGACTGACACCAGACTGACCCCATCATGATGTGAGGCTGACACCAGACTGACCCCATCACGAGGCGATGCTGACACCAGACTGACACCATCATGATATAAAACTGACACCAGACTGACCCCGTCACGGGGCGAGGCTGACACCAGACTGACCCCATCACGAGGCGAGGCTGACACCAGACTGACGCCATCACGAGGCGAGACTGACACAGGACTGACCCCATCACGGGGCGAGGCTGACACCAGACTGACCCCATCACGAGGCGAGGCTCACACCAGACTGACACCATCACGAGGCGTGGCTGACACCAGACTGACCCAATCACGAGGCGAGGCTGACACCAGACTGACCCCATCACGAGGCGAGACTGACACCGGACTGACCCCATCACTAGGCGAGGCTGACACCAGACTGACACCATCATGATGTGAGGCTGACACCAGACTGACCCCATCACTAGGCGAGGCTGACACCAGACTGACCCCATCACGAGGCGAGGCTGACACCAGACTGACACCATCACGAGGCGAGGCTGACACCAGACTGACACCATCATAATGCGAGGCTGACACCAGACTGACCCCATCACGGGGCGAGGCTGACACCAGACTGACCCCATCACGAGACTAGACTGACACCAGACTGACCCCATCAAGAGGCGAGGCTGACACCAGACTGACCCCGTCACGAGGCGAGGCTGACACCAGACTGACCCCGTCACGAGGCGAGGCTGACACCAGACTGACCCAATCACGAGGCGAGGCTGACACCAGACTGACCCCATCACGAGGCGAGACTGACACCGGACTGACCCCATCACTAGGCGAGGCTGACACCAGACTGACACCATCATGATGTGAGGCTGACACCAGACTGACCCCATCACGAGGCGATGCTGACACCAGTCTTACCCAATCACTAGGCGAGGCTGACACCAGACTGACCCCATCACGAGGCGAGGCTGACACCAGACTGACACCATCACGAGGCGAGGCTGACACCAGACTGACACCATCATAATGCGAGGCTGACACCAGACTGACCCCATCACGGGGCGAGGCTGACACCAGACTGACCCCATCACGAGACTAGACTGACACCAGACTGACCCCATCAAGAGGCGAGGCTGACACCAGACTGACCCCGTCACGAGGCGAGGCTGACACCAGACTGACCCCGTCACGAGGCGAGGCTGACACCAGACTGACCCAATCACGAGGCGAGGCTGACACCAGACTGACCCCATCACGAGGCGAGACTGACACCGGACTGACCCCATCACTAGGCGAGGCTGACACCAGACTGACACCATCATGATGTGAGGCTGACACCAGACTGACACCATCACAAGGCGAAGCTGACACCAGATTGACACCATCATGATGTGAGGCTGACACCAGACTGACCCTATCACAAGGCGAGGCTTACACCAGACTGACCCCATCACGAGGCGAGGTTGACACCAGACTGACACCATCACGAGGCGAGGCTGACACCAGACTGACACCATCACGAGGCAAGGCTGACGACAGACTGACCCCATCGCGAGGCGAGGCTGACACCAGACTGACACCATCACGAGGCGAGGCTGACACCAGACTGACACCATCACGAGGCGAGGCTGACACCAGACTGACCCCATCACGAGGCGAGGCTGACACCAGACTGACCCCATCACGAGGCGAGGCTGACACCAGACTGAAACCATCACGATGTGAGGCTGACACCAGACTGACCCCATCACGAGGCGAGACTGACACCGGACTGACCCCATCACGAGGCGAGGCTGACACCAGACTGACACAATCATGATGTGAGGCTGACACCAGACTGACCCCATCACGAGGTGAGGCTGACACCAGACTGACCCCATCATGATGTGAGGCTGACACCAGACTGACCCCATCACGAGGCGATGCTGACACCAGACTGACCCCATCACAAGGCGAGACTGACACCAGACTGACCCCATCACGAGGCGAGGCTGACACCAGACTGATCCCATCACGAGGCGAGGCTGACACCAGACTGATCCCATCACGAGGCGAGGCTCACACCAGACTGACCTCATCATGAGGCGAGGCTGACACCAGAGTGACACGATCACGAGGCGAGGCTGACACCAGACTGACCCCATCACGAGGCAAGACTGACACCAGACTGACCCCATCACGAGGGGAGACTGACACCAGACTGACCCCATCACGAGGCGAGGCTGACACCAGACTGATCACATCACGAGGCGAGGCTGACACCAGACTGACCCCATCACTAGGCGAGGCTGACACCAGACTGACCCCATCACGAGGCGAGGCTGACACCAGACTGACACGATCACGAGGCGAGGCTGACACCAGACTGACACCATCATGATGTGAGGCTGACACCAGACTGACCCCATCACTAGGCGAGGCTGACACCAGACTGACCCCATGACGAGGCGAGACTGACTCCAGACTGACCCCATCATGTTGTGAGGCTGACACCAGACTGACCCCATCACGAGGCGATGCTGACACCAGACTGACGCCATCACGAGGCGAGACTGACACCAGACTGACCCCATCACGAGGCGAGACTTACACCAGACTGACCCCATCACGGGACGAGGCTGACACCAGACTGACCCCATCACGAGGCGAGACTGACACCAGACTGACACCATCACTAGGCGAGACTGACACCAGACTGACCCCATCATGATGTGAGGCTGACACCAGACTGACCCCATCACGAGGCGATGCTGACACCAGACTGACCCCATCACGAGGCGAGACTGACACCTGACTGACCCCTTCATGAGGCGAGACTGACACCAGACTGACCCCATCACGGGACGAGGCTGACACCAGACTGACCCCATCACGAGGCGAGACTGACAGCAGACTGACACCATCACGAGGCGAGACTGACACCAGACTGACCCCATCACGAGGCGAGGCTGACACCAGACTGACCCCATCACGAGGCGGGGCTGACACCAGACTGACCCCATCACGAGGCGAGGCTGACACCAGACTGACACCATCACGAGGCGAGACTGACACCAGACTGACACCATCACGAGGCGAGGCTGACCCCAGACTGACACCATCATGATGTGAGGCTGACACCAGACTGACCCCATCACGAGGCGAGGCTGACAACAGACTTACACCATCACGAGGCGAGGCTGACACCAGGCTGACACCATCATGATGTGAGGCTGACACCAGACTGACCCCATCACGAGGCGAGGCTGACACCAGACTGACACCATCATGATGTGAGGCTGACACCAGACTGACCCCATCACGAGGCGAGACTGACACCAGACTGACACCATCACGAGGCGAGGCTGACACCAGACTGACACCATCACGAGGCGAGGCTGACACCAGACTGACCCCAGCACGAGGCGAGGCTGACACCAGACTGACCCCATCACGAGGCGAGGCTGACACCAGACTGACCCCATCACGAGGCGAGGCTGAAACCAGACTGACCCCATCACGAGGCGAGGCTGACACCAGACTGACCCCATCACGAGGCGAGGCTGAAACCAGACTGACCCCATCACGAGGCGAGGCTGACACCAGACTGACCCCATCACGAGGCGAGGCTGACACCAGACTGACCCCATCACGAGGCGAGGCTGACACCAGACTGACCCCATCACGAGGCGAGGCTGACACCAGACTGACCCCATCACGAGGCGAGGCTGACACCGGACTGACCCCATCACTAGGCGAGACTGACACAGGACTGACCCCACCACGAGGCGAGGCTGACACCAGACTGACACCATCATGATGTGAGGCTGACACCAGACTCACCCCATCACGAGGCGAGGCTGACACCAGACTGACCCTATCACTAGGCGAGGCTGACACCAGACTGACACCATCACGAGGCGAGGCTGACACCAGACTGACACCATCACGAGGCGAGGCTGACACCAGACTGACCCCATCACGAGGCGAGGCTGACACCAGACTGACACCATCACGATGTGAGGCTGACACCAGACTGACCCCATCACGAGGCGAGACTGACACCAGACTGACCGCATCACGAGGCGAGGCTGACACCAGGTTGACACCATCATGATGTGAGGCTGACACCAGACTGAGCCCATCACGAGGCGAGGCTGACAGCAGACTGACCCTATCGCTAGGTGAGGCTGACACCATACTGACACCATCACGAGGCGAGGCTGACACGTGACTGACACCATCATGATGTGAGGCTGACACCAGACTGACCCCATCACGAGGCGAGGCTGACACCAGACTGACCCCATCACGAGGCGAGGCTGAAACCAGACTGACCCCATCACGAGGCGAGGCTGACACCAGACTGACCCCATCACGAGGCGAGGCTGAAACCAGACTGACCCCATCACGAGGCGAGGCTGACACCAGACTGACCCCATCACGAGGCGAGGCTGACACCAGACTGACCCCATCACGAGGCGAGGCTGAAACCAGGCTGACACCATCACGAGGCGAGGCTGACACCAGACTGACCACATCACGAGGCGAGACTGACACCAGACTGACACCATCACGAGGCGAGGCTGACACCAGACTGGCCCCATCACGAGGCGAGGCTGACACCAGACTGACCCCATCACGAGGCGAGGCTGACACCAGACTGACCCCATCACGAGGCGAGTCTGACACCGGACTGACCCCACCACGAGGCGAGGCTGACACCAGACTGACACCATCATGATGTGAGGCTGACACCAGACTGACACCATCATGATGTGAGGCTGACACCAGACTGACCCCATCACGAGGCGAGACTGACACCAGACTGACCCCTTAACGAGGCGAGACTGACACCAGACTGACCCCATCATGATGTGAGGCTGACACCAGACTGAGCCCATCACGAGGCGAGGCTGACAGCAGACTGACCCCATCACTAGGCGAGGCTGACACCAGACTAACCCCATCACGAGGCGAGGCGGACACCAGACTGACCCCATCATGATGTGAGGCTGACACCAGACTGACCCCATCACTAGGCGAGGCTGACACCAGACTGACCCCATCACGAGGCGAGGCTGACACCAGACTGACACCATCACGAGGCGAGGCTGACACCAGACTGACACCATCATGATGTGAGGCTGACACCAGACTGACCCCATCACGAGGCGAGACTGACAGCAGACTGACCCCATTATGAGGCGAGACTGACACCAGTCTGACCCCATCACGAGGCGAGACTGACACCAGACTGACCCCATCATGATGTGAGGCTGACACCAGACTGAGCCCATCACGAGGCGAGGCTGACAGCAGACTGACCCCCTCACGAGACGAGGCTGACACCAGACTGACCCCATCACGAGGCGAGGCTGACACCAGACTGACCCCCTCACGAGACGAGGCTGACACCAGACTGACCCCATTACGAGGCGAGGCTGACACCAGACTGACCCCATCACGAGGCGGGGCTGACACCAGACTGACACCATCACGAGGCGAGGCTGACACCAGACTGACCCCATCACGAGGCGAGGCTGACACCAGACTGACCCCATCATGATGTGAGGCTGAAACCAGACTGACCCCATCACGAGGCGAGACTGACACCAGACTGACCCCATCACGAGGCGAGGCTGACACCAGACTGACACCATCATGAGGCGAGGCTGACACCAGACTGACCCCATCACGAGGCGAGGCTGACACCAGACTGACGTCATCATGATGTGAGGCTGACACCAGACTGACCCCATCACGAGGCGAGACTGACACCAGACTGACCCCATCACAAGGCGAGGCTGACACCAGACTGACCCCATCATGATGTGAGGCTGACACCAGACTGACCCCATCACGAGGCGAGGCTGACACCAGAATGACCCCATTACGAGGCGAGGCTGACACCAGACTGACACCATCACGAGGCGAGGCTGACACCAGACTGACACCATCACGAGGCGAGGCTGACACTAGACTGACCCCATCACGAGGCGAAGCTGACACCAGACTGACACCATCATGATGTGAGACTGACACCAGACTGACCCCATCACGAGGCGAGGCTGACACCAGACTGACCCCATCGCGAGGCGAGGCTGACACCAGACTGACCCCTTCACGGAGCGAGGCTGACACCAGACTGACACGATCACTAGGCGAGACTGACACCAGACTGACCCAATCACGAGGCGAGGCTGACACTAGACTGACCCCATCACGAGGCGAGACTGACACCAGACTGACCCCATCATGAGGCGAAGCTGACACCAGACTGACCCCATCACGAGGCGAGACTGACACCAGACTGACCCCATCACGAGGCGAGACTGACACCAGACTGACCCCATCATGATGTGAGGCTGACACCAGACTGTGCCCATCACGAGGCGAGGCTGACAGCAGACTGACCCCATCACTAGGCGAGGCTGACACCAGACTGACCCCCTCACGAGACGAGGCTGACACCAGACTGACCCCATTACGAGGCGAGGCTGACACCAGACTGACCCCATCACGAGGCGGGGCTGACACCAGACTGACACCATCACGAGGCGAGGCTGACACCAGACTGACCCCATCACGAGGCGAGGCTGACACCAGACTGACCCCATCACTAGGCGAGGCTGACACCAGACTGACCACATCACGAGGCGAGGCTGACACCAGACTGAAACCATCACGAGGCGAGGCTGACACCAGACTGACACCATCATGATGTGAGGCTGACATCAGACTGACCCCATCACGAGGCGAGACTGACACCAGACTGACCCCCTTAACGAGGCGAGACTGACACCAGACTGACCCCATCATGATGTGAGGCTGACACCAGACTGAGCCCATCACGAGGCGAGGCTGACAGCAGACTGACCCCATCACTAGGCGAGGCTGACACCAGACTAACCCCATCACGAGGCGAGGCTGACACCAGACTGACCCCATCACGAGGCGAGGCTGACACCAGACTGACCCCATCACGAGGCGAGACTGACACCAGACTTACCCCATCACGAGGCAAGGCTGACACCAGACTGACACCATCACAAAGCAAAGCTGACACCAGATTGACACCATCATGATGTGAGGCTGACACCAGACGGACCTAATCACGGGACGAGGCTGACACCAGACTGACCCCATCACGAGGCGAGGCTGAGACCAGACTGACCCCATCACGAGGCGAGGCTGACACCAGACTGACCCCGTCACGGAGCGAGGCTGACACCAGACTGACCCCATCACGAGGCGAGACTGACACCAGACTGACACGATCACTAGGCGAGACTGACACCAGACTGACCCAATCACGAGGCGAGGCTGACACTAGACTGACCCCATCACGAGGCGAGACTGACACCAGACTGACCCCATCATGAGGCGAAGCTGACACCAGACTGACCCCATCACGAGGCGAGACTGACACCAAACTGACCCCATCACGAGGCGAGACTGACACCAGACTGACCCCATCATGATGTGAGGCTGACACCAGACTGAGCCCATCACGAGGGGAGGCTGACAGCAGACTGACCCCATCACTAGGCGAGGCTGACACCAGACTAACCCCATCACGAGGCGAGGTTGACACCAGACTGACCCCATCACGTGGTGAGGCTGACACCAGACTGACCCCATCACGAGGCGAGGCTGACACGAGACTGTCCCCATCACGAGGCGAGGCTGACACCAGACTGACCCCATCACAAGGCGAGGCTGACACCAGACTGACCCCATCATGAGGCGAGGCTGACACCAGACTGACCCCACGAAGAGGCGAGGCTGACACCAGACTGACCCCATCATGATGTGAGTCTGACACCAGACTGACCCCATCACTAGGCGAGGCTGACACCAGACTGACCCCATCACGAGGCGAGGCTGACACCAGACTGACACCATCACGAGGCGAGGCGGACACCAGACTGACCCCATCATGATGTGAGGCTGACACCAGACTGACCCCATCACTAGGCGAGGCTGACACCAGACTGACCCCATCACGAGGCGAGGCTGACACCAGACTGACACCATCACGAGGCGAGGCTGACACCAGACTGACACCATCATGATGTGAGGCTGACACCAGACTGAGCCAATCACGAGGCGAGGCTGACAGCAGACTGACCCCATCACTAGGCGAGGCTGACACCAGACTGACCCCCTCACGAGACGAGGCTGACACCAGACTGACCCCATTACGAGGCGAGGCTGACACCAGACTGACCCCATCACGAGGCGGGGCTGACACAAGACTGACACCATCACGAGGCGAGGCTGACACCAGACTGACACCATCACGAGGCGAGGCTGACACCAGACTGACCCCATCACTAGGCGAGGCTAACACCAGACTGACCCCATCACGAGGCGAGGCTGACACCAGACTGACACCATCACGAGGCGAGGCTGACACCAGACTGACACCATCATGATGTGAGGCTGACATCAGACTGACCCCATCACGAGGCGAGACTGACACCGGACTGAACCCATCACGAGGTGAGGCTGACACCAGACTGACCCCATCACGAGGCGAGACTGACACCAGACTGACCCCATCATGAGGCGAGGCTGACACCAGACTGACACCATCACGAGGCGAGGCTGACACCAGACTGACACCATCATGATGTGAGGCTGAATCCAGACTGACCTCATCACGAGGCGAGACTGACACCAGACTGACCCCATCACGAGGCGAGACTGACACCAGACTGACCCCATCATGAGGCGAGGCTGACACCAGACAGACACCATAATGAGGCGAGGCTGACACCAGACTGACACCATCACGAGGCGAGGCTGACACCAGACTGACCCCATCATGATGTGAGGCTGACACCAGACTGACCCCATCACTAGGCGAGACTGACAACAGACTGACCCCATTACGAGGCGAGACTGACACGAGACTGACCCCATCACGAGGCGAGACTGACACCAGACTGACCCCATCATGATGTGAGGCTGACACCAGACTGAGCCCATCACGAGGCGAGGCTGACAGCAGACTGACCCCATCACTAGGCGAGGCTGACACGAGACTGACCCCATCACGAGACGAGACTGACACCAGACTGACCCCATCAAGAGGCAAGGCTGACACCAGACTGACCCCATCACGAGACGAGACTGACACCAGACTGACCCCATCACGAGGCGAGGCTGACACCAGACTGGCCCCATCACGAGGCGAGACTGACACCGGACTGATCCCATCACGAGGCGTGGCTGACACCAGACTGACACCATCATGATGTGAGGCTGACACCAGACTGAGCCTATCACGAGGCGAGGCTGACAGCAGACTGACCCCATCACTAGGCGAGGCTGACACCACACTGACACCATCACGAGGCGATGCTGACACCAGACTGACACCATCATGATGTGAGGCTGACACCAGACTGACCCCATCACGAGGTGAGGCTGACACCAGACTGACCCCATCACGAGGCGAGGCTGACACCAGACTGACACCATCACGAGGCGAGGCTGACACCAGACTGACACCATCATGATGTCAGGCTGACATCAGACTGACACCATCACGAGGCGAGACAGACACCGGACTGACCCCATCACGAGGTGAGGCTGACACCAGACTGACACCATCATAATGTGAGGCTGACACCAGACTGACCCCATCACGAGGCGAGGCTGACACCAGTCTGACCCCATCACGAGGCGAGGCTGACACCAGACTGACCCCATCATGAGGCGAGGCTGACACCAGACTGACACCATCATGATGTGAGGCTGACACCAGACTGACCCCATCCTGAGGCGAGGCTGACACCAGACTGACACCATCATGATGTGAGGCTGAATCCAGACTGACCTCATCACGAGGCGAGACTGACACCAGACTTACCCCATCACGAGGCGAGACTGACACCAGACTGACCCCATCATGAGGCGAGGCTGACACCAGACTGACACCATAACGAGGCGAGGCTGACACCAGACTGACACCATCATGATGTGAGGCTGACACCAGACTGACCCCATCACGCATCACGAGTCGAGACTGACACCAGACTGACCCCATCACGATGCGAGACTGACACCAGACTGACCCCATCACGAGGCGAGGCTGACACCAGACTGACCCCATCATGAGGCGAGACTGACACCAGACTGACCCCATCACGAGGCGAGACTGACACCAGACTGACCCCATGATGATGTGAGGCTGACACCAGACTGACCCCATCACGGGGCGAGCTGACACCAGACTGACCCCATCACGAGGCGAGACTGACACCAGACTGACCCCATCACGAGGCGAGACTGACACCAGACTGACCCCATCATGATGTGAGGCTGACACCAGACTGACCCCATCACGAGTCGAGGCTGACACCTGACTGACACCATCATGATGTGAGGCTGACACCAGACTGACACCATCACGAGGCGAGGCTGACACCAGACTGACCCCATCACGAGGCGAGGCTAACACCAGACTGACCCCATCACGAGGTGAGGCTGACACCAGACTGACACCATCACGAGGCGAAGCTGACACCATACTGACACCATCACGAGGCGATGCTGACACCAGACTGCCCCCATCACTAGGCGAGGCTGACACCAGACTGACCCCTTCATGATGTGAGGTTGACACCAGACAGACCCCATCACTAGGCGAGGCTGACACCAGACTGACACCATCATGATGTGAGGCTGAATCCAGACTGACCTCATCACGAGGCGAGACTGACACCAGACTGACCCCATCACGAGGCGAGACTGACACCAGACTGACCCCATCATGAGGCGAGGCTGACACCAGACTGACACCATAACAAGGCGAGGCTGACACCAGACTGACACCATCATGATGTGAGGCTGACACCAGACTGACCCCATCACGCATCACGAGTCGAGACTGACACCAGACTGACCCCATCACGAGGCGAGACTGACACCAGACTGACCCCATCACGAGGCGAGGCTGACACCAGACTGACCCCATCACGAGGCGAGACTGACACCAGACTGACCCCATCATGAGGCGAGACTGACACCAGACTGACCCCATCACGAGGCGAGACTGACACCAGACTGACCCCATGATGATGTGAGGCTGACACCAGACTGACCCCATCACGGGGCGAGGCTGACACCAGACTGACCCCATCACGAGGCGAGACTGACACCAGACTGACACCATCACGAGGCGAGACTGACACCAGACTGACCCCATCATGATGTGAGGCTGACACCAGACTGACCCCATCACGAGTCGAGGCTGACACCTGACTGACACCATCATGATGTGAGGCTGACTCAAGACTGACCCCATCACGAGGCGAGGCTGACACCAGACTGACCCCATCACGAGGCGAGGCTGACACCAGACTGACCCCATCACGAGGCGAGGCTGACACCAGACTGACCCCATCACGAGGTGAGGCTGACACCAGACTGACACCATCACTAGGCGAGGCTGACACCAGACTGACCCCTTCATGATGTGAGGTTGACACCAGACTGACCCCATCACTAGGCGAGGCTGACACTAGACTGACCCCATCATGAGGCGAGGCTGACACCAGACTGACACCATCACGAGGCGAGGCTGACACCAGACTGACCCCATCACGAGGCGAGGCTGACACCAGACTGACACCATCATGATGTGAGGCTGACACCAGACTGACCCCATCACGAGGCGAGACTGACACCAGACTGACCCCATCTCGAGGCGAGGCTGACACCAGACTGACACCATCATGATGTGAGGCTGACACCAGACTGACCTCATCACGAGGCGAGGCTTACACCAGACTGACCCCATCACGAGGCGAGGCTGACACCAGACTGACACCATTACGATGTGAGGCTGACACCAGACTGACCCCATCACGAGGTGAGGCTGACACCAGACTGACCCCATCACGAGGCGAGGCTGACACCAGACTGACCCCATCACGAGGCAAGGGTGACACCAGACTGACCCCATCACGAGGCGAGGCTGACACCAGACTGACCCCATCACGAGGCGAGGCTGATACCAGACTGACACCATCATGATGTGAGACTGACACCAGATTGACCCCATCACGAGGCGAGGCTGACACCAGACTGACACCATAATGATGTGAGGCTGACACCAGACTGACCCCATCACGTGGTGAGGCTGACACCAGACTGACCCCATCACGAGGCGAGGCTGACACCAGCCTGACACCATCATGATGTGAGGCTGACACCAGACTGACCCCATCACGTGGTGAGGCTGACACCAGACTGACCCCATCACGAGGCGAGGCTGACACCAGACTGACCCCATCACGAGGCGAGGCTGACACCAGACTGACCCCATCACGAGGCGAGGCTGACACCAGACTGACCCCATCACGAGGCGAGGCTGACACCAGACTGACATCATCATGATGTGAGGCTGACACCAGACTGACCTCATCACGAGGCGAATCTGACACCAGACTGACCCCATCACGAGGCGAGGCTGACACCAGACTGACCCCATCATGAGGTGAGGCTGACACCAGACTGACACCATCATGATGTGAGGCTGACACCAGACTGACCCCATCACGAGGTGAGGCTGACACCAGACTGACACCATCATGATGTGAGGCTGACACCAGACTGACCCCATCACGAGGTGAGGCTGACACCAGACTGACCCCATCACGAGGCGAGGCTGACACCAGACTGACACCATCATGGTGTGAGGCTGACACCAGACTGACCTCATCATGAGGCGAGGCTGACACCAGACTGACCCCATCACGAGGTGAGGCTGACACCAGACTGACACCATCACGAGGCGAGGCTGACACCAGACTGACACCATCACGAGGCGATGCTGACACCAGACTGACCCCATCACTAGGCGAGGCTGACACCAGACTGACACCATCACGAGGCGAGGCTGACACCAGACTGACACCATCATGATGTGAGGCTGACATCAGACTGACACCATCACGAGGCGAGACAGACACCGGACTGACCCCATCTCGAGGTGAGGCTGACACCAGACTGACACCATCATAATGTGAGGCTGACACCAGACTGACCCCATCACGAGGCGAGGCTGACACCAGACTGACCCCATCACGAGGCGAAGCTGACACCAGACTGACCCCATCATGAGGCGAGGCTGACACCAGACTGACTCCATCACGGGGCGAGGCTGATACCAGACTGACCCCATCACGAAGCGAGACTGACACCAGACTGACCCCATCACGAGGCGAGACTGACACCAGACTGACCCCATCATGATGTGAGGCTGACACCAGACTGACCCCATCACGAGGCGAGGCTGACACCTGACTGACACCATCACGAGGCGATGCTGACACCAGACTGACACCATCATGATGTGAGGCTGACACCAGACTGACCCCATCAAGAGGCGAGACTGACACCAGACTGACCCCATCATGATGTGAGGCTGACACCAGACTGACCCCATCACGAGTCGAGGCTGACACCTGACTGACACCATCATGATGTGAGGCTGACACCAGACTGACCCCATCACGAGGCGAGGCTGACACCAGACTGACCCCATCACGAGGCGAGGCTGACACCAGACTGACCCCATCACGAGGTGAGGCTGACACCAGACTGACACCATCACGAGGCGAAGCTGACACCAGACTGACACCATCACGAGGCGATGCTGACACCAGACTGCCCCAATCACTAGGCGAGGCTGACACCAGACTGACCCCTTCATGATGTGAGGTTGACACCAGACTGACCCCATCACTAGGCGAGGCTGACACCAGACTGACACCATCACGAGGCGAGGCTGACACCAGACTGACACCATCATGATGTGAGGCTGACACCAGACTGACCCCATCACGAGGCGAGGCTGACACCAGACTGACCCCATCATGAGGCGAGGCTGACACCAGACTGACACCATCATGATGTGAGGCTGACACCAGACTGACCCCATCACGAGGCGAGGCTGACACCAGACTGACACCATCATGATGTGAGACTGACACCAGACTGACCTCATCACGAGGCGGGGCTGACACCAGACGGACACCATCACGAGGCGAGACTGAAACCAGACGGACACCATCACGAGGCGAGGCTGACACGAGACTGACCCCATCACGAGGCGAGGCTGACACCAGACTGACACCATCATGATGTGAGACTGACACCAGACTGACCTCATCACGAGGCGGGGCTGACACCAGACGGACAACATCACGAGGCGAGACTGAAACCAGACGGACACCATCACGAGGCGATGCTGACACCAGACTGACCCCATCACGAGGCAAGGGTGACACCAGACTGACCCCATCACGAGGCGAGGCTGACACCAGACTGACCCCATCACGAGGCGAGGCTGATACCAGACTGACACCATCATGATGTGAGACTGACACCAGACTGACCCCATCACGAGGCGAGGCTGACACCAGACTGACACCATAATGATGTGAGGCTGACACCAGACTGACCCCATCACGTGGTGAGGCTGACACCAGACTGACCCCATCACGAGGCGAGGCTGACAACAGACTGACCCCATCACGAGGCGAGGCTGACACCAGACTGACCCCATCACGAGTCGAGGCTGACACCAGACTGACACCATCATGATGTGAGACTGACACCAGACTGACCCCATCACGAGGCGAGGCTGACACCAGACTGACACCATAATGATGTGAGGCTGACACCAGACTGACCCCATCACGTGGTGAGGCTGACACCAGACTGACCCCATCACGAGGCGAGGCTGACAACAGACTGACCCCATCACGAGGCGAGGCTGACACCAGACTGACCCCATCACGAGTCGAGGCTGACACCAGACTGACCCCATCACGAGGCGAGGCTGACACCAGACTGACCCCATCACGAGGCGAGGCTGACACCAGACTGACCCCATCATGAGGCGAGGCTGACACCAGACTGACCCCATCACGAGGCGAGGCTGACACCAGACTGACACCATCACGAGGCGAGGCTGACACCAGACTGACACCATCACGAGGCGATGCTGACACCAGACTGACCCCATCACTAGGCGTGGCTGACACCAGACTGACACCATCATGATGTGAGGCTGACACCAGACTGACCCCATCACGAGGCGAGACTGACACCAGACTGACCCCATCACGAGGCGAGACTGACACCAGACTGACCCCATCACGATGCGAGACTGACACCAGACTGACACCGTCACGAGGCGAGACTGACACCAGACTGACCCCCTCACAAGGCAAGGCTGACACCAGACTGACCCCATTACGAGGCGAGGCTGACACCAGACTGACCTCATCACGAGGCGGGGCTGACACCAGACTGACCCCATCACGAGGCGAGGCTGACACCAGACTGACACCATCACGAGGCGAGGCTGACACCAGACTGACCCCATCACTAGGCGAGGCTGACACCAGACTGACCCCATCACGAGGCGAGGCTGACACCAGACTGACCCCATCATGAGGCGAGGCTGACACCAGACTGACACCATCATGATGTGAGGCTGACACCAGACTGACCCCATCATGAGGCGAGGCTGACACCAGACTGACCCCATCCTGAGGCGAGGCTGACACCAGACTGACACCATCATGATATGAGGCTGAACCCAGACTGACCTCATCACGAGGCGAGACTGACACCAGACTGACCCCATCACGAGGCGAGACTGACACCAGACTGACCCCATCACGAGGCGAGGCTGACACCAGACTGACACCATCACGAGGCGAGACTGACACCAGACTGACCCCATCACGAGGCGAGGCTGACACCAGACTGACCCCATCACGAGGCAAGGCTGACACCAGACTGACACCATAACGAGGCGAGGCTGACACCAGACTGACACCATCATGATGTGAGGCTGACACCAGACTGACCCCATCACGCATCACGAGTCGAGACTGACACCAGACTGACCCCATCACGAGGCGAGACTGACACCAGACTGACCCCATCACGAGGCGAGGCTGACACCAGACTGACCCCATCACGGGGCGAGGCTGACACCAGACTGACCCCATCACGAGGCGAGACTGACACCAGACTGACCCCATCAAGAGGCGAGACTGACACCAAACTGAGCCCATGATGATGTGAGGCTGACACCAGACTGACCCCATCACGGGGCGAGGCTGACACTAGACTGACCCCATCACGAGGCGAGACTGACACCAGACTGACCCCATCACGAGGCGAGACTGACACCAGACTGACCCCATCACGAGGCGAGGCTGACACCAGACTGACCCAATCACGAGGTGAGGCTGACACCAGACTGACACCATCACGAGGCGAGGCTGACACCAGACTGACACCATCACGAGGCGATGCTGACACCAGACTGACCCCATCACTAGGCGTGGCTGACACCAGACTGACACCATCAGGATGTGAGGCTGACACCAGACTGACCCCATCACGAGGCGAGACTGACACCAGACTGACCCCATCACGAGGCGAGACTGACACCAGACTGACCCCATCACGATGCTAGACTGACACCGTCACGAGGCGAGACTGACACCAGACTGACCCCCTCACAAGGCAAGGCTGACACCAGACTGACCCCATTACGAGGCGAGGCTGACACCAGACTGACCTCATCACGAGGCGGGGCTGACACCAGACTGACCCCATCACGAGGCGAGGCTGACACCAGACTGACACCATCACGAGGCGAGGCTGACACCAGACTGACCCCATCACTAGGCGAGGCTGACACCAGACTGACCCCATCACGAGGCGAGGCTGACACCAGACTGACCCCATCATGAGGCGAGGCTGACACCAGACTGACACCATCATGATGTGAGGCTGACACCAGACTGACCCCATCATGAGGCGAGGCTGACACCAGACTGACCCCATCCTGAGGCGAGGCTGACACCAGACTGACACCATCATGATATGAGGCTGAACCCAGACTGACCTCATCACGAGGCGAGACTGACACCAGACTGACCCCATCACGAGGCGAGGCTGACACCAGACTGACACCATCACGAGGCGAGACTGACACCAGACTGACCCCATCACGAGGCGAGGCTGACACCAGACTGACCCCATCACGAGGCAAGGCTGACACCAGACTGACACCATAACGAGGCGAGGCTGACACCAGACTGACACCATCATGATGTGAGGCTGACACCAGACTGACCCCATCACGCATCACGAGTCGAGACTGACACCAGACTGACCCCATCACGAGGCGAGACTGACACCAGACTGACCCCATCACGAGGCGAGGCTGACACCAGACTGACCCCATCACGGGGCGAGGCTGACACCAGACTGACCCCATCACGAGGCGAGACTGACACCAGACTGACCCCATCAAGAGGCGAGACTGACACCAAACTGAGCCCATGATGATGTGAGGCTGACACCAGACTGACCCCATCACGGGGCGAGGCTGACACTAGACTGACCCCATCACGAGGCGAGACTGACACCAGACTGACCCCATCACGAGGCGAGACTGACACCAGACTGACCCCATCATGATGTGAGGCTGACACCAGACTGACCCCATCACGAGTCGAGGCTGACACCTAACTGACACCATCATGATGTGAGGCTGACACCAGACTGACCCCATCACGAGGTGAGGCTGACACCAGACTGACACCATCACGAGGCGAAGCTGACACCAGACTGACACCATCACGAGGCGATGCTGACACCAGACTGCCCCCATCACTAGGCGAGGCTGACACCAGACTGACCCCTTCATGATGTGAGGTTGACACCAGACTGACCCCATCACTAGGCGAGGCTGACACCAGACTGACCCCATCATGAGGCGAGGCTGACCCAGACTGACACCATCACGAGGCGAGGCTGACACCAGACTGACACCATCATGATGTGAGGCTGACACCAGACTGACCCCATCACGAGGCGAGGCTGACACCAGACTGACACCATCATGATGTGAGGCTGACACCAGAATGACCCCATCACGAGGCGAGGGTGACACCAGACTGACACCATCATGATGTGAGGCTGACACCAGTCTGACCCCATCACGAGGTGAGGCTGACACCAGACTGACCCCATCACGAGGCGAGGCTGACACCAGACTGACACCATCATGATGTGAGGCTGACACCAGACTGACCCCATCCTGAGGCGAGGCTGACACCAGACTGACACCATCATGATGTGAGGCTGAACCCAGACTGACCTCATCACGAGGCGAGACTGACACCAGACTGACCCCATCACGAGGCGAGGCTGACACCAGACTGACCCCATCACGGGGCGAGGCTGACACCAGACTGACCCCATCACGAGGCGAGACTGACACCAGACTGACCACATCACGAGGCGAGGCTGACACCAGACTGACCCCATCACGAGGTGAGGCTGACACCAGACTGACACCATCACGAGGCGAGGCTGACACCAGACTGACACCATCACGAGGCGATGCTGACACCAGACTGACCCCATCACTAGGCGTGGCTGACACCAGACTGACACCATCATGATGTGAGGCTGACACCAGACTGACCCCATCACGAGGCGAGACTGACACCAGACTGACCCCATCACGAGGCGAGACTGACACCAGACTGACCCCATCACGATGCGAGACTGACACCAGACTGACACCGTCACGAGGCGAGACTGACACCAGACTGACCCCATCACGAGGCAAGGCTGACACCAGACTGACACCATAACGAGGCGAGGCTGACACCAGACTGACACCATCATGATGTGAGGCTGACACCAGACTGACCCCATCACGCATCACGAGTCGAGACTGACACCAGACTGACCCCATCACGAGGCGAGACTGACACCAGACTGACCCCATCACGAGGCGAGGCTGACACCAGACTGACCCCATCACGGGGCGAGGCTGACACTAGACTGACCCCATCACGAGGCGAGACTGACACCAGACTGACCCCATCACGAGGCGAGACTGACACCAGACTGACCCCATCATGATGTGAGGCTGACACCAGACTGACCCCATCACGAGTCGAGGCTGACACCTAACTGACACCATCATGATGTGAGGCTGACACCAGACTGACCCCATCACGAGGTGAGGCTGACACCAGACTGACACCATCACGAGGCGAAGCTGACACCAGACTGACACCATCACGAGGCGATGCTGACACCAGACTGCCCCCATCACTAGGCGAGGCTGACACCAGACTGACCCCTTCATGATGTGAGGTTGACACCAGACTGACCCCATCACTAGGCGAGGCTGACACCAGACTGACCCCATCATGAGGCGAGGCTGACCCAGACTGACACCATCACGAGGCGAGGCTGACACCAGACTGACACCATCATGATGTGAGGCTGACACCAGACTGACCCCATCACGAGGCGAGGCTGACACCAGACTGACACCATCATGATGTGAGGCTGACACCAGACTGACCCCATCACGAGGCGAGGGTGACACCAGACTGACACCATCATGATGTGAGGCTGACACCAGTCTGACCCCATCACGAGGTGAGGCTGACACCAGACTGACCCCATCACGAGGCGAGGCTGACACCAGACTGACCCCATCATGAGGCGAGGCTGACACCAGACTGACACCATCATGATGTGAGGCTGACACCAGACTGACCCCATCCTGAGGCGAGGCTGACACCAGACTGACACCATCATGATGTGAGGCTGAACCCAGACTGACCTCATCACGAGGCGAGACTGACACCAGACTGACCCCATCACGAGGCGAGACTGACACCAGACTGACCCCATCATGAGGCGAGGCTGACACCAGACTGACACCATCACGAGGCGAGACTGACACCAGACTGACCCCATCACGAGGCGACGCTGACACCAGACTGACCCCATCACGAGGCGAGGCTGACACCAGACTGACACCATAACGAGGCGAGGCTGACACCAGACTGACACCATCATGATGTGAGGCTGACACCAGACTGACCCCATCACGCATCACGAGTCGAGACTGACACCAGACTGACCCCATCACGAGGCGAGACTGACACCAGACTGACCCCATCACGAGGCGAGGCTGACACCAGACTGACCCCATCACGGGGCGAGGCTGACACCAGACTGACCCCATCACGAGGCGAGGCTGACACCAGACTGACCCCATCATGAGGCGAGGCTGACACCAGACTGACACCATCATGATGTGAGGCTGACACCAGACTGACCCCATCATGAGGCGAGGCTGACACCAGACTGACCCCATCCTGAGGCGAGGCTGACACCAGACTGACCCCATCACGGGGCGAGGCTGACACCAGACTGACCCCATCAAGAGGCGAGACTGACACCAGACTGACCCCATCACGAGGCGAGACTGACACCAGACTGACCCCATCACGAGGCGAGGCTGACACCAGACTGACCCCATCACGGGGCGAGGCTGACACCAGACTGACCCCATCACGAGGCGAGACTGACACCAGACTGACCCCATCACGAGGCGAGACTGACACCAGACTGACCCCATCACGATGTGAGGCTGACACCAGACTGACCCCATCACGAGTCGAGGCTGACAACTGACTGACACCATCATGATGTGAGGCTGACACCAGACTGACCCCATCACGAGGCGAGGCTGACACCAGACTGACCCCATAACGAGGCAAGGCTGACACCAGACTGACACCGTCATGATGTGAGGCTGACACTAGACTGACACCATCACGAGGCGAGACTGACACCAGACTGACCCCATTACGAGGCGAGGCTGACACCAGACTGACCCCATAACGAGGCGAGGCTGACACCAGACTGACACCATCATGATGTGAGGCTGACACCAGACTGACCCCATCACGAGGCGAGGCTGACACCAGACTGACCCCATCACGGGGCGAGGCTGACACCAGACTGACCCCATCACGAGGTGAGACTGACACCAGACTGACCCCATCAAGAGGCGAGACTGACACCAGACTGACCCCATCACGAGGCGAGACTGACACCAGACTGACCCCATGATGATGTGAGGCTGACACCAGACTGACCCCATCACGGGGCGAGGCTGACACTAGACTGACCCCATCACGAGGCGAGACTGACACCAGACTGACCCCATCACGAGGCGAGACTGACACCAGACTGACCCCATCATGAGGCGAGGCTGACACCAGACTGACACCATCACGAGGCGAGACTGACACCAGACTGACCCCATCACGAGGCGAGGCTGACACCAGACTGACCCCATCACGAGGCGAGGCTGACACCAGACTGACACCATAACGAGGCGAGGCTGACACCAGACTGACACCATCATGATGTGATGCTGACACCAGACTGACCCCATCACGCATCACGAGTCGAGACTGACACCAGACTGACCCCATCACGAGGCGAGGCTGACACCAGACTGACCCCATCAAGAGGCGAGACTGACACCAGACTGACCCCATCACGAGGTGAGGCTGACACCAGACTGACCCCATCACGAGGCGAGACTGACACCAGACTGACCCCATCACGAGGTGAGGCTGACACCAGACTGACCCCATCACGGGGCGAGGCTGACACCAGACTGACCCCATCACGAGGCGAGACTGACACCAGACTGACCCCATCACGAGTCGAGGCTGACACCTGACTGACACCATCATGATGTGAGGCTGACACCAGACTGACCCCATCACGAGGCGAGGCTGACACCAGACTGACCCCATCACGAGGCGAGGCTGACACCAGACTGACCCCATCACGAAGTGAGGCTGACACCAGACTGACACCATCACGAGGCGAAGCTGACACCAGACTGACACCATCACGAGGCGATGCTGACACCAGACTGCCCCCATCACTAGGCGAGGCTGACACCAGACTGACCCCTTCATGATGTGAGGTTGACACCAGACTGACCCCATCACTAGGCGAGGCTGACACCAGACTGACCCCATCATGAGGCGAGGCTGACACCAGACTGACACCATCACGAGGCGAGGCTGACACCAGACTGACACCATCATGATGTGAGGCTGACACCAGACTGACCCCATCACGAGGCGAGGCTGACACCAGACTGACACCATCATGATGTGAGACTGACACCAGACTGACCTCATCACGAGGCGGGGCTGACACCAGACGGACACCATCACGAGGCGAGACTGAAACCAGACGGACACCATAACGAGGCGAGGCTGACACCAGACTGACCCCATCACGAGGCGAGGTTGACACCAGACTGACACCATTATGATGTGAGGCTGACACCAGACTGAACCCATCACGAGGCGAGACTGACACCAGACTGACCCCATCTCGAGGCGAGGCTGACACCAGACTGACACCATCATGATGTGAGGCTGACACCAGACTGACCTCATCACGAGGCAAGGCTGACACCAGACTGACACCATCACGAGGCGAGGCTGACACCAGACTGACACCATCATGATGTGAGGCTGACACCAGACTGACCCCATCACGAGGCGAGGGTGACACCAGACTGACCCTATCACGAGGCGAGGCTTACACCAGACTGACCCCATCTCGAGGCGAGGCTGACACCAGACTGACACCATTACGATGTGAGGCCGACACCAGACTGACCCCATCACGAGGTGAGGCTGACACCAGACTGACACCATCACGAGGCGAAGCTGACACCAGACTGACACCATCACGAGGCGATGCTGACACCAGACTGACCCCATCACGAGGCAAGGGTGACACCAGACTGACCCCATCACGAGGCGAGGCTGACACCAGACTGACACCATAATGATGTGAGGCTGACACCAGACTGACCCCATCACGTGGTGAGGCTGACACCAGACTGACCCCATCACAAGGCGAGGCTGACAACAGACTGACCCCATCACGAGGCGAGGCTGACACCAGACTGACCCCATCACGAGTCGAGGCTGACACCAGACTGACCCCATCACGAGGCGAGGCTGACACCAGACTGACCCCATCACGAGGCGAGGCTGACATCAGACTGACACCATCACGAGGCAAGGCTGACACAAGACTGACCCCATCATGATGTGAGGCTGACACTAGACTGACACCATCACTAGGCGAGACTGACACCAGACTGACCCCATCACGAGGCGAGGCTGACACCAGACTGACACCATCATGATGTGAGGCTGACACCAGACTGACCCCATCACGAGGCGAGGGTGACACCAGACTGACCCTATCACTAGGCGAGGCTGACACCAGACTGACACCATCACGAGGCGAGGCTGACACCAGACTGACCCCATCACGAGGCGAGGCTGACACCAGACTGACACCATCACGAGGCGATGATGACACCAGACTGACCCCATCACTAGGCGTGGCTGACACCAGACTGACACCATCACGAGGTGAGGCTGACACCAGACTGACACCATCATGATGTGAGGCTGACACCAGACTGACCCCATCACGAGGCGAGGCTGACACCAGACTGACCCCATCACGAGGCGAGGCTGACACCAGACTGACACCATCACGAGACGTGGCTGACACCAGACTGACCCCATCATGATGTGAGGCTGACACCAGACTGACCCCATCACTAGGCGAGGCTGACACCAGATTGACCCAATCACGAGGCGAGGCTGACACCAGACTGACACCATCACGAGGCGAGGCTGACACCAGACTGACCCCATCACGAGGCGAGGCTGACACCAGACTGACACCATCACGAGACGTGGCTGACACCAGACTGACCCCATTATGATGTGAGGCTGACACCAGACTGACCCCATCACTAGGCGAGGCTGACACCAGACTGACCCCATCACGAGGCGAGGCTGACACCAGACTGACCCCATCACGAGGCGAGGCTGACACCAGACTGACCCCATCACGAGGCGAGGCTGACACCAGACTGACCCCATCACGAAGCGAGGCTGACACCAGACTGACACCATCACAAGGCGAAGCTGACACAAGATTGACACCATCATGATGTGAGGCTGACACCAGACTGACCCCGTCACGGGGCGAGGCTTACACCAGACTGACCCCATCACGGGGCGAGGCTGACACCAGACTGACCCCATCACGAGACGAGACTGACACCAGACTGACCCCATCAAAGAGCCGAGGCTGACACCAGACTGACCCCATCACGAGGCGAGGCTGAAACCAGACTGAACCCGTCACGAGCCAAGGCTGACACCAGACTGACAGAATCACAAGGCGAGGCTGAAACCAGACTGACACCATCACGAGGCGAGGCTGACACCAGACTGACCCCATTACGAGGCGAGGCTGACACCAGACTGACAGCATCACGATGTGAGGCTGAAACCAGACTGACCCCATCAAGAGGCGAGGCTGACACCAGACTGAACCCATCACGAGGCGAGGCTGACACCAGACTGACCCCATCACGAGGCGAGGCTGACACCAGACTGACCCCATCACGAGGCGAGGCTGACATCAGACTGACCCCATCACGAGGCGAGGCTGACACCGGACTGACCCCATCACGAGGTGAGGCTGACACCAGACTGACACCATCACGAGGCGAAGCTGACACCAGACTGACACCATCACGAGGCGATGCTGACACCAGACTGACCCCATCACGAGGCAAGGGTGACACCAGACTGACCCCATCACGAGGCGAGGCTGACACCAGACTGACACCATAATGATGTGAGGCTGACACCAGACTGACCCCATCACGTGGTGAGGCTGACACCAGACTGACCCCATCACAAGGCGAGGCTGACAACAGACTGACCCCATCACGAGGCGAGGCTGACACCAGAATGATCCCATCACGAGTCGAGGCTGACACCAGACTGACCCCATCACGAGGCGAGGCTGACACCAGACTGACCCCATCACGAGGCGAGGCTGACATCAGACTGACACCATCACGAGGCAAGGCTGACACAAGACTGACCCCATCATGATGTGAGGCTGACACTAGACTGACACCATCACTAGGCGAGACTGACACCAGACTGACCCCATCACGAGGCGAGGCTGACACCAGACTGACACCATCATGATGTGAGGCTGACACCAGACTGACCCCATCACGAGGCGAGGGTGACACCAGACTGACCCTATCACTAGGCGAGGCTGACACCAGACTGACACCATCACGAGGCGAGGCTGACACCAGACTGACCCCATCACGAGGCGAGGCTGACACCAGACTGACACCATCACGAGGCGATGATGACACCAGACTGACCCCATCACTAGGCGTGGCTGACACCAGACTGACACCATCACGAGGTGAGGCTGACACCAGACTGACACCATCATGATGTGAGGCTGACACCAGACTGACCCCATCACGAGGCGAGGCTGACACCAGACTGACCCCATCACGAGGCGAGGCTGACACCAGACTGACACCATCACGAGACGTGGCTGACACCAGACTGACCCCATCATGATGTGAGGCTGACACCAGACTGACCCCATCACTAGGCGAGGCTGACACCAGATTGACCCAATCACGAGGCGAGGCTGACACCAGACTGACACCATCACGAGGCGAGGCTGACACCAGACTGACCCCATCACGAGGCGAGGCTGACACCAGACTGACACCATCACGAGACGTGGCTGACACCAGACTGACCCCATTATGATGTGAGGCTGACACCAGACTGACCCCATCACTAGGCGAGGCTGACACCAGACTGACCCCATCACGAGGCGAGGCTGACACCAGACTGACCCCATCACGAGGCGAGGCTGACACCAGACTGACCCCATCACGAGGCGAGGCTGACACCAGACTGACCCCATCACGAAGCGAGGCTGACACCAGACTGACACCATCACAAGGCGAAGCTGACACAAGATTGACACCATCATGATGTGAGGCTGACACCAGACTGACCCCGTCACGGGGCGAGGCTTACACCAGACTGACCCCATCACGGGGCGAGGCTGACACCAGACTGACCCCATCACGAGACGAG
This sequence comes from Staurois parvus, assembly GCF_062004578.1. NCBI lineage: Eukaryota > Metazoa > Chordata > Amphibia > Anura > Ranidae > Staurois > Staurois parvus. The sequence continues at coordinate 93,402 of NW_028320352.1, read as the reverse complement.
ACTGACACCAGACTGACCCCATCAAAGAGCCGAGGCTGACACCAGACTGACCCCATCACGAGGCGAGGCTGAAACCAGACTGAACCCGTCACGAGCCAAGGCTGACACCAGACTGACAGAATCACAAGGCGAGGCTGAAACCAGACTGACACCATCACGAGGCGAGGCTGACACCAGACTGACCCCATTACGAGGCGAGGCTGACACCAGACTGACAGCATCACGATGTGAGGCTGAAACCAGACTGAACCCATCACGAGGCGAGGCTGACACCAGACTGACCCCATCACGAGGCGAGGCTGACACCAGACTGACCCCATCACGAGGCGAGGCTGACATCAGACTGACCCCATCACGAGGCGAGGCTGACACCAGACTGACACAATCACGATGTGAGGCTTACACCAGACTGACACCATCACGAGGCGAGGCTGACACCAGACTGACCCCATCACGAGGCGAGGCTGACACCGGACTGACCCCACCACGAGGTGAGGCTGACACCAGACTGACACCATCATGATGTGAGGCTGACACCAGACTGACCCCATCACGAGGCGAGGCTGACACCAGACTGACCCTATCACTAGACGAGGCTTATACCAGACTGACACCATCTCGAGGCGAGGCTGACACCAGACTGACCACATAACGAGGCGAGGCTGACACCAGACTGACCCCATCATGATGTGAGGCTGACACCAGTCTGACCCCATCACGAGGCGAGGCTGACACCAGACTGACCCCATCACGAGGCGAGGCTGACACCAGACTGACCCCATCACGAGGCGAGGCTGACACCAGACTGACCCCGTCACGGGGCGAGGCTAACACCAGACTGACCCCATCACGAGGCGAGGCTGACACCAGACTGACGCCATCACAAGGCGAGACTGACACAGGACTGACCCCATCACGAGACGTGGCTGACACCAGACTGACCCCATCATGATGTGAGGCTGACACCAGACTAACCCCATCACTAGGCGAGGCTGACACCAGACTGACCCCATCACGAGGCGAGGCTGACACCAGACTGACACCATCACGAGGCGAGGCTGACACCAGACTGACACCATCATAATGTGAGGCTGACACCAGACTGACCCCATCACGAGGCGAGACTGACACCAGACTGACCCCATCACGAGGCGAGACTGACACCAGACTGACCCCATCACGAGGCGATGCTGACACCAGACTGACGCCATCACGAGGCGAGACTGACACCAGACTGACCCCATCACGAGGCGAGACTGACACCAGACTGACCCCATCACGAGGCGAGACTGACACCAGACTGACACCATCACGAGGCGAGACTGACACCAGACTGACCTCATCATGATGTGAGGCTGACACCAGACTGACCCCATCACGAGGCGAGGCTGACACCTGACTGACACCATCACGAGGCGATGCTGACACCAGACTGACACCATCATGATGTGAGGCTGACACCAGACTGACCCCATCAAGAGGCGAGACTGACACCAGACTGACCCCATCACGAGGCGAGACTGACACCAGACTGACACCGTCACGAGGCGAGACTGACACTAGACTGACCCCCTCACGAGGCGAGGCTGACACCAGACTGACCCCATCACGAGGCGAGGCTGACACCAGACTGACCCCATCACGAGGCGGGGCTGACACCAGACTGACCCCATCAAGAGGCGAGGCTGACAACAGACTGACCCCATCACTAGGCGAGGCTGACACCAGACTGACCCCATCACGAGGCGAGGCTGACACCAGACTGACCCCATCATGATGTGAGGCTGACACCAGACTGACCCCATCACGAGGCGAGGCTGACACCAGACTGACACCATCACGAGGCGATGCTGACACCAGACTGACCCCATCACTAGGCGTGGCTGACACCAGACTGACACCATCATGATGTGAGGCTGACACCAGACTGACCCCATCACGAGGCGAGACTGACACCAGACTGACCCCATCACGAGGCGAGACTGACACCAGACTGACCCCATCACGATGCGAGACTGACACCAGACTGACACCGTCACGAGGCGAGACTGACACCAGACTGACCCCCTCACGAGGCGAGGCTGACACCAGACTGACCCCATTACGAGGCGAGGCTGACACCAGACTGACCCCATCACGAAGCGGGGCTGACACCAGACTGACACCATCAGGATGTGAGGCTGACACCAGACTGACCCCATCACGTGGTGAGGCTGACACCAGACTGACCCCATCACGAGGCGAGACTGACACCAGACTGACCCCATCATGATGTGAGGCTGACACCAGACTGACCCCATCACAAGGCGAGGCTGACACCTGACTGACACCATCACGAGGCGATGCTGACACCAGACTGACCCCATCATGATGTGAGGCTGACACCAGACTGACCCCATCAAGAGGCGAGACTGACACCAGACTGACCCCATCACGAGGCGAGACTGACACCAGACTGACACCGTCACGAGGCGAGACTGACACTAGACTGACCCCCTCACGAGGCGAGGCTGACACCAGACTGACCCCATCACGAGGCGAGGCTGACACCAGACTGACCCCATCATGATGTGAGGCTGACACCAGACTGACCCCATCACGAGGCGATGCTGACACCAGACTGACACCATCACGAGGCGATGCTGACACCAGACTGACACCATCATGATGTGAGGCTGACACCAGACTGACCCCATCACGAGGTGAGGCTGACACCAGACTGACCCCATCACGAGGCGAGGCTGACACCAGACTGACCCCATCATGAGGCGACGCTGACACCAGACTGACACCATCATGATGTGAGGCTGACACCAGACTGACCCCATCGCGAGGCGAGGCTGACACCAGACTGACCCCATCACGATGCGAGACTGACACCAGACTGACACCGTCACGAGGCGAGACTGACACCAGACTGACCCCCTCACGAGGCGAGGCTGACACCAGACTGACCCCATTACGAGGCGAGGCTGACACCAGACTGACCCCATCACGAAGCGGGGCTGACACCAGACTGACCCCATCGCGAGGCGAGGCTGACACCAGACTGACACCATCATGATGTGAGGCTGACACCAGACTGACCTCATCACGAGGCGAGGCTGACACCAGACTGACCCCATCACGAGGTGAGGCTGACACCAGACTGACACCATCACGAGGCGAGGCTGACACCAGACTGACACCATCACGAGGCGATGCTGACACCAGACTGACCCCATCACTAGGCGTGGCTGACACCAGACTGACACCATCATGATGTGAGGCTGACACCAGACTGAACCCATCACGAGGCGAGACTGACACCAGACTGACCCCATCACGAGGCGAGACTGACACCAGACTGACCCCATCACGATGCGAGACTGACACCAGACTGACACCGTCACGAGGCGAGACTGACACCAGACTGACCCCCTCACGAGGCGAGGCTGACACCAGACTGACCCCATTACGAGGCGAGGCTGACACCAGACTGACCCCATCACGAGGCGGGGCTGACACCAGACTGACCCCATCACGAGGCGAGGCTGACACCAGACTGACACCATCACGAGGCGAGGCTGACACCAGACTGACCCCATCACTAGGCGAGGCTGACACCAGACTGACCCCATTACGAGGCGAGGCTGACACCAGACTGACCCCATCACGAGGCGGGGCTGACACCAGACTGACCCCATCATGAGGCGAGGCTGACACCAGACGGACCCCATCACGAGGCGAGGCTGACACCTGACTGACACCATCACGAGGCGATGCTGACACCAGACTGACACCATCATGATGTGAGGCTGACACCAGACTGACCCCATCAAGAGGCGAGACTGACACCAGACTGACCCCATCACGAGGCGAGACTGACACCAGACTGACACCGTCACGAGGCGATACTGACACTAGACTGACCCCCTCACGAGGCGAGGCTGACACCAGACTGACCCCATCACGAGGCGGGGCTGACACCAGACTGACCCCATCAAGAGGCGAGGCTGACACCAGACTGACCCCATCACTAGGCGAGGCTGACACCAGACTGACCCCATCACGAGGCGAGGCTGACACCAGACTGACCCCATCATGATGTGAGGCTGACACCAGACTGACCCCATCACGAGGCGAGGCTGACACCAGACTTACCCCATCACGAGGCGAGACTGACACCGGACTGACCCCATCACGAGGTGAGGCTGACACCAGACTGACACCATCATGATGTGAGGCTGACACCAGACTGACCCCATCACGAGGCGAGGCTGACACCAGACTGACACCATCACGAGACGATGCTGACACCAGACTGACACCATCATGATGTGAGGCTGACACCAGACTGACCCCATCACGAGGTGAGGCTGACACCAGACTGACCCCATCACGAGGCGAGGCTGACACCAGACTGACCCCATCGCGAGGCGAGGCTGACACCAGACTGACACCATCACGAGGTGAGGCTGACACCAGACTGACACCATCACGAGGCGATGCTGACACCAGACTGACCCCATCACTAGGCGTGGCTGACACCAGACTGACACCATCATGATGTGAGGCTGACACCAGACTGACCCCATCACGAGGCGAGACTGACACCAGACTGACCCCATCACGAGGCGAGACTGACACCAGACTGACCCCATCACGATGCGAGACTGACACCAGACTGACACCGTCACGAGGCGAGACTGACACCAGACTGACCCCCTCACGAGGCGAGGCTGACACCAGACTGACCCCATTACGAGGCGAGGCTGACACCAGACTGACCCCATCACGAAGCGGGGCTGACACCAGACTGACCCAATCACGAGGCGAGGCTGACACCAGACTGACCCCATCATAAGGCGAGGCTGACACCAGACTGACACCATCATGATGTGAGGCTGACACCAGACTGACCCCATCGCGAGGCGAGGCTGACACCAGACTGACACCATCATGATGTGAGGCTGACTCCAGACTGACCTCATCACGAGGCGGGGCTGACACCAGACGGACACCATCACGAGGCGAGACTGAAACCAGACGGACACCATCACGAGGCGAGGCTGACACCAGACTGACCCCATCACGAGGCGAGGTTGACACCAGACTGACACCATTATGAAGTGAGGCTGACACCAGACTGAACCCATCACGAGGCGAGACTGACACCAGACTGACCCCATCTCGAGGCGAGGCTGACACCAGACTGACACCATCATGATGTGAGGCTGACACCAGACTGACCTCATCACGAGGCAAGGCTGACACCAGACTGACACCATCACGAGGCGAGGCTGACACCAGACTGACACCATCATGATGTGAGGCTGACACCAGACTGACCCCATCACGAGGCGAGGGTGACACCAGACTGACCCTATCACGAGGCGAGGCTTACACCAGACTGACCCCATCTCGAGGCGAGGCTGACACCAGACTGACACCATTACGATGTGAGGCCGACACCAGACTGACCCCATCACGAGGTGAGGCTGACACCAGACTGACACCATCACGAGGCGAAGCTGACACCAGACTGACACCATCACGAGGCGATGCTGACACCAGACTGACCCCATCACGAGGCAAGGGTGACACCAGACTGACCCCATCACGAGGCGAGGCTGACACCAGACTGACACCATAATGATGTGAGGCCGACACCAGACTGACCCCATCACGAGGTGAGGCTGACACCAGACTGACACCATCACGAGGCGAAGCTGACACCAGACTGACACCATCACGAGGCGATGCTGACACCAGACTGACCCCATCACGAGGCAAGGGTGACACCAGACTGACCCCATCACGAGGCGAGGCTGACACCAGACTGACACCATAATGATGTGAGGCTGACACCAGACTGACCCCATCACGTGGTGAGGCTGACACCAGACTGACCCCATCACGAGGCGAGGCTGACAACAGACTGACCCCATCACGAGGCGAGGCTGACACCAGACTGACCCCATCACGAGTCGAGGCTGACACCAGACTGACCCCATCACGAGGCGAGGCTGACACCAGACTGACCCCATCACGAGGCGAGGCTGACATCAGACTGACACCATCACGAGGCAAGGCTGACACAAGACTGACCCCATCATGATGTGAGGCTGACACTAGACTGACACCATCACTAGGCGAGACTGACACCAGACTGACCCCATCACGAGGCGAGGCTGACACCAGACTGACACCATCATGATGTGAGGCTGACACCAGACTGACCCCATCACGAGGCGAGGGTGACACCAGACTGACCCTATCACTAGGCGAGGCTGACACCAGACTGACACCATCACGAGGCGAGGCTGACACCAGACTGACCCCATCACGAGGCGAGGCTGACACCAGACTGACACCATCACGAGGCGATGATGACACCAGACTGACCCCATCACTAGGCGTGGCTGACACCAGACTGACACCATCATGATGTGAGGCTGACACCAGACTGACCCCATCACGAGGCGAGACTGACACCAGACTGACCCCATCACGAGGCGAGGCTGACACCAGACTGACCCCATCACGAGGTGAGGCTGACACCAGACTGACACCATCATGATGTGAGGCTGACACCAGACTGACCCCATCACGAGGCGAGGCTGACACCAGACTGACCCCATCACGAGGCGAGGCTGACACCAGACTGACACCATCACGAGACGTGGCTGACACCAGACTGACCCCATCATGATGTGAGGCTGACACCAGACTGACCCCATCACTAGGCGAGGCTGACACCAGATTGACCCAATCACGAGGCGAGGCTGACACCAGACTGACACCATCACGAGGCGAGGCTGACACCAGACTGACCCCATCACGAGGCGAGGCTGACACCAGACTGACACCATCACGAGACGTGGCTGACACCAGACTGACCCCATTATGATGTGAGGCTGACACCAGACTGACCCCATCACTAGGCGAGGCTGACACCAGACTGACCCCATCACGAGGCGAGGCTGACACCAGACTGACCCCATCACGAGGCGAGGCTGACACCAGACTGACCCCATCACGAGGCGAGGCTGACACCAGACTGACCCCATCACGAAGCGAGGCTGACACCAGACTGACACCATCACAAGGCGAAGCTGACACAAGATTGACACCATCATGATGTGAGGCTGACACCAGACTGACCCCGTCACGGGGCGAGGCTTACACCAGACTGACCCCATCACGGGGCGAGGCTGACACCAGACTGACCCCATCACGAGACGAGACTGACACCAGACTGACCCCATCAAAGAGCCGAGGCTGACACCAGACTGACCCCATCACGAGGCGAGGCTGAAACCAGACTGAACCCGTCACGAGCCAAGGCTGACACCAGACTGACAGAATCACAAGGCGAGGCTGAAACCAGACTGACACCATCACGAGGCGAGGCTGACACCAGACTGACCCCATTACGAGGCGAGGCTGACACCAGACTGACCCCATCACGAGGCGAGGCTGACACCAGACTGACGCCATCACAAGGCGAGACTGACACAGGACTGACCCCATCACGAGACGTGGCTGACACCAGACTGACCCCATCATGATGTGAGGCTGACACCAGACTAACCCCATCACTAGGCGAGGCTGACACCAGACTGACCCCATCACGAGGCGAGGCTGACACCAGACTGACACCATCACGAGGCGAGGCTGACACCAGACTGACACCATCATAATGTGAGGCTGACACCAGACTGACCCCATCACGAGGCGAGACTGACACCAGACTGACCCCATCACGAGGCGAGACTGACACCAGACTGACGCCATCACGAGGCGAGACTGACACCAGACTGACCCCATCACGAGGCGAGACTGACACCAGACTGACACCATCACGAGGCGAGACTGACACCAGACTGACACCATCACGAGGCGAGACTGACACCAGACTGACCTCATCATGATGTGAGGCTGACACCAGACTGACCCCATCACGAGGCGAGGCTGACACCTGACTGACACCATCACGAGGCGAGGCTGACACCTGACTGACACCATCACGAGGCGATGCTGACACCAGACTGACACCATCATGATGTGAGGCTGACACCAGACTGACCCCATCAAGAGGCGAGACTGACACCAGACTGACCCCATCACGAGGCGAGACTGACACCAGACTGACACCGTCACGAGGCGAGACTGACACTAGACTGACCCCCTCACGAGGCGAGGCTGACACCAGACTGACCCCATCACGAGGCGAGGCTGACACCAGACTGACCCCATCACGAGGCGGGGCTGACACCAGACTGACCCCATCAAGAGGCGAGGCTGACAACAGACTGACCCCATCACTAGGCGAGGCTGACACCAGACTGACCCCATCACGAGGCGAGGCTGACACCAGACTGACCCCATCATGATGTGAGGCTGACACCAGACTGACACCATCACGAGGCGAGGCTGACACCAGACTGACACCATCACGAGGCGATGCTGACACCAGACTGACCCCATCACTAGGCGTGGCTGACACCAGACTGACACCATCATGATGTGAGGCTGACACCAGACTGACCCCATCACGAGGCGAGACTGACACCAGACTGACCCCATCACGAGGCGAGACTGACACCAGACTGACCCCATCACGATGCGAGACTGACACCAGACTGACACCGTCACGAGGCGAGACTGACACCAGACTGACCCCCTCACGAGGCGAGGCTGACACCAGACTGACCCCATTACGAGGCAAGGCTGACACCAGACTGACCCCATCACGAAGCGGGGCTGACACCAGACTGACACCATCAGGATGTGAGGCTGACACCAGACTGACCCCATCACGTGGTGAGGCTGACACCAGACTGACCCCATCACGAGGCGAGACTGACACCAGACTGACCCCATCATGATGTGAGGCTGACACCAGACTGACCCCATCACAAGGCGAGGCTGACACCTGACTGACACCATCACGAGGCGATGCTGACACCAGACTGACCCCATCATGATGTGAGGCTGACACCAGACTGACCCCATCAAGAGGCGAGACTGACACCAGACTGACCCCATCACGAGGCGAGACTGACACCAGACTGACACCGTCACGAGGCGAGACTGACACTAGACTGACCCCCTCACGAGGCGAGGCTGACACCAGACTGACCCCATCACGAGGCGAGGCTGACACCAGACTGACCCCATCATGATGTGAGGCTGACACCAGACTGACCCCATCACGAGGCGATGCTGACACCAGACTGACACCATCACGAGGCGATGCTGACACCAGACTGACACCATCATGATGTGAGGCTGACACCAGACTGACCCCATCACGAGGTGAGGCTGACACCAGACTGACCCCATCACGAGGCGAGGCTGACACCAGACTGACCCCATCATGAGGCGACGCTGACACCAGACTGACACCATCATGATGTGAGGCTGACACCAGACTGACCCCATCGCGAGGCGAGGCTGACACCAGACTGACCCCATCACGATGCGAGACTGACACCAGACTGACACCGTCACGAGGCGAGACTGACACCAGACTGACCCCCTCACGAGGCGAGGCTGACACCAGACTGACCCCATTACGAGGCGAGGCTGACACCAGACTGACCCCATCACGAAGCGGGGCTGACACCAGACTGACCCCATCGCGAGGCGAGGCTGACACCAGACTGACACCATCATGATGTGAGGCTGACACCAGACTGACCTCATCACGAGGCGAGGCTGACACCAGACTGACCCCATCACGAGGTGAGGCTGACACCAGACTGACACCATCACGAGGCGAGGCTGACACCAGACTGACACCATCACGAGGCGATGCTGACACCAGACTGACCCCATCACTAGGCGTGGCTGACACCAGACTGACACCATCATGATGTGAGGCTGACACCAGACTGAACCCATCACGAGGCGAGACTGACACCAGACTGACCCCATCACGAGGCGAGACTGACACCAGACTGACCCCATCACGATGCGAGACTGACACCAGACTGACACCGTCACGAGGCGAGACTGACACCAGACTGACCCCCTCACGAGGCGAGGCTGACACCAGACTGACCCCATTACGAGGCGAGGCTGACACCAGACTGACCCCATCACGAGGCGGGGCTGACACCAGACTGACCCCATCACGAGGCGAGGCTGACACCAGACTGACACCATCACGAGGCGAGGCTGACACCAGACTGTCCCCATCACGAGGTGAGGCTGACACCAGACTGACCCCATCACGAGGCGAGGCTGACACCAGACTGACCCCATCACGAGGCGAGGCTGACACCAGACTGACCCCATCACGAGGCGGGGCTGACACCAGACTGACCCCATCAAGAGGCGAGGCTGACACCAGACTGACCCCATCACTAGGCGAGGCTGACACCAGACTGACCCCATCACGAGGCGAGGCTGACACCAGACTGACCCCATCATGATGTGAGGCTGACACCAGACTGACCCCATCACGAGGCGAGGCTGACACCAGACTTACCCCATCACGAGGCGAGACTGACACCGGACTGACCCCATCACGAGGTGAGGCTGACACCAGACTGACACCATCATGATGTGAGGCTGACACCAGACTGACCCCATCACGAGGCGAGGCTGACACCAGACTGACACCATCACGAGGCGATGCTGACACCAGACTGACACCATCATGATGTGAGGCTGACACCAGACTGACCCCATCACGAGGTGAGGCTGACACCAGACTGACCCCATCACGAGGCGAGGCTGACACCAGACTGACCCCATCGCGAGGCGAGGCTGACACCAGACTGACACCATCACGAGGCGAGGCTGACACCAGACTGACACCATCACGAGGCGATGCTGACACCAGACTGACCCCATCACTAGGCGTGGCTGACACCAGACTGACACCATCATGATGTGAGGCTGACACCAGACTGACCCCATCACGAGGCGAGACTGACACCAGACTGACCCCATCACGAGGCGAGACTGACACCAGACTGACCCCATCACGATGCGAGACTGACACCAGACTGACACCGTCACGAGGCGAGACTGACACCAGACTGACCCACTCACGAGGCGAGGCTGACACCAGACTGACCCCATTACGAGGCGAGGCTGACACCAGACTGACCCCATCACGAAGCGGGGCTGACACCAGACTGACCCCATCGCGAGGCGAGGCTGACACCAGACTGACACCATCATGATGTGAGGCTGACACCAGACTGACCCCATCACGAGGTGAGGCTGACACCAGACTGACCCCATCACGAGGCGAGGCTGACACCAGACTGACCCCATCATAAGGCGAGGCTGACACCAGACTGACACCATCATGATGTGAGGCTGACACCAGACTGACCCCATCGCGAGGCGAGGCTGACACCAGACTGACACCATCATGATGTGAGGCTGACTCCAGACTGACCTCATCACGAGGCGAGGCTGACACCAGACTGACCCCATCACGAGGTGAGGCTGACACCAGACTGACACCATCATGAGGCGAGGCTGACACCAGACTGACACCATCACGAGGCGATGCTGACACCAGACTGACCCCATCACTAGGCGTGGCTGACACCAGACTGACACCATCATGATGTGAGGCTGACACCAGACTGACCCCATCACGAGGCGAGACTGACACCAGACTGACCCCATCACGAGGCGAGACTGACACCAGACTGACCCCATCACGATGCGAGACTGACACCAGACTGACACCGTCACGAGGCGAGACTGACACCAGACTGACCCCCTCACGAGGCGTGGCTGACACCAGACTGACCCCATTACGAGGCGAGGCTGACACCAGACTGACCCCATCACGAGGCGGGGCTGACACCAGACTGTCCCCATCATGATGTGAGGCTGACACCAGACTGACCCCATCCTGAGGCGAGGCTGACACCAGACTGACACCATCATGATGTAAGGCTGAACCCAGACTGACCTCATCACGAGGCGAGACTGACACCAGTCTGACCCCATCACGAGGCGAGACTGACACCAGACTGACCCCATCATGAGGCGAGGCTGACACCAGACTGACACCATCACGAGGCGAGACTGACACCAGACTGACCCCATCACGAGGCGAGGCTGACACCAGACTGACCCCATCACGAGGCTAGGCTGACACCAGACTGACACCATAACGAGGCGAGGCTGACACCAGACTGACACCATCATGATGTGAGGCTGACACCAGACTGACCCCATCACGCATCACGAGTCGAGACTGACACCAGACTGACCCCATCACGAGGCGAGACTGACACCAGACTGACCCCATCACGAGGCGAGACTGACACCAGACTGACCCCATCATGAGGCGAGACTGACACCAGACTGACCCCATCACGAGGCGAGACTGACACCAGACTGACCCCATGATGATGTGAGGCTGACACCAGACTGACCCCATCACGGGGCGAGGCTGACACCAGACTGACCCCATCACGAGGCGAGACTGACACCAGACTGACCCCATCACGAGGCGAGACTGACACCAGACTGACCCCATCACGAGGCGAGACTGACACCAGACTGACCCCATGATGATGTGAGGCTGACACCAGACTGACACCATCACGGGGCGAGGCTGACACCAGACTGACCCCATCACGAGGCGAGACTGACACCAGACTGACCCCATCACGAGGCGAGGCTGACACCAGACTGACCCCATCACGAGGCGAGGCTGACACCAGACTGACCCCATCACGAGGCGAGGCTGACACCAGACTGACCCCATCACGAGGCGAGGCTGACACCAGACTGACACCATCACGAGTCGAGACTGACACCAGACTGACACCATCATGATGTGAGGCTGACACCAGACTGATCTCATCACGAGGCGAGGCTGACACCAGACTGACACCATCACGAGGCGAGGCTGACACCAGACTGACCCCATCTCGAGGCGAGGCTGACACCAGACTGACACCATAATGATGTGAGGCTGACACCAGACTGACCCCATCACGAGGCGAGGCTGACACCAGACTGACCCCATCACGAGGCGAGGCTGACACCAGACTGATCCCATCACGAGGCGAGACTGACACCAGACTGACCCCATCAAGAGCCGAGGCTGACACCAGACTGACCCCATCACGAGGCGAGACTGACACCAGACTGACCCCATCACGGGACGAGGCTGACACCAGACTGACACCATCATAATGCGAGGCTGACACCAGACTGACCCCATCACGAGGCGAGATTGACACCAGACTGACCCCATCACGAGGCGAGACTGACACCAGACTGACCCCATCACGAGGCGAGACTGACACCAGACTGACCCCATCACGGGACGAGGCTGACACCAGACTGACCCCATCACGAGGCGAGACTGACACCAGACTGACCCCATCACGAGGCGAGACTGACACCAGACTGACCCCATCATGATGTGAGGCTGACACCAGACTGACCCGAATCCGAGGCGAGGCTGACACCAGACTGACCCCATCACGAGGCGAGGCTGACACCAGACTGACCCCATCACGAGGCGAGGCTGACACCAGACTGACCCCATCACTAGGCGAGGCTGACACCAGACTGACCCTATCACTAGGCGAGGCTTATACCAGACTGACACCATCTCGAGGCGAGGCTGACACCAGACTGACCACATAACGAGGCGAGGCTGACACCAGACTGACCCCATCACAAGGCGAGGCTGAAACCAGACTGACACCATCACGAGGCGAGGCTGACACCAGACTGACCCCATCACGAGGCGAGGCTGACACCAGACTGACACCATCATGATGTGAGGCTGACACCAGACTGACCCCATAACGAGGTGAGGCTGTCACCAGACTGACCCAATCACGAGGCGAGGCTGACACCAGACGGACACCATCACGAGGTGAGGCTGACACCAGACTGACACCATCACGAGGCGAGGCTGACACCAGACTGACACCATCATGATGTGAGGCTGACACCAGACTGACCCCATCATGAGGCGAGACTGACACCAGACTGACCCCATCACGAGGCGAGGCTGACACCAGACTGACACCATCACGAGGCGAGGCTGACACCAGACTGACCCTATTACGAGGCGAGGCTGACACCAGACTGACACCATCACGAGGCGAGGCTGACACCAGACTTACACCATCACGAGGCGAGGCTGACACCAGACTGACCCCATCACGAGGCGAGGCTGACACCAGACTGACACCATCACGAGGCGAGACTGACACCAGACTGACCCCATCACGAGGCGAGACTGACACCAGACTGACCCCATCATGAGGCGAGACTGACACCAGACTGACCCCATCACGAGGCGAGACTGACACCAGACTGACCCCATGATGATGTGAGGCTGACACCAGACTGACCCCATCACGGGGCGAGGCTGACACCAGACTGACCCCATCACGAGGCGAGACTGACACCAGACTGACCCCATCACGAGGCGAGACTGACACCAGACTGACCCCATCACGAGGCGAGACTGACACCAGACTGACCCCATGATGATGTGAGGCTGACACCAGACTGACACCATCACGGGGCGAGGCTGACACCAGACTGACCCCATCACGAGGCGAGACTGACACCAGACTGACCCCATCACGAGGTGAGGCTGACACCAGACTGACCCCATCACGAGGCGAGGCTGACACCAGACTGACCACATCACGAGGCGAGGCTGACACCAGACTGACCCCATCACGAGGCGAGGCTGACACCAGACTGACACCATCACGAGTCGAGACTGACACCAGACTGACACCATCATGATGTGAGGCTGACACCAGACTGATCTCATCACGAGGCGAGGCTGACACCAGACTGACACCATCACGAGGCGAGGCTGACACCAGACTGACCCCATCTCGAGGCGAGGCTGACACCAGACTGACACCATAATGATGTGAGGCTGACACCAGACTGACCCCATCACGAGGCGAGGCTGACACCAGACTGACCCCATCACGAGGCGAGGCTGACACCAGACTGATCCCATCACGAGGCGAGACTGACACCAGACTGACCCCATCAAGAGCCGAGGCTGACACCAGACTGACCCCATCACGAGGCGAGACTGACACCAGACTGACCCCATCACGGGACGAGGCTGACACCAGACTGACACCATCATAATGCGAGGCTGACACCAGACTGACCCCATCACGAGGCGAGATTGACACCAGACTGACCCCATCACGAGGCGAGACTGACACCAGACTGACCCCATCACGAGGCGAGACTGACACCAGACTGACCCCATCACGGGACGAGGCTGACACCAGACTGACCCCATCACGAGGCGAGACTGACACCAGACTGACCCCATCACGAGGCGAGACTGACACCAGACTGACCCCATCATGATGTGAGGCTGACACCAGACTGACCCGAATCCGAGGCGAGGCTGACACCAGACTGACCCCATCACGAGGCGAGGCTGACACCAGACTGACCCCATCACGAGGCGAGGCTGACACCAGACTGACCCCATCACTAGGCGAGGCTGACACCAGACTGACCCTATCACTAGGCGAGGCTTATACCAGACTGACACCATCTCGAGGCGAGGCTGACACCAGACTGACCACATAACGAGGCGAGGCTGACACCAGACTGACCCCATCACAAGGCGAGGCTGAAACCAGACTGACACCATCACGAGGCGAGGCTGACACCAGACTGACCCCATCACGAGGCGAGGCTGACACCAGACTGACACCATCATGATGTGAGGCTGACACCAGACTGACCCCATAACGAGGTGAGGCTGTCACCAGACTGACCCAATCACGAGGCGAGGCTGACACCAGACGGACACCATCACGAGGTGAGGCTGACACCAGACTGACACCATCACGAGGCGAGGCTGACACCAGACTGACACCATCATGATGTGAGGCTGACACCAGACTGACCCCATCATGAGGCGAGACTGACACCAGACTGACCCCATCACGAGGCGAGGCTGACACCAGACTGACCCCATCACGAGGCGAGGCTGACACCAGACTGACCCTATTACGAGGCGAGGCTGACACCAGACTGACACCATCACGAGGCGAGGCTGACACCAGACTTACACCATCACGAGGCGAGGCTGACACCAGACTGACCCCATCACGAGGCAAGGCTGACACCAGACTGACACCATCATGATGTGAGACTGACACAAGACTGACCCCATCACGAGGCGAGGCTGACACCAGACTCACCCCATCACGAGGCGAGGCTGACACCAGACTGACCCCATCATGAGGCGAGGCTGACACCTGACTGATACCATCATGATGTGAGGCTGACACCAGACTGACCCCATCACTAGGCGAGGCTGACACCAGACTGACCCCATCACGAGGCAAGGCTGACACCAGACTGACCCCATCACGAGGCGAGGCTGACACCAGACTGACCCCATCACGAGGCGAGGCTGACACCGGACTGACCCCATCACGAGGTGAGGCTGACACCAGACTGACCCCATCACGAGGCGAGACTGACACCGGACTGACTTCATCACGAGGCGAGGCTGACACCAGACTGACACCATCATGATGAGAGGCTGACAACAGACTGACCCCATCACGAGGCAAGGCTGACACCAGACTTACCCTATCACTAGGCGAGGCTGACACCAGACTGACACCATCACGAGGCGAGGCTGACACCAGACTGACCCCATCACGAGGCGAGGCTGACATCAGACTGACACCATCACGAGGCAAGG
This sequence comes from Staurois parvus, assembly GCF_062004578.1. NCBI lineage: Eukaryota > Metazoa > Chordata > Amphibia > Anura > Ranidae > Staurois > Staurois parvus. Next base: position 76,694 of record NW_028320352.1, on the reverse strand, counting down.
CTGACACCAGACTGACCCCATACGAGGCGAGGCTGACACCAGACTGACCCCATCACGAGGCGAGGCTGACACCAGACTGACACCATCACGATGTGAGGCTGACACGAGACTGACACCATCACGAGGCGAGGCTGACACCAGACTGACCCCATTACGAGGCAAGGCTGATACCAGACTGACAGCATCACGTTGTGAGGCTGAAACCAGACTGACCCCATCAAGAGGCGAGACTGACACCAGACTGACCCCATCACGAGGCGAGGCTGACACCAGACTGACACCATCACGAGTCGAGACTGACACCAGACTGACACCATCATGATGTGAGGCTGACACCAGACTGATCTCATCACGAGGCGAGGCTGACACCAGACTGACACCATCACGAGGCGAGGCTGACACCAGACTGACCCCATCTCGAGGCGAGGCTGACACCAGACTGACACCATAATGATGTGAGGCTGACACCAGACTTACCCCATCACGTGGTGAGGCAGACACCAGACTGACCCATTCACGAGGCGAGGCTGACACCAGCCTGACACCATCAGGATGTGAGGCTGACACCAGACTGACCCCATCACGGGACGAGGCTGACACCAGACTGACACCATCATGAGGCGAGGCTTACACCAGACTGACACCATCATAATGTGAGGCTGACACCAGACTGACCCCATCACGAGGCGAGGCTGACACCAGACTGACCCCATCACGAGGCGAGGCTGACACCAGACTGATCCCATCACGAGGCGAGGCTGACACCAGACTGACACCATCACGAGGCGAGGCTGACACCAGACTGACCCCATCACGAGGCAAGGCTGACACCAGACTGACCCCATCACGAGGCGAGGCTGACACCAGACTGACCCATTCACGAGGCGAGGCTGACACCAGCCTGACACCATCAGGATGTGAGGCTGACACCAGACTGACCCCATCACGGGACGAGGCTGACACCAGACTGACCCAATCACGAGGCGAGACTGACACCAGACTGACCCCATCACGAGGCGATGCTGACACCAGACTGACCCCATCACGAGGCGAGACTGACACCAGACTGACCCCATCACGAGGCGAGAATGACACCAGACTGACCCCATCACGATGTGAGGCTGACACCAGACTGACCCCATCACAAGGCGAGGCTGACACCAGACTGACACCATCATGATGTGAGTCTGACACCAGACTGACCCCGTCACGGGGCGAGGCTGACACCAGACTGACCCCATCACGAGGCGAGGCTGACACCAGACTGTCCCCATCACGAGGCGAGACTGACACCAGACTGACCCCATCGCGAGGCGAGGCTGACACCAGACTGACCCCATCACGAGGCGAGGCTGCAACCAGCCTGACCCCATCACGAGGCGAGGCTGACACCAGACTGACCCCATCACGAGGCGAGACTGACACCAGACTTACCCCATCACGAGGCGAGGCTGACACCAGACTGACACCATCACAAGGCAAAGCTGACACCAGATTGACACCATCATGATGTGAGGCTGACACCAGACTGACCCCATCACGGGGCGAGGCTGACACCAGACTGACCCCATCACGAGGCGAGGCTGACACCAGACTGACCCCATCACGAGGCGAGACTGACACCGGAATGACCCAATCACGGGGCGAGGCTGACACCAGACTGACCCCATCACGAGGCGAGGCTGACACCAGACTGACACCATCACGAGGCGAGGCTGACACCAGACTGACCCCATCACTAGGCGAGGCTGACACCAGACTGACCCCATTACGAGGCGAGGCTGACACCAGACTGACCCCATCACGAGGCGGGGCTGACACCAGACTGACCCCATCACGAGGCGAGGCTGACACCAGACTGACACCATCACGAGGCGAGGCTGACACCAGACTGACCCCATCACTAGGCGAGGCTGACACCAGACTGACCCCATCACGAGGCGAGGCTGACACCAGACTGACACCATCACGAGGCGAGGCTGACACCAGACTGACACCATCATGATGTGAGGCTGACATCAGACTGACCCCATCACGAGGCGAGACTGACACCGGACTGACCCCATCACGAGGTGAGGCTGACACCAGACTGACCCCATCACGAGGTGAGGCTGACACCAGACTGACCCCATCACGAGGCGAGGCTGACACCAGACTGACCCCATCATAAGGCGAGGCTGACACCAGACTGACACCATCATGATGTGAGGCTGACACCAGACTGACCCCATCACGAGGTGAGGCTGACACCAGACTGACACCATCACGAGGCGAGGCTGACACCAGACTGACACCATCACGAGGCGATGCTGACACCAGACTGACCCCATCACTAGGCGTGGCTGACACCAGACTGACACCATCATGATGTGAGGCTGACACCAGACTGACCCCATCACGAGGCGAGACTGACACCAGACTGACCCCATCACGAGGCGAGACTGACACCAGACTGACCCCATCACGATGCGAGACTGACACCAGACTGACACCGTCACGAGGCGAGACTGACACCAGACTGACCCCCTCACGAGGCGTGGCTGACACCAGACTGACCCCATTACGAGGCGAGGCTGACACCAGACTGACCCCATCACGAGGCGGGGCTGACACCAGAGTGTCCCCATCATGATGTGAGGCTGACACCAGACTGACCCCATCCTGAGGCGAGGCTGACACCAGACTGACACCATCATGATGTAAGGCTGAACCCAGACTGACCTCATCACGAGGCGAGACTGACACCAGACTGACCCCATCACGAGGCGAGACTGACACCAGACTGACCCCATCATGAGGCGAGGCTGACACCAGACTGACACCATAACGAGGCGAGGCTGACACCAGACTGACACCATCATGATGTGAGGCTGACACCAGACTGACCCCATCACGCATCACGAGTCGAGACTGACACCAGACTGACCCCATCACGAGGCGAGACTGACACCAGACTGACCCCATCACGAGGCGAGACTGACACCAGACTGACCCCATGATGATGTGAGGCTGACACCAGACTGACCCCATCACGGGGCGAGGCTGACACCAGACTGACCCCATCACGAGGCGAGACTGACACCAGACTGACCCCATCATGAGGCGAGACTGACACCAGACTGACCCCATCACGAGGCGAGACTGACACCAGACTGACCGCATGATGATGTGAGGCTGACACCAGACTGACACCATCACGGGGCGAGGCTGACACCAGACTGACCCCATCACGAGGCGAGACTGACACCAGACTGACCCCATCACGAGGCGAGGCTGACACCAGACTGACCCCATCACGAGGCGAGGCTGACACCAGACTGACCCCATCACGAGGCGAGGCTGACACCAGACTGACACCATCACGAGTCGAGACTGACACCAGACTGACACCATCATGATGTGAGGCTGACACCAGACTGATCTCATCATGAGGCGAGGCTGACACCAGACTGACACCATCACGAGGCGAGGCTGACACCAGACTGACCCCATCTCGAGGCGAGGCTGACACCAGACTGACACCATAATGATGTGAGGCTGACACCAGACTTACCCCATCACGTGGTGAGGCTGACACCAGACTGACCCATTCACGAGGCGAGGCTGACACCAGCCTGACACCATCAGGATGTGAGGCTGACACCAGACTGACCCCATCACGTGGTGAGGCTAACACCAGACTGACCCCATCACGAGGCGAGGCTGACACCAGACTGACCCCATCACGAGGCGAGGCTGACACCAGACTGTCCCCATCACGAGGCGAGACAGACACCAGACTGACCCCATCGCGAGGCGAGGCTGACACCAGACTGACCCCATCACGAGGCGAGGCTGCAACCAGCCTGACCCCATCACGAGGCGAGGCTGACACCAGACTGACCCCATCACGAGGCGAGACTGACACCAGACTTACCCCATCACGAGGCGAGGCTGACACCAGACTGACACCATCACAAGGCAAAGCTGACACCAGATTGACACCATCATGATGTGAGGCTGACACCAGACTGACCCCATCACGGGACGAGGCTGACACCAGACTGATCCAATCACGAGGCGAGACTGACACCAGACTGACCCCATCACGAGGCGATGCTGACACCAGACTGACCCCATCACGAGGCGAGACTGACACCAGACTGACCCCATCACGAGGCGAGACTGACACCAGACTGACCCCATCACGATGTGAGGCTGACACCAGACTGACCCCATCACAAGGCGAGGCTGACACCAGACTGACCCCATCACGAGGCGAGACTGACACCAGACTGACCCCATCACGAGGCGAGGCTGACACCAGACTGACACCATCATGATGTGAGGCTGACACCAGACTGACCCCGTCACGGGGCGAGGCTGACACCAGACTGACCCCATCACGAGGCGAGGCTGACACCAGACTGACCCCATCACGAGGCGAGACTGACACCGGAATGACCCAATAACGGGGCGAGGCTGACACCAGACTGACCCCATCACGAGGCGAGGCTGACACCAGACTGACACCATCACGAGGCGTGGCTGACACCAGACTGACCCCATCATGATGTGAGGCTGACACCAGACTGACCCCATCACGAGGCGATGCTTACACCAGACTGACACCATCATGATATAAAGCTGACACCAGACTGACCCCGTCACGGGGCGAGGCTGAAACCAGACTGACCCCATCACGAGGCGAGGCTGACACCAGACTGACACCATCACGAGGCGAGACTGACACAGGACTGACCCCATCACGGGGCGAGGCTGACACCAGACTGACCCCATCACGAGGCGAGGCTCACACCAGACTGACACCATCACGAGGCGTGGCTGACACCAGACTGACCCCATCATGATGTGAGGCTGACACCAGACTGACCCCATCACTAGGCGAGGCTGACACCAGACTGACCCCATCACGAGGCGAGGCTGACACCAGACTGACCCCATCACGGGACGAGGCTGACACCAGACTGACCCCATCACGAGGCGAGACTGACACCAGACTGACCCCATCACGAGGCGAGACTGACACCAGACTGACCCCATCATGATGTGAGGCTGACACCAGACTGACCCGAATCTGAGGCGAGGCTGACACCAGACTGACCCCATCACGAGGCGAGGCTGACACCAGACTGACCCCATCACGAGGCGAGGCTGACACCAGACTGACCCCATCACTAGGCGAGGCTGACACCAGACTGACCCTATCACTAGGCGAGGCTTATACCAGACTGACACCATCTCGAGGCGAGGCTGACACCAGACTGACCACATAACGAGGCGAGGCTGACACCAGACTGACCCCATCATGATGTGAGGCTGACACCAGTCTGACCCCATCACGAGGCGAGGCTGACACCAGACTGACCCCATCACGAGGTGAGGCTGATACCAGACTGACCCCATCACGAGGCGAGGCTGACACCAGACTGACCCCGTCACGGGGCGAGGCTGACACCAGACTGACACCATCATGAGGCGAGGCTTACACCAGACTGACACCATCATAATGTGAGGCTGACACCAGACTGACCCCATCACGAGGCGAGGCTGACACCAGACTGACCCCATCACGAGGCGAGGCTGACACCAGACTGATTTCATCACGAGGCGAGACTGACACCAGACTGACCCCATCAAGAGCCGAGGCTGACACCAGACTGACCCCATCACGAGGCGAGGCTGAAACCAGACTGAACCCGTCACGAGGCAAGGCTGACACCAGACTGACCCAATCACAAGGCGAGGCTGAAACCAGACTGACACCATCACGAGGCGAGGCTGACACCAGACTGACACCATCACGAGGCGAGGCTGACACCAGACTGACACCATCATGATGTGAGGCTGACACCAGACTGACCCCATCATGAGGCGAGACTGACACCAGACTGACCCCATCACGAGGCGAGGCTGACACCAGACTGACCCCATCACGAGGCGAGGCTGACACCAGACTGACCCCATTACGAGGCGAGGCTGACACCAGACTGACACCATCACGAGGCGAGGCTGACACCAGACTGACACCATCACGAGGCGAGGCTGACAACAGACTGACCCCATCACGAGGCAAGGCTGACACCAGACTGACACCATCATGATGTGAGACTGACACAAGACTGACCCCATCACGAGGCGAGGCTGACACCAGACTGACCCCATCACGAGGCGAGGCTGACATCAGACTGACACCATCACGAGGCAAGGCTGACACCAGACTGAACCCATCACGAGGCGAGGCTGACACCAGACTGACCCCATCACGAGGTGAGGCTGACACCAGACTGACCCCATACGAGGCGAGGCTGACACCAGACTGACCCCATCACGAGGCGAGGCTGACACCAGACTGACACCATCACGATGTGAGGCTGACACGAGACTGACACCATCACGAGGCGAGGCTGACACCAGACTGACCCCATTACGAGGCAAGGCTGACACCAGACTGACAGCATCACGTTGTGAGGCTGAAACCAGACTGACCCCATCAAGAGGCGAGACTGACACCAGACTGACCCCATCACGAGGCGAGGCTGACACCAGACTGAACCCATTACGAGGCGAGGCTGACACCAGACTGACCCCATCACGAGGCGAGGCTGACACCAGACTGACCCCATCACGAGGCGAGGCTGACACCAGACTGACCCCATCACAAGGCGAGGCTGACACCAGACTGACACCATCACGATGTGAGGCTTACACCAGACTGACACCATCACGAGGCGAGGCTGACACCAGACTGACCCCATCACGAGGCGAGGCTGACACCGGACTGACCCCATCACGAGGCGAGGCTGACACCAGACTGACACCATCACGATGTGAGGCTGACACGAGACTGACACCATCACGAGGCGAGGCTGACACCAGACTGACCCCATTACGAGGCAAGGCTGACACCAGACTGACAGCATCACGATGTGAGGCTGAAACCAGACTGACCCCATCAAGAGGCGAGACTGACACCAGACTGACCCCATCACGAGGCGAGGCTGACACCAGACTGAACCCATTACGAGGCGAGGCTGACACCAGACTGACCCCATCACGAGGCGAGGCTGACACCAGACTGACCCCATCACGAGGCGAGGCTGACACCAGACTGACCCCATCACAAGGCGAGGCTGACACCAGACTGACGCCATCACGATGTGAGGCTTACACCAGACTGACACCATCACGAGGCGAGGCTGACACCAGACTGACCCCATCACGAGGCGAGGCTGACACCGGACTGACCCCACCACAAGGCGAGGCTGACACCAGACTGACACCATCATGATGTGAGGCTGACACCAGACTAACCCCATCATGAGGCGAGGCTGACACCAGACTGACCCTATCACTAGGCGAGGCTTATACCAGACTGACACCATCTCGAGGCGAGGCTGACACCAGACTGACCACATAACGAGGCGAGGCTGACACCAGACTGACCCCATCATGATGTGAGGCTGACACCAGTCTGACCCCATCACGAGGCGAGGCTGACACCAGACTGACCCCATCACGAGGCGAGGCTGACACCAGACTGACCCCATCACGAGGCGAGGCTGACACCAGACTGACCCCGTCACGGGGCGAGGCTGACACCAGTCTGACCCCATCACGAGGCGAGGCTGACACCAGACTGACCCCATCACGAGACGTGACTGACACCAGACTGACCCCATCACGAGGCGAGACTGACACCAGACTGACCCCATCACGAGGCCAGGCTGACACCAGACTGACCCCATCACTAGGCGAGTCTGACACCAGACTGACCCCATCACGAGGCGAGGCTGACACCAGACGGACACCATCACGAGGTGAGGCTGACACCAGACTGACACCATCACGAGGCGAGGCTGACACCAGACTGACACCATCATGATGTGAGGCTGACACCAGACTGACCCCATCATGAGGCGAGACTGACACCAGACGGACACCATCACGAGGTGAGGCTTACACCAGACTGACACCATCACGAGGCGAGGCTGACACCAGACTGACACCATCATGATGTGAGGCTGACACCAGACTGACCCCATCATGAGGCGAGACTGACACCAGACTGACCCCATCACGAGGCGAGGCTGACACCAGACTGACCCCATCACGAGGCGAGGCTGACACCAGACTGACCCCATCACGAGGCGAGGCTGACACCGGACTGACCCCACCACGAGGCGAGGCTGACACCAGACTGACACCATCATGATGTGAGGCTGACACCAGACTGACCCTATCACTAGGCGAGGCTTATACCAGACTGACACCATCTCGAGGCGAGGCTGACACCAGACTGACCACATAACGAGGCAAGGCTGACACCAGACTGACCCCATCATGATGTGAGGCTGACACCAGTCTGACCCCATCACGAGGCGAGGCTGACACCAGACTGACCCCATCATGAGGCGAGGCTGACACCAGACTGACGCCATCACGAGGCGAGACTGACACAGGACTGACCCCATCACGAGACGTGGCTGACACCAGACTGACCCCATCACGAGGCGAGGCTGACACCAGACTGACCCCATTACGAGGCGAGGCTGACACCAGACTGACACCATCACGATGTGAGGCTTACACCAGACTGACACCATCACGAGGCGAGGCTGACACCAGACTGACCCCATCACGAGGCGAGGCTGACACCGGACTGACCCCATCACTAGGCGAGTCTGACACCAGACTGACCCCATCACGAGGCGAGGCTGACACCAGACGGACACCATCACGAGGTGAGGCTGACACCAGACTGACACCATCACGAGGCGAGGCTGACACCAGACTGACACCATCATGATGTGAGGCTGACACCAGACTGACCCCATCATGAGGCGAGACTGACACCAGACGGACACCATCACGAGGTGAGGCTTACACCAGACTGACACCATCACGAGGCGAGGCTGACACCAGACTGACACCATCATGATGTGAGGCTGACACCAGACTGACCCCATCATGAGGCGAGACTGACACCAGACTGACCCCATCACGAGGCGAGGCTGACACCAGACTGACCCCATCACGAGGCGAGGCTGACACCAGACTGACCCCATTACGAGGCGAGGCTGACACCAGACTGACACCATCACGATGTGAGGCTTACACCAGACTGACACCATCACGAGGCGAGGCTGACACCAGACTGACCCCATCACGAGGCGAGGCTGACACCGGACTGACCCCACCACGAGGCGAGGCTGACACCAGACTGACACCATCATGATGTGAGGCTGACACCAGACTGACCCTATCACTAGGCGAGGCTTATACCAGACTGACACCATCTCGAGGCGAGGCTGACACCAGACTGACCACATAACGAGGCGAGGCTGACACCAGACTGACCCCATCATGATGTGAGGCTGACACCAGTCTGACCCCATCACGAGGCGAGGCTGACACCAGACTGACCCCATCACGAGGCGAGGCTGACACCAGACTGACGCCATCACGAGGCGAGACTGACACAGGACTGACCCCATCACGAGACGTGGCTGACACCAGACTGACCCCATCATGATGTGAGGCTGACACCAGACTGACCCCATCACTAGGCGAGGCTGACACCAGACTGACCCCATCACGAGGCGAGGCTGACACCAGACTGACACCATCACGAGGCGAGGCTGACACCAGACTGACACCATCATAATGTGAGGCTGACACCAGACTGACCCCATCACGAGGCGAGACTGACACCAGTCTGACCCCATCACGAGGCGAGGCTGACACCAGACTGACCCCATCACTAGGCGAGGCTGACACCAGACTGACCCCATCACGAGGCGAGGCTGACACCAGACGGACACCATCACGAGGTGAGGCTGACACCAGACTGACACCATCACGAGGCGAGGCTGACACCAGACTGACACCATCATGATGTGAGGCTGACACCAGACTGACCCCATCATGAGGCGAGACTGACACCAGACGGACACCATCACGAGGTGAGGCTGACACCAGACTGACACCATCACGAGGCGAGGCTGACAACAGACTGACACCATCATGATGTGAGGCTGACACCAGACTGACCCCATCATGAGGCGAGACTGACACCAGACTGACCCCATCACGAGGCGAGGCTGACACCAGACTGACCCCATCACGAGGCGAGGCTGACACCAGACTGACCCCATTACGAGGCGAGGCTGACACCAGACTGACCCCATCACGAGGCGAGGCTGACACCAGACTGACCCCATCCTGATGTGAGGCTGACACTAGACTGACACCATCACTAGGCGAGACTGACACCAGACTGACCCCATCACGAGGCGAGGCTGACACCAGACTGACACCATCATGATGTGAGGCTGACACCAGACTGACCCCATCACGAGGCGAGGCTGACACCAGACTGACCCCATCACGAGGCGAGGCTGACACCAGACTGACACCATCACGAGACGTGGCTGACACCAGACTGACCCCATCATGATGTGAGGCTGACACCAGACTGACCCCATCACTAGGCGAGGCTGACACCAGATTGACCCCATCACGAGGCGAGGCTGACACCAGACTGACACCATCACGAGGCGAGGCTGACACCAGACTGACCCCATCACGAGGCGAGGCTGACACCAGACTGACACCTTCACGAGACGTGGCTGACACCAGACTGACCCCATCATGATGTGAGGCTGACACCAGACTGACCCCATCACCAGGCGAGGCTGACAACAGACTGACCCCATCACGAGGCGAGGCTGACACCAGACTGACCCCATCACTAGGCGAGGCTGACACCAGACTGACCCCATTACGAGGCGAGGCTGACACCAGACTGACCCCATCACGAGGCGAGGCTGACACCAGACTGACCCCATCACGAAGCGAGGCTGACACCAGACTGACACCATCACAAGGCGAAGCTGACACAAGATTGACACCATCATGATGTGAGGCTGACACCAGACTGACCCCGTCACGGGGCGAGGCTGACACCAGACTGACCCCATCACGGGGCGAGGCTGACACCAGACTGACCCCATCACGAGACGAGACTGACACCAGACTGACCCCATCAAGAGCCGAGGCTGACACCAGACTGACCCCATCACGAGGCGAGGCTGACACCAGACTGACACCATCACGAGATGTGGCTGACACCAGACTGACCCCATCATGATGTGAGGCTGACACCAGACTGACCCCATCACTAGGCGAGGCTGACACCAGACTGACCCCATCACGAGGCGAGGCTGACACCAGACTGACACCATCACGAGGCGAGGCTGACACCAGACTGACACCATCATAATGTGAGGCTGACACCAGACTGACCCCATCACGAGGCGAGACTGACACCAGACTGACCCCATCACGAGGCGAGACTGACACCAGACTGACCCCATCACGAGGCGAGACTGACACCAGACTGACCCCATCACGAGGCGAGGCTGACACCAGACTGACCCCATCACGAGGCGAGGCTGACACCAGACTGAACCCATCACGAGGCGAGGCTGACACCAGACTGACCCCATCACGAGGCGAGGCTGACACCAGACTGACCCCATCACGAGGCGAGGCTGACACCAGACTGACCCCATCACGAGGCGAGGCTGACACCAGACTGACCCCATCACGAGGCGAGGCTGACACCAGACTGACACCATCACGATGTGAGGCTTACACCAGACTGACACCATCACGAGGCAAGGCTTACACCAGACTGACCCCATCACGAGGCGAGGCTGACACCGGACTGACCCCACCACGAGGCGAGGCTGACACCAGACTGACCCCATCATGATGTGAGGCTGACACCAGACTGACCCCATCACCAGGCGAGGCTGACAACAGACTGACCCCATCACGAGGCGAGGCTGACACCAGACTGACCCCATCACTAGGCGAGGCTGACACCAGACTGACCCCATTACGAGGCGAGGCTGACACCAGACTGACCCCATCACGAGGCGAGGCTGACACCAGACTGACCCCATCACGAAGCGAGGCTGACACCAGACTGACACCATCACAAGGCGAAGCTGACACAAGATTGACACCATCATGATGTGAGGCTGACACCAGACTGACCCCGTCACGGGGCGAGGCTGACACCAGACTGACCCCATCACGGGGCGAGGCTGACACCAGACTGACCCCATCACGAGACGAGACTGACACCAGACTGACCCCATCAAGAGCCGAGGCTGACACCAGACTGACCCCATCACGAGGCGAGGCTGACACCAGACTGACACCATCACGAGATGTGGCTGACACCAGACTGACCCCATCATGATGTGAGGCTGACACCAGACTGACCCCATCACTAGGCGAGGCTGACACCAGACTGACCCCATCACGAGGCGAGGCTGACACCAGACTGACACCATCACGAGGCGAGGCTGACACCAGACTGACACCATCATAATGTGAGGCTGACACCAGACTGACCCCATCACGAGGCGAGACTGACACCAGACTGACCCCATCACGAGGCGAGACTGACACCAGACTGACCCCATCACGAGGCGAGACTGACACCAGACTGACCCCATCACGAGGCGAGGCTGACACCAGACTGACCCCATCACGAGGCGAGGCTGACACCAGACTGAACCCATCACGAGGCGAGGCTGACACCAGACTGACCCCATCACGAGGCGAGGCTGACACCAGACTGACCCCATCATGAGGCGAGGCTGACACCAGACTGACCCCATCACGAGGCGAGGCTGACACCAGACTGACCCCATCACGAGGCGAGGCTGACACCAGACTGACACCATCACGATGTGAGGCTTACACCAGACTGACACCATCACGAGGCAAGGCTTACACCAGACTGACCCCATCACGAGGCGAGGCTGACACCGGACTGACCCCACCACGAGGCGAGGCTGACACCAGACTGACACCATCATGATGTGAGGCTGACACCAGACTGACCCCATCACGAGGCGAGGCTGACACCAGACTGACCCTATCACTAGGCGAGGCTTATACCAGACTGACACCATCTCGAGGCGAGGCTGACACCAGACTGACCACATAACGAGGCGAGGCTGACACCAGACTGACCCCATCATGATGTGAGGCAGACACCAGTCTGACCCCATCACGAGGCGAGGCTGACACCAGACTGACCCCATCACGAGGCGAGGCTGACACCAGACTGACCCCATCACGAGGCGAGGCTGACACCAGACTGACCCCATCACGAGGCGAGGCTGACACCAGACTGACCCCATCACGAGGCGAGGCTGACACCAGACTGACTCTATCACTAGGCGAGGCTTATACCAGACTGACACCATCTCGAGGCGAGGCTGACACCAGACTGACCACATAACGAGGCGAGGCTGACACCAGACTGACCCCATCACGAGGCGAGGCTGACACCAGACTGACCCCGTCACGGGGTGAGGCTGACACCAGACTGACCCCATCACGGGGCGAGGCTGACACCAGACTGATGCCATCACGAGGCGAGACTGACACCAGACTGACACAATCACGAGACATGGCTGACACCAGACTGACCCCATCATGATGTGAGGCTGACACCAGACTGACACCAGACTGACCCCATCACGAGGCGAGGCTGACACCAGACTGACACCATCACGAGGCGAGGCTGACACCAGACTGACACCATCATAATGTGAGGCTGACACCAGACTGACCCCATCACGAGGCGAGACTGACACCAGACTGACCCCATCACGAGGCGAGACTGACACCAGACTGACCCCATCACGAGGCGAGACTGACACCAGACTGACCCCATCACGAGGCGAGGCTGACACCAGACTGACCCCATCACTAGGCGAGGCTGACACCAGACTGACCCCATCACGAGGCGAGGCTGACACCAGACTGACCCCATCACGAGGCGAGGCTGACACCAGACTGACGCCATCACGAGGCGAGGCTGACACCAGACTGACCCCATCACGAAGCGAGGCTGACACCAGACTGACACCATCACAAGGCGAAGCTGACACAAGATTGACACCATCATGATGTGAGGCTGACACCAGACTGACCCCGTCACGGGGCGAGGCTGACACCAGACTGACCCCATCACGGGGCGAGGCTGAAACCAGACTGACCCCATCACGAGACGAGACTGACACCAGACTGACCCCATCAAGAGCCGAGGCTGACACCAGACTGACCCCATCACGAGGCGAGGCTGAAACCAGACTGAACCCGTCACGAGGCAAGGCTGACACCAGACTGACCCCATCATGATGTGAGGCTGACACCAGACTGACCCCATCACGAGGCGAGGCTGACACCAGACTGACCCCATCACGAGGCGAGACTGACACCAGACTGACCCCATCACGAGGCGAGACTGACACCAGACTGACCCCATCACGAGGCGAGGCTGACACCAGACTGATCCCATCACGAGGCGAGGCTGACACCAGACTGACCCCATCACTAGGCGAGGCTGACACCAGACTGACCCCATCATGAGGCGAGGCTGACACCAGACTGACACGATCACGAGGCGAGGCTGACACCAGACTGACCCCATCACGAGGCGATACTGACACCAGACTGACCCCATCACGAGGCGAGACTGACACCAGACTGACCCCATCACGAGGCGAGGCTGACACCAGACTGACCCCATCACTAGGCAAGGCTGACACCAGACTGACCCCATCATGAGGCGAGGCTGACACCAGACTGACACTGACACGATCACGAGGCGAGGCTGACACCAGACTGACACCATTATGATGTGAGGCTGACACCAGACTGACCCCATCACTAGGCGAGGCTGACACCAGACTGACCCCATGACGAGGCGAGACTGACTCCATACTGACCCCATCATGTTGTGAGACTGACACCAGACTGACCCCATCACGAGGCGAGGCTGACACCAGACTGATCCCATCACGAGGCGAGGCTGACACCAGACTGACCCCATCACTAGGCGAGGCTGACACCAGACTGACCCCATCATGAGGCGAGGCTGACACCAGACTGACACGATCACGAGGCGAGGCTGACACCAGACTGACACCATTATGATGTGAGGCTGACACCAGACTGACCCCATCACTAGGCGAGGCTGACACCAGACTGACCCCATGACGAGGCGAGACTGACTCCAGACTGACCCCATCATGTTGTGAGGCTGACACCAGACTGACCCCATCACGAGGCGATGCTGACACCAGACTGACGCCATCACGAGGCGAGACTGACACCAGACTGACCCCATCACGAGGCGAGACTGACACCAGACTGACCCCATCACGGGACGAGGCTGACACCAGACTGACCCCATCACGAGGCGAGACTGACACCAGACTGACACCATCACGAGGCGAGGCTGACACCAGACTGACCCCATCATGATGTGAGGCTGACACTAGACTGACACCATCACTAGGCGAGACTGACACCAGACTGACCCCATCAGGAGGCGAGGCTGACACCAGACTGACACCATCATGATGTGAGGCTGACACCAGACTGACCCCATCACGAGGCGAGGCTGACACCAGACTGACCCCATCACGAGGCGAGGCTGACACCAGACTGACACCATCACGAGACGTGGCTGACACCAGACTGACCCCATCATGATGTGAGGCTGACACCAGACTGACCCCATCACTAGGCGAGGCTGA
This sequence comes from Staurois parvus, assembly GCF_062004578.1. Classification (NCBI taxonomy): domain Eukaryota; kingdom Metazoa; phylum Chordata; class Amphibia; order Anura; family Ranidae; genus Staurois; species Staurois parvus. The sequence goes on along the minus strand of NW_028320352.1, from coordinate 61,059 downwards.
CACCAGACTGACCCCATCACGAGGCGAGGCTGACACCAGACTGACACCATCACGAGGCGAGGCTGACACCAGACTGACCCCATCACGAGGCGAGGCTGACACCAGACTGACACCATCACGAGACGTGGCTGACACCAGACTGACCCCATCATGATGTGAGGCTGACACCAGACTGACCCCATCATGATGTGAGGCTGACACCAGACTGACCCCATCACGAGGCGAGGCTGACACCAGACTGACCCCATCACGAGGCGAGACTGACACCAGACTGACCCCATCACGAGGCGAGACTGACACCAGACTGACCCCATCACGAGGCGAGGCTGACACCAGACTGATCCCATCACGAGTCGAGGCTGACACCAGACTGACCCCATCACTAGGCGAGGCTGACACCAGACTGACCCCATCATGAGGCGAGGCTGACACCAGACTGACACGATTACGAGGCGAGGCTGACACCAGACTGACCCCATCACGAGGCGATACTGACACCAGACTGACCCCATCACGAGGCGAGACTGACACCAGACTTAACACATCACGAGCCAAGGCTGACACCAGACTGACACCATCACAAGGCGAAGCTGACACCAGATTAACACCATCATGATGTGAGGCTGACACCAGACGGACCTCATCACGGGACGAGGCTGACACCAGACTGACCCCATCACGAGGCGACACTGACACCAGACTGACACCATCACGAGGCGAGGCTGACACCAGACTGACCCCATCACGAAGCGAGGCTGACACCAGACTGACACCATCACGAAGCGAGGCTGACACCAGACTGACACCATCACGAGGCGAGGCTGACACCAGACTGACCCCATCACGAGGCGAATCTGACACCAGACTGACCCCATCATGAAGCGAGGCTGACAGCAGACTGACACCATCACGAAGCGAGGCTGACACCAGACTGACACCATCACAAGGCGAAGCTGACACCAGACTGACCCCGTCACGGGTCGAGGCTGACACCAGACTGACCCCATCACGAGACGAGACTGACACCAGACTGACCCCATCAAGAGCCAAGGCTGACACCAGACTGACCCCATCACGAGGCGAGGCTGAAACCAGACTGAACCCGTCACGAGGCAAGGCTGACACCAGACTGACCCAATCACAAGGCGAGGCTGAATCCAGACTGACACCATCACGAGGCGAGGCTGACACCAGACTGACCCCATCACGAGGCGAGACTGACACCGGACTGACCCCATCACGAGGCGAGGCTGACACCAGACTGACACCATCATGATGTGAGGCTGACACCAGACTGACCCCATCACGAGGTGAGGCTGATACCAGACTGACTCCATCACGAAGCGAGGCTGACACCAGACTGACCCCATCATGGGGCGAGGCTGACACCAGACTAACCCCATCACGAGGCGAGGCTGACACCTGACTGACACCATCATGATGTGAGGCTGACACCAGACTGACCCCATCACTAGGCGAGGCTGACACCAGACTGACACCATCATGATGTGAGGCTGACACCAGACTGACCCCATCACGAGGCAAGGCTGACACCAGACTGACCCTATCACTAGGCGAGGCTGACACCAGACTGACACCATCACGAGGCGAGGCTGACACCAGACTGACCCCATCACGAGGCGAGGCTGACATCAGACTGACACCATCACGAGGCGAGGCTGACACCAGACTGACCCCATCATGATGTGAGGCTGACACCAGTCTGACCCCATCACGAGGCGAGACTGACACCAGACTGACACCATCACGAGGCGAGACTGACTCCAGACTGACCCCATCATGATGTGAGGCTGACACCAGACTGACCCCATCACGAGGCGATGCTGACACCAGACTGACCCCATCACGAGGCGAGGCTGACACCAGACTGACACCATCACGAGGCGAGACTGACTCCAGACTGACCCCATCATGATGTGAGGCTGACACCAGACTGACCCCATCACGAGGCGATGCTGACACCAGACTGACCCCATCACGAGGCGAGGCTGACACCAGACTGACCCCATCACTAGGCGAGGCTGACACCAGACTGACCCCATCACGAGGCGAGGCTGACACCAGACTGACCCCATCACGAGGCGAGGCTGACACCAGACTGACCCCATCACGAGGCGAGGCTGACACCAGACTGACCCCATCACAAGGCGAAGCTGACACAAGATTGACACCATCATGATGTGAGGCTGACACCAGACTGACCCCGTCACGGGGCGAGGCTGACACCAGACTGACCCCATCACGGGGCGAGGCTGACACCAGACTGACCCCATCACGAGACGAGACTGACACCAGACTGACCCCATCAAGAGCCGAGGCTGACACCAGACTGACCCCATCACGAGGCGAGGCTGAAACCAGACTGAACCCGTCACGAGGCAAGGCTGACACCAGACTGACCAAATCACAAGGCGAGGCTGAAACCAGACTGACACCATCACGAGGCGAGGCTGACACCAGACTTACCCCATCACGAGGTGAGGCTGACACCAGACTGACTCCATCACGAAGCGAGGCTGACACCAGACTGACCCCATCACGGGGCGAGGCTGACACCAGACTAACCCCATCACGAGGCGAGACTGACACCAGACTGACCCCATCACGAGGCGAGACTGACACCAGACTGACCCCATCAAGAGCCGAGGCTGACACCAGACTGACCCCATCACGAGGCGAGGCTGAAACCAGACTGAACCCGTCACGAGGCAAGGCTGACACCAGACTGACCCAATCACAAGGCGAGGCTGAAACCAGACTGACACCATCACGAGGCGAGGCTGACACCAGACTTACCCCATCACGAGGTGAGGCTGACACCAGACTGACTCCTTCACGAAGCGAGGCTGACACCAGACTGACCCCATCATGATGTGAGGCTCACACCAGACTGACCCCATCACGAGGCGAGGCTGACACCAGACTGACCCCATCATGAGGCGAGGCTGACACCAGACTGACACGATCACGAGGCGAGGCTGACACCAGACTGACCCCATCACGAGGCGAGGCTGACACCAGACTGACCCCATCATGAGGCGAGGCTGACACCAGACTGACACGATCACGAGGCGAGGCTGACACCAGACTGACACCATCATGATGTGAGGCTGACACCAGACTGACCCCATCACTAGGCGAGGCTGACACCAGACAGACCCCATGACGAGGCGAGACTGACTCCAGACTGACCCCATCATGTTGTGAGGCTGACACCAGACTGACCCCATCACGAGGCGATGCTGACACCAGACTGACGCCATCACGAGGCGAGACTGACACCAGACTGACCCCATCACGAGGCGAGACTGACACCAGACTGACCACATCACGGGACGAGGCTGACACCAGACTGACCCCATCACGAGGCGAGACTGACACCAGACTGACACCATCACGAAGCGAGACTGACACCAGACTGACCCCATCACGAGGCGAGGCTGACACCAGACTGATCCCATCACGAGGCGAGGCTGACACCAGACTGACCCCATCACGAGGCGAGGCTGACACCAGACTGACCCCATCACGAGTCGAGGCTGACACCAGACTGACACCATCATGATGTGAGGCTGAGACCAGACTGACCCCATCACGAGGCGAGGCTGACACCAGACTGACCCTATCACTAGGCGAGGCTTATACCAGACTGACACCATCTCGAGGCGAGGCTGACACCAGACTGACCACATAACGAGGTGAGGCTGACACCAGACTGACCCCATCATGATGTGAGGCTGACACCAGTCTGACCCCATCACGAGGCGAGGCTGACACCAGACTGACCCCATCACGAGGCGAGGCTGACACCAGACTGACCCTATCACTAGGCGAGGCTTATACCAGACTGACACCATCTCGAGGCGAGGCTGACACCAGACTGACCACATAACGAGGCGAGGCTGACACCAGACTGACCCCATCATGATGTGAGGCTGACACCAGACTGACCCCATCACTAGGCGAGGCTGACACCAGACTGACCCCATCACGAGGCGAGGCTGACACCAGACTGACACCATCACGAGGCGAGGCTGACACCAGACTGACACCATCATAATGTGAGGCTGACACCAGACTGACCCCATCACGAGGCGAGACTGACACCAGACTGACCCCATCACGAGGCGAGACTGACACCAGACTGACCCCATCACGAGGCGAGACTGACACCAGACTGACCCCATCACGAGGCGAGGCTGACACCAGACTGACCCCATCACTAGGCGAGGCTGACACCAGACTGACCCCATCACTAGGCGAGGCTGACACCAGACTGACCCCATCACGAGTCGAGGCTGACACCAGACTGACCCCATCACGAGGCGAGACTGACACCAGACTTAACACATCACGAGGCAAGGCTGACACCAGACTGACACCATCACAAGGCGAAGCTGACACCAGATTAACACCATCATGATGTGAGGCTGACACCAGACGGACCTCATCACGGGACGAGGCTGACACCAGACTGACCCCATCACGAGGCGACACTGATACCAGACTGACACCATCACGAGGCGAGGCTGACACCAGACTGACCCCATCACGAAGCGAGGCTGACACCAGACTGACACCATCACGAAGCGAGGCTGACACCAGACTGACACCATCACGAGGCGAGGCTGACACCAGACTGACCCCATCACGAGGCGAATCTGACACCAGACTGACCCCATCACGAAGCGAGGCTGACACCAGACTGACACCATCACGAAGCGAGGCTGACACCAGACTGACACCATCACAAGGCGAAGCTGACACCAGACTGACCCCGTCACGGGGCGAGGCTGACACCAGACTGACCCCATCACGAGACGAGACTGACACCAGACTGACCCCATCAAGAGCCAAGGCTGACACCAGACTGACCCCATCACGAGGCGAGGCTGAAACCAGACTGAACCCGTCACGAGGCAAGGCTGACACCAGACTGACCCAATCACAAGGCGAGGCTGAATCCAGACTGACACCATCACGAGGCGAGGCTGACACCAGACTGACCCCATCACGAGGCGAGACTGACACCGGACTGACCCCATCACGAGGCGAGGCTGACACCAGACTGACACCATCATGATGTGAGGCTGACACCAGACTGACCCCATCACGAGGTGAGGCTGATACCAGACTGACTCCATCACGAAGCGAGGCTGACACCAGACTGACCCCATCATGGGGCGAGGCTGACACCAGACTAACCCCATCACGAGGCGAGGCTGACACCTGACTGACACCATCATGATGTGAGGCTGACACCAGACTGACCCCATCACTAGGCGAGGCTGACACCAGACTGACACCATCATGATGTGAGGCTGACACCAGACTGACCCCATCACGAGGCAAGGCTGACACCAGACTGACCCTATCACTAGGCGAGGCTGACACCAGACTGACACCATCACGAGGCGAGGCTGACACCAGACTGACCCCATCACGAGGCGAGGCTGAAATCAGACTGACACCATCACGAGGCGAGGCTGACACCAGTCTGACCCCATCACGAGGCGAGACTGACACCAGACTGACACCATCACGAGGCGAGACTGACACCAGACTGACCCCATCATGAGGCGAGACTGACACCAGACTGACCCCATCACGAGGCGAGGCTGACACCAGACTGACACCATCACGAGGCGAGACTGACTCCAGACTGACCCCATCATGATGTGAGGCTGACACCAGACTGACCCCATCACGAGGCGATGCTGACACCAGACTGACCCCATCACGAGGCGAGGCTGACACCAGACTGACCCCATCACGAGGCGAGACTGACACCGGACTGACCCCATCACGAGGCGAGGCTGACACCGGACTGACCCCATCACGAGGTGAGGCTGACACCAGACTGACCCAATCACGAGGCGAGACTGACACCAGACTGACCCCATCACAAGGCGATGCTGACACCAGACTGACCCCATCACGAGGCGAGACTGACACCAGACTGACCCCATCACGAGGCGAGGCTGACACCAGAATGACCCCATCACGAGGCGAGACTGACACCGGACTGATACCATCACGAGGCGAGGCTGACACCAGACTGACACCATCATGATGTGAGGCTGACACCACACTGACCCCATCACTAGCGAGGCTGACACCAGACTGACCCCATCACGAGGCGAGGCTGACACCAGACTGACCCCATCACTAGCGAGGCTGACACCAGACTGACCCCATCACGAAGCGAGGCTGACACCAGACTGACCCCATCACGAGGCGAGGCTGACACCAGACTGACCCCATCACGGGGCGAGGCTGACACCAGACTGTCCCCATCACGAGGCGAGGCTGACACCGGACTGACCCCATCACGAGGCGAGGCTGACAGCGGACTGACCCCATTACGAGGCGAGGCTGACACCGGACTGACACCATCACGAGGCGAGGCTGACACCAGACTGACCCCATCATGAGGCGAGGCTGACACCAGACTGACACGATCACGAGGCAAGGCTGACACCAGACTGACCCCATCATGAGGCGAGGCTGACACCAGACTGATCCCATCACGAGGCGAGGCTGACACCAGACTGACCCCATCACTAGGCGAGGCTGACTCCAGACTGACCCCATGACGAGGCGAGACTAACTCCAGACTGACCCCATCATGTTGTGAGGCTGACACCAGGCTGACCCCATCACGAGGCGAGACTGACACCAGCCTGACACCATCACGAGGCGAGACTGACACCAGACTGACCCCATCACGATGTGAGGCTGACACCAGACTGACCCCTTCACGAGGCGATGCTGACACCAGACTGACCCCATCACGAGGCGAGGCTGACACCAGACTGACCCCTTCATGAGGCGAGACTGACACCAGACTGACCCCATCACGGGACGAGGCTGACAAAAGTCTGACCCCATCACGAGGCGAGACTGACACCAGACTGACACCATCACGAGGCGAGGTTGACACCAGACTGACCCCATCACGAGGCGAGGCTAACACCAGACTGACACCATCACGAGGCGAGGTTGACACCAGACTGACCCCATCACGAGGCGAGACTGACACCAGACTGACCCCATCACGAGGCGAGACTGACACCAGACTGACCCCATCACGAGGCGAGGTTGACACCAGACTGACCCCATCATGAGGCGAGGCTGACACCAGACTGACCCCATCACGAGGCGAGACTGACACCAGACTGACCCCATCACGAGGCGAGACTGACACCAGACTGACCCCATCACGAGGCGAGGTTGACACCAGACTGACCCCATCACGAGACGAGACTGACACCAGAATGACACCATCACGAGGCGAGGCTGACACCAGACTGACCCCATCACGAGGCGAGGCTGACACCAGACTGACCCCATCATGAGGCGAGGCTGACACCAGACTGACACCATCACGAGGCGAGGCTGACACCAGACTGACCCCATCACGAGGCGAGGCTGACACCAGACTGACCCCATCACGAGACGAGACTGACACCAGAATGACACCATCACGAGGCGAGGCTGACACCAGACTGACCCCATCACGAGGCGAGGCTGACACCAAACTGACCCCATCATGAGGCGAGGCTGACACCAGACTGACACCATCACGAGGCGAGGCTGACACCAGACTGACACCATCACGAGGCGAGGCTGACACCTGACTGACACCATCACGAGGCGAGGCTGACACCAGACTGACACCATCACGAGGCGAGGCTGACACCAGACTGACACCATCACGAGGCGAGGCTGACACCAGACTGACCCCATCACGAGGCGAGGCTGACACCAGACTGACCCTATCACTAGGCGAGGCTGACACCAGACTGACACCATCACGAGGCGAGGCTGAAACCCTACTGACCCCATCATGAGGCGAGGCTGATACAAGACTGACACCATCACGAGGCGAGGCTGTCTCCAGACTGACACCATCATGATGTGAGGCTGACACCAGACTGACCCCATCACGAGGCGAGGCTGACACCAGACTGACCCTATCACTAGGCGAGGCTGACACCAGACTGACACCATCACGAGGCGAGGCTGACACCAGACTGACCCCATCACGAGGTGAGGCTGACACCAGACTGACCCCATCACGAGGCGAGGCTGACACCATACTCACACCATCACGAGGCGAGGCGGACACCAGACTGACACCATCACGAGGCGAGGCTGACACCAGACTGACCGCATCACGACGCGAGGCTGACACCAGACTGACCCTATCACGAGGCGAGGCTGACACCTGACTGACACCATCATGATGTGAGGCTGACACCAGACTGACCCCATCACGAGGCGAGGCTGACACCTGACTGACACCATCACGATGTGAGGCTGACACCAGACTGACCCTATCATGAGGCGAGGCTGACACCAGACTGACCCCATCACTAGGAGAGGCTGACACCAGACTGACACCATCACGAGGCGAGGCTGACACCAGACTGACACCATCACGAGGCGAGGCTGACACCAGACTGAAACCATCACGAGGCGAGGCTGACACCAGACTGACACCATCACGAGGCGAGGCTGACACCAGACTGACACCATCACGAGGCGAGGCTGACACCAGACTGACACCATCACGAGGCGAGGCTGACACCTGACTGACACCATCACGAGGCGAGGCTGACACCAGACTGACACCATCATGAGGCGAGGCTGACACCAGACTGACACCATCACGAGGCGAGGCTGACACCAGATTGACCCCATCACGAGGCGAGGCTGAAACCAGACTGACCCTATCACTAGGCGAGGCTGACACCAGACTGACACCATCACGAGGCGAGGCTGAAACCCGACTGACCCCATCATGAGGCGAGGCTGATACAAGACTGACACCATCACGAGGCGAGGCTGTCACCAGACTGACAAGTTCATGATGTGAGGCTGACACCAGACTGACCCCATCAAGAGGCGAGGCTGACACCAGACTGACCCTATCACGAGGCAAGGCTGACACCAGACTGACCCCATCACGAGGCGAGGCTGACACCAGACTGACCCCATCACGAGGCGAGGCTGACACCAGACTGACCCCATCACGAGACGAGACTGACACCAGAATGACACCATCACGAGGCGAGGCTGACACCAGACTGACCCCATCACGAGGCGAGGCTGACACCAGACTGACCCCATCTTGAGGCGAGGCTGACACCAGACTGACACCATCACGAGGCGAGACTGACACCAGACTGACCCCATCACGAGGCGACGCTGACACCAGAATGACCCCATCAAGATGTGAGGCTAACACCAGACTGACCCCATCACTAGGCGAGGCTGAAACAAGACTAACCCCATCACGAAGCGAGGCTGACACCAGACTGACACCATCACGAGGCGAGGCTGACACCAGACTGACACCATCATGATGTGAGGCTGACACCAGACTGACCCCATCACGAGTCGAGACTGACACCAGACTGACCCCATCACGAGGCGAGGCTGACACCAGACTGACACCATCACGAAGCGAGGCTGACACCAGACTGACACCATCACGAGGCGAGGTTGACACCAGACTGACACCATCACGAGGCGAGGCTGACACCATACTAACACCATCACGAGGCGAGGCGGACACCAGACTGACACCATCACGAGGCGAGGCTGACACCAGACTGACCGCATCACGACGCGAGGCTGACACCAGACTGACCCTATCACGAGGCGAGGCTGACACCTGACTGACACCATCATGATGTGAGGCTGACACCAGACTGACCCCATCACGAGGCGAGGCTGACACCAGACTGATACCATCACGAGGCGAGGCTGACACCAGACTGACACCATCATGATGTGAGGCTGACACCAGACTGACACCATCATGATGTGAGGCTGACACCAGACTGACCCCATCACGAGGCGAGGCTGACACCAGACTGATACCATCACGAGGCGAGGCTGACACCAGACTGACACCATCATGATGTGAGGCTGACACCAGACTGACCCCATCACGAGTCGAGACTGACACCAGACTGACCCCATCACGAGGCGAGGCTGACACCAGACTGACACCATCATGATGTGAGGCTGACACCAGACTGACCCCATCACGAGGCGAGGCTGACACCAGACTGACCCTATCACTAGGCGAGGCTGACACCAGACTGACACCATCACGAGGCGAGGCTGAAACCCGACTGACCCCATCACGAGGCGAGGCTGACACCAGACTGACACCATCACGAGGCGAGACTGACACCAGACTGACCCCATCACGAGGCGACGCTGACACCAGAATGACCCCATCAAGATGTGAGGCTGACACCAGACTGACCCCATCACTAGGAGAGGCTGACACCAGACTGATACCATCACGAGGCGAGGCTGACACCAGACTGACACCATCATGATGTGAGGCTGACACCAGACTGACCCCATCACGAGTCGAGACTGACACCAGACTGACCCCATCACGAGGCGAGGCTGACACCAGACTGACACCATCACGAAGCGAGGCTGACACCAGACTGACACCATCACGAGGCGAGGTTGACACCAGACTGACACCATCACGAGGCGAGGCTGACACCATACTAACACCATCACGAGGCGAGGCGGACACCAGACTGACACCATCACGAGGCGAGGCTGACACCAGACTGACCGCATCACGACGCGAGGCTGACACCAGACTGACCCTATCACGAGGCGAGGCTGACACCTGACTGACACCATCATGATGTGAGGCTGACACCAGACTGACCCCATCACGAGGCGAGGCTGACACCAGACTGATACCATCACGAGGCGAGGCTGACACCAGACTGACACCATCATGATGTGAGGCTGACACCAGACTGACACCATCATGATGTGAGGCTGACACCAGACTGACCCCATCACGAGGCGAGGCTGACACCAGACTGATACCATCACGAGGCGAGGCTGACACCAGACTGACACCATCATGATGTGAGGCTGACACCAGACTGACCCCATCACGAGTCGAGACTGACACCAGACTGACCCCATCACGAGGCGAGGCTGACACCAGACTGACACCATCATGATGTGAGGCTGACACCAGACTGACCCCATCACGAGGCGAGGCTGACACCAGACTGACCCTATCACTAGGCGAGGCTGACACCAGACTGACACCATCACGAGGCGAGGCTGAAACCCGACTGACCCCATCACGAGGCGAGGCTGACACCAGACTGACACCATCACGAGGCGAGACTGACACCAGACTGACCCCATCACGAGGCGACGCTGACACCAGAATGACCCCATCAAGATGTGAGGCTGACACCAGACTGACCCCATCACTAGGAGAGGCTGACACCAGACTGATACCATCACGAGGCGAGGCTGACACCAGACTGACACCATCATGATGTGAGGCTGACACCAGACTGACCCCATCACGAGTCGAGACTGACACCAGACTGACCCCATCACGAGGCGAGGCTGACACCAGACTGACACCATCATGATGTGAGGCTGACACCAGACTGACCCCATCACGAGGCGAGGCTGACACCAGACTGACCCTATCACTAGGCGAGGCTGACACCAGACTGACACCATCACGAGGCGAGGCTGAAACCCGACTGACCCCATCACGAGGCGAGGCTGACACCAGACTGACACCATCACGAGGCGAGACTGACACCAGACTGACCCCATCACGAGGCGAGACTGACACCAGACTGACCCCATCATGATGTGAGGCTGACACCAGACTGACCCCATCACTAGGCGAGTCTGACACCAGACTGACCCCATCAGGAGGCGAGACTGACACCAGACTGACCCCATCACGAGGCGAGGCTGACACCAGACTGACACCATCACGAGGCGAGACTGACACCGGACTGACCCAATCACGAGGCGAGGCTGACACCAGACTGACCCCATCACGAGGCGAGGCTGACACCAGACTGACCCCATCACGAGGCGAGGCTGACACCAGACTGACCCCATCATGATGTGAGGCTGACACCAGACTGACCTCATCACGAGGCGAGGCTGATACAAGACTGACACCATCACGAGTCGAGGCTGACACCAGACTGACACCATCATGATGTGAGGCTGACACCAGACTGACCCCATCACGAGGCGAGGCTGACACCAGACTGACCCCATCACGAGGCGAGGCTGACACCAGACTAACCCCATCACGAGGCGTGGCTGACACCACACTGACCCCATCACGAGGCGAGGCTGACACCTGACTGACACCATCATGATGTGAGGCTGACACCAGACTGACCCCATCACGAGGCAAGGCTGACACCAGACTGACCCAATCACTAGGCGAGACTGACACCAGACTGACCCCATCACGAGGCGAGGCTGACACCAAACTGACCCCATCACGAGGCGAGGCTGACACCAGACTGACCCCATCACGAGGCGAGGCTGACACCAGACTGACCCCATCACGAGGCGAGGCTGATACCAAATTGACCCCATCACGAGGCGAGGCTGACATCAGACTGACACCATCACGAGGCGAGGCTGACACCAGACTGACACCATCATGATGTGAGACTGACACCAGACTGACCCCATCACGAGGCGAGGCTGACACCAGACTGACACCATCATGATGTGAGGCTGACACCAGACTGACCCCATCACGAGTCGAGACTGACACCAGACTGACCCCATCACGAGGCGAGGCTGACTCCAGACTGACACCATCATGATGTGAGGCTGACACCAGACTGACCCCATCACGAGGCGAGGCTGACACCAGACTGACCCTATCACTAGGCGAGGCTGACACCAGACTGACACCATCACGAGGCGAGGCTGAAACACGACTGACCCCATCACGACGCGAGGCTGACACCAGACTGACACCATCATGATGTGAGGCTGACACCAGACTGACCCCATGAAGAGGCGAGGCTGACACCAGACTGACCCCATCACGAGGCGAGGCTGACACCAGACTGACCCCATCACGAGGCGAGGCTGACACCAGACTGTCACCATCACGAGGCGAGGCTGACACCAGACTGACACCATCATGATGTGAGGCTGACATCAGACTGACCCCATCACAAGGCGAGTCTGACACCAGACTGACCCCATCACGAGGCGAGGCTGACACCAGACTGACCCCATCACGAGGCGAAACTGACACCAGACTGACCCCATCAGGAGGCGAGACTGACACCAGACTGACCCCATCACGAGGCGAGGCTGACACCAGACTGACACCATCACGAGGCGAGACTGACACCGGACTGACCCAATCACGAGGCGAGGCTGACACCAGACTGACCCCATCATGAGGCGAGGCTGACACCAGACTGACCCCATCACGAGGCGAGGCTGACACCAGACTGACCCCATCATGATGTGAGGCTGACACCAGACTGACCTCATCACGAGGCGAGGCTGATACAAGACTGACACCATCACGAGTCGAGGCTGACACCAGACTGACACCATCATGATGTGAGGCTGACACCAGACTGACCCCATCACGAGGCGAGGCTGACACCAGACTGACCCCATCACGAGGCGAGGCTGACACCAGACTAACCCCATCACGAGGCGTGGCTGACACCACACTGACCCCATCACGAGGCGAGGCTGACACCTGACTGACACCATCATGATGTGAGGCTGACACCAGACTGACCCCATCACGAGGCAAGGCTGACACCAGACTGACCCAATCACTAGGCGAGACTGACACCAGACTGACCCCATCACGAGGCGAGGCTGACACCAAACTGACCCCATCACGAGGCGAGGCTGACACCAGACTGACCCCATCACGAGGCGAGGCTGACACCAGACTGACCCCATCACGAGGCGAGGCTGATACCAAATTGACCCCATCACGAGGCGAGGCTGACATCAGACTGACACCATCACGAGGCGAGGCTGACACCAGACTGACACCATCATGATGTGAGACTGACACCAGACTGACCCCATCACGAGGCGAGGCTGACACCAGACTGACACCATCATGATGTGAGGCTGACACCAGACTGACCCCATCACGAGTCGAGACTGACACCAGACTGACCCCATCACGAGGCGAGGCTGACTCCAGACTGACACCATCATGATGTGAGGCTGACACCAGACTGACCCCATCACGAGGCGAGGCTGACACCAGACTGACCCTATCACTAGGCGAGGCTGACACCAGACTGACACCATCACGAGGCGAGGCTGAAACACGACTGACCCCATCACGACGCGAGGCTGACACCAGACTGACACCATCATGATGTGAGGCTGACACCAGACTGACCCCATGAAGAGGCGAGGCTGACACCAGACTGACCCCATCACGAGGCGAGGCTGACACCAGACTGACCCCATCACGAGGCGAGGCTGACACCAGACTGTCACCATCACGAGGCGAGGCTGACACCAGACTGACACCATCATGATGTGAGGCTGACATCAGACTGACCCCATCACAAGGCGAGTCTGACACCAGACTGACCCCATCACGAGGCGAGGCTGACACCAGACTGACCCCATCACGAGGCGAAACTGACACCAGACTGACCCCATCACGAGGCGAGGCTGACACCAGACTGACCCCATCACGAGGCGAGGCTGACACCAGACTGACCCTATCACGAGGCGAGACTGACACCAGACTGACCCCATCAAGGGGCGAGGCTGACACCAGATTGACCCCATCATGAGGCGAGGCTGACACCAGACTGACACCATCATGATGTGAGGCTGACACCAGACTGACCCCATCACTAGGCGAGGCTGACACCAGACTGACACCATCACGATGTGAGGCTGACACCAGACTGACCCCATCACGAGGCAAGGCTGACACCAGACTGACCCCATCACGAGGCGAGGCTGAAACCAGACTGACCCCATCACGAGGCAAGGCTGACACCAGACTGACCGCATCACGAGGCGAGGCTGACACCAGACTGACCCCATCACGAGGCGAGGCTGACATCAGACTGACCCGATCACTAGGCGAGTCTGACACCAGACTGACCCCATCAGGAGGCGAGACTGACACCAGACTGACCCCATCACGAGGCGAGGCTGACATCAGACTGACACCATCACGAGGCGAGACTGACACCGGACTGACCCAATCACGAGGCGAGGCTGACACCAGACTGACACCATCACGAGGCGAGGCTGACACCAGACTGACCCCATCACGAGGCGAGGCTGACACCAGACTGACCCCATCACGAGGCGAGGCTGACACCAGACTGACCCCATCATGATGTGAGGCTGACACCAGACTGACCTCATCACGAGGCGAGGCTGATACAAGACTGACACCATCACGAGTCGAGGCTGACACCAGACTGACACCATCATGATGTGAGGCTGACACCAGACTGACTTCATCACGAGGCGAGGCTGATACAAGACTGACACCATCACGAGTCGAGGCTGACACCAGACTGACACCATCATGATGTGAGGCTGACACCAGACTGACCCCATCACGAGGCGAGGCTGACACCAGACTGACCCCATCACGAGGCGAGGCTGACACCAGACTGACCCCATCACGAGGCGAGGCTGACACCAGACTAACCCCATCACGAGGCGTGGCTGACACCACACTGACCCCATCACGAGGCGAGGCTGACACCTGACTGACACCATCATGATGTGAGGCTGACACCAGACTGACCCCATCACGAGGCGAAACTGACACCAGACTGACCCCATCACGAGGCGAGGCTGACACCAGACTGACCCCATCACGAGGCGAGGCTGACACCAGACTGACCCTATCACGAGGCGAGACTGACACCAGACTGACCCCATCAAGGGGCGAGGCTGACACCAGATTGACCCCATCATGAGGCGAGGCTGACACCAGACTGACACCATCATGATGTGAGGCTGACACCAGACTGACCCCATCACTAGGCGAGGCTGACACCAGACTGACACCATCACGATGTGAGGCTGACACCAGACTGACCCCATCACGAGGCAAGGCTGACACCAGACTGACCCCATCACGAGGCGAGGCTGAAACCAGACTGACCCCATCACGAGGCAAGGCTGACACCAGACTGACCGCATCACGAGGCGAGGCTGACACCAGACTGACCCCATCACGAGGCGAGGCTGACATCAGACTGACCCCATCACTAGGCGAGTCTGACACCAGACTGACCCCATCAGGAGGCGAGACTGACACCAGACTGACCCCATCACGAGGCGAGGCTGACACCAGACTGACACCATCACGAGGCGAGACTGACACCGGACTGACCCAATCACGAGGCGAGGCTGACACCAGACTGACACCATCACGAGGCGAGGCTGACACCAGACTGACCCCATCACGAGGCGAGGCTGACACCAGACTGACCCCATCACGAGGCGAGGCTGACACCAGACTGACCCCATCATGATGTGAGGCTGACACCAGACTGACCTCATCACGAGGCGAGGCTGATACAAGACTGACACCATCACGAGTCGAGGCTGACACCAGACTGACACCATCATGATGTGAGGTTGACACCAGACTGACTTCATTACGAGGCGAGGCTGATACAAGACTGACACCTTCACGAGTCGAGGCTGACACCAGACTGACACCATCATGATGTGAGGCTGACACCAGACTGACCCCATCACGAGGCGAGGCTGACACCAGACTGACCCCATCACGAGGCGAGGCTGACACCAGACTGACCCCATCACGAGGCGAGGCTGACACCAGACTAACCCCATCACGAGGCGTGGCTGACACCACACTGACCCCATCACGAGGCGAGGCTGACACCTGACTGACACCATCATGATGTGAGGCTGACACCAGACTGACCCCATCACGAGGCGAGGCTGACACCAGACTGACACTATCACGAGGCGAGGCTGACACCAGACTGACACCATCATGATGTGAGGCTGACACCAGACTGACCTCATCACGAGGCGAGGCTGACACAAGACTGACACCATCACGAGGCGAGGCTGACACCAGACTGACACCATCATGATGTGAGGCTGACACCAGACTGACCCCATCACGAGGCGAGGCTGACACCAGACTGACCCCATCACGAGGCGAGGCTGACACCAGACTGACCCCATCACGAGGCGAGGCTGACACCAGACTGACCCCATCACGAGGCGAGGCTGACACCAGACTGACACCATCACGAGGCGAGACTGACACCAGACTGACCCCATCATGATGTGAGGCTGACACCAGACTGACCCCATCACTAGGCGAGGCTTACACCAGACTGACCCCATCACGGGGCGAGGCTGACTCCAGACTGACACCATCACGGGGCGAGGCTGACACCAGACTGACCCCATCACGAGGCAAGGCTGACTCCAGACTGACACCATCACGGGGCGAGGCTGACACCAGACTGACCCCATCACGAGGCAAGGCTGACACCAGACTGACCCAATCACTAGGCGAGACTGACACCAGACTGATCCCATCACGAGGCGAGGCTGACACCAGACTGACACCATCATGATGTGAGGCTGACACCAGACTGACCCCATCACGAGTCGAGACTGACACCAGACTGACCCAATCACGAGGCGAGGCTGACTCCAGACTGACACCATCATGATGTGAGGCTGACACCAGACTGACCCCATCACGAGGCGAGGCTGACACCAGACTGACCCTATCACTAGGCGAGGCTGAAACCAGACTGACACCATCACGAGGCGAGGCTGAAACCCGACTGACCCCATCACGACGCGAGGCTGACACCAGACTGACACCATCATGATGTGAGGCTGACACCAGACTGACCCCATGAAGAGGCGAGGCTGACACCAGACTGACCCCATCACGAGGCGAGGCTGACACCAGACTGACCCCATCACGAGGCGAGCCTGACACCAGACTGACACCATCATGATGTGAGGCTGACACCAGACTGACCCCATCACGATGTGAGGCTGACACCAGACTGACACCATCACGAGGCGAGACTGACACCAGACTGACACCATCACGAGTCGAGACTGACACCAGACTGACACCATCACGAGGCTAGGCTGACACCAGACTGACCCCATCACGAGGCGAGGCTGACACCAGAATGACCCCATCACGAGGCGAGGCTGACACCTGACTGACACCATCATGATGTGAGGCTGACACCAGACTGACCCCATCAGGAGGCGAGGCTGACACCAGACTGACCCCATCACGAGGCGAGGCTGACACCAGACTGACCCCATCACGAGGCGAGGCTGACACCAGACTGACCCCATCACGAGGCGAGGCTGACACCAGACTGACCCCATCACGAGGCGAGGCTGACACCAGACTGACCCCATCATGATGTGAGGCTGACACCAGACTGACCTCATCACGAGGCGAGGCTGATACAAGACTGACACCATCACGAGTCGAGGCTGACACCAGACTGACACCATCATGATGTGAGGCTGACACCAGACTGACCCCATCACGAGGCGAGGCTGACACCAGACTGACCCCATCACGAGGCGAGGCTGACACCTGACTGACACCATCATGATGTGAGGCTGTCACCACACTGACCCCATCCCGAGGAGAGGCTGACACCAGACTGACACCATCACGAGGCGAGGCTGACACCAGACTGACACCATCATGATGTGAGGCTGACACCAGACTGACCTCATCACGAGGCGAGGCTGACACCAGACTGACACGATCACGAGGCGAGGCTGACCCCAGACTGACACCATCATGATGTGAGGCTGACACCAGACTGACCCCATCACAAGGCGAGACTGACACCAGACTGACCCCATCATGAGGCGAGGCTGACACCAGACTGACCCCATCACGAGGCGAGACTGACACCAGACTGACCCCATCACGAGGCGAGGCTGACACCAGACTGACCCAATCACGAGGCGAGGCTGACACCGGACTGACCCCATCACGAGGCGAGGCTGACACCAGACTGACACCATCATGATGTGAGGCTGACACTAGACTGACCCCATCACGAGGTGAGGCTGACACCAGACTGACCCCATCACGAGGCGAGACTGACACCAGACTGACCCAATCATGATGTGAGGCTGACACCAGACTGACCCCATCACGAGGCGATGCTGACACCAGTCTTACCCAATCACGATGCGAGGCTGACACCAGACTGACACCATCACAAGGCGAAGCTGACACCAGATTGACACCATCATGATGTGAGGCTGACACCAGACTGACCCCGTCACGGAGCGAGGCTGACACCAGACTGACCCCATCACGAGGCGAGGCTGACACCAGACTGACACCGTCACGAGGCGAGGCTGACTCCAGACTGACCCCATCACGAGGCGAGGCGGACACCGGACTGACCCCACCACGAGGCGAGGCTGACACCAGACTGACTCCATCACGAGGCGAGGCTGACACCAGACTGACCCCATCACGAGGCGAGACTGACACCAGACTGGTCCTATCATGATGTGAGGCTGACACCAGACTGACCCCATCACGAGGCGATGCTGACACCAGTCTTACCCAATCACGAGGCGAGGCTGACACCAGACTGACACCATCACAAGGCGAAGCTAACACCAGATTGACACCATCATGATGTGAGGCTGACACCAGACTGACCCCGTCACAGAGCGAGGCTGACACCAGACTGACCCCATCACGAGGCGAGGCTGACACCAGACTTACACCGTCACGAGGCGAGGCTGACTCCAGACTGACCCCATCACGAGGCGAGGCGGACACCGGACTGACCCCATCACGAGGCGAGGCTGACACCAGACTGACACCATCACTAGGCGAGACTGACACCAGACTGACCCAATCACGAGGCGAGGCTGACACTAGACTGACCCCATCACGAGGATAGACTGACACCAGACTGACCCCATCATGATGTGAGGATGACACCAGACTGACCCCATCACGAGGCGAGATTGACACCAGACTGACCCCATCACGAGGCGAGACTGACACCAGACTGACCCCATCACGAGGCGAGACTGACACCAGACTGACCCCATCACGAGGCGAGACTGACACCAGACTGACCCCATCATGATGTGAGGATGACACCAGACTGACCCCATCACGAGACGAGACTGACACCAGACTGACCCCATCACGAGGCGAGGCTGACACCAGACTGACACCATCACAAGGCAAAGCTGACACCAGACTGACCCCATCACGATGTGAGGCTGACACCAGACTGACCCCATCACGAGGCGAGGCTGACACCAGACTGACACCATAACGAGGCGAGGCTGACACCAGACTGACCCCATCACGGGGCGAGGCTGACACCAGACTGACCCCATCACGAGGCGAGACTGACACCAGACTGACCCCATCACGGGACGAGGCTGACACCAGACTGACCCCATCACGAGGCGAGACTGACACCAGACTGACACCATCACGAGGCGAGACTGACACCAGACTGACCCCATCACGATGTGAGGCTGACACCAGACTGACCCCATCACGAGGCGAGGCTGACACCAGACTGACCCCATCACGAGGCGAGACTGACACCGGACTGACCCCATCACGAGGCGAGGCTGACACCAGACTGACCCCATCACGAGGCGATGCTGACACCAGACTGACACCATCATGATATAAAGCTGACACCAGACTGACCCCGTCACGGGGCGAGGCTGACACCAGACTGACCCCATCACGAGGCGAGGCTGACACCAGACTGACGCCATCACGAGGCGAGACTGACACAGGACTGACCCCATCACGGGGCGAGGCTGACACCAGACTGACCCCATCACGAGGCGAGGCTCACACCAGACTGACACCATCACGAGGCGTGGCTGACACCAGACTGACCCCATCATGATGTGAGGCTGACACCAGACTGACCCCATCACTAGGTGAGGCTGACACCAGACTGACCCCATCACGAGACGAGGCTGACACCAGACTGACACCATCACGAGGAGAGGCTGACACCAGACTGACACCATCATAATGTGAGGCTGACACAAGACTGACCCCATCACGAGGCGAGATTGACACCAGACTGACCCCATCACGAGGCGAGACTGACACCAGACTGACCCCATCACGAGGCGAGACTGACACCAGACTGACCCCATCACGAGGCGAGACTGACACCAGACTGACCCCATCATGATGTGAGGCTGACACCAGACTGACCCCATCACGAGGCGATGCTGACACCAGACTGACCCCATCACGAGGCGAGACTGACACCAGACTGACACCATCACGAGGCGAGACTGACACCAGACTGACCCCATCATGATGTGAGGCTGACACCAGACTGACCCCATCACGAGGCGAGGCTGACACCAGACTGACCCTATCACTAGTCGAGGCTTATACCAGACTGACACCATCTCGAGGCGAGGCTGACACCAGACTGACCAAATAACGAGGCGAGGCTGACACCAGACTGACCCCATCACGAGGCGAGGCTGACACCAGACTGACCCCATCACGAGGCGAGACTGACACCGGACTGACCCCATCACGAGGCGAGGCTAACACCAGACTGACACCATCATGATGTGAGGCTGACACCAGACTGACCCCATCACGAGGCGATGCTGACACCAGACTGACACCATCATGATATAAAGCTGACACCAGACTGACCCCGTCACGGGGCGAGGCTGACACCAGACTGACCCCATCACGAGGCGAGGCTGACACCAGACTGACGCCATCACGAGGCGAGACTGACACAGGACTGACCCCATCACGGGGCGAGGCTGACACCAGACTGACCCCATCACGAGGCGAGGCTCACACCAGACTGACACCATCACGAGGCGTGGCTGACACCAGACTGACCCCATCATGATGTGAGGCTGACACCAGACTGACCCCGTCACTAGGCGAGGCTGACACCAGACTGACCCCATCACGAGGCGAGGCTGACTCCAGACTGACCCCATCACGAGGCGAGGCTGACACCAGACTGACACCATCATAATGCGAGGCTGACACCAGACTGACCCCATCACGAGGCGAGATTGACACCAGACTGACCCCATCACGAGGCGAGACTGACACCAGACTGACCCCATCACAAGGCGAGACTGACACCAGACTGACCCCATCACGAGGCGAGGCTGACACCAGACTGACAACATC
Organism: Staurois parvus; assembly: GCF_062004578.1. NCBI lineage: Eukaryota > Metazoa > Chordata > Amphibia > Anura > Ranidae > Staurois > Staurois parvus. Next base: position 38,966 of record NW_028320352.1, on the reverse strand, counting down.
ACAAGGCGAAGCTGACACAAGATTGACACCATCATGATGTGAGGCTGACACCAGACTGACCCCATCACGGGGCGAGACTGACACCAGACTGACCCCATCACGAGACTAGACTGATACCAGACTGACCCCATCAAGAGGCGAGGCTGACACCAGACTGACCCCGTCACGAGGCGAGGCTGACACCAGACTGACCCCGTCACGAGGCGAGGCTGACACCAGACTGACCCAATCATGAGGCGAGGCTGACACCAGACTGACACCATCACAAGGCGAAGCTGACACCAGATTGACACCATCATGATGTGAGGCTGACACCAGACTGACCCCGTCACGGAGCGAGGCTGACACCAGACTGACCCCATCACGAGGTGATGCTGACACCAGTCTTACCCAATCACGAGGCGAGGCTGACACCAGACTGACACCATCACAAGGCGAAGCTTACACCAGATTGACACCATCATGATGTGAGGCTGACACCAGACTGACCCCGTCACGGAGCGAGGCTGACACCAGACTGACCCCATCACGAGGCGAGGCTGACACCAGACTGACACCGTCACGAGGCGAGGCTGACTCCAGACTGACCCCATCACGAGGCGAGGCAGACACCGGACTGACCCCATCACGAGGCGAGGCTGACACCAGACTGACTCCATCACGAGGCGAGGCTGACACCAGACTGACCCCATCACGAGGCGAGACTGACACCAGACTGACCCCATCATGATGTGAGGCTGACACCAGACTGACCCCATTACGAGGCGATGCTGACACCAGTCTTACCCAATCACGAGGCGAGGCTGACACCAGACTGACACCATCACAAGGCGAAGCTGACACCAGATTGACACCATCATGATGTGAGGCTGACACCAGACTGACCCCGTCACAGAGCAAGGCTGACACCAGACTGACCCCATCACGAGGCGAGGCTGACACCAGACTGACACCGTCACGAGGCGAGGCTGCCTCCAGACTGACCCCATCATGAGGCGAAGCTGACACCAGACTGACCCCATCACGAGGCGAGACTGACACCAGACTGACCCCATCACGAGGCGAGACTGACACCAGACTGACCCCATCATGATGTGAGGCTGACACCAGACTGAGCCCATCACGAGGCGAGGCTGACAGCAGACTGACCCCATCACTAGGCGAGGCTGACACCAGACTGACCCCATCACGAGGCGAGACTGACACCAGACTGACCCCATCACGAGGCGAGACTGACACCAGACTGACCCCATCACGATGTGAGGCTGACACCAGACTGACCCCATCACGAGGCGAGGCTGACACCAGACTGACCCCATCACGAGGCGAGACTGACACCAGACTGACACCATCACAAGGCAAAGCTGACACCAGATTGACACCATCATGATGTGAGGCTGACACCAGACTGACCCCATCACGGGACGAGGCTGACACCAGACTGACCCCATCACGAGACGAGACTGACACCAGACTGACCCCATCACGAGGCGATGCTGACACCAGACTGACCCCATCACGAGGCGAGACTGACACCAGACTGACCCCATCACGAGGCGAGACTGACACCAGACTGACCCCATCACGATGTGAGGCTGACACCAGACTGACCCCATCACGAGGCGAGGCTGACACCAGACTGACCCCATCAAGAGGCGAGACTGACACCGGACTGACCCCATCACGAGGCGAGGCTGACACCAGACTGACCCCATCACGAGGCGATGCTGACACCAGACTGACACCATCATGATATAAAGCTGACACCAGACTGACCCCGTCACGGGGCGAGGCTGACACCAGACTGACGCCATCACGAGGCGAGGCTGACACAAGACTGACGCCATCACGAGGCGAGACTGACAGAGGACTGACCCCATCACGGGGCGAGGCTGACACCAGACTGACCCCATCACGAGGCGAGGCTCACACCAGACTGACACCATCACGAGGCGTGGCTGACAACAGACTGACCCCATCATGATGTGAGGCTGACACCAGACTGACCCCATCACTAGGTGAGGCTGACACCAGACTGACCCCATCACGAGGCGAGGCTGACACCAGACTGACACCATCACGAGGAGAGGCTGACACCAGACTGACACCATCATAATGCGAGGCTGACACCAGACTGACCCCATCACGAGGCGAGATTGACACCAGACTGACCCCATCACGAGGCGAGACTGACACCAGACTGACCCCATCACGAGGCGAGACTGACACCAGACTGACCCCATCACGAGGCGAGACTGACACCAGACTGATCCCATCATGATGTGAGGCTGACACCAGACTGACCCCATCACGAGGCGAGGCTGACACCAGACTGACCCCATCACGAGGCGAGGCTGACACCAGACTGACCCCATCACGAGGCGAGGCTGACACCAGACTGACAACATCACAAGGCGAAGCTGACACAAGATTGACACCATCATGATGTGAGGCTGACACCAGACTGACCCCGTCACGGGGCGAGGCTGACACCAGACTGACCCCATCACGGGGCGAGACTGACACCAGACTGACCCCATCACGAGACTAGACTGACACCAGACTGACCCAATCAAGAGGCGAGGCTGACACCAGACTGACCCCGTCATGAGGCGAGGCTGACACCAGACTGACCCCGTCACGAGGCGAGGCTGACACCAGACTGACCCAATCACGAGGCGAGGCTGACACCAGACTGACCCCATCACGAGGCGAGGCTGACACCAGACTGACACCATCATGATGTGAGGCTGACACTAGACTGACCCCATCACGAGGTGAGGCTGACACCAGACTGACCCCATCACGAGGCGAGACTGACACCAGACTGACCCAATCATGATGTGAGGCTGACACCAGACTGACCCCATCACGAGGCGATGCTGACACCAGTCTTACCCAATCACGAGGCGAGGCTGACACCAGACTGACACCATCACAAGGCGAAGCTGACACCAGATTGACACCATCATGATGTGAGGCTGACACCAGACTGACCCCGTCACGGGGCGAGGCTGACACCAGACTGACCCCATCACGGGGCGAGACTGACACCAGACTGACCCCATCACGAGACTAGATTGACACGAGACTGACCCCATCAAGAGGCGAGGCTGACACCAGACTGACCCCGTCATGAGGCGAGGCTGACACCAGACTGACCCAATCACGAGGCGAGGCTGACACCAGACTGACCCCATCACGAGGCGAGGCTGACACCAGACTGACACCATCATGATGTGAGGCTGACACTAGACTGACCCCATCACGAGGTGAGGCTGACACCAGACTGACCCCATCACGAGGCGAGACTGACACCAGACTGACCCAATCATGATGTGAGGCTGACACCAGACTGACCCCATCACGAGGCGAGGCTGAAACCAGACTGACACCATCACGAGGCGTGGCTGACACCAGACTGACCCCATCATGATGTAAGGCTGACACCAGACTGACCCCATCACGAGGCGATGCTGACACCAGACTGACACCATCATGATATAAAGCTGACACCAGACTGACCCCATCACGGGGCGAGGCTGACACCAGACTGACCCCATCACGAGGCGAGGCTGACACCAGACTGACGCCATCACGAGGCGAGACTGACACAGGACTGACCCCATCACGGGGCGAGGCTGACACCAGACTGACCCCATCACGAGGCGAGGCTCACACCAGACTGACACCATCACGAGGCGTGGCTGACACCAGACTGACCCCATCATGATGTGAGGCTGACACCAGACTGACCCCATCACTAGGCGAGGCTGACACCAGACTGACCCCATCACGAGGCGAGGCTGACACCAGACTGACACCATCACGAGGAGAGGCTGACACCAGACTGACACCATCGTAATGCGAGGCTGACACCAGACTGACCCCATCACGAGGCGAGATTGACACCAGACTGACCCCATCACGAGGCGAGACTGACACCAGACTGACCCCATCACGAGGCGAGACTGACACCAGACTGACCCCATCACGAGGCGAGACTGACACCAGACTGACCCCATCATGATGTGAGGCTGACACCAGACTGACCCCATCACGAGGCGAGGCTGACACCAGACTGACACCATCATGATGTGAGGCTGACACCAGACTGACCCCGTCACGGGGCGAGGCTGACACCAGACTGACCCCATCACGAGGCGAGGCTGACACCAGACTGACCCCATCATGAGACTAGATTGACACGAGACTGACCCCATCAAGAGGCGAGGCTGACACGAGACTGACCCCGTCATGAGGCGAGGCTGACACCAGACTGACCCCGTCACGAGGCGAGGCTGACACCAGACTGACCCAATCACGAGGCGAGGCTGACACCAGACTGACCCCATCACGAGGCGAAGCTGACACCAGATTGACACCATCATGATGTGAGGCTGACACCAGACTGACCCCGTCACGGAGAGAGGCTGACACCAGACTGACCCCATCACGAGGCGAGGCTGACACCAGACTGACACCGTCACGAGGCGAGGCTGACTCCAGACTGACCCCATCACGAGGCGAGGCGGACACCGGACTGACCCCACCACGAGGCGAGGCTGACACCAGACTGACTCCATCACGAGGAGAGGCTGACACCAGACTGACCCCATCACGAGGCGAGACTGACACCAGACTGACCCCATCATGATGTGAGGCTGACAGCAGACTGAGCCCATCACGAGGCGAGACTGACAGCAGACTGACCCCATCACGAGGCGATGCTGACACCAGTCTTACCCAATCACGAGGCGAGGCTGACACCAGACTGACACCATCACAAGGCGAAGCTAACACCAGATTGACACCATCATGATGTGAGGCTGACACCAGACTGACCCCGTCACAGAGCGAGGCTGACACCAGACTGACCCCATCACGAGGCGAGGCTGACACCAGACTGACACCGTCACGAGGCGAGGCTGACTCCAGACTGACCCCATCACAAGGCGAGGCTGACACCAGACTGTCCCCGTCACGGGGCGAGGCTGACACCAGACTGTCCCCGTCACGGGGCGAGGCTGACACCAGTCTGACCCCATCACGAGGCGAGGCTGACACCAGACTGACCCCATCACGAGGCGAGGCTGACACCAGACTGACCCCATCACGAGGCGAGGCTGACACCAGACTGACACCATCACGATGTGAGGCTTACACCAGACTGACACCATCACGAGGCGAGGCTGGCACCAGACTGACCCCATCACGAGGCGAGGCTGACACCGGACTGACCCCACCACGAGGCGAGGCTGACACCAGACTGACACCATCATGATGTGAGGCTGACACCAGACTGACCCCATCACGAGGCGAGGCTGACACCAGACTGACCCTATCACTAGGCGAGGCTTATACCAGACTGACACCATCTCGAGGCGAGGCTGACACCAGACTGACCCCATCACGAGGCGAGGCTGACACCAGGCTGACCCCATCACGAGGCGAGGCTGACACCAGACTGACCCCATCAGGAGGCGAGGCTGACACCAGACTGACCCCATCACGAGGCGAGGCTGACACCAGACTGACCCCATCACGAGGCGAGGCTGACACCAGACTGACCCCATCACGAGGCGAGGCTGACACCAGACTGACACCATCATGATGTGAGGCTGACACCAGAATGACCCCATCACGAGGCGAGGCTGACACCAGACTGACCTTATCACTAGGCGAGGCTTATACCAGACTGACACCATCTCGAGGCGAGGCTGACACCAGACTGACCACATAACGAGGCGAGGCTGACACCAGACTGACCCCATCATGATGTGAGGCTGACACCAGTCTGACCCCATCACGAGTAGAGGCTGACACCAGACTGACCCCATCACGAGGCGAGGCTGACACCAGACTGACCCCATCACGAGGCGAGGCTGACACCAGACTGACACCATCACGATGTGAGGCTTACACCAGACTGACACCATTACGAGGCGAGGCTGACACCAGACAGTCCCCATCACGAGGCGAGGCTGACACCAGACTGACACCATCATGATGTGAGGCTGACACCAGACTGACCCCATCACGAGGCGAGGCTGACACCAGACTGACCCTATCACTAGGCGAGGCTTATACCAGACTGACACCATCTCGAGGCGAGGCTGACACCAGACTGACCACATAACGAGGCGAGGCTGACACCAGACTGACCCCATCACGAGGCGAGGCTGACACCAGACTGACCCCATCACGAGGCGAGGCTGACACCAGACTGACCCCATCAGGAGGCGAGGCTGACACCAGACTGACCCCATCACGAGGCAAGGCTGACACCAGACTGACCCCATCACGAGGCGAGGCTGACACCAGACTGACCCCATCAGGAGGCGAGGCTGACACCAGACTGACCCCATCAGGAGGCGAGGCTGACACCAGACTGAAACCATCACGAGGCGAGGCTGACACCAGACTGACCCCATCACGAGGCGAGGCTGACACCAGACTGACCCCATCACGAGGCGAGGCTGACACCAGACTGACCCCATCACGAGGCGAGGCTGACACCAGACTGACACCATCATGATGTGAGGCTGACACCAGACTGACCCCATCACGAGGCGAGGCTGACACCAGACTGACCTTATCACTAGGCGAGGCTTATACCAGACTGACACCATCTCGAGGCGAGGCTGACACCAGACTGACCACATAACGAGGCGAGGCTGACACCAGACTGACCCCATCATGATGTGAGGCTGACACCAGTCTGACCCCATCACGAGTAGAGGCTGACACCAGACTGACCCCATCACGAGGCGAGGCTGACACCAGACTGACCCCATCACGAGGCGAGGCTGACACCAGACTGACACCATCACGATGTGAGGCTTACACCAGACTGACACCATCACGAGGCTAGGCTGACACCAGACAGACCCCATCACGAGGCGAGGCTGACACCAGACTGACCCCATCATGATGTGAGGCTGACACCAGTCTGACCCCATCACGAGGCGAGGTTGACACCAGACTGACCCCATCACGAGGCGAGGCTGACACCAGACTGACCCCATCACGAGGCGAGGCTGACACCAGACTGACCCCATCACGAAGCGAGGCTGACACCAGACTGACACCATCACGAGGTGAGGCTGACACCAGACTGACTCCATCACGAGGCAAGGCTGACACCAGACTGACCCCATCACGAGGCGAGACTGACACCATGCTGACCCCATCATGATGTGAGGCTGACACCAGACTGACCCCATCACGAGGCAAGGCTGACACCAGACTGACACCATCATGATGTGAGGCTGACACCAGACTGACCCCATCACGAGGCGAGGCTGAAAACCAGACTGACCTTATCACTAGGCGAGGCTTATACCAGACTGACACCATCTCGAGGCGAGGCTGACACCAGACTGACCACATAACGAGGCGAGGCTGACACCAGACTGACCCCATCATGATGTGAGGCTGACACCAGTCTGACCCCATCACGAGTAGAGGCTGACACCAGACTGAACCCATCACGAGGCGAGGCTGACACCAGACTGACCCCATCACGAGGCGAGGCTGACACCAGACTGACACCATCATGATGTGAGGCTGACACCAGACTGACCCCATCACGAGACGAGGCTGACACCAGACTGACCCTATCACTAGGCGAGGCTTATACCAGACTGACACCATCTCGAGGCGAGGCTGACACCAGACTGACCACATAACGAGGCGAGGCTGACACCAGACTGACCCCATCATGATGTGAGGCTGACACCAGTCTGACCCCATCACGAGGCGAGGTTGACACCAGACTGACCCCATCACGAGGCGAGGCTGACACCAGACTGACCCCATCACGAGGCGAGGCTGACACCAGACTGACCCCATCACGAAGCGAGGCTGACACCAGACTGACACCATCACAAGGCGAAGCTGACACCAGACTGACCCCATCACGAGGCGAGGCTGAAACCAGACTGACACCATCACGAGGCGAGGCTGACACCAGACTGACCCCATCACGAGGCGAGACTGACACAGGACTGACCCCATCACGAGGCGAGGCTGACACCAGACTGACCATATCATGATGTGAGGCTGACACCAGACTGACCCCATCACGAGGTGAGGCTGACACCAGACTGACTCCATCATGATGTGAGGCTGACACAAGACTGACCCCATCATGAGGTGAGGCTGACACCAGACTGACTCCATCACGAAGCGAGGCTGACACCAGACTGACCCCATCACGGGGCGAGGCTGACACCAGACTAACCCCATCACGAGGCGAGACTGACAACAGACTGACCCCATCACGAGGCGAGACTGACACCAGACTGACCCCATCATGATGTGAGGCTGACACCAGACTGACCCCATCACGAGGCGAGGCTGACACCAGACTGACCCCATCACGAGGCGAGACTGACACCAGACTGACCCCATCACGAGGCGAGACTGACACCAGACTGACCCCATCACGAGGCGAGGCTGACACCAGACTGATCCCATAACGAGGCGAGGCTGACACCAGACTGACCCCATCACTAGGCGAGGCTGACACCAGACTGACCCCATCATGAGGCGAGGCTGACACCAGACTGACACGATCACGAGGCGAGGCTGACACCAGACTGACACCATCATGATGTGAGGCTGACACCAGACTGACCCCATCACTAGGCGAGGCTGACACCAGACTGACCCCATGACGAGGCGAGACTGACTCCAGACTGACCCCATCATGTTGTGAGACTGACACCAGACTGACCCCATCACGAGGCGAGGCTGACACCAGACTGATCCCATCACGAGGCGAGGCTGACACCAGACTGACCCCATCACTAGGCGAGGCTGACACCAGACTGACCCCATCATGAGGCGAGGCTGACACCAGACTGACACGATCACGAGGCGAGGCTGACACCAGACTGACACCATCATGATGTGAGGCTGACACCAGACTGACCCCAGCACTAGGCAAGGCTGACACCAGACTGACCCCATGACGAGGCGAGACTGACTCCAGACTGACCCCATCATGTTGTGAGACTGACACCAGACTGACCCCATCACGAGGCGAGGCTGACACCAGACTGATCCAATCACGAGGCGAGGCTGACACCAGACTGACCCCATCACTAGGCGAGGCTGACACCAGACTGACCCCATCATGAGGCGAGGCTGACACCAGACTGACACGATCACGAGGCGAGGCTGACACCAGACTGACACCATCATGATGTGAGGCTGACACCAGACTGACCCCATCACTAGGCGAGGCTGACACCAGACTGACCCCATGACGAGGCGAGACAGACTCCAGACTGACCCCATCACGAGGCGAGACTGACACCAGACTGACCCCATCACGGGACGAGGCTGACACCAGACTGACCCCATCACGAGGCGAGACTGACACCAGACTGACACCATCACGAGGCGAGGCTGAAACCAGACTGAACCCGTCACGAGGCAAGGCTGACACCAGACTGACCCAATCACAAGGCGAGGCTGAAACCAGACTGACACCATCACGAGGCGAGGCTGACACCAGACTTACCCCATCACTAGGCGAGGCTGACACCAGACTGACCCCATCATGAGGCGAGGCTGACACCAGACTGACACGATCACGAGGCGAGGCTGACACCAGACTGAACCCATCACGAGGCGAGACTGACACCAGACTGACCCCATCACGAGGCGAGACTGACACCAGACTGACCCCATCACGAGGCGAGGCTGACACCAGACTGATCCCATCATGAGGCGAGGCTGACACCAGACTGACCCCATCACTAGGCAAGGCTGACACCAGACTGACCCCATCACGAGGCGAGACTGACACCAGACTGACCCCATCACGAGGCGAGGCTGACACCAGACTGACCCCATCACAAGGCGAAGCTGACACAACATTGACACCATCATGATGTGAGGCTGACACCAGACTGACCTCGTCACGGGGCGAGGCTGACACCAGACTGACCCCATCACGGGGCGAGGCTGACACCAGACTGACCCCATCACGAGACGAGACTGACACCAGACTGACCCCATCAAGAGCCGAGGCTGACACCAGACTGACCCCATCACGAGGCGAGGCTGAAACCAGACTGAACCCGTCACGAGGCAAGGCTGACACCAGACTGACCCAATCACAAGGCGAGGCTGAAACCAGACTGACACCATCACGAGGCGAGGCTGACACCAGACTGACCCCATCAAGAGGTGAGACTGACACCGGACTGACCCCATCACGAGGCGAGGCTGACACCAGACTGACCCCATCACGGGGCGAGACTGACACCAGACTGACCCCATCACGAGGCGAGACTGACACCAGACTGACCCCATCATGATGTGAGGCTGACACCAGACTGAAACCATCACGAGGCGAGGCTGACACCAGACTGACCCCATCACGAGGCGAGGCTGACACCAGACTGACCCCATCACGAGGCGAGACTGACACCAGACTGACCCCATCACGAGGCGAGACTGACACCAGACTGACCCCATCACGAGGCGAGGCCGACACCAGACTGATCCCATCACGAGGCGAGGCTGACACCAGACTGACCCCATCACGAGGCGAGGGTGACACCAGACTGACCCCATCACGAGGCGAGTCTGACACCAGACTGACCCCATCACGAGTCGAGGCTGACACCAGACTGACCCCATCACGAGGCGAGACTGACACCAGACTGACCCCATCAGGAGGCGAAGCTGACACCAGACTGACCCCATCACGAGGCGAGGCTGACACCAGACTGACCCCATCACGAGGCGAGGCTTACACCAGACTGACCCCATCACGGGGCGAGGCTGACACCAGACTGACCCGATCACGAGGCGAGGCTGACGCCAGACTGACACCATCACGAGGCAAGACTGACACCAGACTGACCCCATCATGATGTGAGGCTGACACCAGACTGACCCCATCACTAGGCGAGGCTGACACCAGACAGACCCCATCACGAGGCGAGGCTGACACCAGACAGACCCCATCACGAGGCGAGACTGACACCAGACTGACACCATCACGAGGCGAGACTGACCCCAGACTGACCCCATCATGATGTGAGGCTGACACTAGACTGACACCATCACTAGGCGAGACTGACACAAAACTGACCCCATCACGAGGCGAGGCTGACACCAGACTGACACCATCATGATGTGAGGCTGACACCAGACTGACCCCATTACGAGGCGAGGCTGCCACCAGACGGACACCATCACGAGGTGAGACTGACACCAGACTGACCCTATCATGATGTGAGGCTGACACCAGACTGACCCCAATCCGAGGCGAGGTTGACACCAGACTGACCCCATCACGAGGCGAGGCTGACACCAGACTGTCACCATCATGATGTGAGGCTGACACCAGACTGACCCCATCACGAGGCGAGACTGACACCAGACTGACCCCATCACGAGGCGAGGCTGACAACAGATTGACCCCATCACGAGGCGAGGCTGACACCAGACTGACCCCATCACGAGTCGAGGCTAACACCAGACTGACCCCATCACGAGGCGAGGCTGACACCAGACTGACCCCATCATGATGTGAGGCTGACACTAGACTGACACCATCACTAGGCGAGACTGACACCAGACTGACACCATCACGAGGCGAGGCTGACACCAGACTGACCCCATCATGATGTGAGGCTGACACTAGACTGACACCATCACTAGTCGAGACTGACACCAGACTGACCCCATCACGAGGCGAGGCTGACACCAGACTGACACAATCATGATGTGAGGCTGACACCAGACTGACCCCATCACGAGGCGAGGCTGACACCAGACTGACCCTATCACTAGGCGAGGCTGACACCAGACTGACCCCATCACGAGGCGAGGCTGACACCAGACTGACACCATCATGATGTGAGGCTGACACCAGACTGACCCCATCACGAGGTGAGGCTTTCACCAGACTGACACCATCACGAGGCGAGGCTGACACCAGACGGACACCATCACGAGGCGAGGCTGACACTAGACTGACCCAATCACGAGGCGAGGCTGACACCAGACGGACACCATCACGAGGTGAGGCTGACACCAGACTGACACAATCACGAGGCGAGGCTGACACCAGACTGACACCATCATGATGTGAGGCTGACACCAGACTGACCTCATCATGAGGCGAGACTGACACCAGACTGACCCCATCACGAGGCAAGGCTGACACCAGACTGACACCATCATGATGTGAGGCTGACACCAGACTGACCCCATCACTAGGCGAGGCTGACACCAGACTGACCCCATCACGAGGCAAGGCTGACACCAGACTGACCCCATCACGAGGCGAGGCTGACACCAGACTGACCCCATCACGAGGCAAGGCTGACACCAGACTGACACCATCATGATGTGAGGCTGACATCAGACAGATCCCATCACGAGGTGAGGCTGAAACAAGACTGACCCCATCACGAGGCGAGGCTGACACCAGACTGATACCATCATGATGTGAGGCTGACACCAGACTGACTCCATCACGAGGCGAGGCTGACACCAGACTGACCCTATCACTAGGCGAGGCTTATACCAGACTGACACCATCTCGAGGCGAAGCTGACACCAGACTGACCACATAACGAGTCGAGGCTGACACCAGACTGACACCATCACGAGGCGAGGCTGACACCAGACTGACCCCATCATGATGTGAGGCTGACACCAGACTGACCCCATCACGAGGTGAGGCTGTCACCAGACTGACACCATCACGAGGCGAGGCTGACACCAGACGGACACCATCACGAGGCGAGGCTGACACCAGACTGACACCATCACGAGGCGAGGCTGACACCAGACTGACCCCATTACGAGGCGAGGCTGACACCAGACTGATACCATCATGAGGCGAGGCTGACACCAGACTGACCCCATCACGGGGTGAGGCTGACACCAGACTGACCCCATCACGAGGCGAGACTGACACCAGACTGACCCCATTACGAGGAGAGACTGACTCCAGACTGACCCCATCATGATGTGAGGCTTACACCAGACTGACCCAATCACGAGGCGATGCTGACACCAGACTGACCCCATCGCGAGGCGAGGCTGACACCAGACTGACCCCATTGCGAGGCGAGGCTGACACCAGACTGACCCCATCACGAGGCGAGGCTGCAACCAGACTGACCCCATCACGAGGCGAGGCTGACACCAGACTGACCCCATCACGAGGCGAGACTGACACCAGACTTACCCCATCACGAGGCGAGGCTGACACCAGACTGACACCATCACGAGGCAAAGCTGACACCAGATTGACACCATCATGATGTGAGGCTGACACCAGACTGACCCCATCACGAGGCGAGGCTGACACCAGACTGACACCATCATGATGTGAGGCTGACACCAGACTGACCCCGTCACGAAGCGAGGCTGACACCAGACTGACCCCATCACGAGGCGAGGCTGACACCAGACTGACCCCATCACGAGGCGAGACTGACACCGGAATGACCCAATCACGGGGCGAGGCTGACACCAGACTGACCCCATCACGAGGCGAGGCTGACACCAGACTGACACCATCACGAGGCGTGGCTGACACCAGACTGACCCCATCATGATGTGAGGCTGAAACCAGACTGACCCCATCACGAGGCGATGCTGACACCAGACTGACACCATCATGATATAAAGCTGACACCAGACTGACCCCGTCACGGGGCGAGGCTGACACCAGACTGACCCCATCACGAGGCGAGGCTGACACCAGACTGACGCCATCACGAGGCGAGTCTGACACAGGACTGACCCCATCACGGGGCGAGGCTGACACCAGACTGACCCCATCACAAGGTGAGGCTCACACCAGACTGACACCATCACGAGGCGTGGCTGACACCAGACTGACCCCATCATGATGTGAGGCTGACACCAGACTGACCCCATCACTAGGCGAGGCTGACACCAGACTGACCCCATCACGAGGCGAGGCTGACACCAGACTGACACCATCACGAGGCGAGGCTGACACCAGACTGACACCATCATAATGCGAGGCTGACACCAGACTGACCCCATCATGGGACGAGGCTGACACCAGACTGACCCCATCACGAGACGAGACTGACACCAGACTGACCCCATCATGATGTGAGGCTGACACCAGACTGACCCCATCACGAGGCGAGGCTGACACCAGACTGACCCCATCACGAGGCGAGGCTGACACCTGACTGACCCCATCACGAGGCGAGGCTGACACCAGACTGACAACATCACAAGGCGAAGCTGACACAAGATTGACACCATCATGATGTGAGGCTGACACCAGACTGACCCCGTCACGGGGCGAGGCTGACACCAGACTGACCCCATCACGAGGCGAGACTGACACCAGACTGACCCCATCATGATGTGAGGCTGACACCAGACTGACCCCATCACGAGGCGATGCTGACACCAGTCTTACCCAATCACGAGGCGAGGCTGACACCAGACTGACACCATCACAAGGCGAAGCTGACACCAGATTGACACCATCATGATGTGAGGCTGACACCAGACTGACCCGTCACGGAGCGAGGCTGACACCAGACTGACCCCATCACGAGGCGAGGCTGACACCAGACTGACACCGTCACGAGGCAAGGCTGACTCCAGACTGACCCCATCACGAGGCGATGCGGACACCGGACTGACCCCATCACGAGGCGAGGCTGACACCAGACTGACTCCATCACGAGGCGAAGCTGACACCAGACTGACCCAATCACGAGGCGAGGCTGACACCAGACTGACCCCGTCACGAGGCGAGGCTGACACCAGACTGACCCCGTCACGAGGCGAGGCTGACACCAGACTGACCCAATCACGAGGCGAGGCTGACACCAGACTGACCCAATCACGAGGCGAGGCTGACACCAGACTGACCCCATCACGAGGCGAGACTGACACCGGACTGACCCCATCACGAGGCGAGGCTGACACCAGACTGACACCATCATGATGTGAGGCTGACACCAGACTGACCCCATCACGAGGCGAGACTGACACCAGACTGACCCCATCATGATGTGAGGCTGACACCAGACTGACCCCATCACGAGGCGAGGCTGACACCAGACTGACCCCATCACGAGGCGAGGCTGACACCAGACTGACCCCATCACTAGCGAGGCTGACACCAGACTGACCCCATCACTAGCGAGGCTGACACCGGACTGACCCCATCACGAGGCGAGGCTGACACCAGACTGACACCATCATGATGTGAGGCTGACACCAGACTGACACCATCACAAGGCGAGACTGACACCAGACTGATCCAATCACGAGGCGAGACTGACACCAGACTGACCCCATCATGATGTGAGGCTGACACCAGACTGACCCCATCATGAGGCGATGCTGACACCAGACTGACCCCATCACGAGGCGAGGCTGACACCAGACTGACACCATCACAAGGCGAAGCTGACACCAGATTGACACCATCATGATGTGAGGATGACACCAGACTGACCCCGTCACGGAGCGAGGCTGACACCAGACTGACCCCATCACGAGGCGAGACTGACACTAGACTGACACCATCACTAGGCGAGACTGACACCAGACTGACTCAATCACGAGGCGAGGCTGACACTAGACTGACCCCATCACGAGGCGAGACTGACACCAGACTGACCCCATCACGAGGCGAGACTGACACCAGACTGACCCCATCATGATGTGAGGCTGACACCAGACTGACCCCATCACTAGGCGAGGCTGACACCAGACTGACCCCATCACGAGGCGAGGCTGACACCAGACTGACACCATCACGAGGCGAGACTGACACCAGACTGACCCCATCACGATGCGAGACTGACACCAGACTGACCCCATCATGATGTGAGGCTGACACCCGACTGACCCCATCACGAGGCGATGCTGACACCAGACTTACCCCATCACGAGGCGAGGCTGACACCAGACTGACACCATCACAAGGCGAAGCTGACACCAGATTGACACCATCATGATGTGAGGCTGACACCAGACTGACCCCATCATTAGGCGAGGCTGACACCAGACTGACCCCATCACGAGGCAAGGCTGACACCAGACTGACCCCATCACGAGGCGAGGCTGACACCAGACTGACACCATCATGATGTGAGGCTGACACCAGACAGATCCCATCACGAGGTGAGGCTGACACAAGACTGACACCATCACGAGGCGAGGCTGACACCAGACTGACACCATCACGAGACGAGGCTGACACCAGACTGACCCCATCACGAGGCGAGGCTGACACCAGACTGACACCATCATGATGTGAGGCTGACACCAGACTGACCCCATCACGAGGCGAGGCTGACACCAGACTGACCCTATCACTAGGCGAGGCTGATACCAGACTGACACCATCTCGAGGCGAGGCTGACACCAGACTGACCACATAACGAGGCGAGGCTGACACCAGACTGACCCCATCATGATGTGAGGCTGACACCAGTCTGACCCCATCACGAGGCGAAGCTAACACCAGACTGACCCCATCACGAGGCGAGGCTGACACCAGACTGACCCCATCACGAGGGGAGGCTGACACCAGACTGACCCCATCACGAGGCGAGGCTGACACCAGACTGACCCCATCACGAGGCGATGCTGACACCAGACTTACCCCATCACGAGGCGAGGCTGACACCAGACTGACACCATCACAAGGCGAAGCTGACACCAGATTGACACCATCATGATGTGAGGCTGACACCAGACTGACCCCGTCACGGAGCGAGGCTGACACCAGACTGACCCCATCACGAGGCGAGACTGACACCAGACTGACACCATCACTAGGCGAGACTGACACCAGACTGACCCCATCACGAGGCGAGACTGACACCAGACTGACACCATCACGAGGCGAGACTGACCCCAGACTGACACCATCATGATGTGAGGCTGACACCAGACTGACCCCATCACTAGGCGAGGCTGACACCAGACTGACCCCATCACGAGGCAAGGCTGACACCAGACTGACCTCATCACGAGGCGAGGCTGACACCAGACTGACACCATCATGATGTGAGGCTGACACCAGACAGATCCCATCACGAGGTGAGGCTGACACAAGACTGACACCATCACGAGGCGAGGCTGACACCAGACTGACACCATCACGAGACAAGGCTGACACCAGACTGACCCCATCACGAGGCGAGGCTGACACCAGACTGACACCATCATGATGTGAGGCTGACACCAGACTGACCCCATCACGAGGCGAGGCTGACACCAGACTGACCCTATCACTAGGCGAGGCTGATACCAGACTGACACCATCTCGAGGCGAGGCTGACACCAGACTGACCACATAACGAGGCGAGGCTGACACCAGACTGACCCCATCATGATGTGAGGCTGACACCAGTCTGACCCCATCACGAGGCGAAGCTAACACCAGACTGACCCCATCACGAGGCGAGGCTGACACCAGACTGACCCCATCACGAGGCGAGGCTGACACCAGACTGACCCCATCACGAGGCGAGGCTGACACCAGACTGACCCCATCACGAGGCGAGGCTGACACCAGACTGACCCCATCACGAGGCGAGGCTGACACCAGACTGACCCCATCACGAGGCGAGGCTGACACCAGACTGACCCCATCACGAGGCGAGGCTGACACCTGACTGACACCATCATGATGTGAGGCTGACACCAGACTGACCCCATCACTAGGCGAGGCTGACACCAGACTGACCCCATCACGAGGCGAGGCTGACACCAGACTGACCCCATCACGAGGCGAGGCTGACACCAGACTGACCCCATCACGAGGCGAGGCTGACACCTGACTGACACCATCATGATGTGAGGCTGACACCAGACTGACCCCATCACTAGGCGAGGCTGACACCAGACTGACGCCATCACGAGGCGAGGCTGACACCAGACTGACCTCATCACGAGGCGAGGCTGACACCAGACTGACCCCATCACGAGGCGAGACTGACACCAGACTGACCCCATCATGATGTGAGGCTGACACCAGTCTGACCCTATCACTAGGTGAGGCTGACACCAGACTGACCTCATCACGAGGCGAGGCTGACACCAGACTGACCCCATCACGAGGTGAGGCTGACACCAGACTGACCCCATCACGAGGCGAGGCTGACACCAGACTGACCCCATCACGAGGCAAGGCTGACACCAGACTGACCCCATCACGAGGCGAGGCTGACACCAGACTGACCCCATCACGAGGCGAGGCTGAAACCTGACTGACAACATCATGATGTGAGGCTGACACCAGACTGACCCCATCACTAGGCGAGGCTGACACCAGACTGACGCCATCACGAGGCGAGGCTGACACCAGACTGACCCCATCACGAGGCGAGACTGACACCGGACTGACCCCATCACGAGGCGAGGCTGACACCGGACTGACCCCATCACGAGGTGAGGCTGACACCAGACTGACACCATCACGAGGCGAGACTGACACCGGACTGACCCCATTACGAGGCGAGGCTGACACCAGACTGACAGCATCACGATGTGAGGCTGACACCAGACTGACCCCATCAAGAGGCGAGACTGACACCAGACTGAGCCCATCACGAGGCGAGGCTGACACCAGACTGAACCCATCACGAGGCGAGGCTGACACCAGACTGACCCCATCACGAGGCGAGGCTGACACCAGACTGACCCCATCACGAGGCGAGGCTGACACCAGACTGACCCTATCACGAGGCGAGGCTGACACCAGACTGACACCATCACGATGTGAGGCTTACACCAGACTGACACCATCACGAGGCGAGGCTGACACCAGACTGACCCCATCACGAGGCGAGGCTGACACCGGACTGACCCCACCACGAGGCGAGGCTGACACCAGACTGACACCATCATGATGTGAGGCTGACACCAGACTGACCCCATCACGAGGCGAGGCTGACACCAGACTGACCCCATCATGAGGCGAGGCCGACACCGGACTGACCCCATCACAAGGCGAGACTGACACCGGACTGACCCCATCACGAGGCGAGGCTGACACCAGACTGACACCATCACGAGGCGAGGCTGACAACAGACTGACCCCATCACGAGGTGAGGCTGACACCAGACTGACCCCATCACGAGGCGAGGCTGACACCAGACTGACACCATCACGAGGCGAGGCTGACACCAGACTGACCCCATCACTAGGCGAGGCTGACACCAGACTGACACCATCACGATGTGAGGCTGACACCAGTCTGACCCCATCACGAGGCGAGGCTGACACCAGACTGACACCATCACGAGGCGAGGCTGACACCAGACTGACCCCATCACGAGGCGAGACTGACACCAGACTGACCCCATCACGAGGCGAGGCTGACACCAGACTGACCCCATCACGACGCGAGGCTGACACCAGACTGACACCATCACGAGGCGAGACTGACACCGGACTGACCCCATTACGAGGCGAGGCTGACACCAGACTGACAGCATCACGATGTGAGGCTGACACCAGACTGACCCCATCAAGAGGCGAGACTGACACCAGACTGAGCCCATCACGAGGCGAGGCTGACACCAGACTGAACCCATCACGAGGCGAGGCTGACACCAGACTGACCCCATCACGAGGCGAGGCTGACACCAGACTGACCCCATCACGAGGCGAGGCTGACACCAGACTGACCCTATCACGAGGCGAGGCTGACACCAGACTGACACCATCACGATGTGAGGCTTACACCAGACTGACACCATCACGAGGCGAGGCTGACACCAGACTGACCCCATCACGAGGCGAGGCTGACACCGGACTGACCCCACCACGAGGCGAGGCTGACACCAGACTGACACCATCATGATGTGAGGCTGACACCAGACTGACCCCATCACGAGGCGAGGCTGACACCAGACTGACCCCATCATGAGGCGAGGCCGACACCGGACTGACCCCATCACAAGGCGAGACTGACACCGGACTGACCCCATCACGAGGCGAGGCTGACACCAGACTGACACCATCACGAGGCGA
The DNA here is from genome assembly GCF_062004578.1 of Staurois parvus. Taxonomy (NCBI): domain Eukaryota; kingdom Metazoa; phylum Chordata; class Amphibia; order Anura; family Ranidae; genus Staurois; species Staurois parvus. The sequence goes on along the minus strand of NW_028320352.1, from coordinate 18,928 downwards.
GGCTGACAACAGACTGACCCCATCACGAGGTGAGGCTGACACCAGACTGACCCCATCACGAGGCGAGGCTGACACCAGACTGACACCATCACGAGGCGAGGCTGACACCAGACTGACCCCATCACTAGGCGAGGCTGACACCAGACTGACACCATCACGATGTGAGGCTGACACCAGTCTGACCCCATCACGAGGCGAGGCTGACACCAGACTGACACCATCACGAGGCGAGGCTGACACCAGACTGACCCCATCACGAGGCGAGACTGACACCAGACTGACCCCATCACGAGGCGAGGCTGACACCAGACTGACCCCATCACGACGCGAGGCTGACACCAGACTGACACCATCACGAGGCGAGACTGACACCGGACTGACCCCATTACGAGGCGAGGCTGACACCAGACTGACAGCATCACGATGTGAGGCTGACACCAGACTGACCCCATCAAGAGGCGAGACTGACACCAGACTGAGCCCATCACGAGGCGAGGCTGACACCAGACTGAACCCATCACGAGGCGAGGCTGACACCAGACTGACCCCATCACGAGGCGAGGCTGACACCAGACTGACCCCATCACGAGGCGAGGCTGACACCAGACTGACCCTATCACGAGGCGAGGCTGACACCAGACTGACACCATCACGATGTGAGGCTTACACCAGACTGACACCATCACGAGGCGAGGCTGACACCAGACTGACCCCATCACGAGGCGAGGCTGACACCGGACTGACCCCACCACGAGGCGAGGCTGACACCAGACTGACACCATCATGATGTGAGGCTGACACCAGACTGACCCCATCACGAGGCGAGGCTGACACCAGACTGACCCCATCATGAGGCGAGGCCGACACCGGACTGACCCCATCACAAGGCGAGACTGACACCGGACTGACCCCATCACGAGGCGAGGCTGACACCAGACTGACACCATCACGAGGCGAGGCTGACAACAGACTGACCCCATCACGAGGTGAGGCTGACACCAGACTGACCCCATCACGAGGCGAGGCTGACACCAGACTGACACCATCACGAGGCGAGGCTGACACCAGACTGACCCCATCACTAGGCGAGGCTGACACCAGACTGACACCATCACGATGTGAGGCTGACACCAGTCTGACCCCATCACGAGGCGAGGCTGACACCAGACTGACACCATCACGAGGCGAGGCTGACACCAGACTGACCCCATCACGAGGCGAGACTGACACCAGACTGACCCCATCACGAGGCGAGGCTGACACCAGACTGACCCCATCACGACGCGAGGCTGACACCAGACTGACACCATCACGATGCGAGACTGACACCAGACTGACCCCATCACGAGGCGAGAGTGACACCAGACTGACCCCATCACGAGGCGAGACTGACACCAGACTGACACCATCACGAGGCAAGACTGACACTAGACTGACACCATCACGAGGCGAGGCTGACACCAGACTCACCCTATCACGAGGCGAGGCTGACACCAGACTGACCCCATCACGAGGCGAGGCTGAAACCAGACTGACCCCATCACAAGGCGAAGCTGACACCTGACTGACACCATCATGATGTGAGGCTGAAACCAGACTGACCCTATCACGTGGCGAGGCTGACACCAGACTGACCCCATCACGAGGCGAGACTGACACCAGACTGACACCATCACGAGGCGAGGCTGACACCAGACTGACCCTATCACGAGGCGAGACTGACACCAGACTGACCCCATCACGAGGCGAGACTGACACCAGACTGACCCCATCACAAGGCGAGACTGACACCGGACTGACCCCATCACGAGGCAAGGCTGACACCATACTGACCCCATCACTAGGCGAGGCTGACACCAGACTGACCGCATCACGAGGCGAGACTGACACCAGACTGACACCATTCCTAGGCGAGGCTGACACCAGACTGACCCCATCGCGAGGCGAGACTGACACCAGACTGACCCCATCACGAGGCGAGGCAGACACCAGACTGACCCCATTACGACGCGAGGCTGACACCAGACTGACACCATCACGATGCGAGACTGACACCAGACTGACACCATCACGAGGCGAGACTGACACCAGACTGACCTCATCACGAGGCGAGACTGACACCAGACTGACCCCATCTCGAGGCGAGACTGACACCAGACTGACACCATCACGAGGCGAGGCTGACACCAGACTGACCCCATCACGAGGCGAGGCTGACACCAGACTGACCCCATCACGAGGCGAGGCTGACACCAGACTGACCCCATCACAAGGCAAAGCTGACACCTGACTGACACCATCACGATGTGAGGCTGACACCAGACTGACCCTATCACGAGGCGAGGCTGACACCAGACTGACACCATCACGAGGCGAGGCTGACACCAGACTGACCCCATCATGATGTGAGGCTGACACCAGACTGACCCCATCACTAGGCGAGGCTGACACCAGACTGACCCCATCACGAGACGAGGCTGACACCAGACTGACACCATCACGAGACGAGGCTGACACCAGACTGACACCTTCATGATGTGAGGCTGACACCAGACTGACCCCATCACGAGGCGAGGCTGACACCAGACTGACCACATCACGAGGCGAGGCTGACACCAGACTGACCCTATCACTAGGCGAGGCTGACACCAGACTGACACCATCACGAGGCGATGCTGACACCAGACTGACCCCATCATGATGTGAGGCTGACACCAGACTGACCCCGTCACGGAGCGAGGCTGACACCAGACTGACCCCATCACGAGGCGAGACTGACACCAGACTGACACCATCACTAGGCGAGACTGACACCAGACTGACCCCATCACGAGGCGAGACTGACACCAGACTGACACCATCACGAGGCGAGACTGACCCCAGACTGACACCATCATGATGTGAGGCTGACACCAGACTGACCCCATCACTAGGCGAGGCTGACACCAGACTGACCCCATCACGAGGCAAGGCTGACACCAGACTGACCCCATCACGAGGCGAGGCTGACACCAGACTGACACCATCATGATGTGAGGCTGACACCAGACAGATCCCATCACGAGGTGAGGCTGACACAAGACTGACACCATCACGAGGCGAGGCTGACACCAGACTGACACCATCACGAGACAAGGCTGACACCAGACTGACCCCATCACGAGGCGAGGCTGACACCAGACTGACACCATCATGACGTGAGGCTGACACCAGACTGACCCCATCACGAGGCGAGGCTGACACCAGACTGACCCTATCACTAGGCGAGGCTGATACCAGACTGACACCATCTCGAGGCGAGGCTGACACCAGACTGACCACATAACGAGGCGAGGCTGACACCAGACTGACCCCATCATGATGTGAGGCTGACACCAGTCTGACCCCATCACGAGGCGAAGCTAACACCAGACTGACCCCATCACGAGGCGAGGCTGACACCAGACTGACCCCATCACGAGGCGAGGCTGACACCAGACTGACCCCATCACGAGGCGAGGCTGACACCAGACTGACCCCATCACGAGGCGAGGCTGACACCAGACTGACCCCATCACGAGGCGAGGCTGACACCAGACTGACCCCATCACGAGGCGAGGCTGACACCAGACTGACCCCATCACGAGGCGAGGCTGACACCTGACTGACACCATCATGATGTGAGGCTGACACCAGACTGACCCCATCACTAGGCGAGGCTGACACCAGACTGACCCCATCACGAGGCGAGGCTGACACCAGACTGACCCCATCACGAGGCGAGGCTGACACCAGACTGACCCCATCACGAGGCGAGGCTGACACCTGACTGACACCATCATGATGTGAGGCTGACACCAGACTGACCCCATCACTAGGCGAGGCTGACACCAGACTGACGCCATCACGAGGCGAGGCTGACACCAGACTGACCCCATCACGAGGCGAGGCTGACACCAGACTGACCCCATCACGAGGCGAGGCTGAAACCTGACTGACAACATCATGATGTGAGGCTGACACCAGACTGACCCCATCACTAGGCGAGGCTGACACCAGACTGACGCCATCACGAGGCGAGGCTGACACCAGACTGACCCCATCACGAGGCGAGACTGACACCGGACTGACCCCATCACGAGGCGAGGCTGACACCGGACTGACCCCATCACGAGGTGAGGCTGACACCAGACTGACACCATCACGAGGCGAGACTGACACCGGACTGACCCCATTACGAGGCGAGGCTGACACCAGACTGACAGCATCACGATGTGAGGCTGACACCAGACTGACCCCATCAAGAGGCGAGACTGACACCAGACTGAGCCCATCACGAGGCGAGGCTGACACCAGACTGAACCCATCACGAGGCGAGGCTGACACCAGACTGACCCCATCACGAGGCGAGGCTGACACCAGACTGACCCCATCACGAGGCGAGGCTGACACCAGACTGACCCTATCACGAGGCGAGGCTGACACCAGACTGACACCATCACGATGTGAGGCTTACACCAGACTGACACCATCACGAGGCGAGGCTGACACCAGACTGACCCCATCACGAGGCGAGGCTGACACCGGACTGACCCCACCACGAGGCGAGGCTGACACCAGACTGACACCATCATGATGTGAGGCTGACACCAGACTGACCCCATCACGAGGCGAGGCTGACACCAGACTGACCCCATCATGAGGCGAGGCCGACACCGGACTGACCCCATCACAAGGCGAGACTGACACCGGACTGACCCCATCACGAGGCGAGGCTGACACCAGACTGACACCATCACGAGGCGAGGCTGACAACAGACTGACCCCATCACGAGGTGAGGCTGACACCAGACTGACCCCATCACGAGGCGAGGCTGACACCAGACTGACACCATCACGAGGCGAGGCTGACACCAGACTGACCCCATCACTAGGCGAGGCTGACACCAGACTGACACCATCACGATGTGAGGCTGACACCAGTCTGACCCCATCACGAGGCGAGGCTGACACCAGACTGACACCATCACGAGGCGAGGCTGACACCAGACTGACCCCATCACGAGGCGAGACTGACACCAGACTGACCCCATCACGAGGCGAGGCTGACACCAGACTGACCCCATCACGACGCGAGGCTGACACCAGACTGACACCATCACGATGCGAGACTGACACCAGACTGACCCCATCACGAGGCGAGACTGACACCAGACTGACCCCATCACGAGGCGAGACAGACACCAGACTGACACCATCACGAGGCAAGACTGACACTAGACTGACACCATCACGAGGCGAGGCTGACACCAGACTCACCCTATCACGAGGCGAGGCTGACACCAGACTGACCCCATCACGAGGCGAGGCTGAAACCAGACTGACCCCATCACAAGGCGAAGCTGACACCTGACTGACACCATCATGATGTGAGGCTGAAACCAGACTGACCCTATCACGTGGCGAGGCTGACACCAGACTGACCCCATCACGAGGCGAGACTGACACCAGACTGACACCATCACGAGGCGAGGCTGACACCAGACTGACCCTATCACGAGGCGAGACTGACACCAGACTGACCCCATCACGAGGCGAGACTGACACCAGACTGACCCCATCACAAGGCGAGACTGACACCGGACTGACCCCATCACGAGGCAAGGCTGACACCATACTGACCCCATCACTAGGCGAGGCTGACACCAGACTGACCGCATCACGAGGCGAGACTGACACCAGACTGACACCATTCCTAGGCGAGGCTGACACCAGACTGACCCCATCGCGAGGCGAGACTGACACCAGACTGACCCCATCACGAGGCGAGGCAGACACCAGACTGACCCCATTACGACGCGAGGCTGACACCAGACTGACCCCATCACAAGGCAAAGCTGACACCTGACTGACACCATCACGATGTGAGGCTGACACCAGACTGACCCTATCACGAGGCGAGGCTGACACCAGACTGACACCATCACGAGGCGAGGCTGACACCAGACTGACCCCATCATGATGTGAGGCTGACACCAGACTGACCCCATCACTAGGCGAGGCTGACACCAGACTGACCCCATCACGAGACGAGGCTGACACCAGACTGACACCATCACGAGACGAGGCTGACACCAGACTGACACCTTCATGATGTGAGGCTGACACCAGACTGACCCCATCACGAGGCGAGGCTGACACCAGACTGACCACATCACGAGGCGAGGCTGACACCAGACTGACCCTATCACTAGGCGAGGCTGACACCAGACTGACACCATCACGAGGCGATGCTGACACCAGACTGACCCCATCATGATGTGAGGCTGACACCAGACTGACCCCATCACTAGGCGAGGCTGACACCGGACTGACCCAATCACGAGGCGAGGCTGACACCGGACTGACACCATCACGAGGCGAGGCTGACACCAGACTGACAATATCACGATGTGAGGCTGACACCAGACTGAACCCATCACAAGGCGAGACTGACACCGGACTGACCCCATCACGAGGCAAGGCTGACACCAGACTGACCCCATCACTAGGCGAGGCTGACACCAGACTGACCCCATCACGAGGCGAGACTGACACCAGACTGACCCCATCCCTAGGCGAGGCTGACACCAGACTGACCCCATCACGAGGCGAGACTGACACCAGAAAGACCCCATCACGAGGCGAGGCAGACACCTGACTGACCCCATCACGAGGCGAGACTGACACCAGACTGACCCCATCACGAGGCAAGACTGACACCAGACTGACCCCATCACGAGGCGAGACTGACACCAGACTGACCCCATCACGAGGCGAGGCTGACACCAGACTGACCCCAGCACGAGGCGAGGCTGACACCAGACTGACCCCATCACGAGGCGAGGCTGACACCAGACTAACACCATCACGAGTCGAGACTGACACCAGACTGACCCCATCACGAGGCGAGGCTAACACCAGACTGACACCATCATGATGTGAGGCTGACACCAGACTGACCTCATCACGAGGCGAGGCTGACACCAGACTGACCCCATCACGAGGCGAGGCTGACACCAGACTGACCCCATCATGAGGTGAGGCTGACACCAGACTGACACCATCATGATGTGAGGCTGACACCAGACTGACCCCATCACGAGGTGAGGCTGACACCATCATGATGTGAGGCTGACACCAGACTGACCCCATCACGAGGTGAGGCTGACACCAGACTGACCCCATCACGAGGCGAGACTGACACCAGACTGACCCCATCACGAGGCGAGGCTGACACCAGACTGACCCCATCACGAGGCGAGACTGACACCAGACTGACCCCATCTCGAGGCGAGGCTGACACCAGACTGACACCATCATGATGTGAGGCTGACACCAGACTGACCTCAACACGGGGCGAGGCTGACACCAGACTGACACCATCACGAGGCGAGGCTGACACCAGACTGACACCATCATGATGTGAGGCTGACACCATACTGACCCCATCACGAGGCGAGGGTGACACCAGACTGACCCTATCACGAGGCGAGGCTGACACCAGACTGACACCATTACGATGTGAGGCTGACACTAGACTGACCCCATCACGAGGCGAGGCTGACACCAGACTGACACCATCACGATGTGAGGCTGACACCAGACTGACCCCATCACGAGGCGAGGCTGACACCAGACTGACCCCATCACGAGGCGAGGCTGACACCAGACTGACCCCATCACGAGGCAAGGGTGACACCAGACTGACCCCATCACGAGGCGAGGCTGACACCAGACTGACCCCATCACGAGGCGAGGCTGATACCAGACTGACACCATCATGATGTGAGACTGACACCAGACTGACCCCATCACGAGGCGAGGCTGACACCAGACTGACACCATAATGATGTGAGGCTGACACCAGACTGACCCCATCACGTGGTGAGGCTGACACCAGACTGACCCCATCACGAGGCGAGGCTGACACCAGCCTGACACCATCATGATGTGAGGCTGACACCAGACTGACCCCATCACGTGGTGAGGCTGACACCAGACTGACCCCATCACGAGGCGAGGCTGACACCAGACTGACCCCATCACGAGGCGACGCTGACACCAGACTGACCCCATCACGAGGCGAGGCTGACACCAGACTGACACCATCACGAGGCGAGGCTGACACCAGACTGACCCCATCACGAGGCGAGGCTGACACCAGACTGACCCCATCACGAGGCGAGGCTAACACCAGACTGACACCATCACGAGGCAAGGCTGACACCAGACTGACACCATCATGATGTGAGCTGACACCAGACTGACCCCATCACGAGGCGAGACTGACACCAGACTGACCCCATCACGAGGCGAGACTGACACCAGACTGACCCCATCACGAGGCGAGGCTGACACCAGACTGACTCCATCACGGGGCGAGGCTGATACCAGACTGACCCCATCACGAAGCGAGACTGACACCAGACTGACCCCATCACGAGGCGAGACTGACACCAGACTGACCCCATCATGATGTGATGCTGACACCAGACTGACCCCATCACGAGGCGAGGCTGACACCTGACTGACACCATCACGAGGCGATGCTGACACCAGACTGACACCATCATGATGTGAGGCTGACACCAGACTGACCCCATCAAGAGGCGAGACTGACACCAGACTGACCCCATCACGAGGCGAGACTGACACCAGACTGACACCGTCACGAGGCGAGACTGACACTAGACTGACCCCCTCACGAGGCGAGGCTGACACCAGACTGACCCCATCACGAGGCGAGGCTGACACCAGACTGACCCCATCACGAGGCGGGGCTGACACCAGACTGACCCCATCACGAGGCGAGGCTGACACCAGACTGACCCCATCATGATGTGAGGCTGACACCAGACTGACCCCATCACGAGGCGAGGCTGACACCAGACTGACCCCATCACGAGGTGAGGCTGACACCAGACTGACACCATTATGATGTGAGGCTGACACCAGACTGACCCCATCACGAGGCGAGGCTGACACCAGACTGACACCATCACGAGGCGATGCTGACACCAGACTGACACCATCATGATGTGAGGCTGACACCAGACTGACCCCATCACGAGGCGAGGCTGACACCAGACTGACCCCATCATGAGGCGAGGCTGACACCAGACTGACACCATCATGATGTGAGGCTGACACCAGACTGACCCCATCGCGAGGCGAGGCTGACACCAGACTGACACCATCATGATGTGAGACTGACACCAGACTGACCTCATCACGAGGCGAGGCTGACACCAGACTGACCCCATCACGAGGTGAGGCTGACACCAGACTGACACCATCACGAGGCGAGGCTGACACCAGACTGACACCATCACGAGGCGATGCTGACACCAGACTGACCCCATCACTAGGCGTGGCTAACACCAGACTGACACCATCATGATGTGAGGCTGACACCAGACTGACCCCATCACGAGGCGAGACTGACACCAGACTGACCCCATCACGAGGCGAGACTGACACCAGACTGACCCCATCACGATGCGAGACTGACACCAGACTGACACCGTCACGAGGCGAGACTGACACCAGACTGACCCCATTACGAGGCGAGGCTGACACCAGACTGACCCCATCACGAGGCGGGGCTGACACCAGACTGACCCCATCACGAGGCGAGGCTGACACCAGACTGACACCATCACGAGGCGAGGCTGACACCAGACTGACCCCATCACTAGGCGAGGCTGACACCAGACTGACCCCATCACGAGGCGAGGCTGACACCAGACTGACACCATCACGAGGCGAGGCTGACACCAGACTGACACCATCATGATGTGAGGCTGACATCAGACTGACCCCATAACGAGGCGAGACTGACACCGGACTGACCCCATCACGAGGTGAGGCTGACACCAGACTGACACCATCATGATGTGAGGCTGACACCAGACTGACCCCATCACGAGGTGAGGCTGACCCCATCACGAGGTGAGGCTGACACCAGACTGACCCCATCACGAGGCGAGGCTGACACCAGACTGACCCCATCACGAGGCGAGACTGACACCAGACTGACCCCATGATGATGTGAGGCTGACACCAGACTGACCCTATCACGGGGCGAGGCTGACACTAGACTGACCCCATCACGAGGCGAGACTGACACCAGACTGACCCCATCACGAGGCGAGGCTGACACCAGACTGACACCATCATGATGTGAGGCTGACACCAGACTGACCCCATCAGGAGGCGAGACTGACACCAGACTGACCCCATCTCGAGGCGAGGCTGACACCAGACTGACACCATCATGATGTGAGGCTGACACCAGACTGACCTCATCACGAGGCGAGGCTGACACCAGACTGACACCATCACGAGGTGAGGCTGACACCAGACTGACACCATCATGATGTGAGGCTGACACCAGACTGACCCCATCACGAGGCGAGGGTGACACCAGACTGACACCATCATGATGTGAGGCTGACACCAGACTGACCCCATCACGAGGTGAGGCTGACACCAGACTGACCCCATCACGAGGCGAGGCTGACACCAGACTGACCCCATCATGAGGCGAGGCTAACACCAGACTGACACCATCATGATGTGAGGCTGACACCAGACTGACCTCATCACGAGGCGAGGCTGACACCAGACTGACCCCATCACGAGGCGAGGCTGACACCAGACTGACCCCATCATGAGGTGAGGCTGACACCAGACTGACACCATCATGATGTGAGGCTGACACCAGACTGACCCCATCACGAGGTGAGGCTGACACCAGACTGACACCATCATGATGTGAGGCTGACACCAGACTGACCCCATCACGAGGTGAGGCTGACACCAGACTGACCCCATCACGAGGCGAGGCTGACACCAGACTGACCCCATCACGAGGCGAGGCTGACACCAGACTGACACCATCATGATGTGAGGCTGACACCAGACTGACCCCATCACGAGGCAAGGCTGACACCAGACTGACACCATCATGATGTGAGGCTGACACCAGACTGACCTCATCACGAGGCGAGGCTGACACCAGACTGACCCCATCACGAGGTGAGGCTGACACCAGACTGACACCATCACGAGGCGAGGCTGACACCAGACTGACACCATCACGAGGCGATGCTGACACCAGACTGACCCCATCACTAGGCGAGGCTGACACCAGACTGACACCATCACGAGGCGAAGCTGACACCAGACTGACCCCATCACGAGGCGAGGCTGACACCAGACTGACCCCATCATGAGGCGAGGCTAACACCAGACTGACACCATCACGAGGCAAGGCTGACACCAGACTGACACCATCATGATGTGAGGCTGACACCAGATTGACCCCATCACGAGGCGAGGCTGACACCTGACTGACACCATCACGAGGCGATGCTGACACCAGACTGACACCATCATGATGTGAGGCTGACACCAGACTGACCCCATCAAGAGGCGAGACTGACACCAGACTGACCCCATCACGAGGCGAGACTGACACCAGACTGACACCGTCACGAGGCGAGACTGACAATAGACTGACCCCCTCACGAGGCGAGGCTGACACCAGACTGACCCCATCACGAGGCGAGGCTGACACCAGACTGACCCCATCACGAGGCGGGGCTGACACCAGACTGACCCCATCACGAGGCGAGGCTGACACCAGACTGACCCCATCATGATGTGAGGCTGACACCAGACTGACCCCATCACGAGGCGAGGCTGACACCAGACTGACCCCATCACGAGGTGAGGCTGACACCGACTGACACCATCATGATGTGAGGCTGACACCAGACTGACCCCATCACGAGGCGAGGCTGACACCAGACTGACCCCATCATGAGGCGAGGCTGACACCAGACTGACACCATCATGATGTGAGGCTGACACCAGACTGACCCCATCACGAGGCGAGGCTGACACCAGACTGACACCATCATGATGTGAGGCTGACACCAGACTGACCTCATCACGAGGCGAGGCTGACACCAGACTGACCCCATCACGAGGTGAGGCTGACACCAGACTGACACCATCACGAGGCGAGGCTGACACCAGACTGACACCATCACGAGGCGATGCTGACACCAGACTGACCCCATCACTAGGCGTGGCTGACACCAGACTGACACCATCATGATGTGAGGCTGACACCAGACTGACCCCATCACGAGGCGAGACTGACACCAGACTGACCCCATCACGATGCGAGACTGACACCAGACTGACACCGTCACGAGGTGAGACTGACACCAGACTGACCCCCTCACGAGGCGAGGCTGACACCAGACTGACCCCATTACGAGGCGAGGCTGACACCAGACTGACCCCATCACGAGGCGGGGCTGACACCAGACTGACCCCATCACGAGGCGAGGCTGACACCAGACTGACACCATCACGAGGCGAGGCTGACACCAGACTGACCCCATCACTAGGCGAGGCTGACACCAGACTGACCCCATCACGAGTCGAGGCTGACACCAGACTGACACCATCACGAGGCGAGGCTGACACCAGACTGACACCATCATGATGTGAGGCTGACACCAGACTGACCCCATCACGAGGTGAGGCTGACACCAGACTGACCCCATCACGAGGCGAGACTGACACCAGACTGACCCCATGATGATGTGAGGCTGACACCAGACTGACCCCATCACGGGGCGAGGCTGACACTAGACTGACCCCATCACGAGGCGAGGCTGACACCAGACTGACACCATCACGAGGCGAGGCTGACACCAGACTGACACCATCATGATGTGAGGCTGACACCAGACTGACCCCATCACGAGGTGAGGCTGACACCAGACTGACCCCATCACGAGGCGAGGCTGACACCAGACTGACCCCATCACGAGGCGAGACTGACACCAGACTGACCCCATGATGATGTGAGGCTGACACCAGACTGACCCCATCACGGGGCGAGGCTGATACTAGACTGACCCCATCACGAGGCGAGACTGACACCAGACTGACCCCATCACGAGGCGAGACTGACACCAGACTGACCCCATCATGATGTGAGGCTGACACCAGACTGACCCCATCACGAGTCGAGGCTGACACCTGACTGACACCATCATGATGTGAGGCTGACACCAGACTGACCCCATCACGAGGCGAGGCTGACACCAGACTGACCCCATCACGAGGCGAGGCAGACACCAGACTGACACCATCACGAGGCGATGCTGACACCAGACTGCCCCCATCACTAGGCGAGGCTGACACCAGACTGACCCCTTCATGATGTGAGGTTGACACCAGACTGACCCCATCACTAGGCGAGGCTGACACCAGACTGACCCCATCATGAGGCGAGGCTGACCCAGACTGACACCATCACGAGGCGAGGCTGACACCAGACTGACCCCATCATGAGGCGAGGCTGACACCAGACTGACACCATCATGATGTGAGGCTGACACCAGACTGACCCCATCACGAGGCGAGGCTGACACCAGACTGACACCATCATGATGTGAGGCTGACACCAGACTGACCTCATCACGAGGCGAGGCTGACACCAGACTGACCCCATCACGAGGTGAGGCTGACACCAGACTGACACCATCACGAGGCGAGGCTGACACCAGACTGACACCATCACGAGGCGATGCTGACACCAGACTGACCCCATCACTAGGCGTGGCTGACACCAGACTGACACCATCATGATGTGAGGCTGACACCAGACTGACCCCATCACGAGGCGAGACTGACACCAGACTGACCCCATCACGATGCGAGACTGACACCAGACTGACACCGTCACGAGGTGAGACTGACACCAGACTGACCCCCTCACGAGGCGAGGCTGACACCAGACTGACCCCATTACGAGGCGAGGCTGACACCAGACTGACCCCATCACGAGGCGGGGCTGACACCAGACTGACCCCATCACGAGGCGAGGCTGACACCAGACTGACACCATCACGAGGCGAGGCTGACACCAGACTGACCCCATCACTAGGCGAGGCTGACACCAGACTGACCCCATCACGAGTCGAGGCTGACACCAGACTGACACCATCACGAGGCGAGGCTGACACCAGACTGACACCATCATGATGTGAGGCTGACACCAGACTGACCCCATCACGAGGTGAGGCTGACACCAGACTGACCCCATCACGAGGCGAGGCTGACACCAGACTGACCCCATCACGAGTCGAGGCTGACACCAGACTGACACCATCACGAGGCGAGGCTGACACCAGACTGACACCATCATGATGTGAGGCTGACACCAGACTGACCCCATCACGAGGTGAGGCTGACACCAGACTGACCCCATCACGAGGCGAGGCTGACACCAGACTGACCCCATCACGAGGCGAGACTGACACCAGACTGACCCCATGATGATGTGAGGCTGACACCAGACTGACCCCATCACGGGGCGAGGCTGACACTAGACTGACCCCATCACGAGGCGAGGCTGACACCAGACTGACACCATCACGAGGCGAGGCTGACACCAGACTGACACCATCATGATGTGAGGCTGACACCAGACTGACCCCATCACGAGGTGAGGCTGACACCAGACTGACCCCATCACGAGGCGAGGCTGACACCAGACTGACCCCATCACGAGGCGAGACTGACACCAGACTGACCCCATGATGATGTGAGGCTGACACCAGACTGACCCCATCACGGGGCGAGGCTGATACTAGACTGACCCCATCACGAGGCGAGACTGACACCAGACTGACCCCATCACGAGGCGAGACTGACACCAGACTGACCCCATCATGATGTGAGGCTGACACCAGACTGACCCCATCACGAGTCGAGGCTGACACCTGACTGACACCATCATGATGTGAGGCTGACACCAGACTGACCCCATCACGAGGCGAGGCTGACACCAGACTGACCCCATCACGAGGCGAGGCAGACACCAGACTGACACCATCACGAGGCGATGCTGACACCAGACTGCCCCCATCACTAGGCGAGGCTGACACCAGACTGACCCCTTCATGATGTGAGGTTGACACCAGACTGACCCCATCACTAGGCGAGGCTGACACCAGACTGACCCCATCATGAGGCGAGGCTGACCCAGACTGACACCATCACGAGGCGAGGCTGACACCAGACTGACACCATCATGATGCGAGGCTGACACCAGACTGACCCCATCACGAGGCGAGGCAGACACCAGACTGACCCCATCACGAGGTGAGGCTGACACCAGACTGACACCATCACGAGGCAAAGCTAACACCAGACTGACACCATCACGAGGCGATGCTGACACCAGACTGCCCCCATCACTAGGCGAGGCTGACACCAGACTGACCCCTTCATGATGTGAGGTTGACACCAGACTGACCCCATCACTAGGCGAGGCTGACACCAGACTGACCCCATCATGAGGCGAGGCTGACCCAGACTGACACCATCACGAGGCGAGGCTGACACCAGACTGACACCATCATGATGTGAGGCTGACACCAGTCTGACCCCATCACGAGGCGAGGCTGACACCAGACTGACACCATCATGATGTGAGGCTGACACCAGACTGACCTCATCACGAGGCGGGGCTGACACCTGACGGACACCATCACGAGGCGAGACTGAAACCAGACGGACACCATCACGAGGCGAGGCTGACACCAGACTGACCCCATCACGAGGCGAGGCTGACACCAGACTGACCCCATCACGAGGCGAGGCTGACACCAGACTGACCCCATCACGAGGCGAGGCTGACACCAGACTGACCCCATCATGATGTGAGGCTGACACCAGACTGACCCCATCACAAGGCGAGGCTGACACCAGACTGACACCATCATGATGTGAGGCTGACACCAGACAGACCCCATCACGAGGTGAGGCTGACACCAGACTGACCCCATCACGAGGCGAGGCTGACACCAGACTGACCCCATCATGAGGCGAGGCTGACACCAGACTGACACCATCATGATGTGAGGCTGACACCAGACTGACCCCATCGCGAGGCGAGGCTGACACCAGACTGACACCATCACGATGTGAGGCTGACACCAGACTGACCCCATCACGAGGCGAGGCTGACACCAGACTGACCCCATCACGAGGTGAGGCTGACACCAGACTGACACCATCACGAGGCGAGGCTGACACCAGACTGACACCATCACGAGGCGATGCTGACACCAGACTGACCCCATCACTAGGCGTCGCTGACACCAGACTGACACCATCACGAGGCGATGCTGACACCAGACGGACACCATCACGAGGCGAGGCTGACACCAGACTGACCCCATCACGAGGCGAGACTGACACCGGACTGACCCCATCACGAGGTGAGGCTGACACCAGACTGACACCATCATGATGTGAGGCTGACACCAGACTGACCCCATCACGAGGCGAGGCTGACACCAGACTGACACCATCACGAGGCGATGCTGACACCAGACTGACACCATCATGATGTGAGGCTGACACCAGACAGACCCCATCACGAGGTGAGGCTGACACCAGACTGACCCCATCACGAGGCGAGGCTGACACCAGACTGACCCCATCATGAGGCGAGGCTGACACCAGACTGACACCATCATGATGTGAGGCTGACACCAGACTGACCCCATCGCGAGGCGAGGCTGACACCAGACTGACACCATCACGATGTGAGGCTGACACCAGACTGACCTCATCACGAGGCGAGGCTGACACCAGACTGACCCCATCACGAGGTGAGGCTGACACCAGACTGACACCATCATGAGGCGAGGCTGACACCAGACTGACACCATCACGAGGCGATGCTGACACCAGACTGACCCCATCACTAGGCGTCGCTGACACCAGACTGACACCATCATGATGTGAGGCTGACACCAGACTGACCCCATCACGAGGCGAGACTGACACCAGACTGACCCCATCACGAGGCGAGACTGACACCAGACTGACCCCATCACGATGCGAGACTGACACCAGACTGACACCGTCACGAGGCGAGACTGACACCAGACTGACCCCCTCACGAGGCGAGGCTGACACCAGAATGACGCCATTACGAGGCGAGGCTGACACCAGACTGACCCCATCACAAGGCGAGACTGACACCAGACTGACCCCATCATGAGGCGAGGCTGACACCAGAGTGACATGATCACGAGGCGAGGCTGACACCAGACTGACCCCATCATGATGTGAGGCTGACACCAGACTGAGCCCATCACGAGGCGAGGCTGACAGCAGACTGACCCCATCATGAGGCGAGGCTGACCCAGACTGACACCATCACGAGGCGAGGCTGACACCAGACTGACCCCATCATGTTGTGAGGCTGACACCAGACTGACCCCATCACGAGGCGATGCTGACACCAGACTGACCCCATCACGAGGCGAGACTGACACCATACTGACCCCTTCATGAGGCGAGACTGACACCAGACTGACCCCATCACGGGACGAGGCTGACACCAGACTGACCCCATCATGATGTGAGGCTGACACCAGACTGACCCCATCACGAGGCGAGGCTGACAACAGACTTACACCATCACGAGGCGAGGCTGACACCAGGCTGACACCATCATGATGTGAGGCTGACACCAGACTGACCCCATCACGAGGCGAGGCTGACACCAGACTGACACCATCATGATGTGAGGCTGACACCAGACTGACCCCATCACGAGGCGAGACTGACACCAGACTGACACCATCACGAGGCGAGGCTGACACCAGACTGACCCCATCACGAGGCGAGGCTGACACCAGACTGACCCCATCACGAGGCGAGGCTGACACCAGACTGACATCATCACGAGGCGAGGCTGACACCAGACTGACACCATCACGAGGCGAGACTGACACCGGACTGACCCTATCACGATGCGAGGCTGACACCAGACTGACACCATCACGAGGCGAGACTGACACCGGACTGACCCTATCACGATGCGAGGCTGACACCAGACTGACACCATCACAAGGCGAGGCTGACACCAGACTGACATCATCACGAGGCGAGGCTGACAGCAGACTGACACCATCACGAGGCGAGGCTGACACCAGACGGACACCATCACGATGTGAGACTGACACCAGACTGACCCCATCACGAGGCGAGGCTGACACCAGACGGACACCATCACGATGTGAGACTGACACCAGACTGACCCCATCACAAGGAGAGACTGACACCAGACTGACCCTATCACGGGGCGAGGCTGACACCAGACTGACCCCATCACGAGGCGAGACTGACACCAGACTGACCCCATCACGAGGGGAGGCTGACACCAGACTGACCCCATCACGAGGCGAGGCTGACACCAGACTGACCCCATCACGAGGCGAGACTGACACCAGACTTACCCCATCACGAGGCAAGGCTGACACCAGACTGACACCATCACGAGGCGAGGCTGACACCAGACTGACCCCATCACGAGGCGAGGCTGACACCGGACTGACACCATCATGATGTGAGGCTGACACCAGACTCACCCCATCACTAGGCGAGGCTGACACCAGACTGACCCCATCACGATGCGATGCTGACACCAGACTGACACCATCACGAGGCGAGACTGACACCAGACTGACCCCATCACGAGGCGAGGCTGACTCCAGACTGACACCATCATGATGTGAGGCTGACACCAGACTGATCCCATCACGAGGCGAGGCTGACACCGGACTGACCCCATCACTAGGCGAGACTGACACAGGACTGACCCCACCACAAGGCGAGGCTGACACCAGACTGACACCATCATGATGTGAGGCTGACACCAGACTCACCCCATCACGAGGCGAGGCTGACACCAGACTGACCCTATCACTAGGCGAGGCTGACACCAGACTGACACCATCACGAGGCAAGGCTGACACCAGACTGACACCATCACGAGGCGAGGCTGACACCAGAC